>NC_138831.1:49334257-49951757 GCF_965183815.1 Platalea leucorodia
AAAGTTTAAACCTTTAAACTCTGAATTATATTTTAGATGGCAAATTGTTATCGGATGATGTTACACATTATGTTGTCCCTGACTGCAAGGTTGTTCAAGATTACCTTGAGATTCTCGAGTTTCCAGAGCTGAAAGGTATTATTTTCATGCAAACAGCATGTCAAGCTGTGCAACATCAAAAAGGACGCAGGTACTTATCCTATAATAACTTATTTTTAATTTAGATTGAAGTAAATATACTAACTTTGTAAAACGTATATCTAAGCGCAGTATCCCAAAGTCAGCAAATACACTGTGCTTAATTTGTTTTTAGGTCTTTGGAGTGTCTTAATGTAATTTTACAGAAGGGAAAGAACTGTGATCCTTTGTGATCCATGGACATCAATGCCCGTCATAGTTTTCACTTGATAGGAGCGATATTAAACCTGTAGTATTATTAACTAATCAGATGGCTTGCGACAGGAATTAAGGAGACCTTGCAGTAGCGATATATCATGTCCCACAGCTAGATTATGGACATGATTTTTGTTTGCCGTATTAAAGACTGAGCACTTGTCTTTGGGGAGCAATTAATACTATTGTATGGTACTTACCTTACCAGACATTAACCTATGTATTACCATAGCATGTAAGAGTGCAATTTGCTATCAAAGTCTTCCTATATTTCTAAAGCACAAACGCCTTTGAAGAAATAGCTCTTGTCCCAGAAGTGACAAAATAAGTTCCTGAACACTTACGATGTTTTGCGGGGCTCATTGGAAAACAAATATGTTTGAGAATCAGAAGCATTCACAATGGAAATTAGAAAAGCTTGCTTACAGATGATGGTTTAGGTTTCATCATCAATGGTGTAATTTAATGAATGCATTTCTTTGTGTATGACAGTATTTTTCCTTGAGTTTTTCAGCTGTATTTTCATCTGGAGTTAAAATAGTATTATCAAAAGAAAGCACAAGACTCTATATATCTTTTTTGTATTCCAGACAGTACAACAAGTTACGAAATCTAGTAAAGGATGCCCGTCATGACTGTATTGTGTTTGCTAATGAATTCCACCAGCATTCTTACTTGCCGAGAGAGAAGGGAGAATCCATGGAGAAATGGCAGACCAGGTTTGTTTTAACTTACGTAGTACTGCGCTGGACAACATCATGACATTGTATTTAGGACTGTTAGCGTGCGTTGGGTATGTAAGAGTTCATTCTCTTGCTTTGCTTAGCTCTGGAACAGTTCACAATAACTCAAAGTCTAGATTGTCCTTTTGTGATTAAGAAAGTGTCAACATTGTTTTCTTAGGAATGTAGACAAAAATGTACTTAATTAAATGCAATAATGCTAAAAAAAAAGCTGGATCGTTTTAAAATTACACAGCCATTTTAAAGAATGCTTTAGCATAATAAATAGATCACACATGCCTTATTGGACTGTTAGATAGTGTTTGATAGCCTGCAAACACCGTAGTATTGGAGTCCTGGCCGTTCCGATTTGCTTTTTACAAGCTTTCACTCAGAGGAGCAATATGTTATGTTGCAGCTGGGGCACAAGTGGATGTATTGGGGAAGAAACATTTTACTTTCCTCTGCTCTCTTGGTGCTTATGTATGGCACATAAAAATTTTTACAGATACAGAGTTTATGTAGCTTGGTGTATATATCTCAAAAGTATGCGTGTTAAACCAAAATCTTGTTTATACAAAGCCTGCAAATGTCTTGGAAGTAGCAAATGAGATATGCCAGAAATCTTATTTCAAACTTTGCCTTTGTAGGAGTATTTACAATGCAGCAGTCTGGTATTATAATCACTGCCTGGGTCAGATGCCAGTTGTTATGGTAACAGAAGATGAAGATGCTATCAGGCAGTACGGAAGTGAAACAGAAGGAGTGTTTGTGATTTCATTCAAGGTAACATGCCAGAAAAATAGTAGAAGGTTTCATTTATGCTGCATCAAAATGATGAAGCAAGTGCATTAAAGCCCGATGTATAGTGCAAATCATTTCAAAGTTTACGTTTAATAAAACTATGATGCTAACTCATGTCTTCATTTGTCAAAGAAAGCAAAGATGTCAGTCATGGGAATGTCATAAAAAATGGTGGCAGTGAGAAAAGCAGGGAACTGAAAAGAAAAACAGCAGCTCTAAAGATAGAGGTCATCTTTCTTATGAGCCCTTTTCATTGTTTTCCTTGCTTTTAAAGAATTTGACATTGATGAACAATGATCAGTTACCTCAGCCAGCTGTCTGGATCTGTAGTGCAAGCAGTCCATAAACAGCTGTAGCCAAAATATCCATCAGCATTATTCTGCCAGTTTACTTTAGCCTTGACTACTTAGGATACAGTGATGCATGAGAAGATCATTCTTCGTTGAGTTGTTGATCTCTGATACCGCTTGTATTCAGCAGGATATGTGGATGGGATGTTTATGTTTAGCTGTGAAAGGATGTTGAGTAAAAACAGGACCAAACAGATTTGATGATGCTTTTTTTTTTTCTTTAATTGCTATGAGGCAATGGGAAGTGGCCCAAATGTAGTGTATAAAATCATATAAAAAGTGTAAAAATCATAGTGGGTTGCCAGTTTGATTTTTCTGCTGTGGCACTTTACAAGAAGTATGTAGCCTGGATGGGGTATATTGGTAGTAAAAGTTTGTGAATCGCTAGTCTAGGATGCTGTCTTAACAGTCATGCCGCCGTTGATGTATTTAACACATGAGTTAGTTGAATCTGGAACAAATCTGTGTTGTTTAGAGCAGGCACATCGTTACCACTTGGCAGTGCTATTTGGGTATAGCATATGAGACAGCTCTTGTCCATTATGGGCTTTCCAAATGCATTATTAAAAGAACAGAGACCTCTAAATACTTTCATATTTGTTTATATATGTGCATACAGAATTACTTGGATAACTTTTGGCCTGACTTAAAGGCTGCCCATGAACTCTTCGACTCTATACTTCAAGCTCGGCGTGAACGGGAGAGTGAAAGCCAAGAAAACAATGGAAAAGAATATCCTGAGCACTTACCTCTGGAAATATTGGAGGCTGGGATCAAATCTGGAAGATATATACAGGTAATTTGCTGTATAGAGAACCTACACTGTGCTTGGTCCCTTTAGTTGCCTGAATTAGACTGATTAGATGAAGAAATAGTGCTATAGAGGGAAGAGGGAAAGAAAACAAACAAGCAAGAGTAAGAGGATGGAAGGGATTAGGAGTCTCAATATATTTCCCCTACTTTGTCTTGTGAACACGTGAGGTTTTTCTCTCTTGGAGAAGTTAAAATGAGAATTTGTTATCGAGGATCTTAAATTTGCTATGGATTTTTCTTCAGGTTGATATGTGATATACCTGTAAACTGAGAAACTAGGTGTGATAGGAAGCAGCTAGATCTCATTCTTAAATATAAATAATGCTGCACGAGGACAGCATTTCTTACTTCATTTGCACAGAGATCTCTTAGTCAGTGAAATTAATTTATGGTTTTATGACTGTTCAGGGCCTTAATATGGATTGTTGGTGGACAAGTGTCCTTCTCTTAAAAATAATTTAAAGAATTAGAGGTAGTAATTTGTTCCTTTCTTGACAATTTCAGCAGCGAGGTGAGAATAGAAGATGAACAGAAAGACTGAGGTTTTACTTTCTTGTAGGAATAACTCCTGATTCCATATTAAGGCAGCCAGCAAAAGTAATCCTACACTGCCTGTGCTTTCAATAAAAGGACCTTTGCCATCTTACAATTAAATTGAGCATTTAAAAGAACTTACATTCTTTTCCAGAAGTGAGTACTTAAAAGTTCTGCATCATACATTCTCCCCCTATAAAGAGAGCAGTTGTGTTCAAAATAACCTACATATCAATAAAAACTACTAGTTTTGGTAAACATAATTGTAAAACCTAACATTTTATACTTTAAAGTTGGCTATTTAGATGTTTGACTGTTTCATTCTATTTATTGGCTTGTTATTTTTTTTCAGGGTACACTGAATGTCAATAAGCATAGAGCACAACTGGAAGCTTTTGTTCGACTTCAGGGATTTGGCAGCAAAGAAACAGGTGAAAAGACAATGAGAGGATTTACTCAGTGCCTTTTTGACACTGCACTTTTTACATGAAGCCATGTAGGCGTATGTATGTAGCTGTTCAGTTATTAAACAAGATGAAAGCTAAGATACTCCAATGCGTGGGTTATTTTCGTGGGCCAGAAAGGAGGCTGAGGATTAACCCAGAGGGAGGGCCTCATGAGAAAGCAATGCCCTTTATGTCCGCTGTCCTCTTTCTTAGTACCTTTGGCTGTGTTTTGGACTCTTGTCCTACTAACAGGTTTCCCTAAACCTTTTCTGAAGTTGAATACTGATGCAAATTGTTACCTCTGTGCTTTGCTCTAACTTCAGATGACCACTCATTTGACTGAAATAAGTGTTTGCGTAGATGTTGGCAGGATTAGGAAGCTGGTCATTGGAAGAGGAAATAGGAGAAATAGGAAAGATGCCTTTTGAATCGGATCGGAAGACCAGTATTGTCTTTCTGCTCTGAGTTAGTCATAAATACCTTGGAAGGAACAGCCCATTGTCCTTGCGCAGATATATTGTCCCAGCTTTCACTAATAAGTACTTTCCAATGTTCCTGTGACAGACCCTGCAGTCAAACCAGTGTTCAATATACTAACCGTTTTTTAAAAACGTGTTTTATTCTGGACCCTGCCCAGAATCCTGTGGCAGTGGTTTCCACAATTTAACTGTGTTGTGTGCTTTTAAAGCTGCTGCCTAAGAACAATGATCTCATGCTAGCCTATGCTGCTTTTTATCGAAGATTTCACTTACAGAATTGCTTAATATCCCCTTTAAAAAAAAAAAAAAAAGGAAAAGATTTTAATTTTCTTGCCAGTAGTCCTTTCGGGAAGAAATCATCTTGCAAATGTCATTTTCTGTTATTTCAGCAGAATGCTGCCAAGAGTGGAGGGATTTGAATTTTTTAGCAGTTTATAGTTCTATTTATTTTTATTTTAAATTTAGAACTTCAGAGTGACATCCTTATTTATGGGGCCAGAGCTCGAAATCGTGCAATCCACGGGGATGTGGTAGCTGTTGAGTTACTACCTTTGCCTGAATGGAAAGGAAGGACTGTTGCCCTTTGTGAAAATGAGACTGAGGATAAAGCACCTGCAGACACCACTGGTGACCCTATGCCCACAGGTAAAGTGGATAGCGCGATACAATGTTTTGTTAAGATTACCTCACTTCCTTGGTCCAAGCGGTGTTGTGCTCTTCATTATAGAGTCTCTCCCCTCAATTTCTGTGATTGTCACATTTTTTGCACCACGGTAAATTTGAAGTGATTATCCCAAATTAAAGCATTCTAACTTATCCCAACAAGAAGGCCACTAGACTCTTTCTATGTGCAAAACCCCCTCCTTTTTTTTCTTTAATTTCATTCTCAGAAATAGCTGGATTGTTGTAGTTATCTTCCTAAAATATTGAGTTTGGAATACTTTGCTACCCAAACGCATGCTGTTGCTCTTCACGGCTCTACGAGAGACGAACTGCCATTCTAATACAGACCAGTTTACCAGAGCGTGTACTCAAGTCCTTCGCTATCACTGTTGATTATACAGAAAGATAGCGGCATCCTTTTAATTCCTTGATGACAAATAATTCTCAAGATGAAAAATTTTTTTGTTAGGTGCAGAAGTATCCAGCTCCCATTACAATGTGACGTGCCTGTGTACCATGGGAACTTAGAGCCTTGTTTGAAAATATTACTGTGTGGGTATAGCTACATCTTAAAAGTTTGCTGAGGTCAGAGTTAAAAGTTTTAGGTGGTTAATTCTCTTCCTGCAAGAAAATGCTGTTTGATTTTGATCTTTGCTATTAAAAATTTTCTGTATTTTTTACTGGAACTGGCCACATTTCATTAGTAGTGGGAATCTCTCTGAATAATTTATGTACTGTATCAATTGAAATCTATACAATGAGTTAGTCTCCACATAAATAAAAGCTCATTAAAATCTGGCTGTCCCAACAGTAATTTATAACAAACTTGTATTGTTGTCTGCATACCGTATGTTGTTAGCAATTGTAATACGGATTTGTGGACACGTTAGTTCATACTACAAAGCAATGAATCTTCTGTACCTCCCACATATTTGCTTTCATGTTCCTGTTTAACTCTTTAATGTACAGCCAACAATGTTCCTTATTAAAAGGTAAAGTTGTTGGAATCATTCAAAAGAACTGGAGGGATTATGTGGTCACTTTCCCCTCTAAAGAAGAGAGCCAGTCCCAGGGCAGAAACGCTCAGAAAATCCTTGTTACACCTTGGGACTACCGAATTCCCAAAATCCGGATCAGTACCCAGCAAGCTGAAGCATTACAGGTAATTTGATGGAAGCGTTTCTCTGTTCTGTGTTCCTACAAAATCGTGTGGGTGTTATGTGCTCTAATGATGTTTTCCTTGGCAAAAACATGGGTAAAACTATTAATAAAGTTAAGTCTGTGAGAGCAGTTCAATTTCTGCCTCGAAGCAATGTGTTCAATTCCTGTCAAAACTGCGTCAGCTTCACGTAATAAAGCTTATTTGAGTTCTGAATTTGGGCCACAGTCCAGGTACCCTGAGCATTTATATACTACCTGCTTTGGTTTTTTCTGATAAATTAAAGGTCACATCAGGGGTATAAATTGTAATAGCCCTTGTGGCTTTACTGGATCTATGACTATATATAACTTTGATGAAAATAATGAGAGCTTTTCAACAAATTGATAATAAATTATGATGATTAGCCTGCCATTGCTGTAGAGAGAAGAAACATGGTTTTGTTCATTCCTAGCTGCTTTTACGTTATAATGTTAAGTACTTCTTCATAGCCAAGAAGTAAATTCCAATTGCCTTTTTTTCCTGGTTTAAGAATATTTGTGTACATATTGGTTTTGCTTTTATTTTTTATACTTCAAGATAGAGATTCTCCATATAATGACCCCAAGTGGGTCTTTGCTCAGGAAAGAAATGTAATTCTCAGTATTTTTTTGTATGCTTCTCATTGTGGGTTTCTTTGTCCTTTCTATAAAGTTCTTAGAGTTGCCAGTCTCTTTGGATAGCATTATTTGCCCCGAAGGAGTATTTATATTGATTGCTTGTCAGGAGCAGATTGCTGTTCTAACAGAATTGTCTTGCTACAGGAGTATAGAGTTGTCGTGCGTATTGATTCTTGGGAATCAACTTCTGTATATCCAAATGGACACTTCGTGAGAGTTCTAGGAAGAATTGGAGATCTTGAGGGGGAAATTGCAGCTATTCTGGTGGAGAACAGCATCTGTGTTGCCCCTTTCTCAGAAATCCAGGTTAGTCTTTGTGATTAGATACATTATTTTCTGTTGATTTCCAGGCTCTTGTTTCTGAAAGAGGGGGACCCTCTTACAGCTGAATGTCTTAGTTGCCAACAGGTTTTTGAAAGCTGAAAACTATTTATGGGTTATTTTTCTGGAATTATTTTTGGATCAGTGGTTCTATAGATACTATGAATTTTCAAGTCAAGAGTGATTTTAAAACAATACGTTTGCTATGAGGAGAAGATTACAGACTCTTAATTGTAATTGGAGGTAGGCTTTTAAGATGTTACTTCTTTAAAATGCGTTTATGGTACTGATCCTAGAGGCGCGGACCTACTGAAATCATAGTCTTAAATCCTTTTTTCTTCAACCAGGAGAGGAACCAGCACTCATAGATAAGTATTTTAATTATACCTCCAATTAATTGAAAAAAAAAAAAAAGGTAAAAAACCAATATACAGTGGTGATGTTTGCCAGAGCTGCAATATCACCACAATAATATCAGTTGTTAATAATATGCGTAGCATTCTTTTCAATTCTGTTTCATACTTTCTGTGAAGTAAATGTAATAGACTGACTTGGAAAAGGCAAGGAAAGAAGAATTTGTCTAGGATGAAAAAGTACACAGAACAGTTAACGGAGTAGAAAAGGAAAAGCTAACTAAATCTAATTTGTTGGCTTCTTTTTGTAGAAAAGATATAATTGTATGTTCATCCATAATGTTTTTGTACAGATGAGTGAAATGCCAAAGAATCCATGGAAAGTGAATCCAGAGGAGGAAAAAAAACGGCTCGACTTGAGAGATACACACTTGATATTCAGCATTGACCCAAAAGGCTGCGAGGATGTGGATGACGCGCTCTCCGTTAGAACTCTGCCTAATGGGAATCTAGAGTTAGGTGTCCACATTGCAGATGTAACCCATTTTGTGGCAGCAAATTCTTACACTGACGTTGAGGCCAGAGCAAGGTAAATTATTTTCTAAAAATTAGAAAATTTATGGAGCTTAGAAGTGTGTCATGCTACCCTAAGGAAACATTGAGAAACACTGGAAGGAAGGAAACATTCTTTCTTCTTTTGTGTCATGGAAACAGCTTATTAAAACTAATATGTAACTAATGGTATTCTGCTTTTATTTGGATAAAATAGGCCTGCTGGGGAAGAAACTGCTTTCGGACCTACTGCTTCACTCTTTTACTATGAAATTGCTCTTTTCCACAAAGTTATGGTTTAAGTTTATCTTTTCCTAATCACTGGTGTTTGCTTTATAGTCTACTTTAACATTTGTGATTTAAAGTATTTACAAACCACTTGTTGGCATTCCAAGGGGGATGAATCTTACACAGAACACCCAAAAAATGGAGTTAAGTCTTACATAAATTTAATTCCAGAGGTATTTGGCAGGCTTATGTTTTAATATTCCATCTTGTGTTTCAATATGCCAAATATTCCATGCTTTTTTTTTCTTTTATTGCCACTGTTTTGAACTTAAACTGCTGAATCACTTTATGAGATGTATTCTTTGTAGATGGAAAGAAATGTAAACTGTGTAGCCAGCAGAGATGTGTGGTATAGCCATTAAATGACCTCTTCTTAGCTGAGCATATTTTGTACAGCCCTAGCTCCGGCCTTAATGGCAGTTGAAGACACCAAGGAAGGCAAACTTAGGCTTGTACTATCAAATAGTTACTTAAATAATTTGACTTTGGTATTGCACATGTGTGTGTTCTGTAAAAATAACCTTTTAAAATCATGCTACAATGTGTCTTGTTTTGCTGATGCTATGCTTATACCACAGACTGCTTGGGAGATACACACCAATGAGTCCTTGTGAGAAGAATAGTAAATGTATTTTATTCCTCAGGGCAACAACTTATTATTTAGCGGATCGTCGTTATGACATGCTGCCCTCCGTCTTGAGTGCTGACATATGCTCTCTTCTCAGCGGAGTTGATAGGTAAGATTTTGTGTGGTAACGGCTTATGCACTTGCTCTTTGAATTATTTGTTACTATTTGTAAGCGAAGTAGTAGGGAGTCACAAAAAGCTGAAATACGGTATTACACAACGACTATCTCGTCCTCCAGTGTTTACCCATACCCTTAGCAATTTGCTTTGTATTTAAACAGCAGCCTAAAGGTGAAGGCATCTTTGTTCTTCACTTGTTTTTTCACACGCGTCTCGCTCTGGAGTGCATGCACCCATATGAGTGGTGACGTTTTTTACTATTGTCCTATTCCTCAAACATGCCGCTACCCCATTTTATTACAGTTCACAGGGTTAGCTGGCTGGCTGGCATGAGGGTATTCAGGGTGTAGGTATGTTCGTTGTGGATGCATCTGACTAATAAAATAAAAATAAAAATAACTATTGCAACGTAGCTGTGCTTTAAAATAGATGTGGCCTTATATCTTAGGGGTGCTCTGCCTCAACAGGTGCTGACGTAGTTGGTCCTCATTTATTAAGCTGTGATACACAAGACTGAAAGGCAAGTTCATTAATTAGTGGCATTGATGAGCACTGGTTTGTTTCATGAAGAAAAAGATGTTTCCAGTAAAAAAAAAAACCAGAATGAAACACGTACATTTGTAACAGTTGGATGTGCTTGAAATGATAGTTTAAGTTGGCCAGAACTACTTATAGAATTGTGATCTTCTCTTTAAGGTATGCTGTCAGTGTCTTGTGGGAACTAGAAAAAGAATCATATGAAATGCTGCGAGTCTGCTACAACAAAACCATCATTCGATCTGCGTACAAGCTGGTTTATGAAGCAGCACAGGCATTATTAGATGGAGACACAAGTGGTGTTGGTGATATCCCGGAACTGGAAAACTTGGATGAAAGAACTAGACAGAAGAAGCTGGATGAACTGGTTTGGGCAATATCAAAACTCACAGATATAGCACGACACGTTAGAGCTAAGCGGGACAGCTGTGGTGCTCTGGAACTTGAAGGGGTAGAAATCCGAGTGCAACTGGATGATAAAAATAATATCCATGATCTCATCCCCAAGCAGCCGCTGGAGGTGCATGAGACTGTAGCAGAATGCATGATTCTTGCCAACCACTGGGTGGCAAAAAAGATTTCAGAAAGTTTTCCCCATCAGGCTTTGTTGCGTCAACACCCTCCACCACGACAGGAATTTTTTACCGAACTTCGAGAATGTGCCAGTGCCAAAGGTTTCTCAATAGACACACGGTATCTTTTATTACTTATTTAAATGCTTTAATTAAAGTTAAGCAATTAACTGTTTGGCTATGTTATCATCACAAAGCATTACAGTTCTCAGTATCAATGTTAATAGCCACTGTATAGCAATTCTTAAAAACAATTTACCATAACCTTTCTGCAAGCAGGAGATGATGTTCTAAACAAGAGAGGCTGCCTGCATTCTGCTGGCTGGACTGAAAATGGCAGTATCTGAGTAATTCTAGACATCTCCAAAAAGAATTTGTTCAGTCAGTACGTAGTGGTTAAGTTCTGTAATTGCCTTGCTTGCACCATATTTCCTGTAATAGTAGTGTAAGAGAGTACTTGTTTAAATCAAGTTAATTCTGTGCAGTATGGTCATTTTAAATGACTCAAAATAATTCAGAATTACTTTGTCAAGATACTCCGAGAAGGCTGTGAGCTTCATCCCATTGGGAGGCATCATTTCTGGACATCACAGAGTGTGAAGGGCAGCAGTAGTAGCAGACATTTCGTTTGGATGTCACCATTTGTGCTCTCCTGTACAGCACAGGCTTTGGACCAGCTCACCGTCCTTTCTGTGCTGCACAGAAGTGGGTTTTGCTCCAGTCCTTCTCGGTTCTCCAGGCTGCGGAGGACAGGGCTCTTGGTGAAAACTGGGGTTTTTTTCTAAACATTTTTCTAGCGCAGAGCTGTTATTAAACTGTGTTGGAAGTTTTAATATCATTCTGCTTGCCATTCATATTTTTATATTAATAATGATTAATAAATTTTTATGTGCTTTTGTATGCTCTTTGTAGCTATAGGCTATCATGATCAGGGAGAGTATCATTTTCTTCAGAGTTAACACTTTTTTGACAGGTCTAACAAAGCATTGGCCGAGTCCCTGGATAAAGCAAATGACCCATTGGATCCAATTGTAAATACGCTGTTGCGGTCTATGGCCACTCACGCGATGTCTAATGCCTTGTACTTCTCAACCGGCTCTTGTCCTGAGGAAGAGTTTCATCATTATGGTATCTCATCACTTTATTTTTTATGCTATTCCTGTTATTATTTCTGAACTGTTGGGGGGAGGCAGTTGATTGATCGCTTCTCACCGCTTCCTTTTGTATTTGTAGGACTTGCCTTGGATAAGTACACTCATTTCACTTCTCCGATTAGAAGATATGCTGATATTGTTGTCCACAGACTCTTGATGGCAGCGACTCTGAAGGAAACAAAAGGAGATGTTAAGGATTATGCATTCAGTAATAAGGATCTTGAGGAATTGTGCAGACACATTAATAACAGAAACCGGGTAAGATGGTCATTGTGCGTGTCTCCCTACGTTTGTAGGCTGCCCAACGGAATGGGATACCATCCCGACTGCGGCTTTTGGATACTACAACGACATAGTATCTCTTCATTTTTATTTATAATGCTTTGGGGTTTTTTTACTTAAATATCAGTTTTCTTCTGAGAGCGGTAGTAAAAGTGACTTCACACTTCACCTGTACTACACGTAGGATTTCCTTTTAGATGTAATTTTTCTCGGGACAGATAATGGGAAAAAGAAACTCTGCAAATCAAAGCCAAACAAGCTCGCTGAACTATTTATTTAGGTTGTTTTGTCTTCTCTTTTTATGGGGGGTGCTTGCAGGCAGCTCAGCGTGCTCAGAAACAGTCTACCGAACTCTTCCAGTGCATGTACTTCAAAGACAAAACCCCAGAAACAGATGAGCGCTGCATAGCAGATGGTGTCATTTACTCAATTCGAACAAACGGTGTGCTTGTTTTTGTACCAAGGTGAGTTGATCAGAGGTTGGACTAAGCTTAAAAATAAGACTTAAGTGTTACTAGAATGCCGTGAGGACACCTCTGGTCCTTGAGAAAGGAAGCGTTTACAGTGTGGCCTGGTATTGACTGGTGACTGCGTTTTAGATTGTTGTTGTAAACCATAAGCAGTGCTGTTCTGTGAACTATGAAAAGGAGTTCCTATGAGGACAAGGTAAGACTGTGCTGCACAGCTTGTATTTATTTCAAAACATTAAAAGCAGCTGCTAGGGCAGAACAATGACTGGAATATTTTTTGCCTTTTTTTTAACCATAGAAAGTGATTAGTTAAAGAAAGGGCAGTTTTAAATTTCCAAATCACAAAGCCACGCATTCCTCAGCGCTCTTTTCCTTCACTACAGACGGTAGCTTATGCAGGCTGGGAGCAGCTTTTGCACAGCTCCTCCTCCTAGGCAGCAGGGAAGCGTAAAAGCAGTGTTTACACGATGCTGTTTATAGTAACTGGGCTCTTGTCAGTGCCTGTATCTCAGCTCAGCCCTTGATTTATCCAGGTAGAAAGCAACTTTTTGCATGAAGCTAACTTTACATTTTGATTTCTGAACTTTCAAATCTGTATTTTAAAGTATACTAAATGCATTCTGCTTATGTTATAAATTGACTAGTGAACGATGTAAGAAGGCGCTAGTCACCATAGAACTGGAGAGCAGCGGCTCTCATAAGCCTGGCCAGCTCCTCAACCCTTCCTTTCCCTCGCTGCCTCTCGACAGTCTGGATTAATGATCTTCATGTTTGTGCGTTACTGGTGGCAACACTGTCTGCCCAGCTAGCTACCAGCTGCAAGAAATGTAGGTATAAGAACTCTCCTTTAAAAAAAAGAAAGAAACAAAACGCAAAGAACATTCTACAGGCATGTCAGGTAAAGCAAACCATTACATGAATACCCTGGACTTCTGTGAATACAGCCAGGGGCTGCTTGATCCCGAGGCTGAGCTTGGATATAAACCAGCTCGGTGTGGGCCTGACGGCGTTCCAGAGGGCTTGCTTTGGATGCGCGGCCGGACAGCCAGAACCTGCCCAGCCACAAAAGGCTCCTTCCAGACAACCCAGTGCAAACACGCTGCTGGTCTTTAAGTAACTTTTTTTTAATGGAGAACTGTTTCCTCACCCTGCTCCCTGGAATAACCTGCAGTGCTGCTTTTCATCCATTATTGGGCCATTCCAGGCTCCGCCCAAGATGTAAGATAATGGATCGCTCGCTGTATTTTACTTTTGCTTCGCTGCTCTTGAAACACTTAAGTTGCCATCTTTGTGCTGTTTTTATGTACTCTCGGGGTTTCTTTGACCACGCACATCAGCATCCCTGAAGCAGGATTATCAGGCTACAGTCTTTGCCCCTTTATATTGCTTTTATATAATCTTAGCTAGCCTTCTGTTGGTCTCAAAATTAAGGGTGCAAATTGTTAGAACAGCTTCTGGCTGCTCATCTCCTTTTTTTGTAGATATGGAATTAAAGGTGCTGCATATATGAAAAACAAAGAAGGCTTAGTCATCTCTTGTCAAGGGGATAGGCGTTGCGAGTGGAAACCTGGGTCACTTCATCGCTTTCAGAATAAAATTACATCCACTACAACTACGGGGGAATCGGTTACCTTAAGCCTTTTTGATCATATTACAGTGAGTATTTAATCTGAAGGAAGTAAAGGGAAATAGCACCATCAGAAATAAAATTATTTGCTTATTACTTTTAAGGTGAAAATACTTGTGCAGACTTCCCGCTGCCATGCTGACACGATCAAGCTCGAAATAACCAGGAACGCACCATACCAGACTTCAGCCACAGAGGTTTCCCACAAGAATTTTCATGTGGTGAAATCTGACTTAGTCAAAGAAGTCAGTCAGTCTGCAGAAGCGGCCCAGCACGCCCAGGAAAAAGCAAGAGTTGAAGTAATTGATGAAGACTATCAGGAGTACTGCCAGAGCAAGGGGGCAAGCTTGTACCAGCTGCTGGAGGAGATCAGGGATTTGGCACTATTGGATGTTTCCGCTGACATTAGAACTTGAACTATAACCCAGCAACAGCCGCTTGCTGATGTTCTGCTCCTATTCACTTTGTACGATTGGGGTGTTTTAAAAAAGCAGTCTATTTAAATACTCAGGAGTCCTTTTAATAAGAAACTAAATGTCTATTTTAAATAAGAATTATTTTTATCTGATTATGAATGCATATGAGTTTTTAAAAGATTTTATACATGATAAATCTCATCTTCCAGACTAAAGACAGCATGGTGAATTCTTTTAACTAC
Organism: Platalea leucorodia; assembly: GCF_965183815.1. Lineage (NCBI taxonomy): Eukaryota > Metazoa > Chordata > Aves > Pelecaniformes > Threskiornithidae > Platalea > Platalea leucorodia. Next base: position 49,348,841 of record NC_138831.1, read on the forward strand.
CATTCAAGAAGTTAATTTATGGACAAGGTGGGAAATTAAGTTCTTAAAACCCAAATATTCCCTACAGCTGTTGGCTATCTTCCACTACAGTTCAGTGAGTTTAACTCATAGCAACAAGGATATAAAAAGCAAACTCCTTTGCACTAATCTAGAACACAGAATCTTGGTTTATTGAAATCCCTCAGCTGCCCATCTGGCGTAAAATAACGCCTGTTGACATGAACTTATTTCATCTGCTCTAAGTGTGCTCTTCATTGTTTCTAGAAATTCAGTTTCTCTTACACACACCAGTCTACCCTGCGCCACTGGAGAGGGCAGGCTCAGGGCTTTACCAAACAAGGCTGGAGGAAGATGACGAAACAGAGCTTCCAGACAGAGAACAGACTCAGCCGAAGGAGGGTAACTACCCTGGTCAAAGCCAAGGTGTGCTCCCCAAGGGGATGTCCGTGTCTGAAGAGGTGTCTGCCTAGCACAAGGGCTGTGGAGGGTTGGAGGGGCTGTAGTTCAACAGCCTCATACAAGAATTTCAGGTTTGACTTCTGAAATTTAATAGCTTCCATTTTATAAGAACAAGATACAGGTACTTAATAAGCAAGTTTAAAAAAATCCAGCACACCTGTTCAGACATAGCACTATCCACTATTATAGATACCCTCTATTAAAAAACCCAGAACAACAACTTTAATAGAAACTTCACCTGTCAATAGCCCAGTTAGTTCAGTTTGACATCAATTGTAAACAAAATGGAAAGTACGTTGAAAAACTCATTAACATTGCCTAGAGGTCTCAGCTGCAGATGAAGAACTCTGTTCTGTTCTCCGGTGTACGGAGCTGCTCATCTGCAGCTTCGAGAGAGGAGTTCTGTCCAGCTGTACAGGTGTCACGGTGAAGACTTCCATGAAGCCTCTGGAGCCAGAGTGCAAAGAGCCAGCAACATTTCAATAGAATGATAGTACCTAACAGAAAGCCCCCGATGTTTTAAGAAAGTCATTTGAAGCACAGGGAACGGTTACTGCTTTTCACCGGTACATTCCAATTCTGTATCTCCATCTTCAGCTTCTGTAACAGCAGCCTGGGTTGCGGGAGCTTGAGTGTCTTCAATAAGGTCAGCGGGATCCTGAGCAACTGTGGTATTAAACTCCTCTTCCGAGTAAGTAGCAGAGAGCTCTGCTGGAAAATAAAACCAAAATCAATTTCCTACCATGAGAAAACACTGTTGCTGTGTGTTTAACTGCTGTTTCTATCACCAGAATCACAGTCTGCAGGAAAGCCAACTCCAGAGATGGCCAGCGAGTTTCATATCATCGGACAAAGCTATCACAGCCTGGCGTGGCAAGTAGGGAGAGCAGCTCTGACTTAGCTTCAGAGGAGTCTGACTACAGGAGCACAGTTGAAGTTTCAGAGTTGCACATTTTGCTACTTACTAGAAAAAGCAAATCGCTACCGTTTCCTTTAACCGACTCAGCAGCTCAGCTGTACAAGCTTCTCAGGCTACTGACCTCAACAGTGACCCTTCAGGTAGGGCTGCTTACCATTGTGTTGGGCCTGGCTGTCACCCTGCATCTTGGCTTGCCTCCGTTCCAAGGCCAGCTGCCTGTTCTTCTTGATTCGCTGTTGTTGCTCTTCCGTGAGGGTTGTACCAGACAGAGAACCGAGTTGTTCTACATTTGCAGAGGAGGAATGCGCATCTTCGGTGGCTGTATCCAGTCCATTGCTTTCCCCTCCACCGTCTGGTTAAAAATGAGGGGGTGGAAGGGGGAAGAGGGTAGAAATCAACAGTTTGAACCCAGAGGTATCTACTGCTAAATATCTGTCACGAGAACATTTTAAAAGCGTTTCTATGTTCTACATTTTACAGTTGTATTGACAGCTGAAGATCATTCTGTAATTTAGTTTTAATGGGCAATTTTCTGCCTAGGCCCACATACCTGATATTCAAAGTATACAACAAATGCTAATCAGAGATGCCAAACCACAACAATAACAAATACCTGAACTTTGAGGCACAGCTCTGTGTACTAAGTTAGCAATCACGAGCTGAGCTTGACAGTTAAAAGGAGACAGTAAATTCAGGCAATCCTTACTGAAAGGCCAGATAATTTTCTTCCCACCCCTACGAATACGACACTGTCCTTTGGGAAGCGGCAGGACTAGTTATGGGAATCAGCCAGAGGGTCGAACACAGCCATGGAGCAGCCAGTTTTGACTTCAGTGTGCTACTACTATGGAATATTTACTCCTTTGCCAACATTAACACATGCAAAATGCAGGCAGTCCAACTCTGTTAGACAAACTTCACCCACCAACAGAGAAGCAGAGCACTCTTTCAAGAGTGCCTAAGGCCAAGTATGCTTGTGCCTCTGCACCACTTTAAGCCTGTGAACAGAGAAGTTAGCTGACAACAAGGTTTTCATTTTTAATACAATACTCTAGCTGCAGTTTTTATTTCAAAACTGTAAGATACCTACGCATTTTTCAACCGAAGACTGACCAATTTTAGCAGGACACTCACTAACACAGTTCAAGAACAGATCAGCACCGCATTTAAATACAAATGTATGGAACCATCGCACAGAAAAATCTGATAGCTCTGCAGACCCTGTCGGCAGGAACCATTTGCTTTACTGTTTGTGGCTGCTTACGGTTGCATTCCATTTCTAGCAAATGCAGCCAACAGCGAAGACAGCCACAGGTCACCAACTGCCCAAAGGTCGTCCCCACCGGTGAGGCAAGGCTTTACCATCGGTTACCTCACCCGCCAGAACACCCTCCCCAAGCTCTGCCTTGTCTTCACATGAGCCCCAGCCTCCAGCCAAACTGGACAACGGGTAGGGAATTGTTTCAGGAGAGACTCACAGTGAAAGTGTGAACACCCGCAGAGGACCTTAGGAACGGCTATGAGATTCTCTCATTTCTGCTAATAAAGCTTCTTTCAAACTACCAGCTGAACTCCACTCCCTCTTTTTATTAAAAAAAAATTATTTCTAATCTATCTAAAAACATCATCTGATGGGAAGAGACTCTTGAATTACCAACTTGTTAAGTGGCTGGATTTTGATACTGGAGGAAGAAATACTCCATAGCAGCTATCCGCCAGGACTGACAAACAGACCTAACAGCGCCCAGGAGCACGAGTGAGTACTTTCCCTCTAAAGGACACTACGCCCCGAGTGCGCTGCAGCAGCCAGCAGTACGAACAGTGTAACGAGTCTTTGATTTCTGCATTAGTAAGTTCCAAGAGCTCTTCAGACTGCCCGCTCCTAAGAGAACAATACAAGCCAGGATGTTCACTTAATAATTGCAGTTTGGGCGTTTTTTTGGAAGAACATTTCTAACAATGCTGGTAATAATACCCATTTTCCATTTCCTTTCAGCATACCACACACTTATTTATTTTTTTATATATATGTTTACTCCAAGTACCAGTTCAGTTTTGTAATCGTAAGTCTCACAGAAGCTTGGTTTTAAAACAGAGGACCACTCAACAATGTCTTCTACATTAGAAAAAAATGTATCATGAGCATTAGTTTCTGGCCAGAAGGAGGGGAAGTAAAGTAATTTTAAGCATTGAACTACTGAACGAACAGCATGATGAGCATACCTTCATTACTTGCAAAGTCTTCATGTAAAATAGGAAGATCAAGTCTAATCCGCTTTAGGCAGGTCTGCAAATGAGAGATTAAAATACAAATATTTCATCTGTAACAAAATCTTTTCTGCAACATTGCTATGTTTTTAATACTACTCCCAATTTCTCTATACACTTTATTACTCTGAAAAAAAAATATTCCTTTCACTATACGTCTGTTTGACCCACAACTTTTAACGCTGTGGATAGTTTTCCTAGTCCTTCATCTATCACCAGCCAGATGAAGCTGCATTCTTCATAAATCTTCTTTTGCAGGTTCAAACATTAAAAAACAAACAAAACCTGAAAAATCAACCAGTTCCAGCACTTTTAAGCAAATTACTTTGGTTAAAGATGTCCTGAAAAAGTTGAAGCCAATTCTCTAAAGAAATGTTATATCTAAATGTAAACTTAAATACTTCAAATACTGGAAAGAGTTTGTTTGTTTGTTTTTTAAAGAGAGAAGTTAATTTAAATAACATTATACTCCTTAGCACTATGCACAGATTCAGTCTTCTTTGGTTGCATAACTGCTCTCCTCAACCTCCCTCTTACACTCTTCAGTACTGCATGCAAAGAAACCGACAAGAACACCACGTACCTGGACTTCCTTTTTGTTTCCCAAAGACTCTACTCTGTCAATAAAATCCTCAAATTGCAGTTTTGGAAATAGTCTATGAGCCCAGTGCTCCATGTGTCGTATGAGTGTCTTCAGGTCTTCTGCCTAGAGCACAGAAGAAGAGATCCAGCTAGTAAAAGTTGACTAAGTCCATAGACTGCAGAGGGAAACATCACAGTAACATTTCTGAAAATATTAAGCATCTGCAGCTTGAAAGTCTCTTGAAAATTTAAGTAATCTGAATGCGTGGGTAGCCTTTCCTCCCACAGTCAAGTCTGTAAGTGCAATTTCAAGCTATCAGAAGAACAGCGATCAGAGTTCAGGAAAAGCATTTGCATATGCTGTAAAACACCTGACAGGCGTCTGAGAAGTTGCCCTTAAACAACCTAGGTCTGAACCCAGACTGAAAAAACAAAAATCCATACGGGCACAGCTGGCATTTATTTTGATGTTTAGAACACACAGAAAAATGTACACCTAAATAACCTTGTCTAGTAAAGATTTTTACTCAGATCAGCAGTATTGCCGAGTTCTTCAGTTACAACTGCCTCCAGTTGTAAAGGGAAAATCTAATCTTCAATATTCTCTGTAAAGCAGAGGTGCACAGGCATCCTTGCAAGCGTGCCAACAGTCTAATGATACTAAAGAAAAATGAGCTTTGTATGTTTAAGTGTATCCAAGACAATGAGACAGTCTGTAGAGAAAATACTGCTTTCTCTTTGCTTAAGTGGTACGCCACACTTTTCTTCAATATTAAAAGCTTCGGGATAGAGGTGTCACAAAAGCCAGAAGATTTTCACTAACAGAGGAAACGGATCATGAAATGATATGGTAAAGGCGTTCCAGATGCAGCAGGCAGTATTATAAGCCAAGTTAAAAAAACCCTTTCTATGGACAATAGCGAGAGTCACAGGCATGATATTCTAGTTTTGAAGTAGAGGAAAACAGTTTTAAGATCAAAACATGGATTTTGTTAAAACATTCATGTTTGTTTGTTTGTTTTTAAATTTGCAACTACAAACCCCATCAGGGTATGTTCAAATACTGTTAGAAAGCTGGCTAACCGGAGCGTAATATCAATTCTCCCCATATCAGATGGGCAGCAATCATCAACGCCCCAGGAAACAAAACAAAAGCTCACTATGTCTTACCTCGTGCCCCTTACCCTTGAACTTCACGTTGTCAAACATGTGTCTCAGGGCTGGAAGTCCTCTTTCTGAAGTTAACCTGTTAATAGGAAATGGGTGAAGTTATTTGAAACCCATACTTTTTCTAATTAAAACAAACAAAAAAACCAACAAAAAAAACCCCATGAACCACCTCACATTCCTTTAAATGGCCTAAAGCTACAGAGCTCTGTTTGAAAGAGGTACAGAATTAGAAGTCGCTAAGAAAACACACAAAATAGCATAAAGACTCTGTAAGACCAAAGACTTATTTGGAAAATTCACCATACATATATTCCTAGTCCAAGGAGCTTTTTTATTCTGATTACGTGGAAAGTCAGTTCTTGTATCTCTATTGGCCAGTAAAACCAGTTAGACGCATGACCAGAGCATCCGCCTGTGGCATCACTAACTTCCTCAGTATACTTAAAACAGAAGAAACTGAAAGCTCAGATTCTTTCCATTGCTTATAAACAACTTAAACCAGTTTTAGCGATAACAGCAAAGAAAATATTAAAATCCTTTATCTTTATACAGAGTTTATCCAGCTTGTACGTAAGCCAGGTGTAAGTGTACTTTAAGTAGTACCTTACAGTCACCATTATATTGAGGTTTTATTTTTAAGCACGCTTTTATTAAAGAAAGAAATCTATAGTATTACGTCTGCAGAAAAGATTCAGCTGGAAGAGTCCTATGTATGAATAATAAATATATCTTAAATTATTAGTCATGTACTATGTCCCAAAGAGACTTCAAGAAAGTTAGACTAGTAACAGGAGCACACAGGTAAGCAAGGAATAAAAAGGCTGATATACAGCACGCGAGAGGCACTTTCATCCCCAGAACTCTTGATCTTTGACTTGGCTATGACCAAGCAGGGATCACAGGAACCTTAAATCATTCCCCCCCAGCCATATACCAAATTCATCACAGAGAGAAATATTCTGTGAAAAGTTACCTCTGGGCATCTAGTTTAGGCATTGGTCTTTTAACTGCTTTCCGTGTAGGTACGGCAGAATCTTTTGCTTGTGACTGCTGGTTTCCATCTGGTTCCAATGAAGAAAACAACAGACTTTAAGGATATAACGCAACTGACATCAACTAGAATTGCATCCTGTAAATTTTAAGTTTCTACCCCATCAAAAAGGCAGCATCACAAGTATTCCATTGCAGGCACAGTACTACAATGCAACGTCTGCATGTTTCACCTAACTTCTACCACAAGACAGATTGGAAATAAATCCATCTCTTCAAACTATGCCGAGGAATCAACTTTTCTAGCAAAGTAGGTTCCTTGAAAGGGAAACTTCCTAATTTTAGAACTTCTATATTGTATTTCTGATGAGAAGTGTATTGAGAGTAGATGCTGCTTCTAAAAGTTAAGAAACTCAAACTATCAATAAACATTATTTGATAGGCGTATCCAGAAATTTCCACTGATAGATCTGACAGACAGACCTAAGCCACCAGCATTGCCTTCAAAAAACAGAGAAAGAAGCAATGTGTGACCACAATCAACATATCTTTTAAGACCCAAAGTCCATATACTTTTTGATCAGGGCCAGTACATATTATTTGACTGCAACAGACAAGGCACCGCTGCCCATCTCATCTCAGAGGTAGCAGTTAATTATCATACTGATTTCTTGGCTTACTTTTTGTTACTTTGAACATCAGGAATTCAGAAGTTCTCCTTTACACGTATCAAGGAATTAAATCTATCCAAAATCCTATTTTCTAGGGAGCAGACAAAACAGGGATCAAGGAAAACGTACGTTTAACACCATAGGCAAATATGAGTAGCAGTAAACAATGGTTAAAATAAAATCTTTATACTTTCTAATAGCTTGTTCAGTACACAGTAAGATCTTTTCAAATACAAATAATTAAGTTCTACTGTCCTGAAGTGTCTTGGGTTTTTCCTAGGCCATATGCTCTACAAAATCTTCCAACATCTCCCTGGAAGACTACCTTCAACACTCTTACCTCTTCTGAAATCCAAGTCATAAAGGGTAACTATAGATCACCACTGTATAATTATCTTGAGCAACATTTTGTCAGAAGAGCTTGAATTTTATAAAGATTCATTTGTGTGCATATTTTCATGGAATCTACAAAAATAAACTTCTCCCACAAGCTCAGAAGCACAGAATCAGTAACAATTTAAATTTACGAATTGCTTTCTTATCCACACAAGACTAGTTTTATGCAGTGAAGTTCAACACCAATAATATTGATTTCACAGCGTTTCATTGTCTATACCGCAAAATAGGATCTTTCGGGGTCACAGTTGCTCACCTCCATTAGCTTGAGCCCATTCGACGTCGTCTCTTCCTGGGGAGGCAGGAGGTGGAAGAGGTGGGAACGTTTCATCTTCTGTATTCTCATAATCGGGAAGATCAAACAAGTTGTTCTCTAAAGGATCTATCATTGCCACAGATAAACTTTTTTCCCCCTCCTGCAGGAAATACCAAATGCATTTAAAGAGAAGCAGCGAGAAGAAAAGGCAGCTAAACATCAGTTATATACACAATAGGCCTACAGCTTTTCCAGAAAAAGATTTGCCAACCAGAAAAAAAAAAGCCTCATACAAATGAAGCAAGATACCATACAGATGGATGACACAATCCAGCCTCACTAGGCCAAATGAACTACGGGTTTGTCATCTTCCAACTCATCAAAGTGACTTGGGCGTGGTAGGTACGGGTCGCAGGAATAAAACAAAAGAAATGGATTTCTAAGCAAAGCGCTCATCAAGACAGCTGTTTGCCACTCACATCCTCGATTATCAAAGACTACGGGGGGGTTGAGTGATAATTCCTCCGATTTACAGCTTACCCGCTCCGAAAGGCAGCCTGGAGGAGGATTCCCCTTTTCCGGCTCCTTAAGCAAAGCTAATTCCAGAGACCTTCGCACATCAGCACAACCGGGTTTAGGGTGACCCGGTCTCACCGCGGCTGCGTTCCCGAGGCTTCAGCAACAGCTCTTCTTTTTAAGGGAAAGCTGTCCCTCAGTTTTGGTAAGGAGGGGACACCCCAGGCAGCCCCGTCTCCACCGACCTTCGACGGGAGATCCCTGCCTCCGGGCTGCGAAACCCTCACGGAGCCGGAGGTGGAGGGACTCGAGCGAGGGCAGTGACGGAGCTCGCCAGGGTCCTCCGGGGCCAGACCCCCCGAGCTGCAGCCTGCCGGGCGCCGCGGAGGCCCCGCTCCCCTCGCACCGCCAGAGCGGCCCCGAGGCGTGCAGGCACCGAGGGGGAGCTCTCCCCCTCACACCGGCGGGAAGGAGAGGCGGAGAGGGCTTCCCGCCTGCCTTCTCAGGGCAAACAGCTCCGCGCACACCCGAGCGAGCGGCTCTCCCGGCCGCCTCCGCGTCCTGCCCCGGCGAACGGCGGCGGCGGCGGGCGGGCAGCGCGGCGGGGAGGAGCCGCGAGAACGGCGGGTCTCGCGAGCTCCCGGGCCGGCCGGCTGAGGAGAGCGGCAGCGGCGGCGGCTCCGCGCCAGGGCGCATGCGCGGCAGGGCGGCGGCGGCGCTTTTGGCGCCAAAAGGCGGTGGGCGGGGTGGGGCTGCTGAGGCGGGCGCTTCCCTCCCCGGTCTCCCGGTGAGCTTTATTCAGCGTCGCCTCTTCAGGTAAAGGGTGCTGGGGATGAGAGTTTTCTTCGAAGCACCTAAGGTCGCTAGGCCCAACGATGAACCAGCTCCAGAAACAGGATTTAAAATGGCAGATGTTGAGCCCTTTCGCGCTGTCCTACCTCTGAGGAAAGGACTTCGAGGACAGGTAGTGATCCCAAGCTTTTCTCCATACGGATACCAGCTAGAGCCTTCTGGTAATTTAAAACGAAACAGTTTGCAGTTGTCTAGGGTGTAATAAGCACACTAAGCCCTCTGAGATTTGGCGGCTGTGTGCATAAAATGCTATTTAAGGACTTAGACTGCAGGAGCAATGGGAGAGAAGCTCCATGCTATGGTCTGCACTGCTGTTGCATCTGAAAAATTCTGTTCTCCTATTTTTACAGGTCAGTCCATAGAAGTGTATCTGACTTGAATTATAGCCTCTTTGTTTAAGCAAAATGAGAGAAATTCATGTCAAATATTAATACATTAAATGAATTGGTTTTCCTTGTTTCTCTATAAATTCAAATTTGATGTATAATGTTTATGGTAATTTAATGTATTCCTTCTAATATGACAAAGAAAATCAGTGGCAGCTACTTTCCAATTAAAAAAAAAAAGTGCTATCCTTTAGTCAAAATTATTTTAACAGTTAATGTTTAAAATGTGTATTCCCAAATGCAGCAGCATCTTTTATAGTCAAGAATACAAGGGAGGACGCATTAATGGATTTGTTAGCATTGAATCCATTTATCTTAACTTTTTAGATATGGCCAATTTCTTCAATTGCCTGAGGCACATGAAGTATGAAAATAAACACAAAGATATACTAATGTAGATCAAGTGCTTCTAATTTCCAGCTCAAAACACTGTAAAGATTTGTATCTCATAGAATTACTGAAAATCAAATGTCTAGATCGTGAGCTCTTTGCATTGAAAATAATAGTCACTCTTTATATTAAAAAATCTTTACAAACAAATGAATTAGGATTTGGCTGTAGGCTGAATATCTGATTCATGACTATTAGTGTAATACATCTTTTCACTTAGATTTTTTTCCTTAACTTTTAATGCCTTTTTTTTTTTTGTGAAGTGATTGCATTTTAAACACTTAGCTAATGTCACCTGAACTTACTAGAAAGCTCAAGCTTTCAAAATTCCCTTAAGTCCCTGTATATTTTATGCAAAATCAGCTGGTAAGTAGAAAAGAAATAACGTAGTAGGGTTCTCTGAGAGCAAAGGCAGGGAGAAGGTAGTATTAATTGACGTGGCTGGCCCGTCTCCGTATACCCAGGTCAACTGGTCTGCATAAGCAGAGCTCTGTCCTGTGGTGTTTTGTCTTTGCCAGAAGAGGTAGGTAACAGATATGAAAACAGTGCTGGACAGGTCTAAAAAACACTATACAAAGATTAAAGCAGGAGATCACTTAGAATCTCTGCAGAGGAGTACAGTGTTATAAAACCGACCATATTTATGCAACTTTGATTAATCAATATTTTTGAAGAGTGTTTAATTAGAGACTAGACTTGATGACCTAGGTGGTTCTTTCCAGTCCTATGTTCCTAATTAAATGAAAAGCATATGCTGGCAGGCATTGATTATTGTTTTTTCCTCAGGAAATGAATAACCAGCCACCTGCTGATAAAATAATAAGTCAGGAGAAAAAAACAAACCCGTAGCTTGCCTCTATTCTAGAAAACACTTCTGGTTTCTAGTTTAGGTGAAATGGAGATATTACTTGTTTGTTTCTGTATTGAATAGTGCCATTTCAATAGAAAAACTGCAGAAAATTAGCACCTTATTTTATATTTCAGTCTCATTTCCTGTGTTACGTTACACGTAATATATGGCGAATAAAAAGTGGGTAAAATGGATAATTGGCTACTTCCAGATTTGAAGGGTTTTACTCCTATGGGAGTAATACTTGTTCTGCAAAAACCCTCTAAGTATTATGTTGGCAGAGCTCTTCATGCAATAAACCCCAGGCAAAACTGGTACCTTTGTAGCTGGGTTAGTGGGAGATCACATCTTAGGGTTTTAGCAAACTTCAGCTATTTGTGTTTATACCTTGCTAATCTAATCTAAGTTTTATATTATACATTCATCTTAAACATTAATTTCTAAGCTTTTAGTATATTACTAAACAATTAAGATTGTCATCTGATCCACAGTGTTCTTTTCAATCCCTGCTTCTTGCAGAAAACAAGATGTGCAAGAAAGCTTGTGATCTCTGGCTGTTTGAAAGTCAGTTTGTCTGTCAGCCCCCTTCTAATAATTTTTGATCCTGTTGGCCAATTTCAATCAAACTTCAATCAGGCTTTTTATACGGTACTAATTATTTCCTTAAATTCCTCTGTTAAACACTAAATAGATTAAGCAGTATTAAATGTTAAAAATGAAATTTTGTGTGCACATGTTTTGGCAGGAGAATATGCAGCTTTATGTGGCAATCAAGTTTTAAAAGTTGGGCTAATTTAGTGATGCAATTAATGTATCTAGTAATCATGTTTTCCTTTTCATGCAAGAAACTAGATAAAATTTGGGCTTCCATAAGGTAAAAAAGTGGTAATGAAGACAAGCTTCTTCGATACATTTCTATTTACAGGGACATATTTCTGGTCTCTTTTTCCAAGCAGTGGTGGAATCAAAAAATCAGAAAATCACCCTGCTCAGAAGTCTTTAACAGAGATTACACTACCTTTTTTTTTTTTTTTTTTTTTTATCTTTTCCTCTGTGATTCACCTTCAGAAACACCTATTTGTAAAGCAAAATGCAGTTCCTTCCCCCAAGAATGTTCAAATTCCCAAAACACAGGGGTTTTTTTTGGCTAGGGAAACATGCTTAATTTTCAGTTGCAAATACACTGAAGTGAAATCTGTTTGTTTTACAGAGGTTCAAACCACCCTACAACACTCTTGAAACATTATAAATGTGCTATATAATCATATAAAAGAAAACTGGTCATTCAGTATGCCTATATAGATCACTGTGGCAACCATTATAAAAAATCAACAACAAAAAAAACCCCAAATAAGGTGTTTTATGACGCTTTGAGCAAAGCCCAGAGGCCACCCAGCTCCTGGGTCTCTCCAAGGTTCCCGGGTACGGCGGCGGCAGCAGCAGCAGTTACACAGAAATGATGCCTGCGGTGGCATCAATCCATACGCCCGTGACTTTATTTCTATATTCAGTCTATTCAAAATGTCTTTGTTTTCGTGCTATAGGTCAAAGGGACTTTAAAACAGGTAAGAGAATTCAGTAATTTTTCAAAGATTCCACGCGTTTGGCATGCAAGTATGAAGTGCTCCAGAGGAGGGAGCTGTCTCTTAATAGCTGGAATGGGATGGAGGAAGCGTGTCTTTGAACGGCAAAGCTGTGAAAATAGTAATTTAATCTTTTCTACTTTAGAAATGGCTAAGATATTAAGAATGATATAGCATTTTTGCATAATATATAGGGAAGTTTGTTCATAATTTCAGTTTCTATGAAAGCATTAATGACTACTTTGATTAAAAATACTATTTTACTTTCGCAAACCACAGAAAATTAAAACATAAGGAATTCAGAGTGGTTCTTTATACAAAGTATTGACAATGTAAGTTTTGTTATGGAATATACTCTGCACTGTTACTGTCAGCTGAGTCAATCACTGTGTTCTACACTTTATTGCTGTGTTTCAAAAATTCTGCATACCAAACCCAGTAGATATGTCCAGTCATTCATCTGTTTGTGTAGGCTTTTTTTCTGCTGGGGAAAAAAAATGTTACAAGGAGAAAAATAATTCAAACTCTAGATGAAAATTCAGAATTCACAACTAAAATTCTTCTTTGTTCAGTCCAAATATTTAAAAGAAAGTAAAAACTTCCTTGCAATAATCTTTTCAGAGAAAAAGAGGCCATACTTTGCAACACAGTAGAATAACTATAATTGCATTACCCATGTGGGCAATTACAGCGTAGTCCAACTGCAATTATAGGGGGCATATATAATAATTGTGCATTCAGTACTTGTCGAATCTTTGCATCTTCTCTGCAAAGGAGTTCAGTGTTTCAGCCAAAGGAGTCCTTGCGTTTCCTCACACACGGCTGTGTAAAGAGAAAAAGAACCAGCTGCAACTCAATGTCTTCTTCAGAAAAAAAGTCTGATTTTAGCATAGAAAGCATTGATAGCATTGATACTTCATGAGTTACTGGAAATGCTAGTCATTCAGTTGTGCTGTAGCGCCTTAATCCTGTGGCAAAATAGAAAGGAAAACAACAATATAATTAAACAACAGTACGATAAAACAATATAATTAAAATTTCTCCAATAACTATATAAATCCCGATTTCTTATATTTTCATTTGTGGCTGAATCAACTCATTGGAGTATAAAACCTGTCCACAGTTGCAAAGAAGTTATTAATTCAAGTGATGTATTCATATGTCTGCATTATATATGAAAAAGACCGTATTGCTTCAAAAGTTAGGGAACCTCAGCAAAAAAACGTGTTTTATGGAATGAGTGATAAAGAGCACGTGACAGAGACCCGCCTCACAAGATGGAGGTCACTGCCTTTGCACCGCAGCCACGGGCGCCGTGTTTGTTACAGGCCGCTGCACGCAGCCGGAGCTCGCGAGCAGTTCCCGCTCCCCGCCTGGAGACACACAGACGGTGCTGAAGCTACCGCGGGAGCAGCTGCCTAGCAAGGAAGAAAGGCATTTCTAGGCATTGATCTTTTTCTTCTCAGGCAAAAGACAAAAAGCACAGAAACAGAACACCGGTTGCAGTGGTCAGTGCTGGAACTGCCAAAGAAACTGATTTTTCACTCTTCTACCCAGTACCAAGCCACTAACCACCACCTTCGCACCTTCGTCATCCGGTGCTGCTTCAGCTCTTGGCTCACCGGTGTCCGTGAGAGATTTCAATTACCGCTTAAGCAAATTTACGAGTCACCGTGCAGTCTTTTCTTCTAGATGTGTCGCATTTGTTGACAGTACAAAAACTTACAGCAGCAATGGAAAGAATTTCTCAGCTGTGTCAGGAAGCAGAAGGAATCTGCAAGCCCTTGTTAACAGATAGCTTCTCGGGGTACAGGCCCTAAAAGAGTTTTCGTCTTCTGCTGGATTCAGAACATGAGGAATTAATCTTCCAAAGAAGCACAAATTTTACCAAACTTGTTTACAGCATCTCGGCAGTAGAGGCAGGATTGTATTGTCACTCTGTTCAGAAAAGGCAAATACATGTAACTCCTTTTATCTCCTGAATCTTATCGTACGATTAGCATAGGAATGTCATAGTTTTAAGCACTGCACACGTGTAATATCCAAGTTGGCTTTGTTGATCCAAATAGGGCCATTGGAAGTACTCTGATTTTCTATTTTTCCCCCTAAGATCTACAAATAAATAACAGGAATCTTTAAATTTAAATTCTCCCTCTTGGAAAGAGAACTGGTGTGGAGGACCAACGGCTACCGACTGAAGCCAAGGGTAGGTATTACTGTTAAAGCCGTGTTGCCTACCCCAGAAGAGACCACCGCGGGACTGGAGCAAGGCCGTTCGGTTGTGCTTACCGGGGGGTGACGCGCACCGCTGGCCCGTGAGCCGGCCCCGGTTGGTCAGGGGCTGCTGGTGTTTCTGGCTGACTGACCAGCGCTGTTTCAGCCGGCCAGGGCCAACTGAGCCGTCCCAGGACATCGTCACCCCGCCAGTTTGCCACCGGTTCTCCAGTGGGGTCCCTCTGCTCCCATCGCTCTTAATGGTGTGGTTCACACGTCCTCTGGTATCGCGTGGCAGACTCATTTTCTGAAAAATCAGTACTTTATAGACGGGTGGAAGCAAGTGGATGTTAAAGCAAGGCAGCGATCAGTGTAAATCCCAACGTGGGAGCTTTTTTCAGCAGTAAGGTGGCTTTTGTTCTCTGAAATTTTAAGCTCGTATTTATATTGGTGTTTTTCTCCCCAGAATGGACTGTTCTTTCCATGGTGTGGGGGCACAGCCTTGCTCGCTAATAGTTCAGAACTTCTATGTCTAACCTTAAAACTGTTAAAGAAGCAGTGAGGGTTCGTAAAGTACAGTCCCTGTACACAACATTGATTTTTTTAAATTTATTTTATAAATCATGCTTTCTCAGCCATACATTCTTGCTTTTGTATGCCAAAACATGATCGAGAGCTCCTGGAAAATAAGTTTCTTGGTTATATTTTTAGGTTCACTAAAATAACGTAATGACAAAAACCTAGAGCGCCCCAAGTCATAGCGACGCAAGTCAGAACGTCACAGAAATGTGCTGACATAAAGCCATCATCGCGTTAACGTGTGAAAAGTGTGCGGCCAAACCTGGCCGTTCCCAGGAGCTACAGCAGGGTTTTAACGCTGGCAGCGCGGGCATTTCATTTTCATACTCATTTTACTACTTATAATTCGGAGTTTTGTAACTGTAACCCTCAGTTTCCGTTTTTAATTCAGGCGTTTACTTTGGGGAAAAATGTAGCCGCCGTGAGCGCCCCGACTGAGGCTCGCGTTGTAGTTACCGGTACGGGAGCTTCCACATGGCGGGCGAGGGAGATCCATAAACCGCTGCCTACGACATCGTTTGAACGACGGGGGTTTCTCTGCCGAGGAAACGGTGTCGCTTGTCGGGAGCAGCGATTCTTCATGGATCGCTAAGAGAATTCCCAAAACCCAAAGAAACCCAACCGGACGCAAACCCCGCGCACAAAACTTGAGGGCAAAGCCGGCGGCCGCGCGCGCTGCCGGTAGGGGCGGGGAGCGCCGCCCCCGCGCCGCCCCCGCCCGGCAGCTGCGGGCAGAGCGCGGTGAGGGCAGGGCCGCGGCAGGGCTTCGCTCCCCGCGGGGCGCATGCGCCCGGCCGCCGCGCCTGCGCGCTGGGCGGGCCGGGGCGGTGCGCGCAGGCGCGGTCCCGCAGAAGGGCACATTTTGAGCCCGGGCAGTTTTCCCCGTCGGGAGCTGACGGGAGGGAGCTCGGCGCTGCTCCGCCGGGGGAGGCCGGCGCCGGGCGGGAGGGAGGGGCGGCGGCGCGGCCGGGGTCTGGCGGCGGCACCGGCCTGCTGAGGAGGCTGCCCGCGGGGGCACCGGCGGCGAGGGGAGCCCCCGACTTTGCTCCGCCGCGGGAAGTCCCTCGAACCTGGCCGAAGTGGGGCCGGGGCTCCGTCCGTTACCCTCTGCGCCGTCTGGGGGCGAAAATGCCGAAGAAGAAGCCCGGGCCGATTCAGCTCAACCCCGCTCCGGATGGCTCCGCCGTCAACGGGACCAGCTCTGCCGAGTGAGTGAAGCCGGTTGGGGGTGGCCGGGACTCCGGCGGGGCTGCCCGCGCCCTGCGGCGGCCGCCGTCCCGCGTCCCTGAGGTGACGGGCGCGGCCGCCCCTGCCGCAGCCTCCCCGCCGCCCGGAGCGCTCTGCCGCGGGCCGGCCCCCGCGGAGCCGAGGCGGTGAAGTGGCACCGGCGCTGCTGGGTTCATTTCTCCTTAAGCCGTCTTGTTTTAAACCGGCACGGCCCGGTTTCCAGAAAGATCAAAATTATTGCTTGCGGGGGGGCGTACGCCCCCTTCGTGGTAGCTGCTAAGAGTCTCCCCAACGGAATAAGTGGACGGTGTCTTCGGCAATAAATACACTTCTGTCAGATTTGAAAGGTAAATAAGCTGGGGAAAAATAGAGGAAAACTTGTATAACTCTCTTCTCGTAGTCCGTAATGGTATCTGCTGATTTCTTAGATTATATAATTATCTAGTAAGTGCCAAATTAGACATTTCCAAGAGCCTATTTCATAAATGCGTGTCTGTGAGAAATTATATTGAAAATCCCAGATTTGTAGAAAAGGTGTTCTGTTTTTCCTCCTTGGCTTTAAACCAATCTAACGCTAGCTTTAGTAAATCTGTTTTTTAGTAATTAGCGTGTAGTGCTAGGCATGTCAGTGAGTGCGTTTGGAGAAAATGCTTCTGAGCTTTCCTGTGTGTAATACAAACACTACGCTGTATAAATGTGTGGAAGATAGGTCTAAGCTAATCACAGGTACACTTGGGAGAAAAAAAAAGACTGACAATTGGATTGTTACGTGTTGCCTCTGAAGCCTCTGTTGAGCTCATGGATCTGGGTGAGTGCTGTGGCTTCAGTTACGCAGATACAGTGCCAGCACCCTGAAGTAATGAAGTGTTATAAAAGGAGCTTCTTTGAGGTTAACAGGTCTGTGTTTACCATTTAAGTTGTAGATGAAGGTGACGGACTAGCTCCTAACTGAGCTTTGAAATAAAGATGCATCTTGGAAGAACAGATTCCTGCCCCTGTATGGTCAGTTCAGTCTTCTCTTGGATATGTACCACCCTGGCAGAGGGTATGCGAGACAGAATTGCAGTGAGACGTACAAGTCTCAGGCTTTAAAGTGTTCTGCATGTATCGTTGCTGCCACATTTTCAGACAGGCTCAGATCTCATTTAACCACCCAAACATCTCAAAAAAAAAAAAAAAAAAAAAAAAAAAAATCAGCATCTAACACCTCCAGCTGTGACATTTCTAACAAACTCTTTTGATGATTAACTGAGAGATGAGCTGTTTAAAAACTGTTATTTGGCAGGAGTTACTAATTGTATCTAAGTATTATGATCTGAATATTATGCAGTTTTTATTCTGGATTGATGGGGGAAAATACTGTTTTTATATTTGCCTGTATAGCACTTTCCAGTTGATTTTCTTCAAGGTAGTTGGGGATATGTTGATTTAGTCTTCAGGGATCCCTATTGTCTTAGTCTTGTTTTACAGAATAATTCTGATATACCTATCACTTGCTGATTTTAGTACCTGAAGTTAATCACCAAACATGCAATATATTAAACATTGTATTTCTTCACCAAAGAAATGTCATTAATTTTATATTGCTTTTACATGTCTGATACTCATTTACTTGTTGGGAACCTTTGGAGACTCATGGGAGTCTTGAGTCTTGTTTACACTGATGAATTATCGTGCTTCATTTTCTGTTTAGTATCTTGATTTGTTCGATATGTGTGTCTCCTAGACTTCTGCTCTTTGTCATGTGAAAGATCTTATACCCAGCTTTTGCTAGGCTTAGAGATGCATCAAGTATTTTTAAAAGAAGTAGCTCAGTGAAAGTAAATCCAGCAACCTGTTGTCCTATAAACAGGCAGAATTAATTAGTCGTCGAAATATCCCCTCATCCTGCTAATATTAAATCCTCATTGTGAAAGATTTCAAATAGCAAAGAATAGTTGCATCAGAATTTGGAAATGTGTTTGGAATTAAATTGAAAACTGTTTTGTTTTTCTTTCTCCATCTGTAGGATTGTTTCTTTTTCTTTCCTCTCCTGCTCTGTGCTTTTTTTTTTCTTCCCCCCTTTGGTTACTGCTTGAAATCAACAGTAGAGGTGTCTGTCAGCCTGTATACAATGTCAAGCGTTTCAAGTATGCTGTGCATCTGTGGACTACCATATTAACACTTTCTAAAGCTCTGTTCCTGGTATAATGGAATTTTGTCTGTGTGAGTCTCCAGTTACTTATTTGCTTCCACCATACACAAACCTGTCACTTTGCAAATGATCTTGGATGCTTCCCTCTCAAGAGAAAGAATGAAAAGAGCTCAAATTACTTAGCCAAGTAAGATGAAGATTCAGAGCGAGGTGGTATGATTGCTGTCTGTAAGCACGTGAAGGACCTAAGCATCCAGAAGAACGGAAGTTATTTAAGCCCGAAGGCAATGTTGGCACAAAATCAAACGGATATAGATTGGCAGTCAGTAGTTGTATGCTGGAATTCGGAAACTTTCTAGCTGTCAGAGGTGGAAGGTTCTGTAACATATTCTGACGGGTATTTGACCCCCAGAATCTTTCGCTAATTTTAAAATATTGAAGCTTAATACTTTCAGGAATGAGTACATATGATACTTTAACTTCCTCACAGAAAGGAAGGGGAAAGGGAGGAAATGAAAGAAGAAGGGACGGGATGATTCAGGATGTCCTGCTTTCCATTCCTGTCTTGTCTTCTGTCTTCATCCTTATTTGGTGATGGGAGCTCAGTGACTAGTGTAAGAAAAAGCTTATGGCGTGAAATGTAGGGCTTTAAGAAGTATGTGCATGAGACCTGATTCTCACTTGCATTGACTTTGGTGTTTTGGTTTTGCTTTCTTTTTTGGTACCCTGGCAAGGTACTATAAAGGAGAATTAGGGTACTTACAATTTAAATATATGTATACTGAATATTTTCATGAGAATTTCACTATGTTTCTCCCTGACAGCAATTTTTGCTATTTGTAGCTGTTACTTTAATTATTTGTGCAGGATGTTGCGGTTCTCTCTGGGGCCTTCCAAATCCCTAGCTACCCTGCTGGACAATAGAGACAACTTAATAAAAGATTTTCCTATGCTGTGAGCTTCACTTCTGTTTTTGACGCTTCCTGCTGAGAAGCAGTTGCACAGAGAGAGTTGAACCTGTGCTGCTGCTCTTGAGCTCCTGTTGCTTCAGATCATCAGAACGAAACCAAGATGACGTTGGCCAGCTGCAGGTTTAATTTCATTCTGGTACTTTTGCAGCTGCACAGTTATACCTGTACAGAGATCTTCGCAGAGAAAACAGGGAAAAGCCTGAAAGAAAATTAATAAAAGGAATAATTCTCTTTTGACTGAATGCACTGGGATAGTTTACAGTCTTAATAGCCAAAAGAAACAAGAACAAAATCTCCACTTTCTGGTCCTTTCACACTTTTGACTCCCTGTCCCTTTGAATATCTGACAGGTGTTACTCAATTTCTAAGTTTCTCTAAATCCAAGCTAGACCCAGAACATGAAGTAGAAGCTCCGCAAAGAAGCAGGAGGGTAGGTTTCAAGATAATGCCTATTTCTGTATTACAGTAAGTTTTTTGTTCATGTGAAAAGAAAGTTACTTCATGTCATTCTTTAATTGCATCTTCACAAAAAAAGTAAGCAGAGGGAAGGGTCATATTTATAACAGGAAAGTTAAATTGATATAAAATGCCAGTGAAGACAAAGTGCAACTAGTTTTTAGCTTGCTGTAGGTAGTCCACTAAATGCCAGGCAAGGCATGTATGGTGGTATGTACAGACCATGCTGAAACACAAGTTCCACTGTCTTGTCTCAAATAGGATTTTATATTGAGGTATGTCCTAGGTGTTTGGTTTTTTGTTTGGGTTTGTTTTTTTTTCCTGGGGTGAAAACATAACATTAAACAGCCACCTAACTGTTCTCTCACACGGCAGAACGGAATAGGGGCACCTTATTGTTCCCCAACTCTGGTCTCTGCTGGTTTCTTTGAAACATTAAGTCTTATAATCGCTCATCACTGAGTACCTAAACAGCTGATGCTATTATGGGCATATCAGATTATTACTGATTTGTAACTGCTTTTGCTTCTTAAAATTGATGTTTAAGGAGATCCAAATAGATGCTTGATCATTTTTTAAAATGCAAGACCAATATCTAAACGTGGTTAAGTTACTTAAAGTGCTTTTGGCTGAGATGGCGCAAAATGCAAGAGTTCTATAGTTACAGCCTTGTAATATAAATTTTTTTAAAAATCGGTACTTTTCTCTTTTGTATTCTTCAAAACCTATTGTCTGTAAGTTAGCCTACATAATGAGTTTTGAAGTGTTCCACTCACCTCAGGAAAGTGTGTTAAAATGTATTAGTTAAAATGCCCATGTCCGCAAGTACACATATAGAAAAAGATTGATTAAACCTGTGCCTTGAGATCCTAAATTATGTTTAATGAGATAGAATGTCCTGGCATATAATGTAGACTATATTCACAGCCTATTTTAGAAGTGCTTACTTGAAAAAGTGAAATAAATAGTCAATACAACATATTTTGTCGTAGAGCACAACAATCCACTGAGCCACCAAATGAGCATTATTTAGTTCATTTGTCTGTCATGGAAGAGATTACGGCTGCGGTTAAGAATGCGTATTAATGTTTGTCACTGCTTAAAACTTCTAATTACAGAAGAGTCACTTTATGATTACTTTCCCAGTACATCAGTTACATTTGGATATCTACAAACGAACTGCACTAAAGCCTTAACTTTTTACCTTGTCTGAGTAAATAAAGACAACTTCCCTCTCTCTGGTATTATAACTTGAACCTTCCAGAAGTGCCTGGGCCTTTGAATACAAAAATGAAAGCAATTTTTTTTGAGCGCCACTGACTTTTTGTGTTGTATAAGCATTCATATGGAAAAGGTGCTTGGGATTGAAACCTCTCTTTTTTTAATCTGTTTAAAGAATTCCAAAATATGCCAACTGCGTATGTGTTTTAGGAACTGGTATCTCCCAAATGAAGCCTAAGCTATGATCTCTGCTCTGGGAAGACAGGACCAGACCAAGCAAATCTCAGATGTGACATGGCGAGGTATAATATGAGGAAGAATGAGCAGAGTAAGATTATATTCTTGGTGAGGAGGACTAAGGATGGTATGAAGGGGCGCTTCTATTTTGTGTTTAATTAGATAAAAATGTAAAGAAAAAAGTAGAATGTGGAATTTGCATCTCTGTAGAGAACTAGGTCTTTTGAGAGGAATTTAAGAAGATACTGTCTATAGGTCTTTACCACCTTAGGAACTGTGTTTCTTTAAGGGACGTGGCCTGAAAGAAAGTCCAAAGACAACTGAGTGAAAACAGGTCATCAGATATGGTGCTGCTGTTATCAGTGGTGCTTACACCCACGATGAGCAGTTCTGGGTTTTCTTTTTTAAGTCTTAACTATAGTACGTCTGTGCCTCGGAACTGTTCAAACCAAAGAGTAATTTTGTAGAAGTGAATGACTGGCAAAATCCAGTCGTAGGTTAAGAACCGCAGTATTAATGAGTCAGCTTTTTCTTGTTGCTTTTTGCTGTTTATTCTGGTTAAATTGCATTTAAGGTCATGCATTTAAGGAAGCCCCTGAAAAGCTGACATGACCTCCAAGTACAACTGCCTGTATTTGATAGTCAAAGAAGAATTTGGGAATTATGCAAAACTGGTTTGAACTTCAATTTGTATTGCAATTTGCAAAATAAATAGTTGCTTACTTGCTATGCATCTTGCAATTTTCATGTTTTTCGATATCTTTCTCAAGGGAGCTTCACTTTGGGCTTTGTAGGAGTAGAAAGGCAGATTGTCTCCCATCATCTATAGTGTGGGGGTTTTTTTGTTTTGTTTTGAGCTTTTTTGGTCTTTAAGTTTGCATTGTAACATGGAGCGGCATGAGGGGGGCAGCAGAACCGGTGAGCTGTTTCCCAGTAGACCTTGTTCCAAGAGGATTTGTCCTCCATGGAATAATTTTTTTGTCAGTTTTCCTAGATATGAGTTTAGATGAAATGAAAGGAAGATTTTCAGAGTTGTTGATTTTAATGCTTGCTGGGTCACTTCTGCCTTTGTTTTGGGGGAATTCTTTTCTTTGTTTTTAAACCCAAGAAGTCTCTGAGGAAGGACAGCCCCTCTATGGAATTCCTTTGACTTCAGAGGAGCTTTGCGCATGTGTGTAGTGTTCTGGAAGATTAGGTCCTGGAATTTTATGACTGATCTGGCTGCATTGCAGTTGCGTTGCGTATGTATATGGAATTACTGCAAACTTGTAAATATTTTTAAGAAAAAAACTTCAGAAACTTTTTTTTTTTCATCTCCTACTAACAAAGAATTAACCAAGCTTACAAATGCACGTGGTATGAGAGAATGCATTTTGGGCAGGCAATAATAAATGCTGGATAATTCCAAGAAAACAGTGAGCCTTTTGTTATTCACAAATCTTCCAAATTTAGATTAAAACGTACTCACTCATAGCATTCTCTTTAAATGTGCATGAGCCTGTGCATAGTCCTTCGTTGAATTAGAAATAGCATTTTAATGACACTTAAGAAGCTAATAGAACACATGATGTGTTATAATAAAATAGTGGAAAGTAAGAGCCTGCATCACCTTACTAACTTTTTTATATTATTTCTGGATGCGTGTGCTGAAAAAATTTACTAAGTAAGTGTACACAATTAGTACAGAAATTAACACAGGTGGCAAATTGACCTGTGCTGTTCTCACTTGATAGGCAGCTTTTAGTTTACACTTACGGATGTAGGAAAGACTTTAAGACGCTTAATACTGAGGTAACAGTAAATACCAAGTCTTGTTATGTACTTATATTTAAGCGTAATGACGGTAATGGAGTCATCCTTTACTTATTATGATGTTGTCTTTGTTCAAAAAGCATAAATCAGTTTAGGAGAGTTAAGCAAAAACTAGGTGTAGAAATAAATGTTGCGTTCCAGTGAGGCAAAAGGTAAGGAAAATGCAGGCTGTAAATACGGATCCAGCCGCTTTTCCTTTTCTGTCCCTACAGCACCAATTCTGTAGGTGTGATTTCACAAGTAAGCATGTACAAGATCCTGCTCCTTCTGAAGAATTCCTCTCCTCTCCTTGCTGTGCCTGTGTTTCCCTGATGCTTTCCTTGTATCAGCTCTTACAGTGAGTCAGGTGTGCATGCTGATGTGACTGAGAATTTACCCACCAAAGCAGCCCAGATTAGTTTTCAGAGGACTGTCCTCTTGTGCTCGCAGCAGCATTGATGTAGCCACATGGTGAATTTAATCAGGGAAATAATTTGGCTGAAAATTTGCAGTATTTTTTAGTTAATTTTTAAGTGGATCTGTTACCTGTATTGGTTACTTAGGAATGAATGGCTAGGGGCAGAATGAGCCAGAGTCACCTCCTTTGGCAGGAGCCCAGGCTTTCGCAGGATTAAGTGACAGTGTACTCAGAGCCTGAGAGATACTATTGAGATATGCTGAAATTCAGTAATTACAACAATTTCTGAGTAGCACATCTTTTAATTGAAGAGTCTCAGGTCTGTGTCTCAAGAGGAACAGATTACCTCTGAGACCTGCCAGTGTTATCTAGTAGCCAAAGAAGGCTTTTTTAAAAAAAAAAAAAAGATTGAAAGGGACTAGGTAAACCCAATATGTAGTTGAATTGTTAGGCATAACAACAGCGCTACTGTTGTTAATCTGGGCAAAGGGTCTTTGCTTTAGCACTGGCTTAAAAAAACCCAACACAAAAATTGTGGGGAATTTACATGAGAGAGGAAATACATCAGCCAGTTATTTGAGTGGATATGGGCTAAATATTTCCATGTATACAGGAGAAACATTCTGAAATGAACTGGGGAAGGGATTTTCTCTTATGTATGGTAAACCTAGATGTTCCCTTTAAATTATTAAGTTCTAAATTTTCCAGTAAAAAAGCTTGCCCTGCCCCCCCCACCTTCTAGCCTGTGTTACCCTTTTTACAGCTGCATTTGTTCTCCCATCATTGCCCTGGGGATTGACTGGGCTTTATAAAGTGTACAGATCCCGCTGCCAAAACGCAAACATGTCTCTGTGAGGAAGCAATGTTAGCTGGCAAGATCAGTTTCTAGCTTGCTAAATTTTTTGGGAGTGGGTTCTTTCTTCCAAAGATATTTTAATTTTTTTTTTTTTGAAGGAAGCAATGGAAATTTTTTTTCTGAAGAGTTACTAATGCGTTGCTAGAAATTAGCAATCAATCAGATGACTTCTGATTTATGTTCAATATTACTTAGACAAAGTCTTGATTATACTTTGGAACGAATGTGCAAGTCTTTCTGCCAGTTAGTGCCCACAGGAACTGAACAACTGGGAAAGACTAATCCGCTCCTCAATATCTCTTTGCAAACATCTGTTGAGAAGCCGTTGTCATCCCGAGCCTTGTCTGAACAAGAGGAGAGTGGATTCCAGCAGAACATCTCCCTACTGACAGCTGAGGATGTGGTCCTTCACCTGGATTCAATTGCCTCGCAGGCATCCAGCAGAAGGAAGTATTCAGTGATGCCCTGACTGGGTGACACAAGCAAAAGGAATAAGAATGGAAGCAGATTATTTTACTTTACAGTTTGAGACCTGGGACAGAGATATTCCAGCAGTGTGTGATTCTTTGGATGAACAAGTATCTTCTTAACAATCTACTTAATGGTAGATTCTTCTTCTTCTTAAAAATCTACAATGTTTTTTTTAACAAAAAAAAAAAACAAACCAAAAAAAACCAAAACGCACAAAAAAAAAACCCCCACAAAACATTGAAACTTCCTGGCAACTTTTCTTTCTTTCAGTGTTTTTTTACAACTCAGCGTTTTTCTCTGCTTTTCTAGAACTTTTTTCAATGTGATGGGAAGATGAGTCAGCAGACTTAATGCAGCAAATATAACAATCGCAGAATGCATTTGGGGGGGGGGGGGGGGGGAATATTCTGTCCGGATATAGATACGTGTGTGTATTTATATGTGAATATTTCTGTGTGTATTGGTACAGTCTATACACATATTAAGTAAAAAATACTAATTTCTTAATGTTCTGTGCTGTGCAGTCCGTCAATTTGAAATATAAGCAGAGACCTAAACCTTCCATCCATGCCCTTCTCTGAATCACAGTTATGGTGGCGGGGGGGTTATGTTTTCATCTGCACGTTCTGGCAATTTTCCTTCGCAGTCCCTGATGTGTTAACTGCACCTTTTGGTGAAGTTTGTGCTTCTGTGCTCCCTTCTCAGCTCTTGCACAGAAGGCGTCTCAGTTCTAATCCTGGCTTTTTTATGGGCCTTGTAAACCAGTACTGTAACTTCATCTTTTTATTATTATCGTGTCTCTCAAAGGCTGCATATCTACCACATAAGGGCGTCGTGAAGGTACTGTTACTATTACTGTTGCACATACTGATCCCTTGCTTTTATCATTAAATTTAAGCCAGAGTTCAGAGCCATAAAGCAATGGACAGGCAGGACTTGTGTAAGTACATGTGTCAGCTGATGATCAGAATTTTAAAACTTCTATTTATCCTCTGTGTCGTGTTTTAAATACTTGATACATAAGTTCCTTTTTCTGTCTATAAGGCAGCGTTAATTGCCCTGTGGCTCTTTTGTTCTGGTTATGTGTGGTGCTGGCTAGGAAAAATCAGTGGTAGGTGTACAGATATTTATGAAAGGGAGATAGAGAACTTGGATTTTTGGTTCTGGAGGTTCAACTCTTGAATTTCTTAATTTGAGATGGCAGAGTTTATTTGTTGTAAACTTTGAATTCAACACTACAGTAAGTCCTGAGGAAGCCTTTTAACTGGGGGGGGGGAAACAACAAACCACCGGTTGCATTGTTTAGCCACAGAGCTAAATATGCGAAAGGGGCGCCTGAGCCTTGCTGGCAGCTGCTGCCACCCAGGGTAAGGGGCTGTGACTCCAAGTGGTGGCTGGGAACAGCTGCAAAAACATCTGGTAGGAAGAGGCACCCAGGGCATGAATCTGAGATCTGTCCCTTTGCGCCACTGCTCGCATCTGCGGCTTTACTCTCTTGGTGAACTCTGTCTTCAATTCAAACATGTTATTTGGCATGCTTTGGCTTATTTAAGAAAAAATAGTCTGACATGTTTAATGGGGTAGTGGTTAGGCTAAAGCAAAAGAGGGAGCAAGCTTAAAGCAAAGATTCCTACTCAACAGCTCAGCCTATAAGGAGTTTTTGAAGTTGAGGTGTCCCATTGGTGGAGGCTCAACAGGAGACCCAAAGTATTTTCTTCTTTAAAATACATGCCTTTCAGCTTTAGAAATATGAGAATTCTTACGTTGAATTAGTCTAGCAGGATACTTTTTTGGACAGAACAATACTTTCCTAATAGTTTTGTTTTACATACCTTTTACTAAGACATAGATTTTAATGAAATTGTCTGCCTCTTATTCTTACTGGATATTTTTTTTTTCTGGCAGTATTAAACCTCAAAAAATGCCCTGCCATGTCTGTTGCATCGTGAAAGTAGAACGGTATTTTCAGATGTTAAAATTCGTGCTAGAAATGAGCAGGTGTATTGGGCAATCATGTATCCCACCTAAAAGTAAGGGTAATTTATGAAGGACCTCTAACATGTTACAAGAATTGGAAATAAGCAGGAATTGAAAAATAGTGTTTTTTTCCAAAACAAGGCTCCTTTGCACTTACAGTGAGTTGGGATCTTTTGGAGTTGTTGTTTTAACTGCAGGTTTTATGAGGCTGCACTGGAGTTAGCCCAGACATGGAGACACCTGTGCAGTAAGCTATGAGACTGCTGTAATTACTTTTATCTTCCATGTTATTCTGTGAACTGTTCTTTGTTAAAGGAAAAGTTAAATAAAAATTTGTCTTATTGCCCGGGTTTGGCACAGTCATGCAAAATAGTAGTCCGTCTTTTCAAAGCTGCAGAATGTCTTCATGTTCCTAATACTTTATTTCAGCTCCCTGATTGAGGTTGTTCATGGAAATTATGTAGTGAACTGCCTACTTTCTTCTCTAAATTGACAGTTGTGTAGGCTTGGGGAAAGCATTACTGTCACTGTTCTGGAAAACAACCCCCAAGCCTGTATCCTCGTGTGACAGTAGATCTGAAAGTGAATGTACTTCTTTATGCTTTCACTCATACTAATTGTTCAGCTTGCAAAACTGATAGTAATAACTTTGAACAACTATTGGACAAATTACTGTTAAAGACTGTGTCAGGCTTTTTTTTTTCCCTCTGTCACATTGTTTTCTTCTCTCTCTAAAGTAGACCTCAGGGTTGAGTGCAGCTTTAATGTAGGCTTTAGGGTTGAGTATACGATTAACTTGTCACTAATATGGATTAATAAAAATTCTCAAGAATTTGGAGTATTATTAGTATGAATTAAGAATAAGGATTTATTTTCTGTTTTTGTTATGATATAATGTACTAGCAGACTAAAGGCAGCATTTCTCTTCTCGTTACTGGTTCAAAGAGAGCAAGTATGCTCTAAAATGTTAACGCATCTCTTCCAGGAGTGCTTTCTTCAGTGCTGGGGTGGCTGCCCCCAAAAGTGTGAACTGAGAAGGATCTTCTTGCCCTCTGCCCATCTTTGTGTATAGGGTGAGAGCACTCTGCAGGGTCTGTTATTCCTCCCTGCCCAACCGGCGTGTAGAAAATACAGGTTTGCTTAGTATCCCCTAACTCGCTAATAGGTACCTACAGTGCCCACCGGTATGTGATATGCATGTTTACAGGGGTTATAAATCATGGGGGTTTTGAGGTTTAAAAAAAAGTTAGTCTGAAAAAACCTGCAACCAAACCTTAAGGGAACAGTATGATAGGCTTGAAAAGTGACCTGGTAGCCTGGCGAAGTGATGGTATTTGTGACGTATCTTGTCCATTCAGGAGTTTGTGGATAAGACCGTGGCGTTGAGTCTGAAAAAGCTCCCAGTATCCCATGCTGTGATTCTCCTCAGAAAATCTTGCTCGCTCTGTGATGTTCCACAAACTGGCTGCAGAAGGGGTGGATGTGGGCCGCCCCAGGATGTCAGATTGCAGTTGTCTTCTGGCCCCTGAAATGGGGGTTTTGCAACATGTGAATTGACAGTAAGAGAGGTGAAGTTTCTCCGCCCATCAGAGGGTCATTGTTTTGTGGGGAGGTGGGGTGCAGCTGCGTGTGTTTGGGAGGAGACTGCACTCTGATTCAGTTCTGTTCTGCCCTCATTTTAAACCGTTGAGGTTACAGAAGTGCCACATGACTCCGAGGACACTGCACTGTCAGCGTATTTCCTTGAGTACAAAAAGCAAGAAGTAATGTTGGCCTCATAGGAAGGATCCTACGTGATCAAGTGCGGGTGGAGGTAATTCCCCCTCTAGAGCACCTGGTACCTGGTGCTGCACTTGGAGGGGGGAACCCTGAGTGTATGTGTGTATATATATATAATTTTTTTTAACTTTGCATTTTGGAAGAGAGATCTTGTCATAATCATATCTGAAGTCCAGCGGTTAAGATACTACACTTTCTGCAGTGGTATCATCTGCTAGCTATATGGCATGTTTATCCGTTTCTGCTCGCTGAGTAAGAATATAGCGATAGTGTTCTGTGAAATTACACTGTTTCTTTAACAAATGGAGAAAACAGCACTGACCTCTCTGCGGCTTCATTCAGATGATCACATTACGAAAGCTGGATTCTTTCCCTAGCGCAGTATGTTTACTATGTGCTTGGCTTTAAAACTGATAGCAATAAATTAAATGATAACCTATTGCTGTAGAGTAGTGCTTGGAACAGTGAAGCGCTGAGGTGATTTGATGATTTCCTGCTTTGATGGAACTCTGGCAAAGGCGTAGCGCTTTGACAGTGAAAAAACAACTCCAAGACTGCAGCAGGTAATGGTGATGAATTTTAATAGGAATCTTTGTCTCTGAAGAAAAGTTTTATATAAGATTAAGTAACTACTGGTGCTCCTTCTGGAGGCAGACGTTAGCACACTAGCATGCTGCTACTTATAGCTACCGAAGCTTCCTTAACATTTTCATGGTGTCCCTAGTGATGAACTGACTTAAGTATTCCCTCTTCTGTATTTTGTATGTGTTAGTTTAGTTTCACTTGTAAAACTTCATATGCAATGATTTATTTATCCACCTGTTTATCCGCTTTGCACTGCAACTTGGCTGTGATGCTTTTATATGGTGATGGTCCAGATAAGTCATAGTTACCAGTCAGGGGACGGTATTCTTACAGTAGTTCGAGTTCAAAACTGAAACTACCCGAGTCCTGCCTCCTAGAAATACTGAAGTAGATTACCACCACCAATTTTGATGACACAAATATTCTTTTTTTGATTTATCTATTTACATTTGAAATTGATTAATATTTAGTGCTTCAAGCAAAGGACCAGAATGAAAAAAAAAATCAATTCTGTCCTGATGTCTGTCATTCAGTTATCATAAAACTAACTGAAGATGTTACTTATAGTTACATTCTGAATAGTAATTCTGACAATGCATTTATTGGGTTAATACCTTTCACAAAAAGTCTTCAGATTAATTTACTTTATAGTTGGAGAATTGGTCCTGAAAAATTCAAGTGAGATCTGACAAGTTCATTGCTGTCATTGTCTTGCACGTCACTGCAAGTAATGAAGGTTTTACCTTTAGAGCTTAGAACATTCTGATGATTTTGCTGGTGGCTACATTCTAGATGGAGAAACCTGATGTGCTGAGATTCATGGGACCAATACTTTTCCACCTGTGAGAGTCTTTGGAATCTTCTGACGAGTGTTTGAGCAAGGACCCCAACAAAACTTACACTTTCAAGCAAGGAAATGCCTGTATTTGAAGCGAATGCTAAGTTTGTTGAGATTGAAATGAGCAATGTAAAGAGCAAACAAACAAAAACCAATGCCCCCCCCCCCCCCAATCCCTCAGCTTTATACAGATGTACATCAGACTAATACAGATGTGCTAAATGCTCTCCTAGCAAATTTTTTTACTAAAGCCATCAGCATGACCGAGTGTTTTGCTTCATCACGCTAGCATTTTGTCTGCTCCAAGTCATGTGCTCAAGCTTCTCTGTGTTGTCTCCAAACCCAGAAAACGCCTTCTGCTTGAGAGAAAAACTGAATAGTTGTTCTCTTCAAAGCAGAGCAAGAAAAGCCTCACTGCATCCTGTTTCTGTGTCTCTAGTTTCTTTATTTTTCCGAATGAGCATCCCTACCTTCTTCAGTAATCCCTAAAATGACAGCAAGTTCCTTCTCAAAACTTGTAAATAAAGATAAAGATCGCTTGTTGCTGTGGCTTACTGGGCCAGATTTTTCAAAGGAAACTGAAATTTCCTGTTAACGTCAGATTTTTTGCGGGAGCATTTGGTTCCATTTTGGTGTTAAGTCCATATGCAGACCTCGGAGAGAGCTAAAGCTGTTGCTTGCTGAGCTCCTCTGAAAATCTGGCCCCGTATATCAAAAGGGCATTTAATATTGAAATACTGTGTTTGGGAGCTTGATATATTTGTATTTCAGAGACTTTTAACTTAATTCAACAAAACTGTTGCTGTTCAGTTATTTGGATGTTCCTTCAAATTCTGTTTTATGCTCTAAATTGTCTTGGCTTCTTTTGAAAGAGAGATCCAGGTAGTGGCTGCTGAGCTCTTGTCTATGTGATCCCGACTTCTTTAAAGCAGTGACGCAGAATAGTAGGTCTGTCTCTGCAAAAGTTGCATCCAGTAAGACTGCCTCCTTGATTTCATATGTTCTGTAGGCCATATTTTCTGGGCAGTCGTGATTTTGATACAAGCAGAGGGTAAAAGCAGGTAAAAGGCACTATGAAAAAAGCTTATTTTTAATGACTGAATGTGGACTATGAAGTTGCTCTGCTTCTAGTATAAAGAAACACTTGAAGGATACTATCTTGGTAAGTGGCCGCAAAAATACCGGGGATCTCTGTTCTCCATTTCTACTAGCTGTTTAGGGTTTTATAGAATATAAAATAATCTGTACTTTCTAAAAATCCCAATGTTTAACATACTGCTCAATAAAAAAAATACTGATTTTATCTATCTGTCAAGTGCGTGTAGAAAGCTTGCTGTTGTTCAAGCCTGCTGCAAGAGCGAACCACCTGAGCAAGCAAGCAGCGTGTTCCCTGCCTCGCAAGTCACCGACCAGAGCACTTCACCGCCTCGCTGGCCGCGGGCGGTCCGATGCGGGGAATGTTCCAGAGCGCCGTGCTGGCAGGGTCTGTCAGTGTATGTTCTTTGAAAAACATAAGTCTTCTCACAACAGTAACCTTCTAGAGTAAAATACAGAGTTTGCGTCCAGCATTCATTGTTCCGGAGCTTATTGTAGGAAAGTCAGGGGTGTTTAACTTTGCTCCAATTTTTATCTTGCGATCATAGTATAAGAAGAGCTAGTTCAGCTGTGTTCTAGAAAAGGCACACATTACTTTGACTTCAGGCTGGGATTTGTTTGCTTTACTGGGCACACTTGAGGGGGGAAAAAATAATCCAGTGATTAATTTGCTTTCTGTTTTGCATTTTAGAAGTTAGATTTCAAAAATGTGTCTCTTAACAGTTCATCTTTAAAACAGAGTCTGTAATTCAGATTAACTTGAATATTCCTATAAGTCATGCTGATCTACATGGGGAAATTTCTCATCGTGGATACTCTAGGATATTTGTTGCATGATTATATTCCAGTATGATTATACTGGTAGAAAGCAAGGTACGAGGACAGAAATAAGAGTATGTTTCTCTTTGTGGGTAGCCTGAAAATGAAGTATCTGCACCAGAATGAAATTATTTTTATATTAAGACAGACACGCTTATGGTAGTATACCTACAGTAGAATAAGTACATCGAAATTTACTGTCTAAGACTGTTTTGGGTTTGAGCAGCATTGCCAAATTACATTTGCTCGGGGTGAGTGTTTTGTGAAACTTGCTTACAAGTGTTGCATGGTAATTTTATGCTTGAACTGGTAAAATGTCAAAATAACAGACTGAACAGAACTCACCTTTCCATCAAAGGTCTCATTCTATTTCCTCTATTTAGCTCTTCTAAGCATTATCACTTCCGAAGTTAGCTTAGCAATTGCACCCTGTCTAACATATTTAAACTGATAAATGAAGTAGGAGTGCGTCATTGCTTAAACTTTCAGAGTGATTGTGTAGTAAGGAAGAGCTGTGAATATTTATATTATTTTTATTTGCCTCGATTAAACCTTAGATACAGTCAAACCAAGATTGTTATCCTGCTTGGAAATGCAGGCTCTCTAATGAATGAGGGTTTCATCCTCTAATTCTGTGTTTCCATTGAGTCTGGGGGTTATTTGCCATTGCTTCTTGGAGAATCAACCTTCTGTCTTCTTACCTGAGCAGCACCTTATTGGACATTTGGAGAATGTCTCTTTGTACAGCACGTTTTAAAAGTAGACATTTTATGAAGTGATGAATAGAAATAGTTTTCTTGATTATTGGTGAAATTATTTTGGTTTTTTTTTAATGGGAAGAGGTTCAGGCTCTGAAGAAGTAGATTGTGTTTAAAGTATTTCTATTTTGTATTGCTTAATGATGTTAAACCTAGGTTTCTAGTAGATGTGCCCTTAAACAAAAGAAAAAGTAAGCTTAAAACCTTTGGGCTGTTCCTTTCCTCAGTTAAACTAAAAAAAAAAAAAATCTTTGTCTCCAGTGGCCATGTTT
Organism: Platalea leucorodia; assembly: GCF_965183815.1. Lineage (NCBI taxonomy): Eukaryota > Metazoa > Chordata > Aves > Pelecaniformes > Threskiornithidae > Platalea > Platalea leucorodia. The sequence goes on from NC_138831.1 coordinate 49,381,827, forward strand.
TTAATGCAAGTTTGTTTGGCTGTGTGTGATAACTTTTTACTGGTATCTAAATAAGAAGCTTCTGAATGGATTATTAGTTATATAGTTATGTGAAAAACAGTAGATAAAACATTGAGACAAACTCTGTAGGAGATTATAACACAACCCTTGAAAATGCGAAACTAAAAATAGTGTGGAGTGATGTGGTGTGATTCATGAGATCTCTGATCATAACTGCCGAGTCATTAAGCCACTCCTGTAGGTAGTGAAACTTCAAGTGCATGAATTTGGACAGAACCTCAAAGACAGGGAAAGTGAGTATCATCTGTTTGTGTTTATGTCATTGTTTTATCTGGAATAAAATACTGTTTACTTAAATCGGAGTTCCAATAATATGTGTGTTTCATGGGGATGACTGTACAAGTCGAGTCCTTCTAGATAATGTATATAGGTGCAAAAATGTAGTGGATTTAATCTGACCTCAACACTGTATTGCTCTTCCTCTTGCAACACTGCTGGGTAAGCTCAGACAGCTTAATAATCATCTATTCTTTCTCTGTTGTACAGAACAAATTTGGAAGCACTTCAGAAGAAGCTGGAAGAACTAGAGTTGGATGAACAGCAGCGAAAGCGCCTTGAAGCTTTCCTTACCCAGAAACAAAAAGTTGGAGAGCTGAAGGATGATGACTTTGAGAAGATCAGCGAGCTGGGAGCAGGAAATGGCGGTGTGGTCTTCAAAGTATCTCACAAGCCTTCTGGTCTCATAATGGCAAGAAAGGTGAGTGCCCCAAAAATAGGAACTTAGGGATGACTTTTATTAAGGAGGTTGTATCTGATGAGATCCAGTGACTTTATTTAGAGAATAAGTGGTGTTCACGTACAAAAAAAGACTAATGCCAACTTCCAGAGAAGTTGATGTGTTTCAGAAAATAGGAAAGGTTGCACTTGCTTATCCTAAACTTGCCAGTTTTTCAGAAATAGCGTCCCATGTGTTAGTAATGAAAGGATAGGCATTAATTCCTCCTTTTTTCTTTTTTCTTTTTTTCCCATTTTGACAAATATGATCTTTTCAGCTGGGTATGTATCTTCTAAAGAAAATGTGGTAGACTCACTAAGGAGTAGGAGGCCTAGAAGAAGTTACTGAAAGGTATAAATTAGGGAAAGTGACAATATCCTGTATTCTGGGCCATAAGTTTAGAGGAATGGAAAAGATAGCACCTGTCCTAAGATGGTCCTTCACAGCTGCAGACCAGAAAAGGGCCTCTGGATGATACTGGAAAAAATGAGAACTCAAAAACTGAGAATGAAGGAATACATTGGAGTACAGTGAAGTCTCCTGTTTTATAGTTTCATCATGGGGTGCAGGTGGCTTCTGTGCAAAAAGGTACTTGTCCTTCTGGCAAGAGTATTTTTCAATGATTCAGGTTTATGCTTTACAACCAATAGCAGTTGTGACCTGGTTTGTAAGAGAACTGAGATTTTTTTTTTTTTAGCAGAAATAGCTTGATGTGTTAATTCTCATTTTGTTTATGTGAGGAGCCTTCACTTTCTCTCAGTATCCCTGGGAACCAAATCCAGTAAGGGAAATGTGTCTCTGGTACTGCCTGATTATTTCTGTTTGGGTACCTCATGCCTCGTCCTTCCAGGAGCGAAGTTCCTTGCACAGGTGGCACTTGTGACGAGGCAGCGTGTCAGGGAATATGCTGTTGTGCTGCAGCGGGTGAGGCGGCAGGCTGCTGCGGTTCGTGGGAAACAGAACCTAGCCTTTGAGAAGGATAAAACACAGGTCACGCTCAAATCCCAGATCCTGTTGTAACACTAGACTGAAAACTTCCATTTTTTTTTTTTAAATGGACAAGTTGAAAGACTTCAGGTATTTCTCTTTTTAAGAAGAGTACACGGTCATCTTCAGCAAAACTAAAGGAAAATGTGCATGTACTGGCTTTAAGAATAAACCATGTTCAGTACACTGACAGTTTGGAGAGATGCAAAGAAAAATGCCCGTTTCCGAGGCGTGAGAATTACAAAATGTACAAATCGCTGAGGTTTTCTTGAACTAAATCAATTTAATTGATTTTTTCCACATACTGTGGGTTTAACAGGAAATTTTGCCCCAGTTTATTGATATTTGATGCAACAGAGATGTTTGCTGAACTACAGTTTTTCTTTCTTATATTGACTAAAATTTGATTTCCATAATGTCTCTTAATGTTCTCTTTCACAAAAGAAATACACTTCTTGTATTGTATGAGAGAAACAGTCTAGCAGAACAAAGGATTTTATGTAATCTCCCCTTCAGATTTAGTTTCAGTTTGGAGAGTTTTTAATTTGAGGTTCAGCTCATTCCTTCCACTAATGCTTTACAAACACCTGTGCAGATATTTTTCAGCAGCTGCTTCTGAGTCAGTATGTCTTTGACACATTTCCTTTAGACATTTGTTCATGGCTTTTCTTCAACATAAAGAGCTTAAGTTTCTGAACTATCCATAAAAAACAGATAAGTGAAGAAAATGTGCTGGAACAAAAAGTTTCTGATAGAGAAGTATTTCGTGAAAAGAAGAGATGGAAATCCCACCTTTTCATGGCTGCTGATGTTACAATTTTCTCATGCTGTATTGTAGGGTTTTCTTTTCCCTTTGCCACTAAGAAAATAAGGACGGATTATTTTACAGTTAAGTCATAGAATAATTCTGGGTGGAAGGAGCCTTGGGAGGTCACGTAGTCCAAACTCCTGCGCAAAGCAGTCAGCTACAAGATCAGAGCAGGCTGCTCAGGGCCTTATCTATCTAAGTATTGAAAACCTCTCTGAACAACCTGTTCCTTCTGAATGGCACTTTGCCACTGAGGAAATAATAAGAGTGGATTATTTTACAGTTAATTCATCTAGAGATCAAGCCGGCTATTCGAAACCAGATCATTCGTGAGCTGCAAGTTCTACACGAGTGCAACTCTCCATACATAGTGGGCTTTTATGGAGCTTTTTACAGTGATGGAGAAATCAGTATTTGCATGGAACATATGGTAAGTACATATAAATCTGTCTTAGCTTGAATTTATTAACAGACCATTAATAGAACCTGAGTGTCCACAGGACCGAAGTTAACAAAGTAGACTTTCCTGCATGAATCAACAATCAAATACTATGTTTTGGATTTACTCTGCAGATCTGAGGCTGGGATTGATATGATCTGTTTAATCCCCTTCTCCAGTATCTGCTCTTCTGTAGAAGTCTAAGCTGTACAAATGTAGGCTTCCAATTGCTTCTCCTTTATCCGTGGTCCTTTTTGCTTTGTTTTATTCAAAAATAGTTACCCAGTTCTGCTACTTAGACACTTGTTCTGATTTGGGTTTAGTTTTGGTTTTATGCAGAATGGACCAGATCCCTCTGATACCACAGCTGTGTAGTCCTTAGTAGCTATGATGATGAGAATTTAGTTTATTGTTATTTAGATGAATCCATATTTTGTCTCCTTTTTTCAAATTCTACAGAAAATGCAAACATAAAGAATAGTGCACAGGAAGTGAACAAGCCCAGAAGGATCTTACACAACTTTTTTTAATGCCAAAAATATTTTTAACGGTGTTTCATTTTAATAGAAAAGTACACATTCTTCTCGACATCTGTTTGCTTTTCTCTAACCATATGGAGCCAAACACTAAAAGTAAATTTTCTGTAATTAAAGGTCAGTCAAATTTTTTGCCTCACTTGCTTAGTAGAGGATGTTTTTAACAATATCAAATACAATAAAACTGAAGACCTTTTCTATTTTTTTCCCTGAAAAAAAAATGTTTCTTTGGAGAGAAACCTTATTTTTTCTGGAAAGTACATGTGATTGTTCTAATGCTTCTCTGGTCTTCTCTTACGGAAATTTTTAGAAGAAATCGATGGTTGCCTAGGAACGAGTGATCATGATCCAGTTTTTAAGCATGTGCTAGCCGAATAGAAGGTGTGCATACCCCAAAATACAAACGACTGTTGGGAAGTATAAAGAAGTTAGTTTCTCAAAATTGAAAACAATAATGAAAAATAGAAAAATAGATATTAAAAACTACTGTCTGGGCATTGTTTCAGAGTACATTATTAAATGTCACAAACGTGCACATCTGCAGTTGCTAAAAGAGCACGTGTGTTAACGCATGCCAAAAAAGAGATGGTGGTGGTATATAATTACATGTAGAAATAAAAGGCCTAAAGAATCTCAATTTGTCTGTCAATGAGAAAATTAACAGGAGTGATCAGGGTTTGCAAGTTCCTAAGCAGGGAATGATATATTTGACAGCAGACATCTCTTCAATTTAAGTGAAGGCAGTATGAAATCTGGTGTTTCAGTGCCAAATCTGGTCTAAGTCAGACTGGATACAAGATTTTACACATAGAACAATTGATCAATAAGATATGAAATAGAAAGTGGATTATTTAAACTGTAGTCTTAATTAAGCCATTAAGCTGTTGGTTTAATGCAGATCATTAGGTGGAAGGTTTTGGTCTCCTTTTGGATAAAAGATTAGATGAGAATCGCCATTGTCTTTTTTGTGCATATCTTTCTTTCAATTACTGCCAGTCAAAATTCTTATTTTTAACAGTGAGTTACAAAACATAAGTATGAATATGAACAAAAAGTTGGAGGTGGAAAAGGCATAGAACTTGAAGATTTGAGTGTTTGGTATTTTTAGGTACATAAATTCAAAATCAATGCATAACTTTGCTTAGCAGCAGGTATTTAACAGGCAAAAGGATTGGAGTCTGCTCATGAAAGACACAGAAGGTTGCAGCCAACACGAGGCAATTGAGTTGTATTCAGCCTCTTCCAGGATTGCAGCTAGTTCTCAGGAAGAGGAAAAAAAAATTTTTTTCAATATGAAAACTTTGTTAATACACTGGTGTCTCAGCAGAGACAGCTGTCCAGAAATGCAGACTGGTTATACAAGAGATTTATATAGACCTTTTATTCCGTTGGTGTATTTTTAATCAAGTGTGGTGTATGTGGGTGTATTTTCTACAAAAATACATGATCAAATAAGTATTTATATACTTTTCTTCGCATAAGAGGTTTTACGTTTTAGTCCTCAAATAATAAAACTTCGCATTCTCGCTTTTCTCTTTCCGTGTATAGACGGTGATGAAAACTTCCAAGGGATAGGTTAAGGCTGAAGGCAATTACTTTCTCAAGTTGTCTTGAGTACTGGAAAATATCAAATGCTGATCCGGACAACAGGATATTGTTTTTTAATTTGAGAAATAACTTTCTAATTTGTTTTTCAATTGTATATTCTCTATTCTAGAGAATCTAGACCTTAGGCACAAACCTATTGTTGAATCAGTTGCTAAAAACAAATAGCTTTTTTTTTTTTTTTACAGTTTTCCTTCTCAGAAGCCCTTAGCAACAGTGGAATATATTTGACTTTGCTGGGGGTGTGTGTGCATGCATTCAATTTATTTAACCTAATACGATTAGCAAGACTGTTACTTACCATGAAACTTTAAAAACATTTCTTCCTATTTTGGTTCTTTGAGAGCTCTGCCAAACCAACCCTCCATCCTTGGAAGCTGACGGAGTCACCCCAAACATGCAGAACTAAGAGAGGCCAACTTTCTCTGTGTAGGATTTTATCTGGGGGATGAGGGGAACAAGGATCTGCGTTTAACTATCATCGTGGGGTGTCACTAGCATGCATTATGTTCAGGAAGAGAACTCTCTCTTTTCCAGTGTGATGAAGTTTCATCCTTGTAATCAGGATTGTAAAATCTTCTATGCTTCTTCAATCCTCCTCACTCTGCCTTTGGAGAGGGAGAGAGTATCAGAGGATGGCTGTGTCAAGAAAAAAATGCATGTTATTGGTTGGTCTGAAAGTTACAGAAATATGTAAAATTCCTAATGCTTGGTCAACAGCTGTTTGTGGACAGTGCTTCCATACTAGTGTTGCCATGGTTTGGCTCTTGTTAAGGCAGATCATTGTGTGACGTGTTTACTTGAGTGGATGTTGTTACTGGCCAAATGTTTGTTTAAAATAAACATAAAACTGACTAATTCCTATTTAGGAATGATTTCTTTTTTCCAGATATGCACCATAACAATGTTAAATCAAACATGAAAAGCAACACTTTTCTCACAAAATTTAGGCTTCAGACTTCAGTTTAAAATGTTTTAGAGTCATTTGATTAAATCTTGACTATTCAAACATTTGTTATTAGGATGGCGGCTCCTTGGATCAAGTACTGAAAAAGGCTGGAAGGATTCCAGAGCAGATACTGGGCAAAGTTAGCATTGCGGTAAGTGCGTTCGTCGCTCTCAAAGACTGGAAGCGGGTACGTTTGCGTCTCGGTGTGGTAATGCCAGATCCAGGAAGCTGCCACTTCAGGACTGAGGGATGTGAGAGAGAAGTATTACCGGATTTTTTAAGTGCATTGCTTTCATTTAAAAAGCAGTCTTTGTACATGTCATTTGGTAGCTCAGGGCACTGGAATGAGTAATACATTCTGTTGTGTTTGCTTTGATTTTCTGCTTTTGTATCAGCTGATGCTTCTGGATAAGAACAGAATTAACGTTTCATTAAAAATTTTGAACGTTACCTTTTCATATCTATTGTGCAACAAGCTGTGTATGCAAAACTTCCAGTAAGGGGTTGGTTGACTCTGTTTTCCTAGTCTGAGCTGGAGGTACAAATTAAAACAAAATATGTATTTGCAGTGATTACATTTTAGGATTTCTGTTATAGTTATGTTGCATTCAGTTGGAATTCTTGTACAGACAAAGCATGCAATTATCTGTTCTGTTTCATAAATCGAAAATTTTTTTGTTTGTCTTTAGGTAATAAAAGGACTCACATATCTGAGAGAAAAGCATAAAATAATGCACAGAGGTGAGATAAAATTTTACATTGTAACTTTTCTTGAATACGATTTTTATTCAGGTTGAAATACTTGCTCTTTTGATGATTTGGTTCTTTATGCTTCAATATGACTTTGGTTCAGAGGGTTTTTCTCCAGGTAGTGTAAGGCAAACCATTTTTTTTTTTATCCAAATGCCTTACTATGACTATTGTGTATCTTCAACTTCTGCTATCTTACTGCAGTTTATCTGCATTTATAATCCATGCTAAAACCTGGTATGCTTGTATTATATGTGCACACAGAATTTCTGTCTGTGTTTGAAGCTGCTTGCTGCAGGAGTGACTTGGCTGGTTGGGAGTATGTGCTAGAGCTGGGAATCTAACTTGAGATCAGAAGTACTCCCTTTGCAGTAAAGATAGGAATACGTTGAAGGACCTAAGTGATTCCACCTCTGTTTCCCTTAAATACCAAATAAGTCTTCCTGCATTTTCTGGGAAGAGAAGAACACTTTTTCGGCACAAAATCGTATGTGATAAACTTCCAGGTAAACACAGACAGGTACAGAAGCAGAGGCTGCAGGCTTGGACAGTACTATGCACTGAAGAAGCTCTGAAGCATTTTTACCTGCAGCAGTGGCACTTGAGCCAAGTTAACTATTGCCTAGTGCGGCCGCGGTGAAGAGATCCCCTGTCTAGTATGGGTGTGGGCAGTCTCTTTCTTAGAAATGTCAGCACTTGAAATGAGGCAACATGTATGGAGGTAAGCTCTTTGTGTAGTTTCCGTTCTTGTACTCGGTTACGAGAGAGTGAGAAGCAGAAGGCAGTTAAGATACCTATGAATGGGGTTTTGTAATGGCATAATTAACTCTTTATGAAGAAAACTGTATTAAAAAGTATTGTCCCACTGTATCTGTTACTTCATTGCAACTGCTAGTTGTTTGATAACAACAGATCTATTAAGTGTGACAACAAAATCTTTGGAGAGATTCACAGTGAAAACCTCTGACCTAAAATTAATTTGGCAGTTCAACATTCATTATTGCCATTAAAACTTTTAAAAGAAAGTCACTATTTCTACCAGCTGTCTTTCATTCACATGCTATTTATAGACATCTATCATGCAGAATCGCATCTTACTTATACTTCAACAATTTTAAAAACATGGTGAAGCTATGTAAAATGAGAGCATTGCTTCTACACTCCTGGGGTCTTTAGTTACTTTGTTGAAAAATAAATGCCCTGCCTTATTTTCAGCTTATAGTTGCCCTTTTTAAAATCCAGCTCTTTCATTAACCTGTTGCATGTTCTGTTAAACAAAAATGACATTTGATATGGTAAAGTAAGAAATTCCATTATTCCTGACGTGAGTGTAAATTGGAGACTGGAGATGGAGCACTTCATGATTTTGTTTGAATGGCACTATTCATTGCAGTGATTATGCAATATGTATAAACCATGCCAACTGTTCGGTGAGTTTTGTACCGTACGAGATCCATCTTCAGATTGTAAAAATATCTTCATCAGACGCTAATACGTGTCTGAGTTTACATTTGTTGGCTGGACCAAAAAGAGTAATTAGCAATCCTAGTTTATACAATCTGTTGTAGAATCACCTTTCAAATGAAGTAGACTGTGTTTATTACACATTTCTGTTGGTGTAGGGTTTTTTGGGGTTTGTTTTGTTTTGTGTGTGGTGGGGTTTTTTTGTGTGTGTTGTTTTTTTTTTTTTTTTAAATGCTCAAATATAGCTCCGTTCTGGAGAAAGGAGACTGGAGGGAGACTCTGTAAAGATTTCTCATGGTAGCTGCAAAGTCATTTGTTTCTGAACAGAGCATAAGGGAGACTCCTGGGAAAGAGATCATCTTACTTTAGGGCACGCTGGAAGAGCGACTATTATATCTTGCAGTTTTCAATTCAGCCACAGCACTTGTTTGTTACGACATTGGTTGCTTGGAGGTTTTTTTAGGTTGTTCTTGCTCAGCTGGCTGCTGAGACAGCAATTTTTTAAATTTTTTTTTCAGTTTTACAATCTATAAATCTGATAAATCCAAAATAAAGCCCTTCTGATCTTGTTTAAGTGCAGCTTAACCTCACAGTATTGCCTACATCAGAGATTACGCTTTAAGTGCATGGACCAACAAAAGTTCCTCTTCTACGTTGCTTCCCATGTTGCTGGATTGAATGTGCCCTGCAGTGTGAAATTCCATGTACAAATTGTGATTTTTATTTTTTCAGCTCAGTTTTCATGCTGTGTGCTCAGGCAACATCAGGAATACATGACCTTATACACTTTTTGCAGAAACTCCCATTGAAATGCGTGATGTCTGATAAAGTGGGAGCCAAAATGATATTTTGGGAGTTGATCATAGCTAGTGCTAGCAGGTAAAAGGAAAAACAGCGAGAACAATGTTTCCATCTCTTGGCATATGGAGCCACTTGCTGGCTCCTATCTTTGATGCTGTCCACCAGCCTGTCTGTTTTACAGGTTGCCCTTTACTTGTAGACATCCATATGGGAGTTGGACCTGACGTATAAGCTGCCACACTAGACTGAGCTGTTACAGCTTAGCATCGTAGTTGAGGAGGGCCCTGGTTCAGCTTCCTGCACGTCACATTTATGAGCAAGGTGCTGTCCTGCAGCGTGAAGTTCTCTTCTGGAGGTTGACTGATGCTCAGCTGCATACTGGCTGCAGTGTTGTGTGGTACTCTGTTCTTAAGGAGGGACTGGCAAGTGGAAAAAATGTAATACATGAAAAGTATGTAGACTGAAATGGCGTCAGTAGAGTTTAGTGTTGTCAGAACATGCTTAGGTAATGCATGTCTGAATGTTAAACATGGCTTCAAAATGTGAGAGTACCATTCTAAATGTACTGACTTCCCTGCTATTTGACATATTAGATGCTTGGCCTTTTTGTAATTAAAAAAAAAAAAGGCAAAGAAAAAGCCTCTTAAAATATAACTTTACCTTCTTTCTTAGGCTTTTTTAATTTCTTATGTGTTAAGAACTCCTGGAGTCATGTGGCCCTGGGTTAAGGATGCTACCTAGTGAAGCCAAGATGAAGCCAGGTCTGTAGTGTAAGAATGGCAGTATGTTCTACTGGGAAAACCCTTGTAGTGCAGGTGAAGCTTTTCTTGGCAAAGTTACACTTTTCCAGACTGCCTCTTTCTTGAATCCCAGCTGAAATAAATAGTATTAGTAAAAGCACATTTCTCCTGGTATAACTGGGTCAGCATTATTTTGGTGACACAGCTATAATGATTGGAGACTTTTGTGGTTTGCTTTCTCTAGCCTCTGTAGTTTGCGCTCAGGGATTATCTAGCACTGCACCGACATAGCGTGACCAACATCTGACACGTACTGTTTGTTCTCACTCATCCTGTCCCTGGGAAAAAATGGGTGCAATTGGTGGGCTTGGTTTAATAAGGTTTTTTGGGTTTGTGTTGTGGCGAGAGTGGGAGACTTAAAAATGAATAGATGTCCTCACTAAACGTGAGTACATAGAAAGATAAGGCCAAAAAAATTTGTTCTTAAATCTAAAGAGAGCAAGGCTTGTGATAACGCATTTTCAGGGAGGAATTTATTCCATTACTGTGTGTGTGACATGGCAATATCAACAAGTTTGTAATATGTTACCTGGCCATTGAGATTGCCAGGAAAAGCAGAAGTATGATACTATAAACGATCTTCTAATAGTAAGATGCAAAATGTGAGTTTATATCTTTTTAGTTAAAAAAAAAAAAGGAGCTGTTTCATGTCACAACAGTTGTATTGCCTACCCAGCAAATAAACACACCATTCTCAGTTTTTTTGGTTGGGGATTTTTTTTAAATGCAATATAATGCTACAAAATAAGACTGGGGAGGAAGGGGGAGGAATCTGTGTATGGGATCCCTCCTTTGAAACTCGTAGGCATCCAGCTTGTTTTTTGATTTCTTGACTAGTCTCACCCATTAATGTAGATTTTATAAATCAAGTGTTCGTGTCACTGGTTTTGTTGCACTGTATATGAATCTGGGGAAGAAAAATCGGTTTAAATCAAGTTGTCAGGAGCTTCAGGTAATGCGTTATTTGTCTAGCTTTTACTGTTCTAATGAACTGTTCAATAGACTAAGTGCATACACAGCAGTTTACGAAGACCTGTTGTTCTTGGGCTATGCAACCTCATCGAAGTACTATTTTTAAGATAAGAGATTGAGTCTTCTCTTTGGGTAGAGAGTGGTGAAGGTCTGTATATTGCTGTAGTTGATGGCAGCTGAGGATGGTTATTGCAAATGAGATTTTGGCACTATTGTGGGCCAGTAAAACAAAGGACTTACAATATCACCATAGGGCGAAAATCCACAGGAGCGTCCTCCGGGGTAAGGATTCTGTAAGATGTTAACAATTTTTCTGTAATGATCGGCAGAAGCTAACACGCAGCATTCTGAATGCAAAAGGCCGCTGTTGGACAAATAATAATGCTGATCTGAAAGAAAAGAATAAAAAAATCAGGAACTTGTCAGTGGCACATTTGCTTGGATTGATCAAGAAGTAATGACAGTCATAAAGGAATGCAAAACACCAAATTCAATACGGTAGCTGCTCAACCCGAGGTTCAGCTTAAACTGCTTCCATGCACAGATGTATCCTGGACTAACTGTGACGTCTGAGGAAAAGTATTCACTTGTCATTACAGAGACCTCAAGGAAGAAGTCGTTAGGACTTATTAAGGAAGGAATGGAAAGTACAGTCTTTTCATAGACTGTTAGCTCACCTGGGCCGCCATGCTCTGTTTTGGTCCTCTCTGAAAAGACGTGATAGAAATTGCAAAACTTCTGAAAGACTAACTGGTGGGATACAAAGCAGGCACAGAAAAGGAAGGGGCACGGAGCGTGGCCATGGTAGATATTTTCATAATATCTCCTATTCTGTTAAATAAAAGATATTTGTAACAGGAAATGTTATAGAAAATGCTGCTTCTACTGTCCTATTTACCTTTGTGGTTAATACCAGAAGGTGCTAAATGACAAGGAAAGAAATGTCCTAATTACAAAGTATATTGCTGCAGGTTAAGGCATAGAAGCTTTTTTTTTTGCTGTGTTTCGTCTCTGGATGAATAAAAATCCTATCAATACAAGATTTATTATATTATTTATATAATGGTAACATAATATTAATTGTTTTTGAGCACAGTCTGGAGTGTAATTCTCCCTGGAAAGTCTCCTCTTGCAGAGAAAGTGCTTTGTAAGAATCTGAGCTCCAGTTGCCGCCAGCAGCTCCAGGGTAGGAGGTACCACGCAGCAGGGATGCTGTCAGTGCTCTGTTCTAGGCTGTCAGTCCCTGCAGTATTCTCATCCTGCCTTGGGAATTTGAAATCGATTGGAAGATACCAATAGTGTGCTGCAAGACAACTATGTTCTCAAGTGTCTGGCTACTCAGTAACTTCTGTGCAAAAGAAATTCTTGCCTGATGGTGTTATGATAATGTCCAGGGCCACCTTTCTTTCAGAAGGAGCTAGGTTTGTGCCTGTGGGGGAGAGCAGGGCTCAGGCAGAGGAGGCATGCATCTCAGAGATTACAAGACATCTTGTAAATCCTGGAAACTTCTTTTGTATTAACTAGCTCCCTTTTCAGTGTCATGTATCCATCCCTCCGGACTGACTTCTCTAGAATTGCACAGCTCTGTTTCTGGGTTGTTCAGGGTGATGTATGAAATGTCCTTTCACTTTCTTTAAAACTGAAATACTTCACTTTACGTAGCACGCTTGGTCTTCCATTCTAGATTTGTCCGTTTCTTGCAAGTTACGGTATACCTTTTGAAGGATGCCTTGGCATTCCCATTCCATTTGGCAATACAGATCTCTGGTTTCCAGAGAAACTGCTTAAGTGCTCAGACACTCTGGAGTTAAAATAGCATAGTGTGCTGCATTTAGAGGGGTGGAAAGACAGCAGCCTTCCAAACATCACACTCTGATCGCACTAGCGCCTTGCGAGGAGAAGGAAAACGCTCAGGGAAAGAGAAGCTTTATATAAAACTCCAGTGAGGAGTCACGGTTTGCTGTGCTACTGTAAGAAAGGTACAGTGTGGGATTACAGCTAGAGAAACACCGAAGGTAAAAGTGAAGTCTTCAAAAGACCAGGTGGATTCTAGAGCATGTAAGATGCCTATAAAGAGAATGTCGTTTGGTTCACTGACAGTGGAATGCTAATGTTATTTTTTGCCATTTAATTATGAACATGAAGTATTTGTGAGCTGTAGAGATAAGCGAGGATTTATGTCTTTGTTCTCAACTGAACTCGTAGATGTGTAGAGATAAGCAGTACAAATCTAAAGGCCGTATCTATAATTTGTTCAGGCTCTGCAGTGCTTCCAGTGTATTTTGCAAACATTGGTTTTCCCACCTTGCTTTTGAACAGAACTTTAGGTGCAGATTCCTGTGTAGCTGGGAATCTCTAATCTCTGCTGCCCGCTTTACTGCACCGACATCTGCTTGGTTTTTCTGTTTTTTTTCCTGCTGGAATTTTAAACGGATAGGTCAAGCTCCTAGACTGGATTCTTCCTTTTCATTGTGAAGTGTACTTGTGGTGAGGTCTCTACAAGTAGTCGATACTTGCACGAAGGAGGCAGAACTTGCAGAAGGTGCAGCTGTCTGCCCAGAAGACCTCTAAAATCTCTCTTACTGAAGCCCTGCATCAAGTTAACCAGTGCATAACATTGTTTCCTGCCTGGTAAATGCTCCACAAACTGTCCAGTACCTCTGCCGTGCTTGCAGGAGGAAAATCTATTGGCGAGAGCAATGTTTATAAGCCAGTTACTTTCCTAGGGATGGGGAATTAAAAGCAGCACACACAAAATACATGCCCCTATTCTTCCCCTTCCATAAGGAGGAAGGCTGTACCTGGCAAAAGCAGCTGGGATCTTCTTCTTTGTGGTAGAAGGAAGATGTACACAGGCATGACTGCCTCTGTGTTATGGGCAGGGAGTAGTTTGTGTTAGATCACTCTGTGGATTTCCTATGGGCTGATGCTCCCTCCAAATAAAGTGGACGAGCTGTAGGCTCGCTCTCCTGTAGCTGAGCCTAGAAGAACTTGTGTATACATGAATCATCACAAAACACTGTTTCCAGTGTGCCTGGACGGTTTCAGTTACCTAGAAAGGTGGTGTCAGGACCCAGAATATGTAGCCACAAGTTCCAAAAGTAGATAACATCATTCAAGCGTTGTTTTGTTCTTTAAAAGGGGGCTGGGGGGAGAAACAGCTAAGATATAGTTTTGTCTTCATTTCCGATCTCCATGGATCTTGGTCAGTGAGGCATAACCTTTTGCATGGAGATCTTTTTTCCAGTGATGAGGAGTCACGTTAGTATCATCTTTCCAGTGACATCCTGTGGACATCACAAACTAAGGTCAGTTCCTCAGTCACTGAAATGAACGCTACCTGGAATATGTTTGTGTTTTAAAAGTGAAAAGCAAATGAAAATATGCTACAGACTGTAGACTTCTGGATCTGCTCTGGAATAGCAGAGTCTAAAGTGAAATTCTGATAGGCTGAGCTGATCACTTTCTTCAAAACCAATTTAGAGTACCCTTTTCTCTCTAGCATTACTTTGCAAATGTGAGCTGTTGATTACTTATCTCGATAATGCATTGGTAATGACCAGCTAAGCAGCAAGATACAGTAAAAAAAAAAAAAAAAAAAAAAAACAACCACCAACCAAACTTCTTACAGCTATAAAAGAAATACTAAGCAATTGTTCTCTGTGCCTTTGCATTCACAAATAGCTGTTATTAGTTGCTTAGCTACCAGTGACCCTTATTAAATTTCCATTTAGAAAAAAGTGATGAAATCAAAATCATGGAGGGATTCTATGGCAGATAAGCAATCTCAAAGTATTTTAAATGCAGCATTTCAATAATAGGATAATTATTTTTTCAGAGCTTTTACAAAAAATAAACAACAACAACCAAACAAAAACAACAAGGCCACCCTCTCCCTCAAAAAAAAAAAAACCAAAGAAAAAAACCAGACAAAACCCAGAACAGCAAGAACACACTGCAAGAAATGTTTTGCTATAGGATGATTTTTGCTTAGGTGCATACGAAGACAAAGTTATGGATGATGGTGTGGCTGCTGTAGTTCACTGACCTTTGTAAAATAAATATGTAGGGCCTCTTTATTGATTATTTCTAGGCAAAAGAACATCATTAAAGGAGTTATGCTGACAGACACTTTCAAACTTATCTCAAATGTTAGTCATTGCAAGGAGGATGTAGATGCCCAGACTTAATATTTGAAAGCCAAGAAACGGTGAAATCGAAACTTAAAACTAACAGCCTTTTTTCACTTGTAATTTAAAAAATTTCTTTTCGTTTATCTCTATTTAAATAGAGAGCCTGTGAAAGGGCCTGGGTAGGGAACCGAATCTCTTGAGTATTCCCAGAGAAGGGATAGAATTGTGTCATAGTTAGAAGGGAAACAAAGGGAGACACACGGTAATTCTCACCTTTCATGTTACTTTCATTGTCAAATTTCCCATTTTATCTATTATAAATATAAATCATCCATTCATTTTTTTCCAGATGTTAAACCATCTAACATTTTGGTAAACTCTAGAGGTGAAATCAAGCTTTGTGATTTTGGTGTCAGTGGACAACTGATAGATTCTATGGCAAACTCGTTTGTTGGCACACGCTCCTACATGTCTGTAAGTACAGATTTTATAGTTTTGAGTTTACTGTACATTATGGTAGAGTTATCACAATGCCAGTAATCAAACAAGAAACCAACTATTGCCGTTACTACTGCTGTTCATAGTTCAGTGCTTCCTGCATTCCAGGAATATTCCAGTATCATATCAGATTGTGGACGGGGGGGAAAGCACTGTTGCAAGAAAAGCCAAGCAACTTGGAATATTTTGTAACACTACAAAAGAGATGCAATTGCATCTACATTGCAGAATCCAATCAGCTAATGCATTTGGGTTTTGTATACATGTGTCTCCAAAAAAGCCCAGTATTTATAGTTTGCTTTCCTTATTAAGCACGGTTCTCTTTCCACTCCAGCATTTTGCTGCAGTCACTTAAGTAGGCAAGCTGCTGCCTCGCTAGCGATCCTGTTGTGACTGCTCCCGGGAACCCAACACGGCTGCAGCAACAAGAGAAAGCATAGGAGTGGCTAGCGTGGACAAGGCCACGGCAGCAATCTGAGACTACTTACAGGGTGTTCTTTGTTCCTGTGTATGACAAATACCTTGACACTTCCTCTTCAGAGAAACTCTGCATTATGTGAAAGTCACAGTTAATGGAAATAACAGATCTCTTTATTCTAATGCACTCACCTTGTTCAGCATACAAACAATCAACTCGTACAATCAGGGTGTTCAGAGATTCTGCTGTAGGTTTGAAACTGCGTGGGCTTAAATTTAAAGGAAAAAAAGCATAATAATGCTGCTTCTGCTCAGCATGGGACCTGCATTTCAATATCAAAGACAGTATTCTCTTTTTTTGTCACTTAGTATTGGTAACATACTTGAAATAAAACCATGGCTTATGTACCCACATACATCTAGGGGCCGTTGTTAATTAGCAAAAAAAAATTCCCAGCTCCATCTCTTCTGGGCCCTTGACATAGTACTGGCTTTCCCTTTTTCTTTTAGTAGAAGGAATGAGAGCAAAGTGCTGTCTACCTTCAGTTTTCCAAATTTATTGTTTCTACCAGATTGAGATTTAGCTTTGCTCTCTGTCACGGTATGTCCCAGACCAAGCCATGATGATGATTTTTTTTTTATTATTCTTTTTGATAGTCTCTGAAGTAGCTTTTCTTGCAGTATCTTCCTTAGCATACTTTTTCAAATAACAGCTAGAGAATTGTTACATGCCAAACAACATCCTGTTCTACCAAATGAAGGTGTGTACAATCAACAGTGCTTAACTTGAACGTATTTTCTAGATTTTAATTATTTTTTGTATAACTACTACTGTGTGTGTTTCCTGCTTTTTCTCATCCACTCGCTTCTTCCTTTATACTTACTTTTTTATGAAAATCTACTGTGTATCTTTGGTTTTGGGCATCTTTATCCATTGTCCAGCAATTGTGTGGTTTATCCAGATGGCTTTGGAACTAGCTGAGGTGGGACACTGGAGAAAGGTCAAATATAGTCTCAGTAAATGTTACAAAACTAATTTAACAAAACTATCACCCGTTACGCAAGGGAAGAGACTTTACAGTAATGCCGCATTCTTATATTCTATGAGAATAAGGTTAAATATTTTTTTCCAAAATATGCATATAATCAGGCAAGAATCCACACCGTTTTTATAAAATATGAGCTTGATTTTTAAAAAGAAAACAGAAAAGCAAAGTGAACGCTTTCTTTGGGAAGTCTTAGTAAAAATGGATCCAAGGATGTAGATCAATCTATTAAAAATTGCAGAAACCATCTTTAGCATTTAACATAGTACCGATAAAGCAAGTGCAAAAACTAAGCAAAAGGAGTTAGTTCGGGACTAATCTTATGTTTTAGTTCTTTAGGCAGAAACAGAAGATGGGTACAGTAATCAGAACCGAGGATCTTTGGAGCAGTGCGATTGGGATATCCAGATACGGTTTTAATCATCATTCAGCTGACCAAAAAATCCCATACCTAAATATCTTGCCAGTGCTCGAGTCTCCTGAAGACAACACAAAATATATTTTAGCTGAGTCTGTTGTCTTAACCTGCATACGTTTCTGTAATACTTACATGAACGTGTGTGTATAATCTATCCAGAACTTGTGTTTGTCCCTTTCTAGCTTGTTTTTTCCTGAGGAAATATTTAAGCCTATTGCATTTTTGTTTGTCAGGCCATAATGTGCAAGTGGTTCAGCTGGCAGAACACATCTGTCTTCCTATCTTATATGTATTTTTCGATCATTATATCTCCAGGAAAGGTCTGTGCCCTGCATAATACTTCATCATTCAATTTGTATGTTACGCTTTATTATCATTTTAGTGGATTGTAGAGCTCAACAGTTTATTTAGAAACTATTTGAATATGGATCTAAAACTGCAGTATGCATGTATATAATAGTCCTAGTATAAATGCATTTCTGCTATAGGGAGCTATCAGGGTGGTATCAGCTGCGAAGTGTCCCAAACCACAAGATAATTCCTAGAGCACCAAGTCACTTTTGAACCCATATAGAATCAATAAAGCCACCTTCCCTCTCCTTCCCAAAGCAGAAAACCAAGAACAGCTTCTCAGGGAAACGAGGTGAATCTTTAGTTGCCCGTACTAGTTTTGCTTTCTTGTTCTTCAATTATCCGATCATTATTAATAGTTGCAACATTTAGATATTAGGTTAAAGTTGTAAACCAGCAACATAATAGCATCATTTTTAAAGAGTCTGAAAGTTTTTTTTGCAGTGGTGGTATGCAATGTTTTTGAAACTTCTGGAACCCTAGATGAGATATTTAAAGAAAAAGATCAGTAAGTTACTCACTGGAACATACCACACTAATGAGTTGGGGTTTCAGCCTTCATTTTATCCAGGCTATTGCAGAATGCAAATTTTTTCCCTTCTTTTTTTCCCTTCTTTTTTTTTTTTTTTTTTTTTGTAGCCGGAAAGATTACAGGGAACTCACTATTCAGTGCAATCGGATATATGGAGTATGGGGTTGTCACTGGTAGAAATGGCTATTGGCAGATACCCGATTCCTCCCCCTGACTCTAAGGAGCTTGAATTAATGTTTGGCTGCCCAGTAGAGGGAGATTCTCCAGTCACCGAGACCTCGCCCAGGCAAAGAACACCTGGTCGACCAGTGAGCTGTAAGTTATAACCATCTGTCAAATTATTTTCTAATACCCTTCTCTGTCACTTTAAAGGTCTTCCTTACCTCGTACTGGTCTGCATAGTGTGGCTTTAAACTTTCAAAAAATGAGGATTGTGTTGGGCACCTGGCTCAGTCTCACTATGAGGAGGTTTCAGAGTTTGGGAATCAAGGGCCAGAGGTCCTTTTGTTGATAACTGAGCTGTTTGTGAGCACCGTTAAGATCCCATTCTGTCAAGAGGGTTCATCTCTCTAGGATGCAATGCTGATCAAAGTACAGTAGGACGATTCCCAGTGAAGTTAATGGTTTGGATCAGACCTGAAAACAGTGTCTACTTGCATGAAAGTATTACCCTGTTGCTGTTTCATTTTTTTTCCTATAAATCTGCTGGATGCCATGTAAGAACGGAGTGTATGACTGTTGGCTTCTTAAAACACCTCTGCCACGGGAGGAGAGTAACACTGTATTTTTCCACTTCTACAATTTCTTCTTAGCCTATGGACCAGACAGCAGACCCCCAATGGCAATCTTTGAACTTCTTGATTACATCGTCAATGAGGTAATCAACTATTTGCACACGTACTAGTACAATTGTAAATTTTTAAAGCATTCCAGAATGTGAGGGGGTGTGGGGTTAGTGTTAGGATAAGCCAGGTCTTCTGGTCTTTTATTGCTGCAGTATGAGACACATCCTTGTTATGTGTGTTGGCTCGATTTTTAAATTATTCCCAGGAAAATTTTAGTTCATTTCTCCGCATCATTTAAGTGGGTGTAGGGGTTTTCTAGCCTGGATCATGCAACCTGTTGGGACAGTTAATAGCAAACATGACCAAGCATATACAAAACTGTTTGTTTAATTTGTTTTAGTCTTATGAATAACCTCATTTATAATACTGTATCTTTCAAATAACTAAGCTACAAGGCTAGTTAATAGAGATTGGTATTTTAGAATTGATAGTCTGTTTCCAGTATTTCACAAGTGCTACTGAAACTCAAGTGACTCCACTGTTGTGTCCTTACAAACAAAAAAAAGCATGCTCATGTTAGCTGTCATTGTAACAGCTGGATAACGTAATTGTTCCAGGTGAATGAATTATGAAAGTGTCTGAAACACCTATTTAAAAAGCAGAGTTGGTGCCCGAGTCCCTGCAGAGACTAGCATTGCTTATGGTACTGTACACGTACTGACAGACTGCTTCTGTTCCTCGTCTGCACGCACAATTCTCCTCTTGCGTTGCAAACCTATTTTGCGTATTATATAACACATGAATGTGACAGCACTAACTCTTGGAATCGAGTTGGCATTGGATTACTTAAGCTACTACAGTCCTGCTCTTGTAGCATCCCTGAGGAGGTCAGTTTAAGCTGAAAAGCTGCAGCAGTTGGGAATTTGGCAAGATTATCTTCTGCCACCTCTGCTGTAGCACAAGCAATCTTCAGCATGAGCTGCTGCATCCAACAAAGTCTGCACATCAGCGAGTAACCGAAAGCAGGCCATGTCTCAACTCTGTACATACAAGTAACCCAAGTCTACATGCTTGCAGGACCCATGATGTAAGAATGAAAACTTCACTCTGATCCTATAGCAAATGTCACAGAGAACAAGACAATAATATACGGATTTATTTAGTGCCTCTTCTTTCTTATTCTGAATTCAAAAAGAATTCAGAACCTGAACAAACTCATTCCCTGGGAGAGACTATTTAGATCAAAGGGATTATGGGACTAATGATGTGCAGGGCATCTTCCCTTCCCCAAACTGGAGATTAGTAGTGAGGAGAATAACACAGTGCTAATGACTGGCAGCTGCTCTGAGCCTTCGTTAATGACAGCTGAAGGCCGTGTTAACCCCATTCAGGTGTGTGTCTAGGAAAAAAAAAGGCACAACAAAAAACACCCCACACCATAGAAACTCTCTGGTCTGAGATGTTTCAGTAACAAATAAAATCCAGCAGCTGTGAGAGTAATAACCAAAATTAGTCAGTAATAAGCTCAGCACCTTTACTTTTATAAATCATATGACAGCACATCCTTTATTCATATGCATGGAAGCCAAAGTCTGCCTGACATTTGTTTCAGAGCTCAGCTTTGAAGGAAGGCCTGGGTAGTGCTAGGGCTTTACAGCTTTGCCCAGATACAGGACATAGAATTGGTAGATCTCTGGGTAGGTTGTGCGTCATCATGTATTAGTTATGCTGAATGACTGCTGATTGATTGATTTATTTATTTTAGCCACCTCCAAAACTGCCCAATGGTGTGTTTGGTTCTGAATTTCAAGATTTTGTTAACAAATGGTGAGTATTTTCTCTATGGCTAAGTTGCAAAGGGACACCTTTGGGATCAGCCCCGCTGTCTTACTGTGTCAATAACTTGGCAATTAGAGTCCCTCCTTGTAGGTCATGGCAAATGCGGAGTAATTTCAATTAGCATAATCCTTTTTCTCCACCTGTTAATGTGCCTAAAGCTCATTTTACAGGCCCCAGCTTGACAGCACATGCATCCAAAGAGAACCCCAAAGCCGAGCAATGTTCCCTTCTTTAAGATACAATCTCTGCTTCCGTGTGCAACTTAGCATTTCTTACTTAGCACTTCCTCAGCACTGAAGACGCCATAGTACTTATGGACTCTGATCATACAACACACTTCTAAAGGAGGATCCTTCTTTTAAGGGTAACCTTCCAGCCTTCTGCAGGGACAGTTCCACCTGATGCAGAAGTCTCGCAGGCTCCAGATGCTTTTTTGTTTCCGAGTGCTTCACTGAACTAACATCTTTATCACATCAGTCATTCTCCACTCTCCCATCTCTTTACTTTTCCACTTGCACTTCAGTGACACCTGCACTGAACCAGTATATTCAGTGCTAAGGGAGGCAGTTCATTACAGTTGGAAAAGTTAGTTTATTTACTAAAAGCTACATATATTTGTTTACTGTTTCCAAAAGGAAGAACAGTAACACAATAGCTGTACTTGATACTGAGCTTGAAAAGACTTTGGTAAAAGAAACTTGAGGGATGAAGTGGCTCATATTGTTGAGTGTTTGTTTAAATGAGAATTTGATCTCTCCAGCTTGGCTACAGACACTCCCTCCTGCCCCCACTGAACAGTATCAGACAACTCAGGATTTCATACCTGAAACTATCCCTGCGAAACCTACAGAAGGGAATTGCTTACAGACCCAGATCTGTGTTTGAGAGGCACTACGTTACCCAAGGCTTTAATCTAGGGTGGTATCTTCTTGGGACCAAAGCACTATACCAACGTGATATCACTTGATCTTTATTTTAAAAGATAATAGTGTGTAACTTGTGTAACACTTTCTGTTTTCCTAGTTTAATTAAAAATCCTGCTGAGAGAGCAGATTTGAAGCAGCTGATGGTAAGTGAAAGTCCTTAACTTGAACGCTTCCCTGCAGGCTGGGTTCCTCAGCTGACCCGAGATCGGGATCAGAGCGTATGGCCTAGTGCGTAATTTGCGGCCCCGGACACAAGCAGCTCAAACAGTTTGAGGGGAGGCTGCTTTTCTGATCCAGAGATCGAGGGGCCTCAGGCTTTCACACAGTCTTAAAACAGGGACTGTCAAGGAGCCCAAAACTGGTGGGGTTTGGAGTCTGTCATTTGATAATTACGACGACTATATGACCTAATGCTATTAAATTAATTAGCAAAAGAATTCTCTCTCTCCCTTGGGTTTATTAGTCAATAATAAAGTATGTAGGTTATTACTTTTAAGAGCAAGAAAGAACAAAATTCTACATACCTCACGGACTAGTTAAATACACTTTTATCATCTTCTGTGAAACACAAAACTTGCCTTTTTTTTCCATCAGCTTTGCCTTGCAAAATATGTTGAACTACTAGACGGAAGAAAATCTTATTTCATGCAGGAAAAAAATGCCTTATCAGTTTCAGTGGATCTTTTCATGGCCTTAAGTGTAATGGTAGGACTGAAGTTCTACTGCAGAAAATCAAGTTTTCCCTGCCCTGATCCTGTTGTACAATAAGGGTGCAAAATCCAATCAGACTCTTTCTATTACAAAACACCTTTCTATGCCCAGGCAGATATTTTCCAGAGTATTATCTCAAGTGGCTGAGTCACATCCTTATCGCATACTGTGGTGTAAGTATTCTGCAGTAGGCACGGCGTAGGCAGTATTCCTCTGGAATACTTGGCAATGTGTACGTTTCATATGCTGGCTATTTCGGTAATCCTGCAGAAAAGCTCCTCTGGTCACTTCATGTGGGTTGCCAAATTTTATAGCTAGCTTGAATACTGAGAGTAAACTGGATTTATTGTATTTCATGTTATTCAAAATTATTATTTAATGGTTTGAGTGCCTGAATACTATTCTTCTTCTTCTCTGCTCAGATTCATGCTTTCATTAAGAGATCTGAAGCGGAGGAGGTGGATTTTGCGGGGTGGCTTTGTTCAACCATAGGCCTTAACCAACCGAGCACACCCACGCATGCTGCTGGAGTCTGAATATGGAAGAGCAAATCCCGTCCTGTACATCTGTTAACAACACTGCTATTTTGGTCCTATTTCCTCAGCTTGTACCTGTTCAAACATGTATTTCACCTCTTAAGGAAGAATGTCTTTATAGCATGTGCCAAATGGTTTTAAATTTTGTCATAAACTAATTGGTATTGTATTGGATTACGTTCGTTTACTGACCAAAACGTTAAGATGTTTAAGTTACAGTGCTTGCTGACTTTAAGTGATTATGGATATGTTTTCTTGATGAAAATATCAGTGGGGGTGTTTACCCCCAGCTTGTTTGAACTTTATCAGGATTCTTTGTAAACTGTTGGTACTTCAATCACGCTTACCTACTCTCCCATGCGAAAAGGGTTAGGGATGCTCCAAAACTGTATCTGTTGAGCATGCTTTTGCTGCTGCCAAACTGTATCTGAAAGTTAGGCCTAACGGTTCCAATTTTGCTGTTTAGAGATCTCTCTTTCCAGGTAAAGAAGGCAAGAGCTCTGCATTTCTTGGAATGTACAGGGCAATATTCTACTTGTAGACTTGTTCATATTTCTATATTTATTTTTAAAGCATATCATCATACTTGGACTTAGTGATGTATGTCTTTCTAATTGATTTTTAAAAGTTCAGTTCTTGGAAGTGTCCTACAGAATCAAGACAAGGATCAGGCAATTTGCTTTCTTTTAACCTAAAAATTCATGACAACTGTGTTAGTGTCTAAAGTGTATGAAGATCCTCTATTGTTTTATTCTCTCAGATGTTTAGCAATGGATTCTCTTAATAAATATATTACCAAGTAACTTCTTGAAGCTTTTTTTTTAACTCAAAAACTTAACCAAAGCCCTAATCTGAAGTCATTGCTGAGTTACACACCCTTTTTCTAGATATTTTTCTACAACTATACAAATCCTTACTTCCAAGAGGCACGAGCTTGCGTATGTAAAATGACAATGAGTGAAACGGGGCTCGAGACAGTTGCCACTGCAGTGGGGCAATATCCTGTTCACCAGGTTTCTCTGGAATGGCTGAGGGAAGTCTGACGGCGGAGGTGGTGCCTGTGCAGCGCTGACACGACTGGTACAGCGCTCGATGCTCCGTTCGGTGCTGTACCCCACTCGGGGGGGTGTGACTGGCCTTTTCCTAGGGCAAACCAGCGTTTTGCCACAAAACACTGGATTTTGATCCACCCAGCAGAGGGAAGGCCTGCCTGCCTGCGCCTGTCACTAACCAGGAGTGATTGTAGTACCCCGATTTCTTCAGCTTATTTTTCTTGAAAAGTTCAGCTTCTGTCAGCTACTGTTGGTGTACAACAGAACGGGGAGAGGTGGGTACAGCTGCGTGTCCTCAGCACGAAGTCTTGCTCTCTTGAACAGCCATGCTGAGCAGCACTATAAAAAGTTTATCTCCTTGAAAGGATGTTTTGGACAGGGAAATGGCCGAAGCTTCTTCCTGAAAGGAATCCAAATCATTCTAGCCATGAACTTCCACTTGGCCAACAGTATCGAGTATCAAAGAGAGGCCCAGAACAGCCCTCGGCCCATCAGCAGCAGGAAATGACTCACTGACACCTCCACGGCTGCCTTCAGCTTGTCTTCACTTGAATGTGATGGCTGGTAGTAGTGACAAGGCTGGGTAGTGTTTAATTTAAAATCTGTCTTGAGCTTTGTATCTGAATTATACACACACACGGAAAACCAACACTACTTTTTGGTAAAAGCAATACGCAGTATGTGAACGGCAAGTTCTTGGAGATTTAAATGCCAGTTTATGGGTTTGCTCCACAGACAGCAATAATTTGAACAATGCAAGCACAGTTAGGTAGTAGGACATGTGAGGTAAAGTACTTTATTGCAACGTGCAATAAAACTGGTCTATTTTAATCCAAAAGCAAGCAAGGGACTCATTCAGAAAAGGTAGCAGGAAGAAAGGATATAAAGTATATCCACAAAAACTACTCTGAAACATGCTGGGAACAAGTAACGTTTTTCAACAGTCAAAATTACCCTTTGGAGATGAAACCCAGGAGCAACTGCTCCAGAATGTGGAGAAAGCAAAGGCGGCAAGTGCTCCTGCTGTAAGACAGAGACAAGGAGCCAAGTGAAGCACCCCAAACGTGCAAAGAAAGAAGAGGCTGGCGCCTGAGCTCCTCGCAAACCAGCTCTTCACACACATACTTCCAAAGAATTACTTGACACTTCAAGCCGGAGCGTTTTCAGCTCAGACTTTTGGTTTGGTTTTTTTTTTTTCCACCTGTGAGTCTTGGGAAAGCTTTGTTAAATCTTCTGCGCTCCTCCATGAAGACATCCAGGATTCTCAAAAACCTATTGGTCTTCAAGTACAGGCTGAAGCTACGTTTACATTCCAACAATCAGTTTCTATCGCTACAAACCAAATACGAGCCAAATAAACAATCTCTCCTCCAGCAGTGGCAGGAACTGACTGGAGGTTGCATCGTGTGTTCTGAGCACACCCAGGACACTTTTCCAAGTTCCTTTGCTGCTCTTAAAAGCAAACTTCAGAAGACTATTTATGCTGTTTTCTCTGAGCGATGCCAGAGGCAGCACCAGCACCTTTAGGTACCAGCTGTGCAACGAGCAACCCTGGATATAACGGAGTATTTTCCTAGCAAGACCGTTGACAAAGTGGCTGAGTTAACATATTACTTTTATTGTCTGTTTTTTATCAGTTTAACAGAGTCTGGGTTTCTGTGCTTTAAAACACGTCTTCAAGAATTGATAAAATAACCAGCTGGACCACATGGTGTCTGCACGCCACAAGGAAAAAGAACATATTGTCTAGTGGTAAGAGCAGCACTAGCCTGTTACTGTACTGGTAAAGAAATTGTGGAGGAGACTACACATCACTTTCCCTTTTATAACTAACTTAAACTCCTCGTACTCCTCCTCAAAGCTCACTTGAAAGCAGAAGGTAGACTTACTTGCATTGATTTATGAAGTTACTGAGAGGGAAAAAGAGAATAACACTAATTTAAAAATATTAGTTCCTTATTACAGGTAACACAGACCAATTCTTACTGTACGATTTGCGGACAAATAAAAGGCTAATTGGCTGCTACTCGGAAAGAGCAAGAAGTAGCAAATACTTCACTGTTGCAGTCAGACTGACAGTACTTAAGAAGAGCACCAGTAGGTACAAAGAGAGGCCACCTCGTTACCGCGCTCAGAATTAGGTCGGCAGCGCAGCGCCTGCTTCTCCCAATGCAAGAACACCTACGCCTCTACCTCATTTACAGGGAGCGTACGTCCAGTTTTCCGTGTAACTGAGGACATAGCAGCTGAAAGCCTGGAGACAAGCCTGGGCACGTCTTTTCTCACTGCCGATCTTAAAATTCCCAGTTTTAGCAAATGAGGTTATAATATAATCATTGGTTCAGCAACCAGCCTCCATGGCCTGGTTTTATTTGTCAGCATCAGGAAATAAGAACAGACGACTTATTGCTTTTAATGCATGTGTTAAATTGGTCTGACTTGATTAATGACTTCTCCCATCCACATGTAAAGATGTAGTAAACTACATCATTAGGTTTTAAATATGTGTAACAGATGATGCTACATATTTGCGCAGCAAATTTTCATTCTTTTAACATCTAAGTCAAGATGTGCCAAGCTTGTGACATTCACGTGTTGAAGTGTAACCTCCCTAGACTCCAAGTCTTGCATATCATATAGTTCATATACAAGACAAAATGAAAATCAGTTGGTGCATTTTATGTGAATGAAGAAGAGATTCCTGAGTCTGTATTAAAAACCATCTCTGATTTTTTTTTCCTCACGAATCAGATTCCTCCTCTTCTTCCTCCTCCTCCTCTTCATGATCTTGAAGACTTAGGTGTAATTCAGTTTGATTGATAGCAGCCTCGTTGTCCATCTGCCCAAGAGCCTGCCACAATAAAAGAGTTTATACCTTGCTAATTATCAAGACCAGCAGCGATACCAAATACTTCCCACATCACTACTAAAGCTGTGCAGTCACAGCGTCTTTTAGAAATCTGGTACTAGATCTGTTGGCTGCACGAGCCCGTCACAGTGACCAGCACCAGTTCTCCACAGAAGAATTTTAACAAGTTCAGGCTGAGTAAAAAGATGAGAGGACACCTGCACCTCCACCCCTACCATCAGCTGGCTACAGCAGCGCGTCACAGCTAAGAGCATTAGACACGATGCTTAATAAATGGCAAACCGAAGCTACGCCAGTATAAAGCAGGTATTTCCCAACCTCCCTGGGAAAAAGGTGCTGCTTTCAGGGGTGGGAAAAGGCGAAACCCTTGAAACCACCAATAAACCAGATTTTACATCTCGTAGAATCACAGAAGGGACCCACAAGGATCATCGAGAGCAACTCCTGGGCCTTGCAGTCAAGGAGCGGCATAAACAAGGTCAACATTAAGAAGCCCAGACGAAAAGCACCCACAGAAACACCCACAGCCACTCAAATCGCTGCGGCTCTGCTCTCCGCACCCCGTCACGGTGGAGCGCGGGTTCCCTTACTTCGTGAGGCTCCTCTGCAGCCGCCGCCGAGACCGTAACGTTCTCCTCTCTGGACCTGATCAGGGACTGCAGGGCCAGCTCCTCCACCTGCAAACGAGGGAACACAGAGGCCTCTGCAGCAACTGTTTCTCGGAGTCTATTTAAAGTATTAAATATTTAACTGAATTATTTTTGAGTCATCAACAGCAGTAACAGCGAAGCTTTTCAGTCACGTTTCACCGCCTCAGCGCCCAGCCGCAGGCGGCCGCGTGTGCCGGGCACCGAGGCCGGGCCGCGTTCGGCTTCGCGTCGGCAGAGCAGGGCCTGGAACCGGCGGAGGCCGCCGCAGAGCAGCCGCCCCCTCAGAGCGGCGGCCCGCTGCTCCCCCGGCGGGAAGGCACGGGCGGGCGGGCCCGGCCCTGCCGCTGCCCCGGCCCTGCCGCTGCCCCCGGCCGCGCTCCGCAGCCGCCCGCTCCCCCCCGACCTTGAGGCGCGTGAGCTGCTCGTGCAGCGCCGCCTTCACCCGCAGCAGCGTCTCCTCCTCCTTGCGCAGCTCCTGCAGGCGGCTCAGCATCCTCCGCGCGCCGCCCCGCCCCACGTGACCCCGCGGGCGGGAAGCGGGCGGCCACAGCGCCCCCTGGAGGGCGGGCGGGCCGAGGCGGCGCGGCCAGGCCGCCGCCTGACGTCACGCCGCCGCCATTTGCACGTTTGCGGGCGGCGGCTGCCACCGCGTGGCCGCTTGTCGTCATGGCCCCACGCGGGGCCGTCTTACCTCGGGAAAAGGCCCAGCTCCGGGAGGCGTTAAAGGCGGATTAAGACGGCAGAGACCGTCCCTACCTCCGCCTCTTCTTTAAAGCGTTTCCATTTTAAAACCCGATCAACCAAGCACCCCCCCCACGTCAGAAAAACGACAGAATTTCTGTTCCAATGGAATTTATTAGCTGGAAATCCACGGTACAGGTTTCTGAGCTCAAGCGGATGAAGCACTGCCCGGGGTTTACGCTTCGGCCTTGGCCTTCGCCGGGGTCTTGGCAGTCTTGGCCGCGGTCTCTGCCCTGGGCTCAGCCGGGACCTTGGCCGCGAGCTTGGCCTTGGCCTTCGCCTTCTTCTCCTCCTTAAGTTTATGCTAAAAAAAGACAAAAAGAGCATCAGCACATCCTCCGACATACTAAACCCAACGTCGTCGATGACCAGCTTCCCTGCTCGCTCACGTTTTGCGCGTGGCGCAGAATGGTGTTGCGTCGCATGGTTTTGGCGTACGGGTTCAACTTGATCATGATCCTCAGATTCTTCAGCGGGTTCTTCTTCAGGACTCTACGGCGAATCTTCTTCCTGAAAAGAACCGACACCTGTCACCGTCTCGTTTCCCAACTAAAGTTCTTCTAAATTCCCCCCGAAACGTGGGGAACCGGAATTCCCCGCGTTTATACCCAGAAACCGAAGGAATCCCAGCCCTGACACCCCAACGCAGGGAGATTTCTGATCTCGCTGCAGCGCCTCCCACTCGGCCGTTTCTAAAGCGACGGCACTTGGCCTTTGTTCGATAAAAAGCATTACTTCGGAGCACGCAGCGCCTTCTGGATTTCCTGGCTTCTCATGATTCTTCCGATGTCTGTGTTGGTCATCTTATGCATCGGCAGGCTGCGAAACAAACGTTCATAGTGTAAGCTCGGTGATAAAAACCACGTCTGGTTCAACGAAAACAGGCATTGAGGAAAAAGAAAGCGTCTTCATCTTCCGCCTCCACGCGGAAGAACCTGACACGCTGGCGGGCTGTGCTCCCCCGCCTGTTTTACCCCGTTCGGTTGTGTCCGACTTCGGCTGTGCTTACTTATAGTCGCTCTTCAGCGTAGCAGCTTTGCGCCAGGTGCCGTACAAATCATCCAGCTTGCGGAAGGCGCTCTCCGTCCAAATGCAGAAACGCCCGACGTGGCCGCCGGGAGCAAGTCTCAGCAGGTTCAGCTTGTTCACATCCAGCAGAGTAATTCCTGTAGGAAAACAGACAAACCAGCCCCTTTCGTTCGTAATTCACGTCAAGGAATGCAAGCCTAAGCCAGAAACAGATGAGAAAGAACATAGAAATGGATGTGGGCTCAGTAGCTTTTCCACGACAGTGACACACCCCTATGGATGAAAATCTACTACACTTTAAAAAACAATTATCAGCCTTTTTCCAGCGACAAACCTGACAGCCTCATTTGTAACGGCTCCAAATGCAGTTTATGGTTGGTGACAGCCATCAAATTTGTCATAAACATCCTCACCACAACCAAAACGGATTCTTAGGAAGAGCCTATCAGCTACTGCAGCAAGTCAGAACTTCCACAAAATCATGTGTTTCAGAAACACGGACCGATGAAGTGGAATCTCATCATTCCAGGCAGTCTCTCAACAAAAGAGCAAGCGTTCCCCAAGTCAAAATTACCTGGGATATTCCGGAAAGCTCTGATGATACCATTGTCCTCGTTGTAGATGATGCAGGGTCCCCTGCGCTGGATGCGACGGCGATTCCTCATTTTACCCTTTCCGGCCCGCATACGCTGGGAGGCATAAACCTATATGAAAATGGAACTTGTGAATATTCAAAATAGTCCAAATCCCGTTGGTAAGATGGGAAAAAACTGCTTTAGTCAGAACTTCACAATCATCACTGCTTATCTGAAACACGGACCAGTGAGAAGTTCATCATTCTTAAGAGCAAAAAAAATGTTAAGCGACATCAAAATGAAGACAGCTACGCACAGAGTAAAGCAGCGTAGTAAGAAACTACTTTGCTTAAACTCTGGGTTTTTTGGTTTTGTTGGGTTTTGGGTTTGTTTCTTTCTTTTTACAGTTTCTTGTAGTTTTGTTACCAAGGGATTTCTAGTGGCATTAAATCAAAACAGAACTATTTGGAATTCCTACTGTAACAACGGCAGTCGAATCGCCTGGGTTTCGCTCTTAGCAACATGCCTTAGCTACTCACCTTTTTGATGTCATTCCAAGCTTTAAGCTTCTTCAGAAGGAGAACAGCTTCCTTGGTTTTCTTGTAACTCTCGACTTTGTCCTCCACAACCAGCGGGAGTTCGGGGATCTCCTCAATGCGGTGGCCTAGCGAGGATTTTACAAGACACGAAGTTACCTGCTGATCTTGGCTCTATGCGTTTCTCAAGGTTATTGCCTCGTGTATTCAGAAACAATG
Source organism: Platalea leucorodia (assembly GCF_965183815.1). NCBI lineage: Eukaryota > Metazoa > Chordata > Aves > Pelecaniformes > Threskiornithidae > Platalea > Platalea leucorodia. The sequence continues at coordinate 49,412,576 of NC_138831.1, forward strand.
CAAAATGATAAATAGTGGAAATTAAATTCACGATCTCATATTCAGGCATAGTAACTGCAGTAGTGAAGTTTCAGTGGAGTCTTGTGGGTCTGCCTCAGACTGCACTTTCGGTACCTGAGTGACTATTAAGCAAATCTTGGGCTTCCATGAACCGAAATCAAACTGAACGGCCACGCGATTCAAAATTCAATTTCAATTTCCATAAAACGGAGGGACAAGATTCCTGTCAGCCGCGCACACAAAAGCGCCTCAGCATCACTGAAATTCCAACACCGCACAACCGAGTCGCACGTAGCGAAAACACCCCCCGCTGAAGAACGGACTGCCTCTTAAACTATTTAAAAGAGAATTTAGTTATCCACAATAAACATTTTGAGTAATCACATAGTAACTGGTACCACTCAGGCAACGTAAAACTGCAGGCAAACGTTTCCAGAGGCAGAATTCCCACCTTTAGACATGACCAGCGCGGGAAGAGCGGACGCTGCCAGAGCGGAACAGATGGCGTAACGCTTTTGAGTTATATTCACTCTGCGGTGCCAGCGCCGCCAAGTCTTGGTTGGGGCAAACATGCGGCCTCCACGACACATCTATGCACCGACAGTTAAGAACAACCTTTTTGAAGCTCCTTTTTCTGGTGCGACTCTTTAATCCTTGCTCAGTGTTAATTGTTCGTCAACCATCTGTACCAGTACGCTGACAGCAGGCAACTGTCACTGAGCACAGAGTAAGACGCAAATTACGACATCATGGCAAGACGGTACGCATCGCGAGATTCAAGATATCCACCACTTTTGCAGTGGTGAAAAAAGCAATCAATGAAAGCTTCTCTTCGTTAAAGCAAGTCTGAATTTGCATAGAGGAGGTTCTAATCACGTTACAAATTTCTCAGACTTGGCGGTCCAGATCACTGCGGGTAGCCATTACCTCACGAAGCACAAGATTCCATTTCACATTTAGATACTTAAAAATAATTTTTCTGCTTGGCGAGTTCAGCTTTACAGCTGATGCAAGCGGCAGCTATGAAAGGATACGTTTCCAAAGGCACCCTGGCCGGAGCGGTGAGTTCCACCGCCTCGTACTCGAGGAATACGAGCAACGGCTCTCCCAGTACCCCAAGACTCGGCACTGGTCTGATGACCTGGAACAGAAAGATTTTAATTCAGACAGTGACAACGCTGCAATTTTCATAAAGTCACCGACAGGCAGAATTCAGGACCACCAATCAGAACTTCCACTGTTATCATGTGTTTCAGAAACACGGACCAATGAAGTGGAATCTCATCATTTCAGCAGAACAAATCCTGGTCAGGTAATGAACTCTTACACACTAAAGATCTGCTTAGGTCAGAATCAAGTACATGAACACACTGACTTCTAAGCTTGATCCTCCATTTGGAGGTCTGAATGGGCACTGCTGTTCCTAGGGGGTTAAAATGTCTACGTGAAATATCATCAGAAACAAACTTGAAACTGCACGTTCCCGGCACAAATTTCTTGGGAAGCAGTAGCTGTTTGCTCCTACTGGCTTCTGAAGCAACTCTAACAAATGCCCATTCGCAGAGGTTTCTTCTTGGCAAATGCCTCAGGTAAAGTCTCCTGTGGTCAACACGGAGCAGGGATCACAAAGCGCCGTTTTTCATCACCGTTTTCTGCCTGATACACTGTCAGACATTCTGTGTTCTTCTTGCAAAGAACGCAGATTCCACTCGAGGACCCAGGCACCACAAGACTTTCAGTAATACACCGTTCAGATAGGAGCCCAGAGTACTCCAAGACTTTGCCTTCTATACAGAATCCCACTGAACAGCTCTTCTCTTATTTACATTCTAAATTTGTTTCAGTTTTAGCCCACCTGTATTACAGTCAAAGGCTAACACAAGTAGTTCTGTCCGTTTTGTGGACAAGCCATACCTGCAAGTTCACTGACAGCGTAGGGCTGCCTGTTGTTCTTCCGCAAATTGGTGTGAACGAAGTTCACAACGTCGGGGCGAATGGGAGCCTTGAAGACAGCAGGCAAGGTGACATTTTTGCCTGATGCTTCCCCCTTCTCAGAGTAGACGGATATTAACGGTCGAGCGCAAGCCTGAAAAAGAAAAAACTCGTAAGCACAAGTAAAGTAAATTGCTAGTATTCAAATCTATCAAATATTGCTCAGAATGAAGGGGTCTTCAGTTCAACAGTGCCAGCACGCTGACAGCAGGCAACTGTCACTGAACACTGGATCAGACGCAAATTACATCATCATAGCAATAATTTTCACTTAAAACAGTGCTCCACAGCACTACCCACATCCAGAAAATTATACCTGAGGTTTGAAATTCAATAGACTTCCAAGTCATTTGGGTAAAATTAATCTAGAATTGAATCTCTGGGCTCTTTAGTAACACCTTCTAAACTACTTCCCACCTATTATTAAAAAAAAAAATATATAAAACCCATCTGTGTTTATTCAGTTTACCAAAGGCTTGTTATTTAGATGATACTGAATTAGTCGAAATACTGTAACCAACTGCTCTAATACAAGCTGGAGACTCACCATGGCTACAAGCAAGCACACTTAGTATCCGAGTGAAATTTTTGTAAGCTCTGGGCCCTCTGAGCAATCCCTGGTGCCTCAAAATCTGTGAGGTGAAAAATTCAACTGCTAGCAGCACCAGCTTCCTTTCAAAAAACTGGAAAGACGTCAAATGATAGCTTACTGGTCTGAGCAGCACTCTTTAAAAAAGAATCTGCTAGCATTACACTCTATTTGTTGCTAAATTAAGAGCTCACGACAGTAATACAGGCAAAGGATCTTCATCCCCTTTCCCATCCACAATTTCCTTCAGAAGTATTAAAAATACTACTAAACTCAAAACTAACCAACTAATAGCAATGAAAGCATTGTGTTTTTAACGCTGGTTCCTAGCAAGGCACTGACTCCTGGAGTTAGCGCAGAGACTCCAGCACAAGCACGGAGCAACTTCATCAGGGTGAAGGAACCAAATCACGATCTGAATTGTATTAGCAACAAAAGTTGTTCATTTGCAACCTGGTTTCACATCAAGGCCTCTTAAAGCCTGTTTCAGAGCAACAAAAAATAAGGTTAAAAAAAAAAAGAACTAAAAAAGGGTGTTATAGAAACGTTCTTTTAAGTCAACGTGAGTTCAAAAGCTTTCGTATGGCTTTGCTCTGGAGAAATACGTAAGAAAAATAAAAAAGCCCTGCCAGAAGGCCATGCGGGCTCCATCGCCCACAGGGCGTGAGGAAGGGGCGACTTCCAGCGACGAGGGCAAGCTCTCGGCCGCTCCGCAGCCCGCCGCCGGCCGGCCCGGCCTCCCCGCACCGGCTCCACGCGGCAGGCCGAGCGCTGACGGCTCCAAGATGGCGGCCGGGCGGCCGCCCCACGCCTCCGGCCCTCGGGCTGCCCGCGGCCAGGCTCTGCCCGCCGGGCCTGGCTCCCACCAGCCTCGACCCACCGCCCGCCCCGGATCACCGACGGCCCCGGCCCCTCCCGGCCCGCCGCGGCCCCGCGGCCCGCGCCTCACCATGGTGGCGGCGGCGGAGCCCCTCCTGCTCCCGCCCGTCTGCGCCGCAGCCGCGACCGGAAAAGGAAGGACGCGCTACTCTGCCCTCGCTATGAGCGATGTCCTGCCGCAACCTGCCCGCCGCCTTCTGCCGCACCGGCCGGCCGGCTCCGGACCCCAGCCCCGGCCCGAGCTCCTTCGCGCACGCCGCGACCCGCGGTGCCGAGCCCTCTCCCTGCGGGCGCCTCCATCCCTCTCGCTCGCCTCCCAAACCGGGGGACTTTTTTCTGGCGGAGGGATTCGGCGGGGCGGGTCATTCCCTCTCACAGAAATTATAAAATTTTTGAGGGAGTCTTCTTTTTTTCACGGGGAGGCGCGCGGCGAGAATAAATATGAATAAAACCCACTCCTGGGGGGGGAAATACAAATTTTTTTGCCTTCCTTGGGCACACCGCCCCGGATGTAGTGCCGGGGGGGCGGGCGCGGCGCGCGGTTCGGTTGTGGCGGGCGGCGATGGGCGCGGAGCGGCGGCGGGGCGCGGCTGGCGGGCTGTACGGCCGCCTCCTCCGGTGCGGCTCGGCCCGGCCGCTCTCCCGAGGGGGGCGGCTCGGCCGGGGGGGCTGGCTGGGGCCCGGGTGCCGGCTGGGGCCCCCCCTTTTTGCGGGGAGGCTGCTGGGGCTCTGACCGTAGACCCGCGTCGTTGTAGTTTATGCAGTTAAACGTGCTGTTTAGTGAGGAAAACTAACGTTATGTCCCTTAACATTTTCTTTCAGAATATATGAAGAAGGAAGGGAAAGTATCCCTGAACACCCGTATCTCTTTGAGGTAAATATATATGTAAAAATTCAGCCGTGTAACCTGAGTCTGTATGTTTAAAACATGCAGCCATTGATCAGCAGCTGAGATACGTGCGGGGCTATCACGTAAAAAGGACAGTTTAGCTCAGAAATACCTCTTTAGATCCGCCTCTACCTCAGGATGGAGGCGGAGACCCGGGTACCAGAGTGCCGCCCTCCCGGGGCCATCACCAGCCTCCCCCGCCCTGCTCATTCCCGCCTTCCCCCTGATTTTTTGCACCTGTTAACAGTTAATTTGTTTGAAATGATTGTAAGGATTAAGCACACCTGAGGGCTGCGGGGGTTGTGCGGAGCGCAGCAGGCGGGTGGCTGCTGGGGGGAGAGGAGAGCTGCTGCAGCAGCTGCCCTGAGGTAGGCTTTTCACGCAGGTAATCCAGATCTTCAAATTTGCAACTTCTGATGGCACGGTTTTTAGCTAAGTACTTCTATAGCGAATGGCACGTATGTATGAAAACGGCAATTGCTTGTAGTGGCTTTTGGAACACAGGGATGGCGGGAAAATCTCTGATGCTATTTGGTTGTATTAGTCTTGGGATTTATACAGCTTTGATAATAGTTTGAAAATAAAATTAGGTGGTTATTTAAAGATACAGCGATGTGGAAAAACTGACAGATGTGAAGAATCAAGCAATACTTCTCTGTGCATGCAAAAGCCTAAGTAAAGATTGATATTCCTTCACTCTTCAGAACAGGCTTGAGTTATTTAATGTCTCCAAACAGTGTTTAGAGCTCTCATGAGACATTCAGAGAAGTGATCAATTGATATTTAATGTTACTTTAAATGAGTATTCTTCATGTGTATCTTCATGGTATCTAGTGACTGAAGTTGCTACTTGACAACAATGATCCTTCACGTCTCACATTATCTGAAGTTTTGTTCATCGAATCAAACTTCAGCTTCTCGTAGAATCAACCTGTTAGAGATTAAATTTTCTATGTTGGTTAGTTGAAAGTTACTGCAATTTCACAGTTGATTTGATTCCACCTATGGCATGCAGTAACTCTGTTCTGAAGTAACCAAGCCTTAGATGCATGAATGGTTGCGATAGGGTTGGAAAACAGTTTGTGGAATTAGTTAATTTTGCAATTTCAGCTATAAAAAATTGCTGAAATGCAGCACTTACGTATAGGGTATTAAAAAGTTGCTTTGTTCTGTTTTGTTTTTTTTTCAGACTGATGTAGAGATCTGTTTGATTGGTGGTAGTTGCAAAAGTCCCATTGAAAGATTTTGGAATGGAAACACTATGATATATATTTTACAGAAAGCAGTAAGTTAGTTGTTATTTTTTTAAATTTTTTTAGACTTGAATTCCGATCAAATATTTTCACGTACCTTGCATTTTTTTACTTACCTGTGCATTTCTCTTAAAGCAACACAATGAAGAAAGTGACCCAATGGAGGAATCAAAAACAGATGATGCTATTTATGCCTCTGAGCTTTTACCAAAGGAGAGTTCTGGACCAGTGGCTCTTTCTGTCGGAAGAGCAAAGTAAGTGTCAAAGGTCTGCCTCCTTTTTTGATGTAATTTTCTTTTGCAACTTTGTCTTATTTTCAATCCTCGAAAATTAAATTACTCGTTAGTTTAGTGAGGAGATAGACCATTTTTCATCCTGCAAAATGGCTTCCCCTAGCCAAAAGTATTCCTAACAAAGTGCTGAAAAGCACTTGTGAGCTGTCCCATCAGGTTAATGGGACTGTCTGGGTGTAGGTGAGTGAAGAAAGCTTACTAAGACTTCAATGCTTGTTTTTGTAAGGCTTCTGTTAAAAAAAAAAAAAGTCTGATTGGGGTCTTTGGCTGTTATTAAAATACCAAGGCATGGTACCAAATCATGGTGACTAGTTTGCTTAAGCATATTAAAAGGATAAGGTAGTTAAGAGGTTAAATTCAATTATGACTACAGAATATTTAGTCTAAATTAAAATATTATCTTAAATATATTCTCAGTTATGGTATCTTATTCACTCCTTTGTGACTTCATTCTTCTACCTGTAAAAAGAGGATTGTAATAGTGCATTCTTTTTGTAAAACGATTTGATGTCTGCTAACGAAGCGTGGTAGATAGGAGTTAAGTTTTATGTAAGGGATAGATTTAGCTGTACTTGCTGGCATCTTATTTTTTTTTCCTGTTCATATCTCTAGGCAGTTGATTTCCTTATATACAATGGCACAAAATCCAAACATGACCCACTTGAAGATAAGCGAACTGGTTGTGCTTCCTCCCCTCTGGATAAGGTGTGACGGTTCTGATCCTGAACATACTTGTTGGCTTGGAGCTGAGCCTCTCAAAGCTGGAAACAAAATCACGGGAATCAATTTTTATATGGTTACGTGTGATGGTAAGGTTATAAGGTTGCACATAAAATTAAATGAGGAAGGCTTAAAAAGGTGGGAATATTGATGTAGTGATGCTATCTTTGTCCTTTGTGTGATGTTGGCTTGGTACTGCTTTATATTCCTCATTTTAAAAAATAAGGGGTGAGGGGGAGAGAGAGAAGAAAGAAAATATGTTTTTAACCCATGCTCTGTGGGGGAAATAACTTTTTATTATACTTAATGCAACAGTATTTGTGCAGGCCTGCCTTCACTCAGCTGCAAAAACTTAGCAAATTGAACTTGCTGCCATTCACCTTCTTATGCAAGCACTGACTCTTACCAAACATCCATATGTTCACGCCAGCCCTTATTATCAATAGGACAAATGAAAGAAGAATGCCTGCTTTCTAAAGGACAATGCAAGTTGTACTTGACCAAATGGAGCATCTGAGAATTAATGATAAGTGCCAAATTTGAATTGTGTCAAATGTTTTTTTTCTGATTCTTAATTTTTTCCTTTCCTAGGTCCTACAGCTGATAAAACCTGTTTTGCGAACCTGGAAGAGCTCAAAATGGCACATAAAATGGAGCATCATTCATCTCTTGTAGGTTTTTACGGTCTGTCATGCCTCCAGTCGAAGTTTAAAAACTCTGGTTTTGGATTTATGATACTGGTTTTGGGAAGCTTCATAGATTCTGTCTCATCTTAGTATGATTCTATAGTACGATAGTCTCTTTTGAAGTAACGTTTGAGCTCCCTATGTTGTAAAGCATTTGTCTGATGTTAAACCTATTTGTGTGTGTGTGAAAAGCTTTTAAAAATATTTTGCGTGGGTACAAAACAATCAATGTTTGTTGTTTGTTTTTTTTGTTAAAATCTGTTCATTCTAGGTGACGACAAAAGGATTTGCTCAGTATGAACTCGTTAGAGCTGCTGCAATAGAGGACACAATTGTAGAGTCTGAAAGCAATATATATGTTGATATTACGTGGAATACTGTAGATAAGATTCTGGAGACACCCCCGCTAATTTCAGCTGCCACACTGGTAAGTCAAGAAGGAAAAAGCAAACAAACCCAAACTCTTTTCACCGCTTACAGCATGAGTAGTGTAAAGGAGAGAAAATAAGTTTGACTCCTGACATTTGTGTTTATTATTCTTTATATAAGCAACACAATGTGTTCATAATCTAAATTATAAATTATGCTAATATGCATTTCACTAGTGAAAAATTTAGGACACTCGATTTCTAAAGTTTGAAACTGACATAAACTTCTGGAACTTTCAGAATATTGCACTGGAGTCTGGGGACCCCAGAAGTCCTGTATATCAGCTATATAGAGAACTGCAGTTTCTCTTTGTAAGTATGAGTGAGAAATTCCAATTTCAGGTTTACATGGAATGGTGATTTTATGTGTTAATAATTTACTTTATTTAAAACTTCATCAGGTGGTTCAAAGATAACTTAAAGCTTTTAGTTTAGAATAAACTTTGAGTTCAGTTTTGGGAATCTTGACTACAAAGAGAACAAATCATAAACACGAAAGCCAGGAAATTCAAGACTTTTCTAAATCCATGGTTAGCTGTACAGAGAGAGGTGTACGATTCTTGGAGAAGTTAACTGCAATTTTAAGTATGACGCGTGCAGAACCTCAAACAAGAACTGATTTGTGTTGTTTTGGTTTTGATGCTGCCTTTAGGCTTTGGCCGAAGGTTTGAAGACAGGCGTGACTGAGTGGCCTGAGCCCTTAGAGTCTGACTCCGCGGTTGAACTGGTCCAGGAATTTCTGACTGGTAATTGCTGCTTGTTACAGGGGGAGAGGGGGATGTCACGTTTCACAGAAGTGAAAGGAAATTCCATGTACAATTTCTACAGTGTTAGAATTAGAGATGTTCATTTCTATGCTATAACCACCTGCACAAAGTAGTTAAATAGGTTAGTCAGTGCATCTCTGTCATTTTTCTTTGTCGTAATTTCTTGTATAAAAGTAATCATTGGTTCTTTATAAAATGACACAATTGTGTTTAGAAAGCAATTGATAGAGTTCTGGATGCCTCTTTCAGGTTCACTGACGTGCACGTGAACTTCTAAATCTGCTCAGTGTCCCTTTGGTGGTGGAAAACAATATTTTGATGACATCTTAAAATGAAGCATCCAAAATTACTGATTCCTTCTGAAAACTGTTGTGAACAATGTGTGTCTTGCCAGAAGTTTAAGATATTAGAAAAGAAATCTACAAAGAGAATCAGATGTAGGAATGCACCAAGAGATTTTCAAATACAACTGTAAATTTTTTTAGTATGTAGATAAAACTTGGAGAACCAGGCAAAAACTCTCTCTGACAAATACATGTGGAAGAAAACCAGAGACACTTATTAGATCACCTGCTACCCCTTACTGCTTCATCTCTGAATCTTAACAAGCTAATGCTTAGATAACAGAATGTAGTAAAAGTATATGGGGAAAAATATGGCTTATAATAAAAAAATATTAAGAAATGCTCTTTTCAGACTATATGCTTACCCAGCAAAAACAGTTTTTAAATGGATGAATTTTGTCTATTAGCCGTCCGGTCAACGTATTTGTTAATTATGATGGCCCAGGGATTTGGACAATTGGTTTGACGATATTTTTTTTCATAGTGGTGAAATTTATTTTTCTCCCCTACTAGATTTAAAGAAGAAACTGGATGGATATTGTATATCTGGAAACAGTAATGAAACAGAGGTATATGCAATTTCCTACCAATTGCCTTGTCACCTTTTCTCCCTCATAACTGTAGTTATTTCTGCTATTGACTACGTCTTGTATATTATTTGTGTATATGTGTAAATACAGAGACATAAAGATGTAAAGAAAGATAGGTCTCTTTCTGTTTCTGCTGTGTAAAAATAATGGAAGAAGGCCTTACAGGCAAAATTAGGAATTCCAGAGCTATCCTCTAATAGAAAGTCCACTGTAATTTTTACCTTCAGAAAACCTCCCTCTTATTTTAAATGGTCTACCAGTGTCCATATACATATTTTTTATATAACTTAGTGGTGCGAAGCTATTTTGATTTGCTTCTTTCCCTTTTCCCTTAGTGAAAACTACCAAAAGCTTGCAAATTGAACCGTATTATACCAACTGCAGTCACACTCCCTTGTCTTAACCTTGTCTGTCACCTCCTAAAGCTATCAGTCTCATGATGTCCTAGTTTCTTTCAGGAACTCTGACCTTTGTGCCATTGTGTTCTGTCACTAATTTGCTTTTCTTACCTAATTTAATGATTTTTGGGCCAATTTAATGGTATCAGTTGGATAGCTGTCCTATTTATCTAGAGGTTTGTGATATTCTAAAGCAATGGACAAATTCAAATTATAAAAATGTCTTCAGTTAAGATTTTTTTTCCCTTTTGGTTTACAAGGAAAGGTTTGGCTCTTTTTCCTATTGAGAGGGAAGTTGCATTTTGTTCATGAGCTAAAAATATAATGATTTCTGTATTAGCTAAACCAGAAATACTCAGGATCAGGAGAACAGGAAAATTGTCCTGAGAATAGACATATGTATTAAGTTTGGCCTCCCAGGGCACTGCTAGGTGTACATACAGCTATTTCATTGTCCGAGTTCGGTATAGCATAGGTCATATTCCGAGGTAGTGCTTGCTGGACTGTATTCTTGCTGTTTACCAATGCGCTGTGCATCGTGCCGTTGTGAGGCGAAAAGGACCGTCTTGAGCTAAGCAGCTGGTTCTTAGCAGACAGTCTGGTTGAGCTTTCCTTGGCTACGATCAAAAGTCTTTCAGGCTTCACTTCCTGGTCCAAAGCTAGCAATTATCCAGCGTGATAATTCTGAAAAGAATTAGTCTTGCTTTTAAATAAAAATATGCTTCCAAATTACCCTGCGGTAGTAGTTTCTGTGCTAAAAATTAGTGAAGCACGCAATTTTGATCTCTGGAGAAGATTCAAATTCATAAGGTCTTTGAATCTTAGGCATAGTTGTTTTACTTAAGACAAACCAACTCTTTCAGAAAATCAAATGTGACACTGCTGCAGTGGACAGTTCAATAAAATCAATCTTCAGTGAGCGAGGAGACCTGGATTTTGCTGAACAGTTATGGTGCAAAATGAGAAGTAAGTGTGGTGTGGTATTTTACCCCATGTGTTTTCCTTTAATTCTTCTGTTCTCTGTATCTACTATACTGTCTTGCTTTCTCAGTGAAATGAATATAAAATTCGCTGAGTTTTAAGGACTGATCAGCTTTTCAGAAAATTGTTATCAACAGGCTTTTCCTAAAAGAGCTAATTTTTAGGTATGTAAGATGATATACTTTCTTACAACATAAAAAGGTAGACCAACGTCTAGCAGGAGATATTATATTTCATTTTATTTGACTGTAAAAGGTACTAAACAATCGGTAGTACTCATCTGCTCTAAAACTGAAAATGACATCTATAAAATTTTTGTCTTTCTAGATCTAAAGGACAATTTTTAAGTTGACAAAGCTGCACACAAACTTTATCATTCTTGTAACACCAGTCACAGTCCTTCAGTAAAATGCATTATTTATTTATTACGATTTTTTCCGATTACTAATTAACTTGTTAAGCTGTTCCAGAGATTATAACAACTCCTTTCTGTTTGAGGAGTGGAGTATGTAACCGCTAAATCCCTTTCATTCCTGTTAGTGCAACCGCTATTGTTTGAATTGAAACTAGATAGCTGAAACGTACTGTGATGGCTGCAACGTGTCCTGCGTTAGGGCAGTGTCAGCTGCACAATTCGTGGAGGCTTGTTTCTTGCTTAGTTGGTTGGATTAATAGATACTGATAGGTCATATTCTAGATAGGTGCTGTTCAGTTAAATTTATAAAATGTGTTGCGCTGCAATATATAGAGAGAGAATGTAGCCAAAATGTGTTATATGACAACCTGCTTCTGCCATGTGCTGTTCTCTAACAGTCGTATGCGGTTCAGTGGTCTCTTTTGATCGTTGTTTCGTTAGAGTAACCCTTTTTAAAGTCATGATACGACAAACTTAACAAAAAACAGTGAATCTGTCATTTCAGCTATCATTCTTTAAATGAGGCGTTTCATTCCTGCAAGTATGGGTTGGCCTGTTGTTATTGACTTAACAGCTAGAGAGTGAGCCTGGATTGATAAACAAAATATTGCATCTTTTTTTCTTAAGGTGTCAGTTCCTATCAGGAGTTGATAGAGTGTTTCACACTGATCATAAAATCCTTGGAACGTGGTGAGATACAGCCATGGGTATGTATTTGTATTTCACAAGAAATTTTATAATTTTGAGTTGTATGAAGTAGAATATAGTTCTTGTCACTTAACTGCTCCTCATTTCTGTGTTGTATTGTTTTTAAATTGCTTCCACATGTCACAGTTTGCCTCTGTTTCCGTGGTATTGTACTTCTAAACAATGTTTATGATGTTTTGTATGCAGTTACATCACAAGAAAACTTTTCTAATTTTTAGATTCATCAAGGGAGTAGCAGTTTGCTAAGTAAATTGATTCAACAGTCTTATCACGGGAAGATAGAGGTCGTTGCCCTCAGTGGCATCACTCCAATTCAAATGCTCTTGGAGATCGGTTTGGATAAGATGAAGAAGGATTATGTCAGCTTTTTCATAGGTGAGCCTGATATCTGTTAACGTGATTAGAAATTCAAGAGAAAAGGTACTCCATGTATGAAATAATGAAGGTTTTGGTAACCTTGATCTAGCTTCTGCTCCCGTCTGCTGAAGTGCTGTTTCCAGCCTCCTTAGTAACTGTACTTTTCAGTTGTATATTGTTTCAAAATTTAAAAAACAAATTTGTTTCAAAATAACTATAACTTGCCTAACTATGTATCTCTCTTTCAATTTGAAAAAACCCTTTAGGTTGAACTTCAAGTAAAATAAATACCAGATTTATATAACTGTGGACTGTTTTGTTTTCTTATCTGTTTGCTGTCGGTGAAAAAAATAAGACCCTCATGCTCTTTCTGTCTTTTCCTTTATGGTCTACATGGGTTAAAAGGAAATCAGGCAAGGGTATTTATATGTAATAACTGTGTTTGTACAGTCTGTAGTATTTAGAAAGATATTTTTGATTACTTATATATTAAAAATACTGGAAACAAACGTAGAAAGATTTTTCTAAAGTACTTTTTTTTTTTCTTGAAAACATTGTGGCTTTGTTTTCAGTATTATAGCTTTATTTTTTTCTGAATTTGTGGGAGGGAGGAGGTTATTGTTATTACCCATTTTCTTTTCCTTCATCTCTTCATTTCTTGATTTCTTTTTTACTTTGTCATCCTGTTTTCCTTCTTTGTTTCATTTGCTTTTTTATTTTGACTCTTTGTAAACCTGTATGTCCCAAGGAGGGTGGTCGTCTCAAAGTATGTGGTAGGTTTCTTCATTGTGCAGCCTTGGTGGTAAATAAGGTAATGCCTCCACCATGCCACTTTACAGGGCTTTTCTTGTTTTGAATGAGTAATCGTGTCAATAAATAACATCGCAGTCCCAGTGACTTTGCAATTTTCTTTGGTAGAATTCCATTTGATTACCTGAATGTTAGTTATATTTCATCTGACATTATATAGTAAATTTTAATTTTATCTTTTTTTTCCCCCTGTTCATTTTACAGGCCAGGAACTTGCAACATTAACCTACTTGGTGAGATGCTTTTTTTTGTTTGGTTTTTTACTCTGAAAGCAGTATAAAGTAGAGCGCAGGTAGCTGATGGTGGGACGCAGGTCATATCGTTCCTATAAGCTGCGAAACTGAATTGCAAATCATGAGGATGGGACAGAATATTGCAGAAACGTCATTATGTTGTTTCCTTATTCATATAGGTATTTGGTATGGGTCATTGTCAGGCAGGACAGCGAACCTTTTTTCATACTTCGATAGCATGGAACTTTGTTCTGACTCTGCTGGGCCATTCTTAAAATTTTGGCTTCTTGAAAGAAGCGGGAAAATGATGTTAGTATACTGAGGATGTGTTGTGTGTCTGTAGAAATTCAGTGTCCATTTAAGAGCAGAAGCTGTTTGCTGTTCCAGGATTACTTCATTTCCACATCAGTAGATCTACAAGAGCAAGTTCATCGTGTTCAAAAGCTCCACCATATGCTGGAAATAATGGTCAGCTGTACAGTCTTACTTCAGTTTAAACACGAGAACCTCTTCCCCTTGACACAGTAATTATTTCATTTTTACTTCTTGCTCTTTAAATGAAAATAACAAATAGATTTTCTTTGACAGTTGTAAAGAAACTCTCTTAAAAAAAAAAAAAGCAACCCTCCTTAATGTTGATGATTATGAGACTGCAGAAGTAGCAGCTGGATCTTCTTTTTGAATTTTGCTTTGTGACTAAAATAGAAAAACAAAGGAAATCATAAAATCTGAGAGTATAGTTAATTTTGCACAAGGTTTATGCAGTGTTGCACAAGCATTTCTCCCAAGAAAGTTAGTAACTAGTTGATTCTTATTGTAGAATTTGCATGAAGTATTATAAGGAGAACCCTCTCAATGAGAAGCATGTGTTTCAACTTCCAATCAGACCAGCACTTGTCAAGAAGTTCTATCAAAAGTAAGAGAAACTTCAGTCTTTGCAGCATTAAAATGCAGATGTGACTGAATACCTGACTGAATTTTGACATTTCTTGATTATTCTATCAGTGATCACCCAGAAATATGGAAGGTGGACATAAGTAGTGGGCATGGACAGAAGGAGGTTAAAACAACATGGCAAGTTAGCACTAATCCTCCAGTTGAGCATATGACATCAAACAACACAGGTAAGGAATATTTGTGGTGGCATGAAATAATGGAAGTACACATTTCAAATTCAGTTTTTATACTGGGTTCAGTGGATCTGAACTCTTTCTTCGGTCTTCAGCAAAAGCGAAACAACGTTTTGTCTTTTAATAAAAGGGTGAGATAGTATTTATAGAATGTAGAAGATTTTCACAAAGTGGTGACTTTCTGCCTTCTCACCTTTGCCAAATTATGTTTTTAGAGTTAAAATCACAGAATAGTTCCAAATACGACACGATTGTTAAATATTCTACACATTATCTTATAACCTATTTCTAACATCTTCGCCAGTGTATCTGAGAATGGGTTTGAAGAGAAATTTACCTGTTATCGAATGCTGGCCTCTAGTCAGAGAAGCAAGCAGGTGCTAAGGAGGGAAGACATGCCTTGCTGCAATCAAACGTAGAACAAGTGAAAAAGCATGAGAATGGGGAAGAATTAAGCATGTAGTCTGGTATAGAAATAATTTGCCTTTGCGGGGTGAGGTTTGATCCAGGGTAATGCTTTGGTAAAGCTTTCCTGTCATTCTCAATTTTTGTCACGAAGTGCTCCTTTCAGTAAAACCGAAGTTTTGAAACCAGTTCTTGAAGCTGCTACAGGAATTAATCTCTACAGTTTCTAAGAATAGTGTCTAATCACATCTTTTCTTTTTGTCTGTGCAGGTCTCTTTTCCGATTCCACAGTTAATGGCAGCAGTGACGAAAGAATGTATTTTATTACAATGGCTAAGTGCAGTCAGGTGCATTTCATATAGAGGCATGTTACTGCACAGGCAGGCACTTGAAAGGTACAGTAAAGAGGAAAGTTCAGTGTTATCTGTATCCCAACGGTATATTTAGAAACACTCTGTGCTTTGAAGAACAGTACATCTTACTGAGTTATGTGCTTTGGTATGCTTGAAGTGTGACATACACAGCCATAATTCATCTGTACACATCTAATTTGTTTATAAATGTTGTGCAATTATGAATGTATAGTATAATTATTTTGAATATATAGAAGATATTTTTGTTCGTATATTTACAAACATTCAATAAAGTTCTGCATTTTGGGGTTTTAAATTTTATTTTATTCATTAAGAATGCAATCAGATGCTGTTCAAAGTGTGAATTATCTTAACCCAACAAAACAAGCAATATTGTAGTGTTTTCCTGGTGTCAAGCGACATTTCATCATCCACATATATTCGGAAAGGTGTTCATCCAGGGCGTTGTGAACTTCTGACAGTTTGATTTTTCCTTTGTCCATGTATTTATATTTTGGAGTATTCTTGGATATACTTCTCTCTCCTCTTCAAATTCATTTTTTTCCCCTCAGTGCAAAGTGAATTATTTTAACAGTGTTGTCTTGTATACTTTGGCATAATTTTCTGAAAAAAATGTTCCGTATAATTGGCTGGGCATGATCATTTGAATATGTTGGGGTTAGTTCCTGACAGTTGCGACTGTTCTTGTGTTGGTTAGATAGCGTATGTAACGTTTTGATCTTTAAACAATTAGATAGTGTGGTATATGCTGATTAACTAACTGGAGACAGAAGCGTTTTGCATTGAGACAGAAGTGTTTTGCATAAAAGAAACTATTAACTATTGATAAATAAGAATAAGGAAAACCCCAATATTCGTGCTTTTTAAAAACTATAAGTTTCTATCACTTCTAGTTTCTCCTCAGTAAATCTTATTTCGTATCCCTTTTCTAATATTACATCTTACTAGCTATCAGTTTAATAGTTAAAGCCTTTGAAGAGAAGCGAGGAACAGGGTGCGTTTTTGGATGTATGTACTGCTGCTCTGCATTCAGTATACGCACGTGCGGTGTTGAAACCATAGTGCAAGCTAAATAGAAAACTTGTTTGTTGCTTTGCTTTAGAGGAATCATTTCAAGCACAACAGAAGGACAAATACAGCCAGATGGCCATATTTTGGAACAAATTTTTTACAATCATGTACTTAACTTGTTCCTACCTGCAGCAGAAGTAAATTTGAGGTGGAACATTACATTCTGGAAGTGCTTGGAATACTTATAATACACATTTCTGTGTGTAATGTATTATAAAGTCGTATGAGGTAAACCTAGTTCCCTGTAAACAAGACTAGAGAGATAAGAGTCCTTGGTTTAAATCTGACTCAGCAGTTGTCATCTTTGATTAATCACTTCAAATAATTCTTCTCCGCACCTAAATAGTAAGGCATATATATTATCTAACCTTTTAGACATGAATAATAAGTTAATGTTTAAGCAGTGCTCTTGGAATATTTAAATCCTATTCCATTTTAAAACTATGTGTTTGTCTCTCTTCAAATAGCAGTTACATGCTAATTAAAAGTCTGTTGATGAACAGACCGAAATCAGAATTTGCAAATGGTTTTTAATCCCTTGAAATTTGTACTGGCAAGATTTGAATCACTTTAATCTTAGCTAACTATTTTTCTGCTGAACAAAATGTATAGTAGGTTCCAAAATAATAAGAAACATAAAATCTGCTACTTAAAATTAGTAGAAAGTAATGCAGAAAGAAAATGCACTTTGGGTTTTGATAAAAAAAAATTCAAGTTATGTTTTGGGGAATTGAATAGAAAAAACTATAAAAGCGCTAGGTGGATAGGTAAAGTAATACTTCTTTATCTTTACAGTGGTATAAAAAGTGGTATCTGTGGTAAACTTTAACCAATATAATAAAACAGTTGCATTTTATTTATTATGCAAAATGAAGATGAGTGTAAGTATGCAATTTTATCTATGATTTCGAAGGTAGAATATTAGTAGGACAATACTGATGAGTATGCAGAGTGTGAAAACTGTAGGAAGAACAATCTCTGTCACCGTTTCCATGTGAGTAATCAGGGAATCTAAAATTTGAGAAATGAGTAATATGTAAGAAATTTAATCTGCTGGAGTATACTAATTGTTAACTTAGAGTTAACATAGATAAAGGAGTTTTTGAACACATATGGCTAAAATTATTTTGTTAAAAGTTGGCATTGGCATAATCAGCAAAAACCCAAAATTTCCTAAGTCTGCAAAAGCTGGAGCAAATCCATGACAGTTTTCCTTCCCTTTTTCTCTTTCTAAGGTAAATTTTTGAATATATGTCAGTGCTCAAAGGGTTGCAAAAACTGTGCTATGAATTAGCTTCAGTGCATTAGCCGTATTCTACCGTTCCTTTGATTTTTATATATGTCCCTCCCCACCCCCCCCATCCCCTCCAAGGGAAGTGTGGAAAAGAAAATTGTCAAAGAGAAATCCTTGGGAAGCACTTTAGCCTTTTTATGATTGTTTTGCAGCTCTTTCAAAATGAAATGGGTGTTATTTTGTAGAATTTTGCTCCACAGATAAGCCTCAAAGAGTTCAGTAAACACAGTTAATTCACATAGAACATATCAGTCAGCAGTTGAGGCTAAGTAGGATAAACTTAGGAGGACTGCTTTGATATTTTCTACCAGGTGGAATTTCTCTTGTCCTTCTCATGAGACTTTAGAATACTTATTTCGTCTTCCTTAAAAGTGTCAGAAATCCACTGCGGTAGATTATTCTCCTAGTTCAGGAATTATGAAAGGTCCTGAATGACATCGGGAAGGTCTTAAGTGAGATGGATTAGCCTGGCACTTTGGAAACTGCAGGCAAAGTCTGCGGTATTTATGGATTGGTGAGCAGCTGCTCTAAGCTGTGCTGTTGTTAGCTTTGTTACCAGGAGTATGAAGAGCAGAAACGTGGCTTAACGCTACCTTAGGCTAGTACTTAGCCCGTTTTTTAATAGTTTCGTCTTATGTAGAAGTCAAACACTTAAGAGATTTTCTGTCTGCGTGGTTGTCTTGATTTCTCTGGTTTTGTTTTGATGTTTGAAAGAGCATTTAGCACTTTTATTATTTTTAAGGATAATACTGTCATCCCTCGCCTTAACTTTAAATAGTAACTCTTATAGTTTGTGTATTCCATTAACATCCAAAGTTGATCCATTTAGCTACAGTGATTTTAGTTGGAGGGAGTGAATAAAGACATTTTTCTTTAGAGGCTTCTTGTATTTGAAAGCTGTTGTGCTTTCAAGGAGAAAATTCCTTTTAGGAGGCGCTAATAGTAATATTCACAGAGAAATTTAAAATCTGAAAGTGGCATAATATGCTTTTATAAAACAGAACAGAAGATACATAATTACCTGTAGCAAGGAGTTGGTGTGTGGTAGAGCAAGTGTCCATGGCCGCCTGATACCAGTTTTGCACCTGAGAAGGTTTGACATGCAGCAGTTCTATTAAACCGTAATATTCTGCCTCACAGCAGCTTCTTTGTCCCTGAACATTTGTCCACTACAATTGACTTGAAACCATTTTATTCTCTCAACACGTGATTTTCTGAAAGTTCCTTTGTATCTTTGTGATTTTTATTGCAATATATTTCTTTGAGTTAATTGTTTAATAAAATTTTTAAAAGCACATAATATATGCCATATTTTCCAGTAAGATAGCACGTATGTGTAATTTTCTGGCTAGAAATCTGACAGAGCACTGGTAACTTAGGATTCAGAATTTTTGTTCACGTCCGTAAGTCCAATTAGAGTTTGTGAAATGCGTTAGAAACAGTAATTGAGGTTGTTTCCACATTCTCTGTCTCTGGAGGCCTGTGTATTCAACACATCCCTAATTTACAGAACCAAAGTGTCAAATTTCATGTACCTTATTCATGCAAGTTGTTTCATGAAATCCAATGTGATATTTGCCCATGTATTGAAGAAAAAAAGAAAAAGAAAGAAGAGTAAAATTAACAATTGACATCACCTCTCTTGGATTTGGGAATCCATTTGCACTGATAATCTTTTGATAATAGTCAGCGGATGCCTTTGGGTATCGAGGTTTGTTCTTGTTTTTAAAATCAATGTGATAAAATCCAAATCTTTCAGAGAAGCCTTTGTTCCATTCAAATTTATCCAGCAATGACCAGGCAGTATAACCCTTGACATTAACACCATCATTTAGAGCTGTCAACAGAACACAAATTATTCTGTTAAACTTGTTGCCTATATCTGTTGTCCTTAAAATACGGTTCTGTAGGTGTTGTGTCTTATACCAGAAAGAGATGGGGAGGGGGGAGGAGGACAGAAAAGTGGCAAAGTACGAAGCAATTAAGATTCTTTGAAAATGTTATCTTTAGCTTAGAGGTACTAAAGCTCTGTAAGAATGGTAATTAGGTGCAATTTCTCCTTTCTAAAAGTGGAAACTGATGATCTATTACAGTGTTAAATCTCATATAGGTTATTGTATTTATTAGCGTCAGTACGTTTGGCTAGGTTGTCATTTTTGTGAGAATTTATTAGTCTAGTTTGCTGTCCAGTTTGACCTGTGAGTATTTATTTCTCTATGATGTAAATTACAGGAGTAAAAAATAATCAGAAGGTGAAAAAGCTTAAAGCTCATGCACTAAAAAGATGTTTTTAAAGTTACCTTTCAGTATTTCATTAATATATCCTTTCAGATACTCTATCCGCCATTCATCACACAGTTGAGTACACTGTACCTTTTCAGAAACTCCATTCTCTGTCACATAAATGAGAGGGTTCCCATACTGTGTCTGCAAACAAAGATATGTTTAGACTGGTTCATAGAAACAAAATCATCTTATTTTGACAGAACATGAGATTCTGAGTAAAATGCAGTAAAAGCAATTTCCTAGACTTACTTAGAGTTACCTTTCGTAAGAAAAATGTGTACCTAGGAATTTAAGTTAACTATGGTTTTTTGTTTTAAAATTAATGAGTTCTATAGTTTTCTAAACTGAAATTAAGATGGGTTTTTTGGCAAAGAAACTTCCCAAATATATAGGTGAAACTGTTGAAAATCTAAAATAGTGTAAGTGCAGCTCCTGCAGCTTCTGCAAGTAACCAGACATTTTGTTCACTTCCTTTTAAAGATTTACTCTGTAATCACCTTAATGAAGTTGAGTAATCTTCTGACTCCCCAAGGCACAGAATATAACCATTTAGATCCTGGAGCTGGCCAGTTTGGGTCCACCAGTTCAGCCAAATCACGGTCAGTGTGGTAACTGGACACTTGTAGAAAGGGAAAGCTCTTCTGTATAACATAACGAGTAGTGAAATGACCTATTCCCAGGAAATCCGATGTGCCTTTAATATAGGTTTTCTCTTGCACTGAGAAAGTTGGTAATCCTGATGTCCCCAGGCCCTGCTGGGCACTCTTCCTACCTATCAAAATAATTAGAGGAAACATACTGCTGAGGAGCACAGAAATTGGTTTTCTTTACCAACAATAAATATGGTTTTCTTGAACTCAGTGTAGAGGACAGTTTAGTTTGATTGCTTTTTTTAGGATGAAATAATCTTTCATCCTTTTGGTTTGGAGAAGTAAGCAGGGTACAATACATGGAGAAGACAGTGAATGAAACTGTTTGTTTTTTTTCCAAAGAGCATGATAAATGTCAAAAGAATACTTGGAAACGTATCATGATGAGAACAGAAGTGCTTTGCTGCTGGATACGTTGCCTATCTTCTTCATTCTGTGGAAAAAAAAGATAGTGGAACCCCGTAGAAATGCAAGCTTTAGTGATGAAAAACTGCTGGTTCTTTGTCCTTAAGTGGAAAATCCAGAAAAATATTTAACACCTCCCTGTCTTGGTTAGGCCACTGAAAGCGGACTGTGACTGGAAGGGGAGGTAGTTGCTTCCTTTCCAGTTTGGAGCACTCAGACGTGCAAGTGTTGGGCTTAAGAGCAGCTCAACTTTTCAGTTCTAGTATGTCCCCCAAGCTGCTCAGGAGCTGTGTCTAGCCCCTGGGCCGTTTGCTGCTGAGCCTTGTCTCACCTGTATCCTCACAGCTGACTAAACTCTACCTTGGTCAGGGGCTCTTCCATTGTAATATGCTGTAAGTACGGAATTTATTTATGTTACAGTTGGTTACTGGGGCTTACCTACATAATTCTTCATAATTTCTGGATAGTCTCCTCTGAAAATGGGATTTGCAAACCATCCCAAATGAAACTGTACGTATCTTTCAGCAGCGTCTCTGTCTGTTTGGCTATGCGGATCAACAGGTTCACCCCAGCCGCTAGTGAGGGAAATTCCAACCATACCTTAAAAAACCAAAGTGACAATTCTGCAGTTTATGCATAATCGTTAAGCCTTTAATATGAATAGAAGCATAATTACAGAGTGAATTCTTCTTACCTTGCTGCTCACTACGCCATGTGTTATTGTAAGAGTGCCATACTTTCGCATGAGTCTGTAAGTTAGGGGGAAAAAAAAAAAGCATATGCACATTTTAATCTGTTACACCATAGTCAGTACAGAAGGCTAGTGAAGACCAAGAGCAGGTTTTGCACGAAGGTGTGTCTGAAAATATACATTTTTAATGTATATTGTGGAAGCTTTCATTTCATATAAGATGTCAAAAAAACATTTATGCAAGATTTCTTCCCTACATTCCAGGAGATCCCCGTGAATTGTAATACGCAGCATTCAGTATAGTGTTCTGTCCAGCGTCTCCAGTCTTTGGATGTCTTTGCCTAAGTTATTCAGGCAAGTGAAAGTTTATTTTTTCAAGAGCTACCCTTACTGAAGTCACTTGCAAAATTCAAGTTCATTTCAACAGGTCAGGATTTTACTCCTTGTTTCTAGAGTAACCTGGATATTTTCTTATTCAACCAGTTTGAAACACACTGTAAAAGAGACGCTTAAATTGTAAGGAAAAATTTATGTTCTTGAAACAGTGTCGTTTCATGCTACGCCTGAATATGTGTTGGTGGTTTAAAGTCAGGTGATAATTTTGATGTGCTAATTGGAAGTGACATCATTGCAAAACTATCTATCTGTTTAAAGAGCAGAATCAAAAAAATCAGGCTGCCAAAAACTCTTAATTTACACATAATTTAAAGTAGAATTTTAGTTTTACTTTAATTATATGGTGCGCTGCTCTGTATGCTCCACATCCACCGAGCTTCAGTCCTGGTGCGTGTTCTCCTGTTTCATAACCCTTTTCAGCAACCGCCTACAAATACATAGAGTTAGTTATTCTTTGAACAGCAGAGCTAATGAATTTGCTACTGTCCTATGGACTTAGATCCTGTGCTCTTCTGCTTGGTCTGCGTCTCAATCTCTTCTCTCCAGTCCCCTTTGCCTTCCCCTCCCCTTGGCTCCCACCTACTGCCCCGCTGCTTGGTTGATAATATGCTGTGGCGTGTTGGTGACGAGCGGTAGTGGACTGACTGGCCAGCTTGCTGTTGCCTGATGAAATGCACGAAGGACAAGTTATAACTGCCTTTTCTGATTTCCTTGCCTCTCTCCAGCTGATGATTTTTCAAAACTTCACTGCAATTTCGTGTCTTGAAACTCTGCCCTTGTGCAGTACCTGGCCACTGAGATTTTGGGGCACGAAGATTAATGGCGTAAGGCTCAGTCTTCCTCTCCAATTTTTAACCTACTGTCCTGTAGTGTCACTTCCACAGAATTTTGGGAACAGAACTGTGTAATGGGAGTGATTGGAAGGAAAGCATTGATAACTTACCCAAGGATTACTAAAAGTAATCCAGTGTTTCACACGGTCGCCAAACTTCTCAAAACACAGATTTGCATAATCATTAAAATAATTTATCATGCTTATATTTTGCCAGCCACCATACTTTTCTTGGAGAACCTTCATAAATAAGAATTTCAAGAATCAATAATGTGATTTAAAATTCAGCTGCCTATTAACAAAGACTTTTATTCATGTTTCAGGAGTTCAGAAGGAGATTTTTCAAAACGTCAATGTCTATAAAATATATGTGAAATGAAAATGAATAGAAACTAATTATAAGCACACTTAAAAGCATGCAGGCATCTTTAAACATTTTTCTGAAGTACCTATAGTCCTTAAAATTAGAAATAAATTTCCTATCAGAAGCATTTATATTAGACGTTTCACTAACTTAAATATTGTCTAACCTGTGGAAGATCCCAGTGGTAGAGGCTCACAATCGGGATAATATTGTTTTCCAGAAGACTATTAATTGTATCATTGTAGAACTGTATTCCCTTCTCATTCAATTGCTCTGCTGATGAAACGCACAGACAAGAAATTACCTGGATTGTTTTTCAAATAACTGGAAGAATAGAAATCTAAAACTTTTAACCAAGGAATTTTACATTACAGTGGTGGGCATACCGTAACGGATGTGTAACGGTTAAACTCTGTTCTGATGACAAAGAAACAGATATCTATTTAACAGGAGTGTTAAACAGCTCAGGAGTAAAATTACTTGCCTACTAATACTGGTAAGAATATGGTGAAATTGTTATACTTACTTTTGATGCCAGTGGGCATAATCCGAGGCCATGAGATAGAGAACAGATAGTGATTAACTTTCAGCTCCTTCAGTAGCTGAATGTCATCCTGTGAAAAGAAAACCCAAGTGACATATCTCAAGTCCAAGCAGAATAACTCTTCAGTTATGCATCTGTCTTAAATAGTACGAAATGCAGAAAATCTATAGAAGAGTTGCACAAAAGAGGATTCCATCAGTTATTTTCTGCATTTGCTTTGAGATGATGGCTCTTTCTACTTGTATACTTCCTTTTTCACCGTTCTTTTTTCTTGACTCTGCAAAGAAGTCTCGTAATGTGTTGTGTTAACAACGATGGAAACTGAATGGATCCACCATCATATAGAGGACGGAAAAATGAGTTGAGGTATTCTGTGACACAATTGTATTTATGTCAGAGTTTGTAATGTGCATGTTTTAAAAAATAATATGAGCCTGTACATCTTGACCTCAAACATTTTGACTTAGGTGCAAAACAATGATTACATAGGCTTTCATTTACCGTGTCATACACAGTACATGGAGTTAGCACAAAAAATAAATTCAGTATAAATACATGTTCTTCTAAGAATCATGCATCTTCAATATTAAATGAAATTAGAAGTTGGTCATATATGAGCCAGTGCAACCAATCTAACCTTTCTGGGTTTTTATTAAGCTGTTCTTTCAAGCTTTTACTTGTTTGAGAGAGAGCAAATGAAATCTCTCCTGCGTTTTCCCATTTTCAGATAGTAAGGCATAATTAGTTTCTTTCCTCTTAGCTCTTGCTGAGACCTCTGGTTCTCCCTTGGATTTCATATATGTGGAAAAACCTCAGTGGAATATAACTTCTGTCAAATTAATTGGAATCCCAATTATGTAATAGTGGCTTATCACAACCATTTGGCTCCTTCTTGCTGTGTGTCTGTCTTTCCTTCAGGGCAGTAATTCTAAAATTGTTTTTGATAGTTTTAAGCTTGGAAACATATTGCTAATAGAGCTGCATTGATTATTTGTTATCCATTCAAAAAATGGAAAACATTCAGACTGAATTTTAAAACATCTGATAGTTTTATTGTTCTTGAATACACATAGAAAACCTTTAAAGCGGCTCAAACACAAGACAGTGTTAATTTTCGTCAAAGCTCAAATGCTTTCTTTGTTGTTGTTATAACTAAGCATTTTGACTTCCCACAAAATTTGGAGTATTTCTTTGGACACAAAAATCCTGAAAAACAGATGTATTTGGGGAATACTGTGGTATTATTGGTTCTATGAGGTTATCAGGAAAGAAGATTTTACTGAACTAATTGAAAATACCAGCCTTTGGCTTCCGAAGTTGAATGTGGCTGTAGAGCAACCAAAGCGTTTTGCTCATGTTTGCTCTTATTTCAAAATGAGAAATCAGTATCATGAAATGGCTCCGGAATCTTTCTAGAGGGATAGTTCCTCTTTCACGATACCTTAACTTTGTAGTAGCCGTCACATGCCGAATCTCCTGTTTCATTTCTAAAGACTTTCCCTTTCTTGTGAGTAAAAGCATCCCAGATACTTGGTCCTTTCCCATCCTTGTCCCAGGCCCCTTCAGTCTGGTACGCAGAACTGCCAACGCCCCATAAAAAACCTACAGGTAAAAAGAAGTGAATTATGATTTAAACATTCTCCTGCAAAACTGGTCTTCGCACTAAGTTTTCCTCTGAGGAAGTAATTGATACACCGTCACAGCCGCAGAGCTAGCTGTGAAATGTGCGTTATTGCGTGCCTGCTGAACGCCAGGCCGACGTTTTCTATGTGAAACTTTATTGGGGCATAAAAAGGGGCCGGCTGAAGATGTCGTATAGACTAAAGGGCGCCTCTTCTGATGGACTGAAGAAGGGATCTAACTCTTTCATATATTAAACCTTGTTACTGTTATTTTACAGTGATGAGGTAGTGCATTGACAGCGTGGCAGAAATATCTTACTGTAAGAAAAAATTATGTTCCCACATCATTTTTGTCTGCTAGTTTTTATAGGTTTTTTTAGCAATTACAACTTTAGCTGTTGTTACGTAAAATATACAGAAAGATTCTGGATTATTTTCCTAGTATTATACAAAAGGATATGATTAATCCATTTCATAAGCCAGTTAAAAACTTGAGCATGAAAACAAATCAGTGCCTATATTTTTTTAGTTTTGATTTTGGTTGAATGACACGTGTGAGCGTGTATACATAAATGTTGAAGAAAGGACAAGGTTTCACAAAGCGGTACTGAAGAGTGAATTAGGTAACACGAAACAGCTTGAAACAAACCCAACACAATTATTTCACTCATGTTCATTTCTTAAGTCAGCTGCAGAAGAAAGGATATTTTTAGTTTATAATTCTTCATTAGTTGTAGATAATTGATGAAAAAGGAGAAGAGTTCTCAGGTGTGATATGTTATGCTGTGCGTCTTATTCAGTCATAGACATGAAAGGAAGATCGGGATATGAAATATTAATCTCTTAGCATTTACTCTGAATTTACTTTTTTAAGTGACTCTCTGAAGTGCAGGGCTATGTGAATCCTTGTATTTCCAGGGCTAGGTGCAGAAGAGGATAGTAAGTATGCATTCTGCAAGAGCCTGAATTTTTGTTTCTGCCATTTCCCTGAAAGGACAAGGAAAACCTTTTGGTAGCTTTCTTGTGCGAACAGACAAGCGTATCTAGAGCATTATAAAAACCACAATCAACTGTAGTTCAAAAGTACCAGCTGGAAAAGTGCCGTAATAGAAAGAGCCTGGATTATTCTTTGTCCACTGGAAATCCTCAGCTGTATTCAGCCGTATTACTGGCAGAAGCGTATACCATATTCTCCAACTGTAAGTCTTCGTTGCTGTTGATTTCATCACTGCAAAGTGTTCTCTGCAAGTTCCCACCTGATAAAATAGAAAAGCTTTGTCAGATATCGCCACTCTACAAAGTAGGCTTAGGGTGATCAAAAGGGAAAAGCTTATTTTTTCTGCTGAATGGGTACGGTTTTCATTGAAGGCTGAAAGCAGTGCTTGGGCTAAGCGGAAGATGCAGTTAAGCTGCTGGCCGGGTGATGAAAATGAGAGAAGAATGAAGTGCAAAATTATAACTATTAGAAGCACCGCCTGCATGTTTTCCATAACGTTACTTATCTTTACTATGTTCTAAAAGTCTCTTTGTTGGTAGCTATTTTGTTCTGGATTTCAAACTGTCTCACCAGTGTCAGTAACTAAAACCCTGCAAACCCCTCCCTGAGTCGGAGCAAGAAATGAAAGTGATGATGCTGCTAGCATCTTGCCATCTAAATACGTAATGGAAAACAACCTTGTGGAAGTTGAAAAGGAAAATTAATACTTGTAATCCTTGCAGTTTTAATCATTGCAGCTTTTATCTTGAATATGTCCCTTTTATCTGGTTCCAGCATCAAATTAAAATGCTGCTATGTATGCACTATATTTTTAACTGTTAAATCAGGTTAAACTATTGGTGCGATGACCAATTTTAACCATTCGAAATAAAGTTACAGAAGGGCTTTGTAGAACAGCACTATTTTCCCCAAATGTATACAGTTCCCAAAGGATCTGTTTTACATGCCTGAGCCTCTGTTGGTGAGCTTGAAGATGGGATTAGAAAGTGAGGGAAAGTAGAACAAATATCTTATTAAAAATAATCATAGTTTGCAGTGGAGCATGGTATAAAAAGTAAATACAGCTGGAGTTTTGAAAAGCAGACTGGGATTACGGGATTGGACATGTACACTAAGCCTATCAATGGGACTGCCGATGTGAGACAGAGCATTTAACAGCCTTGGGGTCCCAAGAGCAGGTAAATGAAGGTCTGAAAATACCACGTCCTTGCCTGCCTGGACGAAAGAAGGGCGCTGCATTTTACACAGGATTTCTTCTCATCAGCTGCTCTTGCGCAGCCCTGGGGCAAGTGACAGAATGAGGGTGGAAAACCCACCTGCAGAACCGGGTGACCCAGGGCGAGCCCACTGTGTGCTCCTTCACCTCCTCTGTGAGGAGACGTCGGTAACGGGAGAGACTGGCTAAACAGAACTAAGCAACAGTTTATTTCTTACTTGCTTTTTACCATGATCATCTAGCATCTGTCTCCCACATGTAAAAATTTAGGGCTTGCGCCAAAGCCTGGTGGGAATCTTTGCATTGACTCCCCTGGACAAGCCTCTAGTGAGCTGGGATACCCAAACAGCCTGGGTAGGACCTGTGCTGCTTGCACATTGGTTCCTGGCCAAAATGAAAAAACAAGTTTGGCTAAAACCAAAAGGCAAAGAAACCACGTTTCAGAACGTGTTAACGACCTCAGAGACCTCTCGTTCTTCTGCACTTATTAAAGAGCATTCCAGATCTCCTAACTAACGCGGGATCTGCATAGCTGGTTTGGGAAAATGTATCTACTTCAACATCAAAGGTCTTTAGCCTCGGATTAAAAGAATCTTCACCTCTGCTTGTCTAATGAGAACATTTAGATTGCAAGGTGGGAAAAAAAAAAAAAAAGAGCAGACTACAACCATTTAAAAAATCACAGGGTCTAAATTCTCTATAAGTATTTTTATTTTGAATATAAAAGGTTGCAAATACATGTGATTTTAATTTACACATTGACAGTCAAATCTAGCTCTTCAGCCTAGTCAACAAGTTAGTTTAAATGTAGCGTTACCCTTCGTATTCTCGTTAGCAACGACTGACGTGGAAAGAAGCAAGGAGAACAGAAAATGTGTTGCGCGAGGTGTGTGGTTGCTTTCGGTGGCTGAGGCATTAACGCTATGGGAACAGAACTGTACGCTTTTGCAGGGCTGCTGACGTTTCTGTTCCAAAGTTAGTGCATAGCTTCAATAACATTTTAGGGTGTTTATTAGGGTTTTAGACACTTGTAACTATCTGATTTGTATTTGGGGTAACTCATGTGGAGCTAGGAACAACAGTTGAATCAAAATCAGTAGATTTTTTTCACTCTTTGGCCTGATAACTGTATTAGAAATAATTTCAGTCCTTCAAGAATTGCTCAAGCACAAGAAACACGTTTTTAAACAAACGGGATTTTACAACACCCTGTATTGAAGAAAATAGTCTTATTTTATGCAGAGTTTATTGTGGAATATTCTATCAATTAATTTTCTTTTCAAATGAATACATGCTTTTTGGAACCCTTCATTGCTCTGTTTTTCTGGCACATACTTTTACAAGTAGAGTAGAAGAAACAGCTATTCG
Organism: Platalea leucorodia; assembly: GCF_965183815.1. NCBI lineage: Eukaryota > Metazoa > Chordata > Aves > Pelecaniformes > Threskiornithidae > Platalea > Platalea leucorodia. The sequence continues at coordinate 49,441,553 of NC_138831.1, forward strand.
AATAGTGCAAAAAGGTTCATCAAGTTTAGACTGTAAGGCTGGTACTGTAAAACATCCTTTTGACTCTCTTGTTCTCTAGCAGCTCTTTTACCTTCTACCCTGATTATAGACTGAGTTATTTTAATTTTCCCCCATTTCTGGCTTACCTGGTGTTCTTTGCAATGGATGTGTCCCAGCTGGGCGATTCCTCTGAACTGCCAGAACTTTACCAGGGCATTCGGAATAAATTTACTTTCACGGAATAATTGCACGGAATTAATCCAACTGTCACAAAAACTCGGGAGAAACATCTAGTTGAAAACAGCATTTTGTTCACTTACAGCCAAAACAAAAAAGAACAATCCTTTTGTATTTGCAGTCAATGCTGCAGGAAAAGGTTTAGCTTAACCATACGAATCTTTTAGCAATGAGGTATTTTCCTTTGTAGGCAAAATTAGCTTTGCAAGTGATCTATACATTCATATGTAATTGCAGTTGCTGTTGAATAGGGTGTTTGTAGACATTTTTGTCTTGGTGCAAATGTCTGTGTCCTAGATGGTATTTGGCAGGGACATCTCACTGGGAGATTCTGTGAGGCCAAGGGTTTTCTTTTTACATGGCATAATTTTGAATCAGATATTCAGGATGCAGTCTTGAAAAATAATATGCTTTTTCTTTTCTCTTGTTTCTAGAGGAATTCCTTATGGTCATGCATTTGTGGACAAAACAACCCTCCCATTCTCGGAGGCCTGCTGTTCAGCTTGAGCTATAGCTGTTCATTCCTTTAGTTCTGTGAGTCATCGTTCAGTCCTCCCCTCGTAGATACTATGCATTGAAAAGCCTACAGAACGAGCAAACCCATTGCTAGGGCTTGCTGGGCTGAAAACATGTAGTTTCAGACATTGCTGCTCACCTGGCTTTCCAGAATGAAAAGCCTTTTCTGTGCTGAGAGAGAAGGGGATGAGCTCCCAAGAGCAGCAGCGCAGATAGGTAACTACTGCTCGGGTGCGGGAGGCCTGAGGTAGGGCAGAGATGCTGCAGAGGGAGCTCTGGACAACGCCGACGCAAAAAGCTGTATCAGGGAAGCTTTCACCCGCCCACCCTAAGGAACGGGGCTCCGTAAGCACAGGGAGCCTTGTAGGGGAAGCAGAGAAAGCACCGGCTCTGTTGGCTCTGGGTAGGGGGGGGATTTTCTCCCCGCTGCAGCGCACCCACGTAGCTGCCCGACACTTGGGCTTTCTGTGGGTGGGTGGGTGACACATGGTCATGGAACCTGCTATCCTATGCCTTTGAAGCTATACAGTTTGTAAGCATGTTCCTATTTGTTTATTTAGCAACTTGGTTTTGTCTTTTTTTGGTTTTTTAGAGCAGTGCCGGTGCCCTCTCGTGGTCAATTTCCACAAAAGAGCGTTAACATTAAAAATGTTGCCCGGTAGCATAAATTAAGTAACAACATTGTAGTTCATATACTGCCTCTGATCTCAGAAGTGAAAAAGCGCATTGAAACTATAGAGGGAATATCGTCAGGAGCTCCTTGTTCATCCCTGCAGGTCTCTTGGTACGCTTGCTTGACTTCTGCGCATCAGGATGGACCATTTTCAAGCATGGAGGAGGTGATCCTTGAAAATCAACTAGCCCATGCGCTTTGTGATTTATGATGCACATAAAAGGGCAGTATTGTATACATAGGTCAGCCTACTGCAGATGAGTTTGGTGCTTAGGGCACATTTTTAAGTACTTGCTATAGATTTGGCATGCTTAATCTCCTGCAGAACTGGGTAGGGCAGTGTACCAGAGCCGCTGCAGTGCTGTATGATGCTAGAGCTGTCATGATGATTAAGGGCGTGTATTAGTCATTCCTTGCTAAATCACAATTGCACCTAACAAACACGCCAAAACGAAAGGCTTTGGTGTGCCGGGAAAGAGACTATGACTATTCAGAGAAGTGACAGTGGAAGCAAAGACAGATCACCCCTCTGTGCGGATGAGAAGCTGAGGCCCAGGGAGACTGGCCAGAAATCGCACAGGGAGCTTGTATCAAGCTAGGGACTGAACTCGGGTCTCTTGGCTCTCTGCCCGGTGCCATAGGTACAAGCCAGCCTGCTGCTTTAGGGACGAGCTCGTACATCACTAAAGTCACTTGGTGAATTGTCACTAACTTCAGTGGTCAGAAGGAGCAAGCCCTCAGTGTGCGTGAAAACGTGATTCTTTCAAACTACATTTAACATGGACTAGAAACATAATACTGTTCCACTCTGTAAGTTGTGCTTGCATGGGTTTTCTTCTCTTAACACAATCTTTTTCTGTGATGTTTCCCGATTTCCTGTATAAAAGCCCAACTTTACAGAAAAAACAAAAAAGCCATGAGATATTTATGTGGCTACAGCTTGGTCATTTTTAGCAGCAGTTTTTAAAATGTGCCAGAAACACATCAAGGCTATAAAATCTTTTATTTTGTTTTATTGGTAAAAAGAATGTTAAAAAAATGTACTCGGTGGAGTCCATCCAAAATTGCCCAATGACTGCAGTAAAATAACCTGGAAAGTGGGCTATGCAACGGGCTTACTGCGGTGGGTTGTGAAGTCCGGGGAAAGTCACGCTTGACTCTCAGTTTACGGCTTATCTGCTGTTCACTTGTCTACAGCCTCGAGTGGATCTTCATCCATAAATGATGTAGATATTTATGTATTGTCTTGTTGCCAAATACTATGTGACCATATCACAAAAACTTTGGCACAAACCCCACTCTCTTAAATGAAGTGATACTTATCCTCCCACTTTATTTTCTATCTATGCTACGCTTCGTGTTGCAAAACCTCTTATCTCAAGACAGACAACCAGAGATGGAGTCACCCCGAAGAGCAGATACCATAAAACTGGTATTTATTTGATTTTTGCTTTTAGTCCTTATGTTTTGCCTAGGCTGATGAAAAAATAGAAGCTGTCTTTCCTAGTTCCTTGGCAGCTGTTCAGACAGCTAGACCAAATCATCCTCATGCAATTATAACCTCTCTCCCCAGCTTCCTGATTCTTCATTCTTCCGAGTTGCACTCCCTTTCCAACCTTGAATAGGCCTTTTCTGTCTCGGAGAGAAAAATCCTTTCTTATTATACAGTGACCAGAAAAACACGTAATTTTTCCAGTGTGTGGTCTACTGCAACTACCCTGAGATATTGGAGATTTTTCAAAATCAAAACAAAACCCACTTACAATTGTTCTTGGAACAAGAACACTTGTATAACTGTACTTGTATTTTTCTGTGTTACAAAATGACTTTCGTTGCATTATGTTAGCTGCTTTTGGAAACTTTTTGTCTAACGTTCAACTGTACTCATGGCCCAGACTTGCTTTTCAGAGAAAAATAGAAAATTGGAAGTAATTGAAATGAGGATGCCTTGCTTTACAAGCAATCGTGTTGCTTTGACTTGAAGCAGTTGGGGGAATATAGTTGTTAATAGAGATGTTCAGAACTGTTTCTTATGACCCAGTGAATTCTAAAGGCAGAAAGGAGTGTTTGGAAATGTGGGAGATGCATTTTGTTGCCTATAACAAGAGATCAAGGACACTGAAGACTCATCCTGCTCTAAAAAGCCTGGTTTTGCACTTGTATATATACACCATGGTTGCCCAGTAACTTTAGAATAAAGATTGCCAACTTTTCCATGCTTAGAGACATTTTTATTTCTTACATAAATGCTTTTAGCCAGACTGATGTCATCACGTTTGCACAGCTCTGCCCTTTACGCAGTAAACTGTGGTGGACCTGACCTTGTTATATGCTTTTTCCCCAGCTCTTTATGCCATCAGCTGACCTGGTCTGCTGACAAGCCTGCCTTCCCTTGGACAACCAGGAGGCTCGACACCCCTTCTGGGGCACCTGGGATGCAACGTACTGAAAACATTGGCTGGCACCATTAGCAGAATTTTGCCGTGCAACTGTTTGGTACCCAGTTTGACAGAGGTACCTCTGCTGGCCTCCCGCTGTGGGGGATACCAATCTTCTTGTATCCTGGGAAATCTGTGGGCAGCTTCTGAAGACAGCCTCCATCTTAAGAAAACCTCCAGAAGTCTGGAAGATCTTGTGCTTGAACTGTGATCCCTGAGATGAGATCAAGATAGGTAACTCTGAAACTTACACCATGTTTACTTAGCAGTTCCTACACTATTATGAAAGCTAGTGCTATCATATTTTATGCCCACTGAGCACACTGAATAGCCGTTATCACTAACCACTGGTTTTACCGGGGTAGTTTTTGGAAAAAACTAAAATATTTGAGAATCTGCCATCTCTGTTTTGCAAAGAAAGATTGTAAAGATTGGCAAGGATAGGGTAAATCTGCAGAATCTATTCTAGTTGTACTAAAAGCTCAAATTTTAAAGGTATCATTTTCAATTAAACTCCTAAATCGTATATTCTTAATAATGTTTCTTGGTGCATGTAGAGAGGTGCAGACACGTCCCCGTTTTGTGGAACACCGTTCTCCCAAATGGTCAAAACTCATGAGACTTTGCACTGGTGTAGTCAAAGGTGCACGTTGGATTTTGAATGGCCAAGCGCAGTGGATGGTTGAAAATCCCAACCATGATATATAATAAATGACAGATGTTACAGATACTCCTGGGTGCAATGAAGAAGGTCACAGAAGTTTGCTTCTAAAAATCAATTTTAATTTATCTTTTCCTGTTGACAGCTTCATGCTAAGGGTTGGCCTGTGTTTGATGTGAACACTGAGAAGCTGCTGCAGGCTACCACTGATTGGAATTTACTTGTATTAGTCTAATTGCATGCTCTACCATCATCTGTTTGCTATCACAAAGAGGAAGCTTCTGAAGCTTGGGAATGAGAGAAAATGAAGTGTCTGGACAACTACAAAACATCGAGAATGCTTTTGGAGGTTTTCCCATCACTGTTTGTGAGTATGAACACAAAGGCACAGCTATATTTTTTTTACATGTCTATCTTTACACGGCACCCATAACATAAGTACATATAACAACTAGGAATAGTGATAATTAATGAAAGTCCCCAAGCACTGTAAATTGATAATGAGTAAGAGTTCATGAATTGTTTTGGAAGGGGTTGAATTAGTTCATTACTGAATTAGTTGAATTAGCTCATTACTAAAATCATACAATTGTTCTTCTGTGGATATTCAACTTGGCTTATGAAACATTCAACTTCAGTGCTTCTGGCTGTCCAATTTAACTACCAGTTTTAAAACACACCCTTGGGCATTTTGTCTTTAATGCTACCCTAGAAGGTATGACATTAGTCCTTTTCTCACGCAGCAGGCAGACACAAATTGTAAGGCAGCGGACAGATAACGCACCTTAATAACTAAAGACACTGAGACTAGTTTTTGCTTCTGTTCAGGTCTAGAGGTTTAGGCTGGAGAGGAGTTGGGAGCCTTGCAGAGCATTTAGCTGTGCTCCAGCAAGAGGCAGCATTGCACAGCACTGGAGGAGCCTGGAGAGAGTCAGGGGAGTGCCAGGCTGGCCCCGGGCTTGCCTCCTCAGTCCCTTCACCTGTGAAATGGCTGCAATGCTGACCACCGCCCACTCTGCAGACCACTTTGAAAACTGCTAGTGTAAAGTGCCGCACCGGGTACCAGTGAGTTGGAAATTTGTTATTTATGGACGGACTACTAACACTAGTTCAGCGGTAGGGATCTGTCTCTTTCTGCCTGGCCAGTACGTGTGGAGAAGAGCAGCAAAGGAATGCAAAGGGTACTCCGCAGCCTCAGGATAGCTGTCAATGGGACTGGAGTGTCAGGGCTGCGAGGGAAAGGATGACTTCACTCACATGAGCACAGCCTGAGAGAACTGCTTTCTAAACTGCCAGGCTCTTTATTTCTTAGGTCAACTTTTAAACTTCATGAGGGAAGTGTGAAGATGAACTAGGATAATCTCAATTCTTGTACAGCTGGGGTGAGCTCTTATAGTGACAGTTGTTTGGTGGCATGACCTGGTACTTCTTGTAGCTTATTTATTAAAACAAACAAACAAACCAGCAAAAAAAAGCAATGGCTTTTACTTTTGCCTTTTCAGGGATGAATTTCAGAGATGAGGCCTTACTAGTACTCATTAGCAGCTTCTACTCAAGTAGAATACCAAGTGATGCTAATGGAGATTTAACGTATTCTTAAAGTGAAATATCTGCCCCAATGCTTTGCTGTATCACAGCCCCCTTATTGTTTTGAGGACTGATCCAAAGTTCACTAAGTCAGTAGAAAGTCTAGCTAATTACAGCATGGCTTAGATGAGGTTCCGAGATCCTTTGTCTCTTTGTGATGTGAAGGGTTAAAATTTCAGGAGCCTTTTTTTCAATTTTAGGCAATGAAAAAGGGAATAATGGAAATAATTAATCGAAACATTGCTATGAATCAGAGAATGCATTTATTAAAGCTTAAAGAAAAACAAAACCCAACCCTGAGCTGAAATTGAATCCAAACTCAGAAAAGCACGAGGAGGTGTAACTAGAAGCTTTATAAGATTCCCATCTTAAACTTGACCACATGTTGGCAGTAAGATGATTATAATTTGTACCTTGTATAGTATCTGTGGCAACTGTTAGATCACCATAGCTTCCTAAGGCTTGGAGATGAAGCAACATGGACTTCTGTTTCCCAGCGTATTAGTGAGCTTGTATGCATTCCTTTGCCAGGCATTTTTGCACGGAGAGCAATTCAATGAGCTCAGCTGAGAGCATCAGCTGGATAGCAGGTAGTCTCTCACTCAGGCTGAGGAAGTGTGGGTGCTTCTAAACCGGGTTAAATACCAATATAAGGCTTGTGAGTTTCTATGGATTCTGAGCTTTTGTGCTAATTCCTGCAAAAATGGAAAATCGGTGAGCTTTCAGTCCAGCACTCAGAGTATGTCCACTTTCAGAGAGAAAGCATCATTCATTGTGTCTTGCTACTGAACTCGTTCCTCCTCTAGTTTCCCGTCTGTATAACAGGACTGAAAATACAGTCTTCCTTCCTGAGAGACTTAACTGCAAAATGTCTTGTGACCCTCATGCTAGAACAACAAAATAATTGCATCAGTATCTTTGAGGAAAGGATCTTTTTTTCTCCCTGCTGCGTTTATGCAGCACTTGGTTAATTAAGTGAAGTCCATGTCTGCAAGGGAAGATCCCTGGTGCTATTACAACGGATTTGTATTGAGCTGTAGTGCTAATATTACTAAAGGATAATGGTGGGTGGGAGGATGGACTTGCAATCTAGACAGTAGCATCAACTTCTGTCTGCATAAATTAGAGGTCTTGGCTTGAACTAGGAGGTGTTACAGTGGGGTAACTTACATTGTGAATTAAGCAGGTTCTTGTAAATCCAGAGCAGAAGATAGGCTGGACAGTAGTAGTTCTAGTTAGGGATGATTTGTTTGGTTTTCTTAAACTTTTTAAACTTTAAAATAGCTTTGAATTAAAGAAAAAGGCCATTCTAACTAACAAAACTGTTTTGATCCAATGCAGGTTGTGGCAGCGCCAGTGTTTCAGGTAGCTGCATCCTAGGATAACAATGGTGGTATTTTTAAAGATGCTGCTAAGCGATACTTGAGATCATGTTTGTTAACTTCCTTTTTCCTACATCAATTCAAAAAAGAATGTTAGTTACAGTCATTGCTGAAGTACTTGAATTTGAAATAACTGAAGCTGATTTAACACATTTTTAAAAAGAGCTACATTCTTTACAATGAATCTTCCAGTTATGCCAAAAATACAAATTCCAAAATATATTTGTAATAATAATAATAATGCTAAAGCCTCCAGACATGCCAAATTTCCAGTCTTGTGGATATAAACTGTTAAGCATTGTGCATTTTTCTTTCAGCTGTCAGATCCTCTCCTCTGAAGAGAGCACTATTGAGGAACAGTTTGAGATAAGCAATATGGACCAGAAGAACATAAAGAGATCCTGATGGCTGTCAGAACAGTAAGTAATTTTAAAAAAAAATATTTCTACCATAAGCATTTTTCTCTAAGATGATAATGTAAAACAGGCAGTATGACATAGGGATTCATAAATTGATTTCTGAGGGAGGTTGTGCAGGTGGGATTGCAGGCTTGCATAAACTTGAAAATTGTATTTCTCAAATGGGTTTCATACTGGTGGAAGAACTTGAGGTAACAATTTTTTCTACAGAGGCGATGTCTCAAAAGAAGAGTTACTTGATTTGTAGCTTGGATCCAAATCAAAAGGGTGGATGTAAAAAATTGTCTTGTTTGTGAGAAGAATGATTATGTAGTCCCTGAATTAAAGTTTTGTTTAAAACTTTGCTGATGGTTGATTAACTGCTGAAAAAGAACATTAGCACTGTTGTGTTCCAACAAAAATCCTATAACCATAAAGTTGTTTCGGTTTTTTTTGCAATCCGATATGACTACTTTTTTGGTTTTAGATGTATATACTTAATCACATGCACGTACACTTCTAAATAAGGGCATGCAAACAGAGGTAAGGAGTAATTCTTTTTCTTTTAAATTGCAAATTTCAGTGGGAATCTTCCAAAATCAAGTGAGCTAGGAATAATTTCATTCTAGCCTTACTCTGCTACATCGCTTGGCTCCAGACTAGGCCTTGCTTGTCGTTTGCCCAGTGGTCTTAGAAGGCGGTGCTTGAAACCACAGAAAACAAGGTTTGCAAATGCTGTGGATGATCCTGAAAGGAAACAGATGGTTTCTCAAACACAGAACTCTCGGCAGTGGAAGTTCTGGAGCTCTCAGAGAAATGTTGCCGTCTTTTTTTTTTACCATTGGTTTGCTAAAAACAAGAATATATTATACACTATATTACATTCAGATGATCTCATACTAATCAAAACAATCTTGTGGGACCTCTGATTCTGATTAAGCATTTGGGCTGAAGGGACCCGTGCTACCAACCTACCTCATTGGCAGGGGTTTTGTCATGAGACATTTGTTCTGTTTTTGAAGCAAATATTTCTGTGATAAGTGTTATATTAAAACCCACAAGGATATGAATAATCCTGTTTTCAGTGAAGAGTTTAAACTGCATACTATAAATAAAACCAAGGCCACACATTGACTCAAAAAGGTAAAAAAAGAAATACTGAATAGCTCTGTTCATCCTGCCCGCTAAATGGGGTGAGGCCATGGGGAAAAATATCTTTTAATTGTATCAACCAGGAGAAAAGAATTAGGGCTACACAAGGCAACCTTAATTCTGGTGTTTCCAGCTCTCGAGTACTTGACTTTTCAACCTTAACGTAGGTGGGTAGAGAGGTTGCTATCATTTTTGTTTTGTTTGTCATCATGCAGCTAAATTCCACTTGAAAGGACTTGATGTTTTAAAATTTATTCTGCTAGTACATTCCATTTACTTTGTCTCAACTGCTGGTTTTTAAACTGAGCTAGGAATGACAAATTCTCCCTTAAAAGCGTTATTTTACTCATTGTGAAGTGAAGCTCTTAGCTGCCATCTTCACTTCTTTCTGGTCATAAAACTCCGGCCATCAGACGAAGATCAGCAAGTCTCCTAAAATGAATAGGCGCCCCAAGGAAAACTGAATAGCCTCCAAAGCAATTGTATCGAAGTGACATCAGTGCTCAGATATTTTCATCTTGGCTATTCCAACAACATTCAGTCAATAACGGGCAGTAGAGCCAGTACACGCTGACTCTCTTTATTGCTCCCCCACTGGGAATATGTCTCTCTGTAAGAGACCCGCAGAAAGTGGTAGGTCCAAAAACTAAACAACTTTGTTCCAAATCGAAGGACTTGCCTTCAAGTCCATGCAGTGCACTGTTGTCCTTCAGCCGGAGCTTGCTTAGTGGGCGATGCTGCGCTGAAATTCAGCCTTGTGATCCTGCAAGTTCTCTCATCATTAAGTTCTCTGACTGCTGGGCATCAGCCTGGACATCAGCCTTTATGGATCTTAGATACCTTTTAAGTGTTGTATGGCCAACTACCACCTGAAAATCACTCCTGCTGTTGCTACCGACCCATTCTGAGAAGCTGAAAAATTAATTATATCTGTTGTATGCAGTTTCCCAGTGCAGGATATCGTGATGACAATGCCCATCTCCACTTTAAAGTGCTGTAAGGGCTAGAGATTAAAAATGACCTTTAGCATCTAAGTATTTTAGCTGTTAAGTATTACTGGTAATTCTCTAAGATCATTCATGCCTTTAACACCACCTAAAGGAATTCTAGCACTATAATCCCTACTTTACAAATGGGAAGTGGATGCACTGGGCAGGATAAGAACTTGTTTTGTGCTTTCTTAGTGTAGCAGAGGTGGGATAGAAACAGAGGAATACATTGATGTTCTTGAGCTGGGATGTTTTAGCTCTCCTCTCCTGGATTGTACCTTCTGGGGAGAAGGTAATTTTACCTAACCTTCCCCCATGCCCTTACTAATGTCTTTCCATGTAGAAATAATATTTGGAATCTGAGATTGCGCCTTCTGAAGTGGTTTCCATCTTGCTGTCCTCCTAAGAGAACTTTAACCTTTTTTGAATGATCATGTTCAGCTACATATAATTTCAAATCCATAAAAAAACAAGTCCCCTTGTATTTATATACACTGCAGCAAAATGTACCTTTAAGGAGAAAACATTGCTTCACTGTGACTATCTGAATTTATTGGCTATTAGAAGTCTTATAGTGTGTGGCTCACATTTTAGAACTCTGATTTCAAGCTTAATGTGGTCAGGAAATATAAAAATACATTTATTTATGTCATCTACTAAAAATCTCAACCTATGTTACTGCTAGTCTAACCAAATCTGTGTTTATGTTGGAGATGAATGATCGGTTTGTAGCTGCCTGTGTTTCTAGCCAGGCTGAATGGAATGATTCTCCAGCAGAACTATGTGTGTATTTTTTTTTTTTAACTTCTTTTTATTTACTGCATGTGGCAGCTATTTCCTTCCTCCCAGAACCCACTGCCCAGTTCTCAAGGGCAGTGCAGCTGTCTGACTCCTATCAAGCTGTGTACGTGGAGTGATGTGATTTATTGAATTGTTCAAGGTCATCAAAATTCAGGCAAATATTTCATTCGTACTGATACCTGTTCACTGTTGCAAGCTAGGATTTGATTTGCTTTTCCAAGTCTCTGGAGCCTGCACATCAGCAGCTACTTTGGCTGACAGTTGCACAAGCTTTCCTTGTTATTAATCTTTAGGAAAATATCTTCGAATATAATTTCTCCTCAGACATTTGATGACTAGACATTCACACAGGATGCGAGATCCCATTCTCTCCCTCCGGTAATAGCGGGTTAGGAAGAAGCTGCCAGAATAGCTGCCAAAGGAGAAGAAGGATCAGGCTTGAGACGTTTTCCTAAAAGATGCACAGGCTTTTTAGGGTGTGACGCTCAGTGGTCCTCAACAGCCACAACACGTCAGTGAAATGATTCACTATAAGGTGTTTCCCACCTTGAAAACGAATTTCTCGAGTCTTTTCCCAGAGAGGTGGATGAACCTGTGTTATTTCTATACTCAGGACTGCAGGGGCTGGGTGGAGTTCACTGCTCTTACACAACGGAGAGCACAGGAAAGAGCTACTTTAAATCTGAGCAGACAGCGAGTCTGCCCACACCAACATGCCTCGTAGCTTTTTGTTTTCAAGCACCGTATATATTTTTTTTTCTTCCCTGTTCAGGTCAATCTATATTAATTTCTGTCCCAATGGCAAGCTACTTTCTAGTACTTAGAACATTTTGTTACCTACCTGACATGTGCTGAGCCATATGGGAAGTGGTTGAGTCTCCATCCCTGGAGGTATTTAAAAGCCGGGGAGATGTGACGCTTAGGGACACGGTTTAGTGGTGGACTTGGCAGTCACAGGTTAACGGTTGGACTCGATGATCTTAAGGGTCTTTTCCAACCTTTATGATTCTATGATTCTATATGGACCCAAGCTGACAGAAGCTGCTCCTGCCAAGAAGCGGGAAAGGTGTCTCCATACCTGTTGTGTTCCACCAGCTTTCCTGAGCCATCCGCCATCCAGCAATTAATTATAAGGGCTCACACTAAATTCACTTAAAATGCATCCACCCCTTCTATCCCTTCTTTATGCCTCAGATTAATTTTTATAGCACATTTTTCAGCGGTCACAGGCAGCCTACACATACAGGAGAGCACACTGTCTCTAGCAGGTTCTCCAGGACAGGAGGGCAGTAACTAGGCAATCTCCAGAGGCCCCTTCTAAACTTTACTATTCTGTAAGCTCCCAGTTTTACTGGTCATGCTTAACGGATTTACATGCAAGGATAAGAAGGTGCTGTTCATCATCAGCGATCCATTGAAAGAAAAAAAGGTTTGGAAACAGACGAGCTTTGCACTTTCAGGTTCTACTCTAAACTGAAAGATGAGGAGAAAAATGATTCAGTGAATATAAATGAAGCTAGTAAAAGACAGTGGGAAAGGACTCAGAGGAGCTCTGGGAAGCCTCTCGGAAAGAAAATTAGGGGTTTGAGTCTTTTATCACCAGAGGTAATACCTAATATCAGATCAAACGTTACAGGAAGAAAAGAAGTCATCTTGTATAAAACACCTAAACAAGTGACTTGCAGTCTTTTTTTGAGCTGCAGGTGCCTAAAGCTTTCCAGTGGAGAGGGCTACATCTCTGTAGCAAACTGTAGCCTTCTGACAATAGGCTTTTCTGTCTCAGTCGTGTTTCACAGATTTGTCAGAAGTAGCCCCAGACTCCAGCTGATTCCGTGAGCCACAGGCTGGGAAGAACTGTCTTGCATGGTAAAGACCACATATGCTTTTTTGCAACAGGCACAAAGAACTCTTGTATCATTTTTCCAGTCAAGGGTCCCTTGATAAACACTTTGCAGGAGGACATTTCTCTGTTGATCTAAAGTGACATATTTGAGTAAACCATGTCAGATGGGCTGCAGCAGCTTCCCTTCTGTTACCTTCTTTCACTTGAGCTTTATTTTTGTTTTTGGTACACTTGGGCTGTTCCTGGGATGAAATAATACACACAGCGATCTCAGCTGACCTTTTATGTACCGCAAGAAACAGGTCTGACTCCCCTGAGCCATGAATGCAGAGGTTTTTTGATATAATTTGCTGGAACAGGTACAGCTGAGACGCTTTCATTGCTGAGACCGGCTCTGCAATGGCCAAGCCCTCTTGGCATCAGCACACTTAACCTTTTTGTTCAGCAAATTTCCCATCCTGTGTAGGTGGACAATGAATACTAATATGATGCAAATGATTTCCTTTTAAATGTGAAGGCTCTCTGATTAAAAACACACTGTCCAGGAACTGTGGGTCTGTTCTATTCCCATTGAACAGACCGCCCTTGTTGCCTTTGACTTTAGTGATCGCAGGATCAAACTCTTAGTTTCAAACAGGTTGCAAGTAAATTTTTTTTCCTCTGGAATGAATTAGCAACTCAGTAAAGAAGGGGTAAAGAATACAGAGCACAAAAAGCCAGGAGGATCTGGGGAAAAAATTCAAGAGGAGGAAACAAATAGTGTTAAATATCTTGCTTGAGAGTCCAGAAGTTTGTCAGAAAATCAGAAGCTGAGGTTGGCGGAAGGTATCATGGGACTTGTTTTGATATAAGCAGGAGGAGAGTTGATGAAAAGCTGAAGTACTGTGCCTGGGAGAATGCTGGAACTTCCACTGTGTCGTGGGTTTGATACACTCTGAAATGCGGTCGGGATCATGCAGCTACCTTCCTCGCTACTGGGGAAGTTATACCTTGGGATGATTCACCCAGTGAGGAAATAATGTTTTGAGTATCCTTCTTTGGGTTTCCATGTCTTAGCTACATTCCTTCTCCCTTCATACATAAAGACTCTTAAAACAACATTAAAATGTGTTACAGAACTGAAAATAATATGGATGTACAGAGTCAGGTAGTTCTTCCGTGAGGCTATTTTTAATTCATATTAGCACTAGTTTAGTTAAAAAAGCCTATATATATATATATATATATGTATCTATATATCAGGTATCAGAGCTCTGCTCATACTGCAGTTTTGGGATACTGTTCTAGTCTGCTATTATTGAAAAAAGATACTCTAAAATTATGGGAGAGCATTGCTCATTCTAATAAATATTTTCTAATTAAGATGTTCTCGTGAGTGCCATCACCCAGCAAACAATCCTAACGCTCTAGCGGGACCACAAATGTGTGTCGAGCTACCAGCCCGTGCAATTCTGTAGGCAGAGTTGGAGTCTAGGTGATTTTAAAGGAGCTGCTTTGTTTGCCGTAGGAATTCATCCATCTCTGGGGCAGAACTTCCCGTTGTTTTAACAGTATGTATCAAGGTTAGTAGCCAAATCTTGTATATTCTCAGCTCCTCATGCCAGCCCCTAAATGCATATCATGAAAAACAAAACAATTTGGATAGGCCTTGTTTATGGGTCTGCTTGAAAGAAAACCAGCCGGCAATAATGCCCACCAAGCAATTCCATGTAGAAAAAAGTGACAGTGCTGTCATACAAGGCTTTGACACCAAGAGAAAAGGAGAGCCTGCTGTTCTGAGTGGGCTGTCTCTGGAGTATCCACTTCATGAAAGTTCTTTGACTTCTATAAGGATTTCTGTAGAGGTTAGCTGTAAAGTAGCCTCGGTCTCCTGGGCTCCTTTGCCTTGTCCTGCCACAGAAATCTCATCTAACAGCACTGGTTTGGGAAAGGAGCCATAAAGGAAAAAAAGAACAGGCTCCTTTTGTAGCTAATAACTTCCTTTAATTGGTAATTAAGCTGCCTGCTACTTATAAATGTCAATAAAGGTCAAAATATTTAGAAGCAGAATCATTTTAGTGGCTTCCCATTTCTCATTGCATAAGCTGCCTGCTCAGACCACACACAGGCACATTTGAAGATGGTTAAGATTTCAGAGACCCAGTCTTCCCACCAAATTCTTATATAAAGCGGCCCAGAAGGGGACAGAGCAGCTTTAGTCAATAGGAGGGAGGATGTGAACCGAGTCTACTGGGTGAGCATTCCTCACATTTTGGAATACCACCGCAGGCGCTGGGGCTGAATCAGACCAGGGGCTGGCCAGATGGTGCACTCGTTTACTCTTTAATTCAGGGAAAGGGGGTTGCATCTGATCCATGTGCAGAATGACTCAAGAAAAAACTGCCTGGTAACAGATTAAATACCAATTGCAGCTTGAAAATGAGAATTAGTATCAATCCTGTTGTTTCTATTGAGCAGAGAAAAATACAGAGGTTTGTCTTGGTCTTGCTTGCAGTCCCTGAGTTAACTTGTACAAATACTTATTTTCACTGCATGAATTTGCTGATTTTGTGAGCAGATTCTTCCCGCTGAAATTAATCAGTTTACAAGGGGGCAAGTGAGGGGACATTTGGCTTTGAAGAGTGCAGAGAATGTATTCCCAGAGGCATCTTTGATCTTTTTATGGTGTTTTGTTTTTTAAAGTGCGTGTGTCTTGCAGGGCCTTGGCGTTTTGGAAATGAGAGCAATAGAGACTAGACTTTTACATTACACTTTTAGAACATGGCCTCCTTTTAATGCTTTCCCAAAACATCTTCATAAGCTCAGAGTCTAATTTACCATTCCATGAGCTTGCCATATAGGACAGGGTGGGTGTGCATGGTTTTGTGTCTGCAAGTACGAATACACGTGTATGTGGAAACAAACCCTACGCTGATGTGAGGCACGTCTAATTCCTGCCTCTCGCTATGCTGCCTCCAGGACCATACACCAGTGCCTCCCCTCTCCATGGCTTCTAGTTCTGGCGACGTGAGTCCTGTGTTCAGACAAGCCCGATCAGAAAACATGTTCCTCAGCAGCTGTAAAGGTTAGTTGTCCCTTTCACGACAGATGTCCCAATATGGTCCCTTGCCCTCTCCTGTGATTCTGTGTGCCAAATGTGTTGCATGTGACATGATCATTACCAGAGGGGAAGCGGCAGTATTGAGTGGCTCGGTGAAAGAGTTGTTGTCACAGTCCCTACGAAGATGTCAGCTGATTACAGATCTCTGACTTTCAGAAGAAAGCAAGAGATTTGAAGTCCTCTTCCATATTTCAGTCCTCAGTGGCCAAGGACTCCATAAGGTTTTTCCTTTTGCCTCCCTCTGGCGGGTGGGAGGACCATGCAATGGTGCTTTGTTGAATCTGGAGGGGGAGACGAAATGACCAGGTGGAGCTGGGAATGCGAAACCAATGATCCTCTGGTCTTTCCTTCCCACCAGACAGAATTGGGGATATTGGCGAGGGTGCAACATGCACCCATCTCAAGTTTACTCTTGGTAGCATCAGGCTGGATAGGTGGGAGACTGACCTGAAAATTGCCTGAAAGGGATGATGTCCTGCTGGCACATTCATCCTGCCCAGGAGCTTCACATCTGACCCGCCCGCCCCAGCTAGGCACAGCTGTAATTAGAAGCAAAGATTTCATGCAGTCTTGTGTGTAAATAATGATGCCAGCCAAGTTGTATCTCCATGTTTTCTTGGGGCAGATACGCTTACTGGCTGCACTGCGTGATCCGTGTTATTGGTTAACTAATGAAGCATTGCTGGTTTTACATAGAAATGTGCTTATGCCATAAGAACATCAAAACAGGGAAACACGAGGCAGTCACGCTGTATGTGAATCTTGCTTCCTTGTTCGCTTTCTGTGTCAGTTGCAGATGTTTTCTGCAAAGATTTTAAGGAAATGGCTGTGAAGAGCAACGTTACGTATCCAAGTGCTAGCTTTCAAAAGTCAAAAATGCTCTCCAAAGTCATGAGATTGTCTTAAAGGCCGTAAGCTTAAAGCGGATAAGTATGCCTTCAAATTTGTTGTTTGCCTTGTGGTTTTGAGCCATTAGACTGTTTTTACCTATTTCCTTCCAAACTTTTATTCTGTAATTGTGATGGTTAGAAGCTTCTTATTAAAGAACTTGAAAACAGAGCACTCTGAAAATCAATTTCATGACTTCAGAAGCTGCTCATTTGCTAATAATAACATATAATTATCCCAGAAGAGCAATATAACTGTTTGACCACCATACCAGAAAAATAATATATATTTTGATATTAAAGACACAAACATGAATTAAATAGTATTTTGAGACTTTTATTCGACTGATACTTCATGTATCATTTATATAGCTTTTCTACAGCACGTCTAGATCCCAAGGTCTCATGATGCAGTGTAGAGAGTCCTCCAAAAGTATTTTTTCTGGAACACCCTCACGCCCCTTTCCGGAGGTCTGGTTTACGGTGTGGTCCCACAGCCTGTTGGATCAGCACAAACGACGGGGCGCTGAGCTTCAGCAGTGCAGTTGATGGTGCTTCCATCGCCCCCCAAAATGCCTGCTGAAACTCTGCGGACAGGACTCGGAGGTGTCAGCTGGCTGTTCTTTACTTTCAGTTCATATTGCTTCGTCTTTCATAAATTCACTCATAATTCGGCTGGGGGTGGCATTGTGTATGCATCCATCTTGTTAACAGCGAAATATATACAAATGTAGATAAACACTTAGGTAATTTAAACTTTCCTTTTCATCTTACAATTTCTGTAATACGATTAGGGCTTGTACTGATCCTTCTGACAAAACTCTTCCACAGTAACAGCGCAGCTCTGCACCAAGCAGCGAGTGCCAGGCTACCAGACGCTCCTAGGCAGTATTTCTGTCTGCGCCTCTCCGTCTGCCCCAATCCATCCCAGTGTCCCACATCGTTTCAGCTAATAGAATTTGCAGATTATTGGAGGAGGAATAGAGGAATGGGAAGAGTGACTTATTTCTTACATCATGATCCTGTGTATCTTCAGTGGGACTGAAGGAAGAAACAAAAAGAGGGAAAGAAAAGGAATGACAGGCAAGATTAAAAAAACAAAATTAAAAAAAAAAAGGAGGATAAAAGAAAATAATTCCCAAGTGATTATTATTGCTTAAAAATCTATGTATTTTCCTGGGATATATGTAAGAAGCAGTAAATGAGTGGGGAGGAAGGTATGTACAAAACTCCCGTATCTACTGTATTTGCTTCTCCTTTGTCTGGGCCTTCCCAGATGGAAATCTGCCCTGAGCGTACCATCGGCACAGAGTCGCTAGCCGGGGCGTGCGCTGTACAACTGATCTGTGTCAGACATCTACACGCATCTACACAGGCTGCATGGTTCATCCGTGAATGTCCGTGGTCATTTGTGCAGAGTACTTGCTGTAACCAGGCTGTTGGGTATTTGGAAGTCCCTGGCAATTGGCTACAACTTGCAGATTCTGACCGGACAAAATCTGCAGCCACAAAGGAGGAGGCCTCCGTATTTTTCAAGACGCGTGGAAGCCACACACCTGCCAAAGTCATGTCAGGATTGCTGCCTAGTGACACGCAGAGATCATGGCGGCTGTTGTAGCAGTCGTAAATGTGTGTTCAAAGTAGTTCGTTCTTCTACTCGGCGCATCTACTCAATGCCTGTGCATCTTCTACCTGTACCAGGACAGCAGAGGATAACGAGAAGTTAGAAGAGGTGAAGGTGGGAATCTCCTTCAGATCTCATCAGTGCCACTTCTCTATTAAGCAGTTTAGATGGACACCCCCAAAAGAGCTGGGATGCTCCAGGCTGCCCGCCTGGGAGCCCCAGGAGTGGCAGCATGCGTTGGCCTCTCCGTTTGTCTGAGCCCATCTCCCTGGCTTGCTCCAAGTTTTTGTTTAGCTTAGGCTGTGGCGGGCGGTGTGGAAACGCTTGTGATCACTCATTAGGAATTCTTTCCACAGTTCCTTTCTCTTCTAATTCACATAAACAGTAAAACACTGCTGTCAATTATGTAACCCTGCGCATCGGCGGTGCGGCCGAGCTCTCGCCTGACGCTGAGCAGTGACAGCTACAGTCAACCAACAAATGGTGCCGCACATTTTCCTATGCGGTTTCCCAGCACTGAGTGTATGATTTAGATTCCTTAGCCTCCCAAGTACTCCACTGGGTGTCCTTTAATATTGCATTATATTACTCATGATGCATAGTCGATTCCATTGCTTCCATTTACTTTAGCAATGATAAATGTCAGAAACTGTAAGAGAAGTTTATAAATTTTAAGTGCTTTGCAGGCAACTGTTACCCAGAGAAATTTTCAAACTGTTTGTTACTGGTGAAGTGTAAGGGTCGTGGAAAAATTGCTTCCAGAAGCTTGGTTAATGAGTTTCAAAACAGGGTAAAATGCATGAATTCTTTATGACTGAGAAGTGTATTAGTGTCAGGATTTTCTCTTCTGGAGTAGTCATCAATTCTGCACAGTTAATATTTAAAAAGGGTTACAAGAACTTAGCAAAAAACCCGCCAAACCCAAGAAACTTCCAACTCAGCTTTGCTCACCGTAGCGTTGTCACGATGAAGTGTAAAGTTCCTAAAAACTTTCTGTTCAACGGCAGGAGCTAGCAGTGCTGCGCTGGTGGGGTTTCAGCGTCCTGGCCCAGACGATGTGCGTGGACGGAAAGTAATCGTTGAGGCAGTTGGAGCAAAACCACGCTTTGGTCAGGCTGGTGTTAACACAAGTCTGCGTCATCCCCGTTACTTGTATTCATCGCATCACAGCGTGGAGCGAGTTGGAGGCTGCGCGTTGTGGTCTGGCAGCGCTTTCCTCACCGGGAATGATTTGGCCAGCCCGTGTATTACTGGTCCCTCTGGCTATTTGTTGGCCATGGATTAGCCACACTGTAGGATGTAAATAGGTCTCCTGGCCTGCTGTCTCTGCTGCTGAAAGTGGTAAACAACAGCTAGTAAAGCGGGAGGACAAAGAAAATTGGGAAGGGGTTAGGGAAGCTTTACAGAATACCGTTCTCTCAAACAGTGAGGTAAAGCATTCAGCGAGAGGAACACGAGTTGTTGGCTTTACTACAGAGAAGCGCTGAACCTTTGGGGATGGAATATGCTCTGCCCAGAGATGTTCCTTCTTACTTAATCATGGCAGGAGGGCCCGCTCCCGTCCTGCCTGCCTCGAAGAGCTCACGCTCTAGGAAATTAGTCCTGAGGAAGCAGGGTTTGCCCAAGCCCACCCAGTGCTTGGTGGAGGGGTTCAACATCTACGCTCGGGCGTGTAGGCTGGGTGGTTGTGTTCATCTTTCACAGTGGCTTTATTGCCTTTGCACTGAACTACTGGTGTAGGGCTAATTAATTTATCAGTTGCTCTGAAGTGCCAGACGCAATTCCAGCTTCTCTGGAAACTGCGGGGAGCTCCTGCATATTGCTTTCTGGAGGTCCGATAGCTACATCTCCTCTGCCGAGGTAACTTACGCTGTCTCCAGCCCTGCCGAGGTAGCCTCGCTTGAATGACAGCAGTCAAACAGCAAAACTGCTGCCGCAGCACAGCCTGATCGAATTAGTGACTGACGAGCTTTGCCAGCCAGCTCTCCTGACCTGACCCCTCCTGCTCCCATCAACCGGTCGCTTTAAGGTAACAGAGGTACCGTAAAGGACCGACAGAGGTGTAGAAATGGGCAGGACGAATTATAACCCAGTCATGGCCAGAGCAAAGATGATTTCTGTGAGGTCCAAAAGTTTCTCTCCAGAAACGCAAAGTTTTTCTCCAGAAATGCAAAAGTTTTAAGGGGATCGTGGGTGGCTCTGAGGAGCGAGGCGAGCGGCGGGGTCTCCCCGATCCTCCTTTGGAGCCAAGTCCGAAGCCCGCTTGGCGAGGCGGCCGTCGCTCGGCGGTGCCGGGGGCCACGCTGGCTGCGCGGGAGCGGCCGGGGGAACCGCGCCTTCCCGGGGCTGCGGGGCGGGGGGAGGCTGCAGCCACAGCACAGCACAAAACACCACTGTGCAAGATAATCTTTAGCCTTGTGTTCTTCTGCTGCGAGCAGCCGCTCCGGCAGGTCAGGGTTATTTTAAATTAGACTTTGACATTTTACTTTCCTGTGTTTTGTGGTTTCTTGTGTCCCTTCCCCCACAGCCCAACCTTTGTGGGGGTGGTGGAAGAGGTGGAAGCCCAAGCGGTAAAATATGACCTAATGAGAACATAACAGTTTGCAGAGACTCATTTACTGCAAGGCATATTCAGACCGATTGCAAGCTGGTAGGAATCCATGCAGAGACTGCGTGAGGCTCAAAAGTAAATATGCAACGAGGAGACGGGCTGCATTTGCCCCAGCCTTCCAAGCTGTGCCTGTGAAAGCATGTGAATGACAGGCAGCACGGAAGGTCTTTGAAAGTCTACGGCAAAAATAATGCATAACTGCTAATATCAGATCCATATGGCATCTCGTATAGCTGCACAAAAATATTCATCTAGGCTTTCTATTCCTTGCAAACTGTGCTTACATTCTATACATTGTCCCTATTGTGCGTTGTAGGCGATGGTCTCTTTCATATGCCAGCGTCTTATGGCTTTCATTTGTTCACAGACCTCCCACTAAGTGACTGCTGATTGAAAACCTTTTTACTTTCTTGCCAGGTTTAGCAAAAAGGGCTTGGTGTACTTAGTGCCTTTGATCTATCTAGGATGAACATTTTCATTGAAAGAGGTAGATGAGTCATTCTATATTTGACATGGAGCTATCTTGGAATACCTCTGGGTTTGCCTTTTCAAGCTCTTTTATGTTTTTTTGCATGCGGCTATAAATATTTTGCTCTGCGAGAAGTATGAACCTCTTTTCTGGAAATGAAAGAGCCCTATTCCAAATAGGAAAAACACACTTAGCTAAGGTTTGTGCAGTGCATATTTAGTGGTAGAAGGTGCTGTGTTGGCCCTGCCTTGCTTTTCAATACAATATCCTGCAGTGTGAAATGAATGGCTGTATTTAGAGGTATCTGGAAGTGATGACTGATGTTTGGAGAAGTTACAAGGCTTTTCCTTTTCCACATGAACTCTCCAACCTGGCATTTCCACAGCAGTGAAATACTTCTGGGGCTGAGATCATCTGATTATTATTTCCTGTGTCATGTGCTGAATTTATTATTTTGTTGAATATCATAAATATATTCTTAAGTTGCCTGAGTTTTGGATTCTTCAGCAAAGTTCACTGGCATAACAAGGATATTGGACTTGCAAAAATAACTTTTTCTCCTTGGGAATTATTTAGCTGTGATTAGTGAATGGAAATCCCAAATGAAGGAGAAAAAAAAAAAAAAGAGGGAGGGGGAAATTCAGTAAAAATGCTATTCTGATATTCTGCCAGCATATTATATAGTCAGTTCAGGAAAAATTGAAATTTGTATTTTTTGTACTGAAAACTGTTAAAAGCCAGGAATTCAGACATTTTATTTGCTTCAGTGTCCAATTTTTTTTTCTTCTATTCTTTGGAAAAAGTGAACACATTTGTGCTAATCTGGGATTATTTCTGGTCACAGCAGAATCACAGTGTTGTTACTGGGAATTGCACAGGCCAGTAATGGGTTCATTGCCTCAGAAATATTTTAATGGAGACTTTTTGTATTTTTTATATCTCTCAAAACCAAAACAGAACAGAGACTAAAATCTAGTAAAAGCTCTTCCTATAAGCATCTGTGTCCCCGTTGACATTAAAATGTGGGTGCACTCCTTGCAAGACCAGTAAGTGTAAAATAAGGATATCAGAAATAGCGAGAGTCTTCTCATATCTAAATGTCATTGTTTAAAACTGGATATAATTCTCTACAAAACTGACTCAACTGCCACGTAGATCTCTCGAACTCTTGAGCTGTCTTGTATGTTGCTCAGAGCAAGGCCTGTTCAGGGCTCTTCTTTAGCGTACAAATGAGGGGTGGGAGAAGAAACAATGTTTAAAAGAAAAAAAAAATCTTGGCATCTGGATTCTTGTGATTTGTCTGTTTGTAACACTGACCATGTTTCTTCCTCACTTGTTTTGGAATATTGCATGGTATGCAGGTCTTCATTAATGGATATTTTGTCCTTTGGCTTTTTCTACACATGATTACACAGTAGCCATCCGTTCCCAACATCTGTGTTTATTAAAACCTTTCCAATAAATCTGTGCAGAAAGGAACTGTCCACGTTTCCTCCAAGTTCTGCAAAAGATACTGTTTTTCTTCGTGATGAATTGGTTAAAGATTATCCAGCTGAGATGTCTGGGTTTTAGCTAGATCTTCAACATTACTACTCATTGCCCCAAAAGTTCATTAAAAATCGGGATTAGGTAGACAGGCAGTGCCTCCGAGCCTTTCTAGGACACCAAGTGCACCCTTCTGACTGAAATCCCATTCAACAGGGAAGAGTTAATACAGCCGACATTTGTGCTTTACACCCTAACTCTGCTGCCTGGAGGTGGCAAAAGCCAGCGAGGGCTGCGCCAGGGGTGTTCCAACCAGGGCCGCTTTCCAATGAGAAAATCTAAGGAGCGACTTAGAGAATAAGCTCTTTTGCCCGTTGCGTCCCCCCCGCCCCGGTGCAGCACGCTCTTGCCGTGTTAGGCGAGTGGTGGTGGCTGGTGCATGTTTCCACGCTTCACACCGGCTAAGAAGAAATGTACTGGCAGCGATGGTCGGCGTCGGATTTTGTGCGGTATTGCGTACTCTGTAAGACGCGGCCGTTCTCAAGCAGGTTTTTGGCTGTGTGATCCTAGGCATATGAGGTTGAATGCCTCTGATTGTGGTCTTGGAACCAAAGCCCCACCGACTCTCTCAGTGTTTTGGAGGGACCTTGTGAGAAGGCCTTCAGCAGTATATGACCCAGAGACAGCAGCTATATGCAAAATAATACAAAATATGTATTTTCTTGGCTGAGCAACTTCACTCAATTCCCCCTGAGCATGTTTTTAAGCACAGTTTCACCAATGAGCTAGCAGGCTGGCAATCAAATCCTCACAGGTGATGCCAATCTGGGCAGAATTGTCAGTTAGTATTGTATAGGCACAACCTGAAAACGTTAAAAGAGCTGATGAGCTTTTATCAGGGGGCTTCCGTAGGACAGGTGTATCTTGGAAATCCTTATATGGATGACTTAAATTTTGGGTAGCTCACCCTATTCTGGATGCCTGTAAGGTCCAGCAATTATGAAGACAACCTCAATAAGTACGTGGATTTTGAAACCCTTCACAAGGTCAGCTTTTGATCAGTAAGGTAACACCGTCTTTAACTCTCGTGGTGCTTCTGCAGTATGGTCTGTGGCACATTTATTATAGACTAAATTCTCAACTTGATCTGGGTCACACCTGTCATCAGAACTATATGTCTTCTATGCAAGATTTGCAGAAATAGAGGCTGGTGCCCTCCAGACTTTCAGATTCAGGACTTATCTACTGTTTGTCTTTAAATAGCTTCTGGTAATGTTGGCAACAGGGCCAGCATGAATTTATGTTGGGATTGGGAGTGTTGAACAGGTCTGAAAACATGGGGTTTCTGAGGTGGCTTTTCTTTTGCTCTCTGCATCTCTGCTGAGAGTGTCTTGGCCAGGCGGAAGGACGTGACTCTCAGTGCTGAGGAACTGGGACTGGTTTTGGAGATGATTGTTACTCGACCTGAAAAGTACCATAAAAACTTATGAATCAGGAACTGGTCACCATACAATTAAGCTTAGTCAAATGGTGTTAGATCATAAGCCATGATTCTTTGGGGCTGAAAGCCCTGCACCTCCAGTTTTTCCAGCTCATGCTCACCAAGGAAGGAAAGAGACAAAATCTGAACTAGAGACCTAAACATGTTCATATGTGTTGTCCATACATCCATTACACGGTATCGTGACGCCACACGTCTGCCTCTGTGTAGCCTTAAAAGATATTATCATTTATATTCGAAAAGTGGCAATTTACTGCCAGTCAGGGCAGACAGTGTTATGATTTGTGAGATCGGCATGCTGTACTGGTCAAGCACTACAATAAGAGTTGTGTTAGTAACTTCTTACCATTCAACCAGTACAACCAAGACCCTGGTAAAGATTCAATTTGGATGTTCAAAGGGCAGAAGACTGAGAGGCTTGTTGGTGGAGTCGGTAGAGAATGGACTTTGGTACGTGACTGTGAGTGAAAGAATAGTCTTGGGGTTAAGGCACTGAACTATACCTCGAGAGATCAAGATTCACTTTCTGGTTCTTGGGCAAAGGTTTTATTCTCCCTGGCAGTCACTTCCCCATTAATAAAACTGTAGTATTTTGTTTCTAATACCAGGGAGAGACAGTTCTCATGAAAATGAGGAAATGTCTTGCTCTTATCTATGATGTGAAAATCAGGCTACCCAGGGCAGTATATCATAATCTTCAAGTTCCTAAAGCTCCCGTTTTCCTGAAATAAGTAGTCTTGAGTTGAAAGTTTCCTGAGTATTGACAAAGAAACATTTTGCTCGGTTTCTCCTCCAAAGTCTAAGGAAGTCAGTGGAAAAAAGGCTCAGGCCCTGTTTTGAGGGGGTAGGCTGGAGACATTGTTATCTATCAACTCTCTTTAAGCTCTATTGCTGGGATTTTTATAACATTGTTTTTCCTTTCTTCTCATTTGTGTTTTACATACAAGTCCTGGTATTTTGGTTTAGCCCACAAACAACATGGAGCTGCTTTGAATGCCTTAATTTTTCCTGCCTACTGCAAACCAGACTTTTCCCCAGCATCAATTATCCTGAAAGGAACTGCGTATGTAAAACCACACCAAAAAGTCTGAAGCCCATATAAATGTATTTTCATTTCTTATAAAAAGACTGCGTTGTTCTGTGTGTGTTGTCTTTGGGTCACCTTGTTTTTCACAATCGCTGATGACTACGTTGGGGCAGAGGTGATGTCCATTATACCATATTCTTCCTTGTGGTGGTCACTCTGGCAAACAGTAGGAGATTTAGCGGTTGCCACTGAGGAGAAAAAAGCTGCCTAGAGCTTGTGTAGAGCTGCTCATTTTTATTCAGGCCATGGAAACCCAATCTAGAACTGAGGTTATGAAAGAGTATTTGCATGCACTCCTCTCGTCCAATGACCAGTGCACTAATGCTTGGTTTCTAGGGAGAAAATTTCTCCAAGAACAGGCTTTGTTTAGAGTGATAGAAGTGTTTGTCTGACGTGTCTGGGGAGATTTAGCTGGGATGGCTGACGGGGACACTAGCTTCTGTCCCAATAGCAGGGACAGCTGTGGGAGGCACTCCTTAATTGCCCCAGTTTACAGCCCAAGATTTTAACCTGAACTGCCACTGATTTCAGGTTGTTATTACACGAGGTTGTAAAATGGGATGGGTATAACCCATGAGCTATCTCCGCCAGAGTCTGGCAGCAGAGCTTGAGCTACCTCAGGTGATGATAGCTGCAACGATGAGTTAGCGCTTTACAGGACAAACTTTCCCTTGCTTGCCAAAGCTCCCTCTGCAAGATGCAACCACGACAGCGTGGCAGCACAAACGTTAGGGACTGAGACACTAAATGGTATTTAGATCTCTCTGTTACGCACCCGTGCCATACTGTCAATTTTTATTTCTTATTCTTTGTTTCTTACTAAGCTGCTGGCTGCAGGGAAAATATAGTCAGGCAGAAGTTCAGTCCACACGTGTTCTGATGTTTGCGTTTTCTCCCCCAAAGCATTTGCTACTGGGAGTCACTGGAGACAGGATGCTGTTCTATATGGACTTCTGATCTGATGCAGGTTGACTGTGTTCCTGGTTTTAAATACTGTAGTAGTGGATTTTGGCCAGATCTCCTAGGGCCTATATGAAGATAACAAATCAAAATGTCTTCCCCAAGGAGCAAACAATTTAAGCATAAGACAAGAAAGACATGGGAACAGAGACAGTCTGGGGAGTATTAAGAACAAGTTTAAAATTTCCAGCTATTAATGAGAAAAGGTCTTTCATTTTTCATCCCGCTCTGGGGAGGACATCTGAAGAGTTTGGATTTCAGCTTCACAGTCTGGGAAGCCATGCTGGCAGGATTGTTGTTTATCTCTCCTGAGAAACAGCATGTTTCAAGTTGATTCTCTATCAAATAAAGGTTTTAAAAAAATATTTTGTTTGCTGCTTTCTCAGCTGTGCACAGCATTTGTCTTCATCCTTTGCTGGTATAATATTATAATAGTTTCTTGTAAGCGCTGAGCCTTTACTGCTGACAGCTGCTGAGAAATGATGCTGTCATGAATCACGCTTGCAAACACAGTTCTGTGATGTGACCGGTTCTCAGCCCCCATAATTAACAGCCAATTACTTCCTCTCAGAGAAGCCAAAACTCAAACATGAAGATGAAAGAAATAGTGTTGTGGAAGCAGTGGGAGCAGATGCGTTGTACAGTTCCTGTGTTTTTTACAAACATACACAATACTGCGGACCAAACTGAGCATTCGTTTACATTGATACGCAGCTCAGAAGAGTGGAAGTTCCTAATACCAGGCCTGGGTTTGGCCATCTGTGCTCAGAGTGCATGAGGAAAGTGAAAGGGAGGAGGGAGGACGGGTTCATTACAGCTTCAACGTGATATCGTTGCAATAATAGTAGGTCACCACTTTAGAGTTTTTTGGCTATTCCCTCAGGGTAACAGTCCGTATTTATTAATGGGTGTGTGTGCACATGCATAAGCACACGTATGAGAGAGCTGTATACTACAGATGCCAAAAACCCAAACCAGAATGTTTACAGCCCCTAGGCTGCAGCCCTGCCTGCTCTTTTGTTTAACCAGGAGACCCAAAGCTGCGCCTTTTCCATCTGGAGTTTGTGTGGTAGAAACCAATGTGGTTTAGAAGACAGAGCTGGGGAATGGGAGCCAGGAACTCCTGACCAGAGCCTGCACTTAGTAATTTACTGAATTTTTCTCCTCTTTATAGATTATTTTTTAACAGAATGTCATTTTTGTTGGTTCACTCATGTATACTATGCAGGAATCACTTCCTGGGAACAGATTAGAGCCCATAAGATGTTCTTAAACTTTTTTGCTTCCTATTTCTTTCATCATTTCATATTTGCAGTACTTGATTGGGCAACTAAACTGCAGGATGACGATCCTGTTTCCTGAATGACTGACTGGGAATTTGTAGGTAGGAAGAGTTAAATCAGGATTTCAAAAGGACTCTTTGCTTTGGATGTTTCATTATCAATCCTCCGCATAGTCCCTGGTTTTGTCAACATAACATTCATTGTCAACATTCATTAATGTCATGAGATGTACACAGAAATAATGAGTATCTAAAAATAACTACAGGTTTCTCTTCTATTTGCTTTATCATAGCTGGTGTAAAGGTGGTGGTGGTGCCAATCTCTTTTCCACAAATATGTGGTAGAATTTTAATTAAAAAAAAAAAAAAAAAAATCCCCAAACCATAAGAATAAAAATAGAGGTTTCATTCCATAAGCTGAGGCTTTAAAAGCATGCACATTTTGTGAAATGTGCATTACATGGTAAAAGCTGTAAGCAGAGATGCAAAAACGTGAGTATTTGAGACTTCTACTTCTCTGTATTGAACCAAATAATGGCTTGAATGGAAACCTGCTGTCCCGGGTCAAAAAGCCCAGTGAATGCTGTTGAAGTAAATCTGCATGTGCCATGAAATGAGCATTATTAATCTTCTGCAGTATTTTTTAGCTCTGGATCTCTTCAAAACTGCTACTGACTGTCTGGCTTTGGAGCAAGCTACTTTTCTGCCTCTGCTTCTTCTATAAAATGTGTTCAGAACATGTACAGGGGGGCTGCAGGACTTAGTATTTCTATAATTCTCTAAACATTTGAAAATGTAAAATATTTGCAGATGTAGTGCCATATGTAACTACAGAGCAAATTTTTATTCCTTGTATACTAAATTTCTGAATGGTAAGAGTCTCTTGGCTGGCTGCTTCTCAGCTGTGAGACTTTTAAAGATCTCTTTTTGGGGCGTGAGTCATACAGACTGTGCTCCCAAGTCCCCGCTTGGCCACCTCCCGCCCTGTTCTGTTGTTGCTTTCAGATCAATAGCGGTGCAAAGTGAGAGTCTGCTCCTGCCTTTATACTAGCAAGCATCCTGTGTTCAGCTGGTTCTGTGATTCATGCTCTGGGATCAACAGCAGTTCAAAATGGATCAAGGAACAGGCTCTCTTGTCTTTCAACCTTTCGTAATTTTGTACTAATGCTTTCCTCTGCAGTTGCAAAATATCTGTGTGTATCTGAAAGGCATGCGAAAGCATTGCCCACCTGCTAACCCTGTCAGCCTGACCAAAACTAGGTTTCATAATATGTCATTTGTATTATTTTCCCCAAGACTTTTCTAAGGCTGATTCGTTCCCTCCTTCTCTGCTCACCACCCCTCCTCCACAGGATTCTAAAAGTTTTATGGAGTTTAACATGGCCTCTCACCCTTTGTAGTTGCATAATGAAATAACTAACAGATCATCAAAATTATCAAAGTGGATTTATGGAGCATATGGCATTCAAATTCAGTCTTTCTGGTCAGCAGAAATCCCCCATGTCTAATGAAAAAATAGCATGTTTTTTGAAGAGAGAAATGCTTTGGACAAATGCGAGAGCTCGAGAAAAACCAAAAATTCACTTCTCCAGTTAACGTGCCTGTAAGGAGCATAATTGCCTTCACTTCCCATCTCTAGGGCTCTAGAGAAACCCGCCGTCGGGCACATGCTCCTGGGGCGCTTCCAAGTGCCATCCCAAACCGCTGCCTTTCTGTTCAATAGTTTGCCAGTGTGCTTCCTTCTCATTTATCTTCATCTTCTCTGCCACTGGCAGCCCAGAAGAGAAAACAGTTTATGCTGCTAACAGTGACTGGGAGGGGACATTGGGTGGCAGAGCTGTGTCTCTCAGTATCTCTCTGGCCTGGCGCAGGGGGGGATGTGATCAAGACTGGCCATTTCTCACCATCCCCAGCACTCCTGTTCCAGGGGAGGAGAAGAGGTTATCAGCCCTTGGTGTTCGTATCAACCTCCCACCCTGTAAGGCTGCCTAGACATCTCGCGGTCTCACAGGAGGACAAACTGAAAGCGGATTTCTGATTTTGGAGATGGCTTTTGGTTTGTGTTTCTGTTGATTCTTGGTTTACACAAACAGCTTTGTCAGTCTTCAGCAAGAACTGGCTCTTTAAAGCTCATTTCTGAGAATCTTGTACCTGTGAAAGTCCCAGTGATTGCCCTGGGGCCTCTGCTCACAGCACTGCTGGCAAAAGGGGCTCATAAAGCAGAATTGCTGCTTTAAACCTTCTACATCCCTGGTCTTCTTAAAATTACTGTAATCTGTCTATTTTAGGACAAGCTATCCAATGACATCCTGGTCATTCAAAAAAAAATTCAACAGGAAATTCTGAATGTGAGTCACGCCTTTGTCCTAGTGTTTTTCAAGGATTTTTGGAATTTATTAAAAAAAGAAAAAGCAGAAATCCTTGAGGTTGACAGAAACAACCACAGAAAGTCCATGTATTGAGAAGTCACGCAACAAAGAAAGATCATCGGTAAGCTCCAAATAGTTACTCGATATAAAGTCTTTCTAATTAACAAAACCCCACAACTCCCCAAAACCCAAGAGTAAGTCTGAGACAGACCTCGTGCCCCTGCTATTTTTCTTCTACCTGAGAAAGCGGAGTTTTATCGTTTGGTGGTAGAAAGGGTCTGCACTGCGGGACACTGCAAAACTCCCAGATGTTCGTGAATATCAGATGCTGTAGGAGCCACATACACGGATTAATCCTGTGCTCCCATCTGGAGTTTACAGACTCCTGACGAATGCATTAACAGTAGCTGCCAGCTCGCCGCGTTCCCAGGGCAGAGGCAAACTGCTGTAGAGCGGTATAGAAAACGGAAGCCCATTAAGAGGAACTGGGAGTCTGCAGAGGCTAGAGCGTTCAAGAAAATCCCCATTATATGAGTTCACAGTGTTTTCACTTTTAACCTGAACATTGTCTTTATTACAGAAGTGTAAACCTTCTATATGGTAACTGGTCAACAACTGTTAATTTGTGATCACCGGTCTTTTATCTTAATGACTTAAGACAGGGAATCCTTCTGAATCACACAAGAAATACCCATGGCCTTTAACAAAACAACTTGTATGAAAATAGTATTTAAAATTTATTGTAGTACACTTTATCATTTTTCTTGTCCTCTTCATGCCCTTCATCAAGAAGCAACAGAAATTACACACTGGGCTGGAGATGAAACCATACAACCTGTAAGCAGGTTGTCCTGAGAGACCTGAAGTCCTTTCCCAGGACTTTTTGGGAAAGTCCTTGTTCTCGGGAGGGGCATTATCCATTTTCTGTGTGAGATCGGACTGCTAAACGTTTGTTCATCCTCAAATTACGGCCTTTTAGCTGATGAAATACATTTCAAATAAACGTGAAGCTGGTGTTGAACAATGCAGAAGCACCGTTATCAACACCACCAGCCCTGAAAAACCGAGTCAGACTCTCGGACATTGCAGTACTGTTTTAAGAATAACAAAAACTTAAAAGGGAAAATAATCTTGGGTTTTGTCAGTTTTGATTTCTGGCATTGAAATCTTGCATCCTAGCCATGTTTTTAAGTTTTTCTTTGTAACTTTGAGAACCAGATTTTTTCTTCCTTTTCAATAAAGTAAATGCTGAGGTTCTGATGAGACTGAAGGCAATATCAAACACAACAAGGCTGTTGCCATAACCGTGAGTGCAGGGACCTGTACAGCTGCGTGCTACCTGTTAAAACTCCTAACTGCGCTCGGCGTACGGCGGGGTCGTTCCTCTCCAGCCTCAGACTCTCCAACAGGCATCTTTGAAGCAAGGAATAAAAGCACTATCTGGGCAGAGATGAACAAAGAGTTAACTCCTGCTTTCTCTCCCTCCCTCTGCCCGGGTGCTTAGAGGAGACTGAGAAGAAGCAAGGAAATAGGTTGTGATGGCGGAGGCAAAACTGCGCAGTGTTACAAGCACTTGTGTTATTGGGCTGATCTGGGGGCACGTGTGAGCGTAAACCGCAGGCTGCTCAGAGGGCTCCCACTGGTAGGAGGGGGAGGTGAGGCTTTGCAAGCCCTCCTGCAAGCTGCAGGGCTGGGGCACGCTTGTACTCTTTGGGAAAGGTAAAGGGGATAAGCCAGAGGTGCTCTGCAGCTTCCTCCTGCTCCTCTGGCAGCGTGGAAGAGAGCAGCTCCAGGCGCGGGCATCCCGGGCAGCTTCCCTCGGTGCTGGAAAACCCGTGAGCAAAGGGGAGAGCAGAGCGCGAGGGGAGCGGGACGGAGGGGTGGGCGAGGTGGGATCGCTGCTCAGGGCTGCCCCACTGAGAAGTAAAGCGCAGCAAGCGGGGATGACTGGTAGATTCACTTCACAACATCACACTTCTAATCTGAATTAAAAATGCTCTTACAGATACACCCAGAGTTACCTTATTATGGATGTTACCCCTGAGGAAAGGCTCTGGCTTCATCAGTTTGCTGTTCTCATTTATAAAATGAGCTACCTGAGAGCTGCTAAGAGATACGTCAGGAAGCAGATCAGCAGTTGTTGGGAAGAAGGTAGCCCTTGTCCTTCTCCCCGACAGAGGAGTCTCAGGCCCTGAAGCGCAGGTGGAGGTGGCTGTACGTGTGTCAGTGGCCAAGGTACCAGCAGATGGTGCTCAACAACATGAAATGTTCTCCCAA
Organism: Platalea leucorodia; assembly: GCF_965183815.1. Lineage (NCBI taxonomy): Eukaryota > Metazoa > Chordata > Aves > Pelecaniformes > Threskiornithidae > Platalea > Platalea leucorodia. Next base: position 49,473,882 of record NC_138831.1, read on the forward strand.
GGCTTTGAGGGCGGTTGAGCTTTTGAGGTTTTCCACTCCAAATGGCTGCTAGCGTACAGCGCTGTCACTCAGCAGCTTTGTCATCCTCCCCTCCAGAGGAGTGGAGTTGCACACTTGGCTATTCTGGAAGCATTCTGCATTATTTTGCAACAAGGATTTAAGAAAAAAAAAACGTCGATTGGGTAAAGGTCCAAGTCAGAGTGCTGAGACAGGACAGCAGCCCACAACCGGTGCTTAAACAGAAGAATATGAGAAATTGGGTGTTCAGGGATCGTTCTTCTCCCGGTTGCCACCATAAGTGGCCATAGGCATGCAGAGCAGCGGGGAACGCAGCGGAGCCTTGGCGTTGTGCTACTGACACATTTCTTCCAAAACACGCAGATTACATTTACTTTTGTATCATTCCTACCACTTCATTTATGGTACAAATCACGCTGGTGTGGGATGAGAGAGTCTGTTAGTGGGAAGATATGTTTGATCAGGTCTTGTTGCAGTTGCTTTGCAAATGAGCATGTTTTTTCTTTAAACCCCTACTGTATACTTGAAAAAGGAATCCTGTGCCCCAAGTCAAGTGAATTAATGTTTTGTGAAGGGAGGGTGTAATCATTTATTAGCATTGTGCTGGACAAAGTTCTTTGTCTTTGGAGATTTGGCCAGGGGCCCAGATTCAGGCAGCCTCTGACTTTTGCGTTAGTCTCCGAGATAAACTCTCAATGAAACAACGCTGGAGTTGCCCCAGCTGACATGGATCCAGGGAGCAAACCCTGTCAGGAGGAACAGTTCGGAGCAATGCCAAGCCCGGCAGAGATGGCAGAACTTTTTATAGATGTTTTGGGGTATTTGTGGGATGAGGGGAAGAAGGGATCTGTTTGCAATGCGAGTCCAGGTTCTGGTCAGGTTTTATTCAATTGAGGCCGATTTGCTCATCCCTACGACCAGATCTTATTAAGAGAAGGGTCAGTTTCTCTCATCTGCCTTTTTTTTTTTTTTTCCTATGGAGTATTTAATTTACTACTGTCTAAATATCAAAACATTCCTGGCTTGTATTCAGCGTTTGGTTGCGTATTGTTTCCTATGGACACGTACTCTACGGCTGAGTTACGCTTTGTTTGAAAAACACCGCCAACTTCAAGGGTAAACCCGTTCCAGCATGAACGCAGTTAATTTAGTATGAATGTCACTTTGAGCGTTTTCCCAACGTAATCTCTTTAAAGGTTAATCATAAAATGAAAGAATGTGCTCTGGATTCTGACACAATGCCTGACAAATATTTTCAGCAGGCCACCGCTAAAGAAACACAGGTGTGGTCTCGCTCTTAATGTCTCTGAAATAGTGTTGTATCTTTGGAGAAACAAAGATAAATTGAGAGCTTAACCCATTGCCTTCTTGACATTTAAAAAAAAATTATTTAACTTCCACTTGTTCTGGTTTTGCTCATCCATAATTCCCTGGGGGAGATCCTGTTTCAGAGAGATGAAATACTCTTGATGTCTTTATGAAAAATGCAAACAATGTGTTATTTTTAATGATGCCTTAGACTTTCTGTTCTGTTGAATTCAGCAGGATGCTCGGAAGCCCAGTATTTACGTAGTAAGCTTTAAACTGCTTTGGACTTGAAAACGAACAGTTTAAGGAGATTAAATAATCTTATTGAAATATGTGAATAAATTCTGGGATTAATCCTGAATTTTTTTATTCAGACAAATCTATAATTCAGTATTCTTGTTTAAAAGTAAGCTGAAGAAAAAGGAGTAGTTCTAGAATTGTTTCAGTTTTGCTTCAGCACCAAAGGGGACGCAGGTATCTGCTTCTAGTAAATGGGGACATCTTGGTTTTTTCTTTTTTAAAGTGCCACCCTGTTTTTCTTAATAAGATTTGTCATTTCCTTCTTTAGTCTTGGAACGTAGAATTAATAGATTTTGTTTTGTTTTGGTTTGTTTGTTTCCTGAGATAGGATTGTATAGAGGGAAATGGGATGTTTTATGGAAACGTAGGAAATCTTTCCAGCTCCTGTCCTGGTCATGAACACAGCTTCTACTAAATTATGCCATGTTACTGTCTGCTTTAGTAGTCTCTCTTGCATTCTCAGAGTAATTGCATTTCAGGAGCTGACATTCTAGCGTGGCAAAGCTGCCAGGGTAAGAAGTCTGTGTAGCTCTGAAAATGCTTCTTGCACGAGTCATTAGAGAGATGAAAGAAAGCTCAATGCAAGGTGTAAATAGGTCTCTTACACAGCAGCTTGTTTACTTGTGCAAACCATTTTTGGTTTATCCTTTTAATTATCACTTTAGGATGTTCTCAACCCAAGCATGTTCCTACCCTTTCCCTGAACCCTCCAGCCGGGTGAGGGGAGGAGGGACAGGAGGCAGCAAAAGGGCTCCCTCCTCCCTCTCACCAGCCTCGCCGAGCCAAATGCTGAATTGACATGTGAGGGAGGAGGTTTGACAGGGGGAAATGATAACCTGGGGGGGGTCCCTCTGTTTTTTCCTCCAAGGAAATGACTGTTTGTATTTATGAAGCAAAATGCTACTTAAAAGCACTCAGTATTTTGAATTTTGGTCCCTCCACTGCATTTGTGAAAGCAAGCATGTCAGCCAACACTGTCTGCAGAAGGTTAGGGTCTTCTAACCCTTTGGTCAATCGCTTTTCTATTAGAGGCCTAATTTTCCTAAGCTCTTCACTTCCTATCCTTTCCACGTCTCAGCGAGGTGATCCTGTTATCCCCATTTCACAGGTATGAAAGTAAGCCACAAAAAGGTGGAGCCTTGCCCCGTGTGTCATAGGAAGTCTGTGGCAGGGCGAGAAATGAAATTCAGGTTGCTAAAATCCTAGGTTACAGCACTGACCTCGAGCCCTCCTTCCCCTAATTGCACTGGGAGGTCTCTGGCTAAGGGAACATGCACAAAAAACCCACGCAGGAATGCAGGTTTTAATGCCATCGTTTAGTCCATTGACTTTCACCGAGGAATTCCTTTGCTGAGACACGCAGTCTGGGCTTCACATGAAAAACTGATTAAAGTATTTGAAAAAATAGAACAGTACTTTCTAGTTTCCTCAAATATCATTTCCATTTTCTAGTGTCTGAAATCTGGTCAAATTAGAATTTAGCCTTTTGGAAGTCTGAGGGGGAAAATCCCTTCCTACTGATAGATATTCATTCAAGTCGTGCTGTAAACTGGCCATTATGATATTTCATTTGTCAGCATGTACTACAGTCACTTGTTCTGGATCCCCTGGGCAGACTGCCTTTCAAATCAATATTAATTATGTACCACTAGACAGTAGCTAATCTGAAAGAAAGAACAGGTTTCATTTAACAGATGACTGGTGGTTACTAGCTTCCCCATGAGTGTGGGGTTTGGGTTTTGTTCTGGTTTCTTTTATTTTTTTCCTTTTGAGAAATCTTCAGTCACAGTATTGGAGCACCCGATTGGTTTTGGCTTTGTCTAATTAAAAAAAAAAAAGGTATCACCTTGTTTTGCATAAATCTAACATTGAATTCGGAATTACTGGTATCCTCATACCTGAGGTTCTGTAAGATCCATCAGCACAGAAGTTCGGCTCCAGCACCTAATGCCTTCAGAGAGCTCACCCCTGGGTAACGTTTTTATTCTTTCTGGCAACCGTCCAGCGAACAATGGAGGAACCTGACGAAAGTGGCTTTGAAATGTGCGTTTATTGCATTGTCATCATGCCAGAACGAGCCGTTCGTCTGAAATTTGTAAAAACTGCTCCTCATAATCGTCTGAGTTTCTGGAGAGTGCTCTGTACTAACCGTGAGCGAGATGCTCTGCTGGGATGTCTGAGGCTGACAGGTCGTTTCTGTTAGGGTTAGACGTTTGTCCACTTTCTTTCTTCACTGGCAGTGTAAACTGAAAGATACCGGTTTTATAGATGATGCAGTAGCAAGGCTGTTGGTAATCAGTGAAACTGAGGATGTCAGATATGTATTTGTTATTGTAAAATTAGTTAGGTAGGCGTAAGGATCAAATTAACATAGCTGTTCATGTGAAACTGCTCGTTGAATTGGAAGAGGGGGTTGGGAAGTTTCTCAGAAGATCTCCCGGTCCGTTCCCGTGATCACCTACACCAACATCACTCCTGACAGTTGTTCCTCCAAGCCATTCTCAAACCTCCCACGATGGCAGCTCACGGCCTCCCCAGCTGAACCACGTAAGGCTTTTACCAAGTGTCTGAAGGGCTCCAGCAGCTCCTCGGCGGCCGCCAGAGCTGTGATTTGCTGGCTGCAGACAAGAGGTCCCCTTTTTCTGTAGGAACTGAGATAGGCAGGTTTGCAAGTAAAATGTGCTGTACGGACTTGCAGAGTGCCATATCATTAACAGGCAGTTGGGTTTTTGGGTTTTTTTTTTTTTGATAGTTTAGCCCTTAAACTGCAGAACCAAAAAAAATGAGAAGCCTAACTAGTACTTCTGCAAACGGGTTCAAGAAAAAAAATATGGAGCACTCAGGTATTTCTGTCTATGCTTCTGGTTGGTACCTCAGATCTGCCACATGCCCTGCAGTGTCCTCACAGCCTTGTCTCCGTGCAGTTGGAAGTGCTGACACTGGGAATTTTTCTGACATGAGTTGTCCCTGGATTTACAAAGAACAAAGCGTTACTTGATCTGGGCAGAGTGTCACTGATACCGCGCATTGCTGCATCTCTGGTTGCCGCTTCAGCCTCGCCGTCTTGCTTTTCCTGACGGCTGGAATGGATGTGAGTTTTGGTCCTCCTTTTTGTAGATTACAATATCGATTAATCAGCATTCTTGGGTCTTCCTTCATCGCCGTAACTCACTTGAGCCCCTTAGCTAGAAGAAAACTCTGTCAACTCTCCATGTAAAGTGAGACATCACTGCTGTGAATAGTGCTGGAATGTTATTTATTAAGTAAAGACTCTTGGATTTCTAGCTTTTGCTTTGGAATGGCAGCCGTGAAATACTACCCTCCCCTGCCTGTCCCTGGAGAAAGCAAGCCTGTAGTACAGCAGGCAGTGCAGGGTCGGGGGTCAATCTCATGATATAGGTGGCCCGACCACAGCTGCGTACCGAAGGCACGCTTTTAAAAGGAAGGAGTATCTTCACGGGGCTTAGCACAAAGTCCTCCGTGCCAGGGAAGAAACATATGCTGAAGGAATCATAAGGGAGAGACAATCCTTGTTGCTCTCCTCCTGTCATCGCTGTGCGATGTACCTTTAGCCTTATTCCATAGGTGTACCTATGCATCTGTTACATTCAAATCCTAAAAAACTCAAACTTTTAAATAATTTCTGTATTAGGTAAAGGCATGGCAGAAACTCACTTTAGTTTTTTGGGGTTCCATTTTAGGTAGTAAACTGTAAATACCTTGAAAATCATAATGCTTATGACTGCAATGTGAACAAAGTTGTGGAGCACTGGGGTTTTTTTTCCTTGCTTGTTTTGCCATCTATGTCAATGGGAACAAGTGTTCTCGCTGAGAGAGTGGCATTTTCATTATCGTATATATTTCTTTGAAAATTGGGGGAAAACAAAACAATGTAGCAAACAGTGTGAACACCATCAAGGAACGCTTATCTTTTAATTCTCAGTGCATTAGGAAATATCCCTGGGGAAGCTGTGGGAGGGAGACTTTAAAGTCTCCAGACATTTAGATTAGGGAATTTAAGAATTTAGGGAAGTCTGAAATTAAAAAAAAAAATTGAAACGGGCATCATGTACTTCTTGTAAGTAGGCATATCTAAACGTGCTTGCAAGTTACTTATTAGTGTATATAGGGAAACCTTTAAAATTAATCTTTGTTGTTATTTTGTGGTCCACTTTCTCCTATCTTATGGTCCTTAGTTGAAAAACATACACAATTAGGAGCACAACTGACTTCCTTTTTTGAAAGGGCTGTTGTAAAAATAAAGAAAAGTTATGTGCTTCCACTTGTACAAGCACAGAAATAAGTACAATTGAAATATAAAAGCAATAAACAAACATTCATAGTTTGGGCTTCTTTTTTTTGTTGTTGTTTAAAAAAAAGTTTAAAACAAACTAGGCAACACTCCAGGAAATGATTCTTAATGTTTTAAATATATTGTTTTAAATTTAGGTGATCCTTCACTTTATTATGCGGGTGGGGGGAATAAGAAACATTGTTGTAGGTTACCTGTTTATAAACTCTGCCTACTGTTATTCCAGAAATAACTGAAAGGCACAATTCACATAGGCACTATCAGAAAACAGATCATCTAAATCAAAGCTTAAAGCTGAAATTCTTGTTTACCATTTTAACTTCACCTCATTTACTGTGTTTCTATTCAGATAAAGATGTAAATAAGATATAAAAAAGAAATTGTTACGGGCCGGATGTGAACCGAGATGCGTAGACCTTTTCCAATACAATGCTTTGTGTCCTGGTTTTGACCCTCGCTTGTGCAAATGACTGCCTGTATTTGCAGGCACGGTCACTTAAAACTCCCTCGTTGCATTGCGTGCAATTTATGCTTGGCTCTTCACGGTGGTTGAATATCTTCACAGCGTCTGAAGGTGAGCCGCCTACGCAATGGATGGTTGCTACGGGGTAATCTTAGAACCGATGGCTTTGAGGTACCTGGCTCAGCCTTCTGCTGAATTGTGGGTTTGGTTGGCTTGGGGGAATAAAGTTGGGTTGCCAATATTGCCTGTCCTCCTGGGTTGGAAGCATTTCCCTGCGTTCTCCTGCCTGTTTGTATCCATCTCTTTTCCTGTTCCAAACGCGGGCTTTGTAGCCAGACCTGTCATTTTGTAAAGCGCATTTTCAATGCCTGGTTTATGACCAGAGGTACTATGTATCATAATAATGAGTCCCAAGCCTCACAGATTTGAATATGTTTGAGGATCTGGGTCTATGAGAACCCAAACAGTGAGACATCATAGTCATTGAGGGTGTCAGTTAGTAACATAAAACTACAAATGGCACTTGGGTTTCTACACAGCCTTCTGCCCACCCAATCATTTGATTTGTACACTTACTCATAGGCCATGCCTCTGCAGACTTTGCAAGATATTTGCATTCTTTACATGTTAAAGCTCTGGCTTTTTCCTTGAATTCTTCCATTAGAAAAGCATTTTACATTCCTCTGACATCTGCAGTCTAATATATATTATATATAAATCTGGATTTATTGGAAATGTCTTTACTTATTTTTCAACTTCTTTCGGAACATTTATTGGAGAAGATACGTTTGGCATGATAGGCTGTGATGCAGTACAACTGTGTTTTATCTAGCCCTGTTTTCCAGAGCGTAGATTTCTCTAGAGAAGCACGGTTGTCTCCAGTAAAGATTTACTGTCTGTTTGGCACAGCTCGGTACAAGCCTGCAAACCCTCCGAGATGGAGGCACTGTGAGACCATAATACACAAGGCCACAATTTTCTCCCTCTCTGGGAGAATTTTTAATCTGGGCCAGCACTTCATTTTGGGGTTTGGCTCAGTAGTGGAAGTGGAGCTGCTCTCTAATTTCTGAATGTTAGATGGTGACTTGGTTATTGGATGTTTACTGTGTGGACATGTTGCTTTAGTTTAATAGGAGGCTGTCAGTAAAAACAAGCAGCAAGAAAACAATGTCTCAGGGTGAACCACCCAAATGCCTGGCGCTGTTATGGGACAATGGTAGGACCGGTGGCTTGGAGGAGTCTGGCTCAACCTCTGACTGCCATTTGTAGAGCCGGCGTGGGTAAGCAGGAATTCAAAGAACAAAGGAGGTCTGGCTAGATTATAAGGGACTCCCTTTCTCCAGAATCTGGAACTGTTTGAGAGAGCTGGGTTAACACTGGTGTCAATTTGAATGTTTTGAAGAAACCAATACTGCCTAGTCTACTATAAAGGTGTGGTAGGACACACAAGTTAAGTAGACTCCTGTTTAGTTTGTTTGGGTTTTTTTGCTCTTTAAAGAAAGCCTTTCTCGTAACCTTATTATAACTGACCGAAAAGCAAAGACTCTGGCCTAGAGTGAAGGATTGCTCTTCTTGTCACCATGTGAAAATGGGAAGAGTTGTACGTACCAAATTCTGATGTGCCTTTGGGGGAAACAGGGTTTACATGCAGAGCGCAGGACTTCAGAATAGGGTCTGATGCTAGGAAAATTGCATAATTTCCAAGGAATAGATTCCAGGAAAGACTTCCAAGAGGGAACATGAATGGAATAATTGTGCAGCTGATACAAAAGTGAACTGAAATCAACCAAGCAGTGACTGAGGCCTGGTAAAAAGAGGAATGATTTTTTCCTAAACTCACACTTCACACTGTTACAAGTGATTTGCTGGCTCTCCCAGTCCTGACTCTGTCATTTCTTAGATTGAGGATCTACTTTTAAACACTTTGGAAGTCCCACTGACTTCACTGAATTTCTTCAGGTGTTTCTTCAGCATATGCTTAAATTTTCAGACTGTGGCCCATGGTACTCAGCTTTTGATTGTTCACTAGTTTAAGTTATAACCTCTAAATTAATTTTCTTTTAGCTGTGTCAAGGCTTTGTTGTAGCAAAGGATTTTAACCAAATGGGGGAAATTGGGTGCTATCTGTAGAGTCCAGTCTCTTGAGACAGGCTCATGCTTCATCCTACAACTTTATTATCCTGTCGAGGCATGATACATTGCCCATGTTGACAGATGTTAATTGTAAGGTCTTTGTTGTACAAACCAGCATCTTTCTTACAAATAAGTCTTGTGTACCAGTTTCTTAAACCCTTAATTTGACACAGCAAGGAACCCAAGCTCTGAAAGAAGCATGCAGATGATGTGTCTAATATCTAATGAGATCTAACAAGTAACTCTTCCCAGACATTATTAGCTGTTTTTTCATAGGCATGTGCTGCTGGAACCCTTTAACTTGTTCCAGAGAATGCAAATTAAATGAAATTCTTTATAGGCCACTGAATGCTGCTGGATTTTTTGTTTTACAAATTAATTCCTAAGAGTTTCAAGCTGCCTTCTCATACTGAGCCTGCAGGATTGGGATAGTTGATGTAACCTGATGTGAGAGAGGAATCATTTTGTTCATGTCCGGTCCACCTCCAGGTATCTTTTCCTTCACGGGTCACCACCTTCTAAGGGTGTGAGTTAAAAATAGGTGCTGCAGAGCCTGTTCCAGCCAAGGAAGCTTTCTGCTGTGAGTGTATAGTATCTGAGTGGCATGGGAACCTGAAAGGCATTGATGTATGGTTTTCCTAAAAGCTGCCCAATAGAGCTGAAAAGCTTGGTACAGGGCCCTTTGGCAACTGTTTAGGTGGGAGCATGATTTACCCCCTTGCAGTGATACTAAAGCTGTAACCTATATCTACAAATTAAAGTCAAGGATTTATGAACCTTGGAATATTTTACCCATGCCTCTGAACTGCCAAGTGTAACTATTCTGGGCTGTAACCCAAAATATAGTTTACTGAAATTCCACTGCTTTAATGATGACTTTTTTTTTCCTATAGAAAACAATATGAAACATTCTGCCATCCAAACATAATTACATTCTGCATCTGGAATTTGTTGATGTTTCCTTTTGCTGCTCGTACACATTCAATTCAATGAAATGGTTAGCGAATGCCATCGTATCCTAAATCTTGGTTACTGTCAGTTGTTATAACTCTTGCGTTACAAAAGAGAACTGTTGGATGGTGAATCCTGCGGTCCCTGTGTGGAACACTGTCCTGACCTTTCTCATAGAAGGTTTCAAGAAGTAGGTCACTCAGGCTGATATACGTCTTGGGAAGGAAGATGGGCGTACATCGCTCAAGACGGTCCACGTCCTGTGTGCATAGGCAGCGAGCTTCCTGCGGCTGTCAGTCCACAGGGATGCTGGATCAGAATGGAAAAGGCACCTAGATCTGCATTTGACAGAGGTAGGAGTGTGGATCTCTTACAAAATGTTTGGTGGTGCTGTGGATACTGAAAGAGCAGGAAGGTGCCACAGCCCCTTACTTGCCAGTGCCTTAAGGAGAGCCCTAGGCCTTCCCTACTCCCCCTTCTACCCAGTATGTAAATGGGCTTTGACCCAGGGCTAAGAAAAGACCTTGTTCCGCATGAGAATTAGCGTTCAGTCATCAGAGGTGAGCTGCTGCTTGTTCTTTGTTTCCAGATTTAAACATATGGTAGTGTATATCATGAGTTCTTTCATCCCAGGATGATCTATGGCAACTGGGGAGGGTTAAAAGGAGGCATGGCTGTCAGGGACAGAGGCACCAAAGCCTTCAACACGTCAGGAGTTGTGTTGTGAAAAGGTCTCTTGAGGCAATGGCAGGCTTTCAGGTAACCACAAAATGAGCTCTGAAGCCAGCCTTTAAACGAGGGCAGAGGTAATCCGCAAACGTGGCCCTGGTGGAGTACACAGACAATCTAATTTTCTCTGGTTCCTGCTATGGTGGGCAGAGCAAGTGGATGTTTTCCAGATGTTTGGAGAGATGTATTTCTGAAATCGTGTTGTAGGAAAACAAACTACCACATGAAAGGATGCCAGTGCCAGGAAAGTGAAGGAGAATGGCATGCATTAACAGTGTTTAATCCTTCCCTTTTTCTGTTCTTGTATTCTGAGAAGTGGAAGCTTGTGCTGATCAAGAAAGCTCCTCTGTACCAAACCTGTAGCTTTACGTGTCATCTTCTGGTGAATCTTCCTCAGATGGATTTAAGTAGGTTGTGCACAAGCAGTCCTAATACAGCCTCTAGGCATCTCCACTGTTTGGGATGCCACAGAAGTAGCTGAATTGGGAATATGTATGTGTTTTATTTCTTTGTTCATTAGCCTCATCCCCAGAGCATCTCCAGCAGAAGTCTCCCATGATGAGGATGGTACTGAAGCAGCGCAGGAAGTGGAAGATCATTAGACAGCCACAGTTGCAAGTCTGATGACTGAATCTTTGAGCAGCAGTTGTGTTTAAACAGGAGAAAAAACCAAGAGAGCAAAAGTGATTTGATGCAATTCCGTGGAAAGAGACATTTTCACTGCTTGCATAAATTTCAGCAGGCCTAAGCTTCCTCCAGCTCTAAAGGACTCTACGGCCTATCTAGCTACAGTGGAAATTAGGCTGGCCTTTGGGTCAGATTGTGTGGGGGTCCTGTGTGAAGGGCATTTGCTCTGGAACACATTAAACCAAGTCATCAGCTGAAAATGAGCAGTTCCATAAGAGTCAGAAAACCCAGGCTGTTTCCTGCTTTTTGTCTGTGCAATTCAGCCGTTTCAGGGGTCTCCGTGCGTGTGTCTTTCAGCATTTTACAATGAAGATCCCTTTCAATCAGGGCTTTTCTGAAAGTAATTTGGCAAAATTTAGCTACGTGCTTCTTTGCCTGAGAGCTCAGATTCTGAACACGCGTGCTTAGCTCTGTCTGTCATCAGCAACCACTTTAACCTGAGGTGAGGACACAGGCTCTGAAATCCCCCCGGGCTATATTTGTTAAAGCAAGATGGTGAAAGGTGAGGGAGGCAGATTACAATGCGTGGAATGAAACCCAAAGGAATAAATGCACCTTAAATTTCCGCTGTGCTTTTACGAAACCTAGAGAGTCGACTTCATCATTACCTGCTCAGCAATGTGTGTTGATACACTGGCCTTTACTTCCAGTCAGTGGAAGTTTAAGGAGAGCTACCTGTCCAGGAGCAATCTCTTCAAGGAAGCACGGCAGGACTTACAGAAGCAATTCCAGAAAACACAACCTAGGGCAGTACTGGTCTGTCATCCCTGTAAACTGCCCCTATTCTGGCAGCCCCTGCACTGGGTGAGGGTTATCGCAGCTTCCTTCTCACAGCTGCCATGCTTTGCAGGAGAGCATCATCCCTTTGATCCACCGGTGTCATAGAATCAGAGAATCGTCAAGGTTGGAAAAGACCCTTAAGATCATCGAGTCCAACCGTTAACCTATCACTGCCAGGTCCATCTATACCATGTCCTCGAGCACCACATCTATCCGTTCTTTAAATACCTCCAGGGATGGAGACTCAACCGCTTCCCTGGGCAGCCTGTTCCAATGCTTGACCACCCTTTCGGTGAAGAAGTTTTTCCTAATGTCTAACCTAAACCTGCCCTGGCGCAGCTTGAGGCCGTTCCCTCTCGTCCTGTCACTCGTTACGACGTGCCGGGGCATCCGTAGTCTCATACCAGCTCAGCTGAGGGGAAACTGCTAAGCTCGGAGCACTTCTTAACCTCTGTCACTGTGACCTGCAGTTAGGGCGTCATTACATGCGCAGCTTTGCTTGTAAATCTGGCTGGCAAGGCCTGGAAGATGGGCAGAGGACTTGATGAGCAGCCTAATAGACACGGTGACCTGTTCACCTGCATCAGCAACATCCACAACAGAACAAACGATCAGTCCCATGTAAACACATCCAACTCTATGCAAGCATATCCTGCTCTCTGAGAATCCTCCTACATCATCTTTTTAGTGATACCCTTGTAGCTCATGAGTGTTAAACAAACGCCAGAACATCGCCCTGGCTGGAAGGGAAGGGTATTCGGGGGAACACGAAGCCCAAGTCCAGGGTAAGAACTGAGAAAGTCCAGTCCCTGCAGTCACAGGTCACTACGTCCTCTCATCTTCTCTGTAAATTTATAAACAACTGCTTTAAAACACAGTAACATTTTTGTGTGGTTTGTGTTTCTCCCATCCTGTTGGAAGGCTGTGCCAGAATCTTTCTGCACCTTTTTCTAATTTCTAGCAGAAATTTATTAATGGCTGGCTTATATCCACTGCTTGTTGTGAAAATGTTTTCCTTCAGATTAGATGGCTCTTCTTCCTGCTGTTTGCCCTTCTGATTTATTTACAGAGCGCCTTGTGTACCTCCTCTCCACCTCACTTCTGTTGCATCTTAAAAGGCCCTTCTTTGCAGTGTCCAAGGGAGCAGCGCAGAGACTTGTGAGCTACTGATTCCAGGTGATGTGGAACGGGATTTGTGTGGGCTTTGCAGCCAGGTCCAAAAAACTGTCCCTGCTGTGGTGCTCCGTCGCTTGGGTTGGTGTCCAGAAGGATTACAGGTGTGTTCCCGTCCGTCTCCGACACGGCCAGCTTGCATGAACGGGAGATGAAAACGTTGAAGTTGTATCCCGAGTCTCCTCCTGCCATGTTACCTCTTTGATTTGGCCAGGGTGTCTCAAAGCTTTGAAGCAAATGGTCACCAACCCCCTGCTGCCCTTCTGAGACGGCGGGCTGTTCAGCGACGTGAAGCAGTCATATACGATCATATTGAAATTGTTCATTCAGCTCTTAGACTTCGGCAAACTAGCAACTACTTGGTGTGATGTAAAACATGGAAGTTATTAAAGTGAAATAACATATCTTTCCATTCTGAAATTTACTAACCATATGGGAAGTTTCCAGGAATAACTCATACATATCAATTTAGTGCTTGCCAGGAAGACTGTCTGTTTCAGAAATTCGTAGGACGGTGCAGCAATTACCCTGCCCTGTCTCACATGGAAAGATTTTCCTTGTGTCCTTTACAAGCACTTGACACCGAGAACAGTGTGCTTACAGCAACAATTACATGTTAATGTAGGTTAATAGAAGTTCATGTGTCTGAGTCTTGAAATGCTTAGCTCTCCTTTTCTGTGTTGCTTGACAGCTTTATTACTGCAAATGCTGGGAGAAGCCAGTTCAATATGCTGAACACTATCAAAAGATTTTTCTTTATGGTCTTAAGAGGGCTTATCTGTAATTCCTGGCTGCACAATCTTTGAAAACTATAATGTTACAGACGGACTTTTTTTTTCTTTCTTTTTTTTAACACATGGTTTATTTTTAAATAAAGGCATTCTGAGACAGAACAGGGTCATTGTTAACTCTTTTTTTCCTCCTAAGCTCTTCTAGGGAAACTGCAGATTTGACACAGTTGCTTTGTTTTGTCAGTCTATGGCAATTTCATTGAATTATTCACGTTGAAAAATTGCCTCAAGAGTGCAAAGAGTTGAAATATTTCATTGTGAAAATTCTAAAATGAAACTGCAGCTTGTGGTAGCAATTTGTTTTGAATTTTTTACATAATTTCAAAAACAAAATGAAATGCTTCAGAAGGACCCAAACAAAAACCAGTATAACGAAGACTGCTTTTTTTCCTTCAAGTTTTACTTTACCGTGAATTAAAAAAAAAAAAAAAATTACTTTTATCCAAACTTACTATGTTTTTCTAATCCAGAATGACCAATTAATAAGAAAAATCTGTTGGTCACCCAGCACTGCTGCTGGGCTGTGGGTCTGAGGCAGCCGGGGCGGATCTGTCTGCAGCGTGGCCTGGCCCCCAGGCTTGTGGTCACCTACGGGGCTTTATCCCGGCTCGCGCAGACTCGCCAGGACGCGCGTTCGCCTTTGAGCTGCAGATTCACTGCGGGCAGCAGCCGTGTGCTGAGCTCTAAGTACAGCTGACAGATCCTCAGCTGACGTAAATTGTCATAAGTCTGTTCAAGCCGGTGGCACGTGATCTACATTAGCGATCGGCTAGGTGAAGGCGAAAGGCATCGCTGAGATTTCAGTGCTCCCTTTGGGAGGGCTGAGGGAGAGCTGAAGGAGTTTTACTGTCATTCCCTCCGCCAAGCACAGTTCCTAGCTGGCCAGCACTGCATTAATCTGATGTTTGCTCAGTCACCTTTTATTGTTACTTCTGTAATTTGCTAGTTCTAACTGAGGATTTGCAGTAACAGTTTGCATCATGAAACACTTCATTTTAATTTCTCATCCTCTTCCAGTCTGACTGTCCAACCTGCTTCCATCATGCTCCCATCTGGAGCTGGAAATAAATGGGACACATTTGTACTCCTGTGATGGGAGGGAGAACCCACGTCAGGGATGGGACTCTGCTGTGGAGGATGCTGTCTGTCTGGAAGCAAAGGAATGACCCCTGCCCAAAGGCCTTCCCTTTCCTTAAACCGCCCACTTAGGAAAGGCACGACCTGGACTGAACTCAGTGGGACTTAGGCATATGCCCATATTTTACTCTGTCCTCTGAATAGCCACCAACTTAAGCATCTGTTCAGCTCACTTGTTAGGACATGGTAACGTGACCGCGCATCTAAGCGCTCCACGGCAACGCACGTTTCAATTGCCATTTCGAGAACAAACTGTCTGCGGCCTCGTGGACAATCAAAGGGATGCCTGATGCAGCATCAGGCTGCACATGATGAGTCAGGCTGTGTGTGTGAGCAAGAAAACACCCTTCCCTGGTGCACAGGAGTTGTCACGAATTCCCAGTAGCAAAGAGGAGCTGCAGGAAAGTCTGGCATGCCAGACCCACTGTCTTTGATCTGGCCTGAGCTATAGCAAGGACTAGACCTGCGTGTTATTTGTCTAATACCTTTGCCTTCATCTGCAAAGCTTGAAACCTGTTTTTGAAAACGATGCCGCTGTTACAAAAAGTGATCATGTGTTGCAAAGGGGATGTTTGATCTCTACATTTTTTTGAAAGCTTCCCTCTTTTTTTTTTTTCCCAAAAAATTAAAGTGCTTAGCTTTTCACTTGAATTTATCTTTTTTCCCCTCCCTTTTTGTCCTCTTCAGTTTTACCCCTCAATCTCTAGCACGTATGGTTAGTGCACAGTGATGCCTAACGGGCAGATCGGCAGCCCCATGCCACGTGTCCCCACCGCGGGGTCCTGCCGCTGCCACTCAGCACAGGTCCTAGTGGGGCTCACCGAATGAGTCACATCAACAGGCCGTGCTCCGACATTTCTCCATCCCAGCGACTTTTTCACTCACAAGACAGGGCAACTGCTAGAGGGAGCAATCTACGTTAGATGTAACAGCTCATTGTACGCACACAAGCTTTTAAAATGTAAGGTATATTTGCCCTTGCTGCAATATTAGGACTACTCGTCCCCGTTCTATGGCCGCAGCTATAACCACACCGAAGCATCGATGTTATGTATATGTTATCAATTACTTGCAGCACTGTTCTGCTCTTGAACTGTATCATGAATCTCGGCATTGCTTTTTTATGCTTTTACAGCTCTACTCAGATTTCATCCCTAGAAGAAGAACACGGAGCGTATGTTATGTATAACTGCAAAAATATCTAAGTAGAATAGGAAAACCATTTAATTGAATACTGATACAACTGGGATATATGAAGAAGCTATAGCTGTAAATGTATTTATAGGTAACCAAGTTTCTGTTAACAGACACTGGAAATGTTTGGAGATCACTATGGGCACCTTGGTTCTGGGCTGTCTGGAAAAAGGTGACTTGAAAGTTTTGTCTTCTCGCCATCTGAAATTTTAAAATTCTTTAAGGTATCCAAGCTGAGCAGCTGGTAACTGAAACATCTGAAATCAAGCAGTTTCTGTAAAAATGTAGGGTTTGGTTTTACAGAATGGCTGTGCTGATCTCAGAGTGGTTGCTCAACAGCATGGGATAAGCAGGAGAAATGAAAGGTTGCAAAACTGACTGTAAATTTTTATGCTTAATCTAGTTTCAAGGAATATTTTAGATTATTGTAACGTCAATGGGGAAAAACGCATTTCTGCTTTACACAAAAAACATAGGGAGTCCAGCTCATAGGCAGAGAAGGAGGAACTGTTTGAGTCAGGAACTGTAGAGCAACTTTTTCTGAATTTCTGTTCACACACGGTTAAAACCCTCTGTAAGGCAGGGGCTCCCGCTGGGAGCTCCACGCTGTGGAGAGGGGGGCGGCGGGAGGAAGATGGTGGGAGAACATACTGTTCTACTAGGGCTTTGTTTCTGTAGACCAAAAAAGTGCAACGTGACCTTAAGTATACGAACTGGGCAGTTTCTACATCTTTTGCAAATTACAGAAATGAAAGTATCAAATCCTTTGTGTATTCATCTCTTTTTAGATTTGGTGAACTGAAGAGCTCTTTACAGAGAGGTGCTGAGTGCATCGTCTCCTTCCAAATCCAGGGTCTGCATGGGTGTCAGCTATATTCCAAATCCATCGTAGCCTTGGAATACATTTAAATATTTTAAAAATAACTCCCTGAACGTCTTGTTTTCTTCCTCTTCCAAAAGCAGAGGCATCAGTACTTACTGAGACCAGGGTTGTAGCCAAATAAATACAGTCTTTCTATACCATGAGCAAGCCATGCTTTTGAGATATGATGTTCCCAGAAATGGTAGCAGACTTTTCAAAATTAAAAACCTCTGGTCATTTTCTTTTTATTTATGCTCCTCTGTTAACAAATGCCTTGTTTGATTACTTCTAAATGTTGTGTTTCTGGAACGAAAATAGAATACTGGCTTTTAACTCTGGCTTTTAATTCTGTATGCCTTATTATTTCAGCTTATGAGAAGGCTGAGAGGTTGTTGTGTTTTTTTGGTTTTTTTTGTTTTTTTTTTTTTACAAAGACTGGATTGTTTTAAGATCATTGTAAAGCCAAATGTTTAAATACTGACCGTTTTAACTTACTTCTAATGCTCTGCAGTAATTGGTAGAAAGCTTGAATCTTTTTCTCCGACTTCTTAAAAAGTCCTTAGTTGATGGAAAAGTTTTATGTCAAAATCTTGGCTAACTATTAGAACAGTGTACAAGACCCTGGTGGAAATATCTTGCATTCTGGGTCTTCTCTGACTCGTGATGTTGCTTTTTGGCGAGACTGAATTTTCTGATAATGAAATGAAAAAGAAAGCTCTAGACAATTTACTTGCCATGAAGGCATGCAGAAGTAGGATTCAGGATTTGGCTATATTTCGGTTAACAGCTGGTTTACATGGCTAATACAAAGGATATGAGGAAGGGGAATAGATGTCAAACATTTGTATAGAATGGTCTGAAAAGCGCCTTAGATCTGAATAGTTCTCTGAATTTGGGGAAAATGTAAATCTCCACCTGAAGTTCATGGCTGGCTCTTTCTTTAAATACAGCAGGTTCTGTCCATGCTTTGCATGTGAGCAATTGTAATGTTGTTGGTTCACCGGGACCCTAATCTGGCACCGGAATTTTCTCTCCACTAAAAAATTGCTCTGAGCTCTTCTATGGATCTGGAGTTGTCTAACAGGAACTTTTCATCTATCACAAGGGCTGGTCTAACAGTTTTTTCAACTTACCTTTTTTTGAACCGAACTAAGGAGTAAAATCAGACTCTCCATGAAGTGAACTCTAGTTATTAGTATATGCTGCATTCTGCTTTTGCGTGCCTGCAAATATTTTTGAGGTGGAGTTTTTTCTGAGATGGGATTTGCATGATCAGTTGTAACAAAAACACAGGTATTTGCATTCCTATTCTGCTTCCAGATCTTCAACTTGTCCTGAAAATTAAGGAGTTTGGGGGTTTTTTGAATAAGTATTTTTATAGTTATTTGAAAAGCCTGAAACAAGGAATGCATTACAAGCATACATCAGATGGGATAAGACTGATAATTTTTTCTGTGTGCTGAAAAGAGTAAGAAACCTTTGAAAAATTTTGTCCAAAGCTTTTAATTGGTATTTAAAATGTTTATCACTACTTTACTGATAATTAGTGTCTAAATTTGTCAGCTCATATGGCGTAGCTGCAACTTCTTAGATCAGAAATACGTTCTGTTTTCTATCCAGCTGGTTTCCTGTAAAATGCTGAATTATTCTAGCTTTTATGGGTCACTGTTAAAAATGGCAGGAAGGGTCATTGTTAAAAATGTTTTCAGAACTTTGATAACCAGTTTATCAACTGATTCACATGTTTAATCAGTTAATAGGTTTTCCTTTTCAGTGCATGGGAATTTCTTTGTTTATCTTAGCTGAGTAACTGTTTCTACAGTGGAAAGAACTGTAGTTGACTGATAATCTTTTCAAATATGTGGAGTTTGCTCTTGTGATGCAAGTTACATGGCCAGATCCTGCACTCGTAAGTCTGTATTCATAGGGCATAGTCCACCGGAATAAAGTGCGAGGGTTTGCATGTGAATGAAACCCCAAAAGAGGTTTTCTGGGGATGTATTTTTCAGTATTCTGGGGGTGCGGAGCATGGAGCCATAGTTGTTAGGCAGTTTATGATAAGGCTTTTAAAGGCATTTGGGTATTCAAAAAATATGGACAGGTGCTTTTGAGAATTTTACTGCTTGGTTAAGTGCCAAACATCCGTGGTTCCTCCACTACCTTGTGAAGAATTTCTTAACAGGATACTTTATCACCGAAAAAGCCAATGTGTTAAAAGGTACGTGTTTAGCATGAAACATCTCCAAGAACTGAGATCCTCTGCCTCTCTGGTGACCTGCTCTAGGGCTGCACCACCTTTCTCCTGAAAAGGTTTTTCCTAATCTCCGATCCGAACCTGCCAAGATGCCGTTCTTGATGTTGCCCCTTGTTCCATCATCTGTCTCACAGGAGAAGTTTGGCTCTGTTCTCACTATAATTTCCCTTCAAGTAAGGGAATTCAGTGTAGGCTGCTTACTTGCAGGCTGCCATTAGATAGCCTGTTACTACATCACCGCCTCTTCATCAGACCGAACAGGCCAGGGCCACGCTTCAGATGAAGCCCAGTATACGCTTTGCCTTACTTGCTGAGAGCGCGCTCTTGGCTCATATTCAGCTTGAAGATAAGGCTTTTTTTCTGCCATTCCCATTGTAATAAGGCCAGTCTGCTCCTGTGTTTATAAACAAACTTCAGGCCAAGCAGAACTGTAAACTTTATTTTGCTTTTTTGAAATAAATCCAATGATGTTTGCCTTCTATGTAAAGAGTGACCTGGCATGAAATAATACACAACAATAAAGTTGCAAAATTTGAGTTTACATAACATTTATCTGCCTTGAAATTGCAGATCCTTACAGAACCCTGCAACAGTCAGTTGGGTTTGTAAGAGAACCATATTCCTACAATCACAGCAGCTTCTGGGAACTGGCATCGTATTTGCACATGTGAGAAAGGGTTAGCAGCTTGTTTTATGCGATCTGGTTTCTTTCTAGATACGTTCATTCCAGTTGCTGCATGAAGGAAATGTGTTTAGATGAACACAAGTCATAAGTGAAAGCCCACATTACGCTGGAAACCCAGACGTGGGAGCTCTCTTGGTATGCCTGGGACTGAGGAAGGCACAGACATATTAGCAGAAAGTCAGCCCAGCTTGACGGACCCGGTTTCACACATTGTGGCTCACATCTCAACTATAAAGACTTTTCTAACTTCCTCGTAGGAATCGCAGAGGTGAAATGGAGTATATTCTGTCTTGTTGAGAGGGCACTGGGGCCTGTTGATGGAGAGGCATGGTTGGAAAATGCAGCTGGGCCTGGTTATGTACCATGAAAAAAGTATATCTGGAGCCTGCCGTTTCAGGTTCGTATTAAGCCAGTGCAGGACTGTACTACCACCTGAAATGATCCACTGCTTCGTCAGCTGATGTGACAGAGAATGAGCAGGGAGGAGGCTGCAGGGATTTATTTTTTCCTGTGGCCGCCAAAAAGCAGGAGGTGATGGGAGGGAAGCAATGGGATCTTGTGGATATGGGCGAGAAGAAAGCAGAAGATTGGGTTAAGCCATTTGTAAAGTGGCTCAACTTGTGTTGAGTCAGCCGCTGTTTCATAGGGAGCATTAATTCAGTGCTTTATTTGATAAAGCAAAACTTCCTGAGGCTGGAGCAGGCGCTAGCCTTTGAGAAGCATCGCTCTGTATTTGCCTGCGGATATTTAACTGTGGATATTTAAAAATGGTGATACCAGTCCTGCTTACGGTGTTTGAATATTTACCTGTTTTTAAAAATATTTTATCAAAAAAGATACTTATTTTAAAACTACGGCTGTGAAATACAGTGAAGACAAATGGAGTGTGGTGTTTGAGACCTGGTTTTTTGTTGTCAATTTTCTGTTCTATTTTACTAAAAAACTCCTCTTTGTTGGAGAGTCAGAAGCAAACAAAGTCTTCCAATTCGTTGCTGAAGCTTTCTGAAATTCAAAACCAATTCATTAGGTACAACGTAAGTGTAGAGCGTAGGCAATTATTAGGATTTCAACAGCAAATAATGCAGCCCATGAAACATTAGACTTATTTCCTTCTTGTTTAAAACATTGTAATGTGTTTTGCCCCAGCTAAATGTGCTCTTGAGCTTTTATGTCAAAGTGAATCATGATCTAATGCTCACCAGATTAAATCTAAATGTTGCAGTATTTCCTTTCTAATTCTGGCTCTTCCCATTATGATAATATTATTTATCTAGTCAGTTATGTGCAAGTGTGAATGAGAAGATGTAATTTTTGTACGTATGCAAACACCCATGAAGTATTGCCCAAGGAAATCGTGCTCCGGTTGTGCTCAGCAGAGCTTGCCTTTAACCGCCC
Source organism: Platalea leucorodia (assembly GCF_965183815.1). NCBI lineage: Eukaryota > Metazoa > Chordata > Aves > Pelecaniformes > Threskiornithidae > Platalea > Platalea leucorodia. The sequence continues at coordinate 49,495,054 of NC_138831.1, forward strand.
TCCGTCCTTTTTCAGACGCATAAAGAAAAAAAAGCTAAGTTGATAATTAGGTAAAAAGCATAATAAGATCCATGTCTATAAGGCCAGCGTGGCCCAAAAGACTTTTATTTGTGTGAATTTCTGGTACAAATGTTAAAGATCCCGGCTACTTAATTGGTTGCTAAGCTACACACGGAGAATATTTGGGTTAATGACCGCCGGGCCCAAAGCCGCCTGCTCAGCCGAGCGGGCCCTGAGTGGAGGCGACAGGCCTGGCCGGGCTGTCAGGGGCCGGCTGACACCGGCGGCCACCTGCGCCGCCGGGTTATTAGAACATTTCATGTCAAAGTGTTTGTGGCGTTGGAGCAAACAGGCCCAATTAACAGGCCTGAAAGCTCCTCTCCAGCCAGCCATCACTAACACTCCAGATAAAATTTGACATCTTCCCCCCAACTCCCCCTGCCCCAAACTCCAATTAGTTTAAATGGTTTTACTGAGGGACCATGGCACTGCTGAAAAGGCAGAGGACTTTCCTTGGGTAATCAGCTTAAATACCAGTCCGTTTCCTGCTCTCGCTGCTCCAAACTTCCCATTTGGGAGACATAAATACTGTTTTTATTTTTAAATCTTTTTTATCTCCAATTTCCTTGTACAAGACTCCATTTCAAAGGGCAGGATGGTAAAGCCTGTAAACTGGATGCAGACGGGAACTTTTAAGTTCAATGTTGATTGCCTTTATTGGAAGGAGGGGGTAATGAGGGGTTTCACATGGAAAAGGTACATCTTCTCTGACAGTCAGAAACTGGTGATAATTAGGAAGAAATCTGCAGTTTAATTTATTTTTATACTTCTTAAACACTCTTGCCTAAATAAGCATTTTTCATCTCCTGCTCTAGCAGCAGCTCAATGATTTTTGAAGTTAAAAAAACGTAACAGCTTGTTGCATACATTTTTATAAGTATATTCATCTGAAGACATGCCGCAGTCTGTGTCAGTTCTAAGCTTTGAAATGCCAATATGTATGGACAGAAGCTATTACAGAAGCATCTATGAATTCAGTATGAATATATAGTTCAGCCTCTGCCAGTATTGAATTCTTCACTGTCATTACTCAAGGGAATCGCCATCAAGTGGAAGAGTGATTTGCAGGGTCAGGGTCTTTACTCAGGTGAAAGACTTGAGCGTGGTTCATTTTAGGAGGGTGATTAATCTGTGGAAACATTCCTAGGCTTCAAATTATGCGTGCACACAATTTTATTCCTGTATTCACCAAGAATTTTTTGTCCATCATACCCCCCTTCTTAAACTGATGGGGAAGTTCTGTTTTCTAGCAGGAGAGCTTGGGATCAAAGGAATATCTTGCTTTTGAGAGTGTTTGTTTCCTTTAAATGACCAGTATTTCTCTAACTTAACATTCTCTCTTTTTCTTAACACACAGTAGCAGTTGGCCTAGAAGACGACTTGCCTGCCAGCCACAATCCCTTACCATGGCTGATACAGTGCCCTTGGGAAGCAGGTACATGGTGACCTCCATAGACGGCAGCCAGCAGCAAAACCATGGTTGGACCTGCAGCGATACAGCACAACAAAAGTGAGTGTATCATCCTCTTCTCAGCTGACATGCCATTCTCGGAAATTCCCTCACAACCATTCTAGGGATCTGTCTAAAACTTATCACGTGTTTTTTATACTAGAGGCTGTAAATGACACCACGTGGTAGTCAGAAAATTGTTCTTCGACACTGCACAGATTTGTAGAAGCAGGTGCCTGTCACATGTTGGGAGAGGTTCATCTTCTCCTTAAACCCCAAGTTATAGAATCATAGAATCAGAATCGTTAAGGCTGGAAAAGATCCTTAAGATCATCGAGTCCAACCATTAACCTATCAATGCCAAGTCCACCACTAAACCATGTCCCTAAGCACCACATCTACCAGGCTTTTAAATACCTCCAGGGATGGAGACTCAACCACTGCCCTGGGCAGCCTGTGCCAGCGCCTGACAGCCCTTTCGGTGAAGTTTTTCCTAATATCCAACCTAAACCTGCCCTGGCGCAGCTTGAGGCTGTTTCCTCTCATCCCATCGCTTGTTCCTGGGGAGAAGAGACCGACCCCCACCTCGCTCCAGCCTCCTTTCAGGCAGTTGCAGAGAGCGATGAGGGCTCCCCTCAGCCTCCTCTTCTCCAGACTAAACACCCCCAGCTCCCTCAGCTGCTCCTCCTAAGACTTGTGCTCCAGACCCTTCACCAACTTCGTTGCCCTTCTTTGGACACGCAACGTCAGGAACCGTGTGGCTGTTTTGAGATTCGCATGCTTGTATGTGAAGCTTGCAGGTGTACGTGTGCACGCAGCATGTGTTTGGCAATCTCTGGTCAGGATCTAACTGAAATCTTCTAAGGAATGTTCAGAAGCTACTCTGATGTTAAGGAGAAGTGGTCTGTAGGAAAACCAAGCTTTTTATCCCACTGTTGTAGTGGATCAATCTTTGTTTCAAAAGGAAGGGGCTGGGTGGTGTTGCTATTAATCATATTAGTTGATTGGAAATGGCGTTGGGTTCCGCATCCAGAGTTTTCCTAAGTGTTTTGTGATCGCAGCGTCTGAGCTCAGCTCAGCCCCTACAAGGGCACTGAAATAAACTGACAGACATTTGCGAGACTTGCATACAGCGCTTCCAAAACTAAGCTTAGGTACCTAAATGGCAGCCAAGCTTTCTTAAGCATTAACGTGTTAACGGTAATGGTTAAAGTGTGATTTTCTCGGGCGGGGGGGAAGATATTGTATTCTTCACCTCATGTCAACAAAGCCAGTATTCACGTCCATCTATCCCAACCAGAAATGGATAATACCTTTTCCTGAATGGATTTAATGGGAAAGACATACTCTGTTCACAGGTGTTTGATAATTGAACAATTACTTTTTTTTATATTTTCTTGATGTCAGTTTACACATTTTCTAGCATTTCTTTTTTTAAATGTTGCCCTACTGTGCTGCTATTTCTCCAGTGCTGTTTTTCTAGCGTTGTTTAACGATGAATCATGAACATTAACTTTATGTATGTGTAATGCCCTATATATATACATATATATTTATATAAAAATCTGGGTGGTGGCAGGGAGAGACTTATTCTGTCTGGTCCATCTTTTGTTTTGATCTAGTTGCTATAGAAATACTAAGATCAATTTTGACAGAATAAAATACTACAAATTACATTGTCGGATTACCTCATTACAGAGGGCTGGCACTTTGGATTGCAACATTACTGAAACGAAAAGTGTGAACGCTACAGGAATTTCTGCTCTATGGAAAAATGTTATTTTTGGATTCTTCAGGAAGGCGTGCATATAAAACCACCGGTTCCCTGGTGAGTGACTGGTCCCTGAGACCGGCAGAACTTTCGTCTTAATTTTTGGTTGTGGTGGGTGACGTCATATTTGGCCATACATTTACTTTAAGCTGCAACTGGCATCTCACTGACAAAGGCCTTCATGTTTTTACTGTTAAACACTTAGGCAACTGATTTCTTACAGCAAGACTGATGGAGCGAGACTTTTTTCTTCCTTTTTTGGTGCGATCTACTACCGATATGCCTTTGTATTGATATAACTAACATTGTTTTAGCGATTTGCTCTCCCTGATTGAATTGGAAGTATTGCACTATGCCTTACGGTCTCAAAACTGGCCAAAGTTAGAAACAACTGCCCTTTAGCTCATCAGCAGTGAAGGGTATACTTTTAGATCAAGCAGCTTTGGGCTGTAGTCTCACTTGCAATGGGAGGTCTCTGTGCTGCCTGGAGCTGGCTGCGAAATCTCAAGTTGCTGTGGGTTTCTTTTTCATGCTGATATAACTTACACATGTTTACATGTGGATAAGGGCCTTGCTTGAAGAAGTTTTGCAGCTTCAGTCAGAGAAGTGTCTTGTGCTGGTAGAACTTCATTGCTGTGTTAGTAAAAGACACATTTAGTACTAGGTTTTATTTAGGAAACCATTTATACGTTGGTATTATTTGTATACAGGGAGACAATCTGTGTGATTTGGCAAATGGTTTAGTCACTCTGTTTTTCTTCTAGTCAAGAATATTACTCTTGCTATATCTAATCTAGGGTTGTAAGTTGCAGCAGAGGTACAAATCCAAAACAAACATGTTGAAGAATTTGAATGGAGTAGAGCCCCAATTTCCATTTCAGTACTCTCTCTGTTGTCCAATTTGTTAAACTCAAGTGGTCCTGTGTGCGAGCAGCATGACTGCCAGAAGCGCTCTCCAGCCATCTGCTTTTTTGGTAACTCTTTGCTTATTTCTTTGTCCATTTCTCTATCCAAAATTAGAACTGGCAACTCAATTGGTTGATTAATATTGTATTTTTTATAATTTAACATTTCCAGCTTATGGCTAGGAAATGGCAGCAAGGTAATAAAAAGCACAAGACATAAACTTTCCTACTGAAGTCCAACTGTACTATGGTGGAGCTTTGTTACCACATTGTTTCAGCCTTTCAAGAGTAGCAAGAGAATTGAATAGGAGAGGTTTTACTGTTCGTGGGTAATGTCAGACTGGAAGGAAGAGACATAGCAGCCTGGATTAACTTGGTGAGCGGTCTTGGAAGTGTAAAGAACTGCCAGGCACCAATGGAGGCTTTTGCAATAGAGCCGAACTTAGAAGCTGGCACTGCATTTAAATCTGAACCAAACCATGCAGTAGAGGAGCAAAAGTTAATGAACCAGAAAGCTGGTTCAGCACCCTGTGGGAGAGGCTCTGATCTGTGTCCTACAATGGGCAGGTGTCCAGATTATCTCAACTGAAGCTTAACTAGAGGTCCTGGGATTCTTCGCCAAGAAGGGCTGAAGCCTGGTCCTGCGTTGGTATCTAGAGACAGGAGAGGGAGTCGGGGCTGGAGCGGACACTGTGAGATGCTGTGGTACACCTAGGTGTACCAGCCTCTGGCTGGCTCTTCCTCCTGGTTCAGGTTATCAGAAGAAACCACTAGATCTTTTAGAGGCTGTGGTTCATTTCGGCTGACTTGTGGAGTTTAATACATCGGTGGTGAAGGGAAAGATGGCTTTAAAGGAGGCAGCGTAGAGGACTCCTGAGTTGGGGTGCACGTTGTGGGCAGAGTCCTGCTATGTTTGTATGGCTTCAGGTTTTCAGCTTCAGTTCACGAGTGGCATCAGTTGACAGAAACTGAAAGGTTTTAGACAATGAAGAAATTCTCCTGGACAAATGAATGCCTCAAGACAAGCAGAGGGTAAATGAGAACTCTAGAGCATTGCCCTTGTATTTGCTGCATTTAACTACCTAATGCATGATGTGGTGCTTTTGGATCTGAGCGTGCTGGGTCTGTTCTAGATGGAAGCCGGAGAAGATAGCAATGGATGTGCCCTGTAATGCAGACTTGGCCAGGGGGATTGCATGATAAAGAATAACTTCTTATTGGTTTGTTTGTTTGTTTGTTTTTTCCCTTTTAAAATAAATTGCATCAGAATTTTGGTCTGATGAGCAGCATCTCGTGAAGTGCAACAGGTTTGCAGGATAATGATGGAAATCTCATGTGCCACATACAGAGGTTTGGGGTTTCCAGCAGCCACTTTGAACTGCAGTGCTGACAAGGGGTGAGAAAGAGAAGGGCTCTTTCTTTGGTGCAGGCTTGCGTTGCAAAACGTGCCATATTCAGATGTTACTGTTGGGGAGAACGGCCAGACCCCTAACACAGCCTCTCAGGCCATACGTTCATCCTTGTCACTTCTCTTACTGAGTAGACAAAGGGCAAATGTTTCTTTCAGATCATAAAGGGCTCTGGAAAATTAACTCCCTTTGCATTTCAAGAATTTCTCTCTGATTGTGTAGGAGACGTTGGTTTTCATGGCAATATTATGCAGAAAATCAGAAGTTCACAAAACTCTGGTGGTTTCAGGGATGCTGTCGAGGGTGGGCTGCTCTGACTTGGGGTATCTGGCTGGTCTGCATCTCTTGACTCGCAGGCTGCTAATGGCTAGCAGTGCTCAGAGCTGTCAGAACGGAGAAAAGGCAGGTACTGTTTCCAAATATACAAATGCTCAACACATAAAAAATATTTTTGTTTTAAATTATAATTAAGGGGGGGGGGGGGCAGGGAAGAGGAAAAGGGAGTAATTTAGCAAGTGGGGATGTGGTGGGAGCCAGCCAAGCTGGGGTTTGCTACTATCTGAACTAGGCTGTTGAAAAATGTTCTAAAGCTGTCGGAAGGTCCTGAAAGCTCAACTCTGCCCAGTTTAAGTTAGTGGTGACAGGATTGGGCCCTCTATTACTTTTTTATGTGGTGTTATAAATGACTTTCCCATATTTCCAAAGACATTAACGAATCTTTTCAAAGCATGTTGTGAAATCATTGTGTGTGTTACTTAAACTACTTATCCATATGTACAATAGGTTAATACAATATATGGGCTTTTTCCTTTTGTTTTGCTTTTGCAAAAAACTGGCAAACTAAAAAGCTTTCCTCCCCTCCTCACTTTTTTTCCAGGTAAAATGATGGCAGATGTACTCAGCTCAGTTTTATATAACGTATTGCTTACGGGAAGAACAAATTTAGCTCTCTGCCCTTTTACTGTAAACTCGGTTTTGTTTTTTATGTATTTGTAATTTCCTTTAAACCATTTATAAACAGGTTAGAAATACCGTTCCATGCCATCTGACTCTATTAATAATCAGAGCTCTTTATATGTGTTCTTTAGGAATCTGTCAAGTCGGAACAAACTGTATGGTAAACAAACATCTCCAAACTCTTCCTGCTGCACAAATATTCACTGCATTGTTTTGTTATTCCTTAGAGCATTCTGCCTTTACTCGGAGTGTTATGGCCAGGGATTTAACTGTTAATTGTTATTTCCAGGAAGAATATTTTATTTTATTCCTTTAGGGTACAAAAAGAAGTCATTTTTGCAACAACATTGATGTTGCATTAAAAAAATTAAGAATGTCATTGGAAAATGGTGAGAGTTGGGTTTTTGACGACAGAGCCAGAAGGCTGCAGGCTGGTTTGCCTGCTCGGTTCAATGATACAGCAGAGCCAAGACAGTGATTCGCTGTCACTGGACTTGATGACCTCCAGAGGTCCCATTACACCTAAATTATTTTCTGATCCCATGAAATTGGAAGGTTCCCCTCACTTTCCTCCTCGTGTCTGACTGCGCACCCCCGCCGCTTCCCTTGCGCTGTTCTGGCACTGGAACTCCTCTCTGAGCAGATTCAACTCACTACCCCTGCAGAAAACTAACCTGGAAAAAAACCCCGAGGGTTTGCTGTGCAGCTAGCAGGTCGAGTGTGCTCAGTGAAGGTCCGGTAAATGTTGAAACCAGGATAAAGGAGGGGGCAGGACTGTGTGATGGGGAGTGGTGTTGGAAAAGAGAAGGGAGAGAAGGTTGTGGGCCAGACCTTTTGGCAGCATTGAGCTGTTAGATCAGCTCAGCTGTGTTACTGTCCTTACCTCCAAATGGGTTTGGTTATATCAGTGGCAGTTTGCATCTCTTACTGCTCCCGCGCAGGCATGTATGTAGACAGTCCTTTTCCAGGTCACGGTCTCCTCCTTGATTTCGTTACTCAGTTTTAACCTGATGTGAACATACCCGTATATGACCTTGTTATCCCGACAACAGAAAACGTGAACTTCACTAGATTGGCTCGACCTGGCCCAAGGAAGCAAGCAGCTGTGCGAGGTGCCGTTCTGCGGTTTCAGTGGTGAAGGTGGTTTAAGAAGTTCGTGGCTACTCATTTCCATCCTTGGAAACACTGCAATTTGCTGCTTCCTCGGGCTGCAGCTTACCCCCTCCCTCTCATCAGCGCTGGTGCTCATATGACCCCGTGAGCTGATTAACTTCTCCCCTCCTGGTTGGTTTTCAACCAATGTAGTGAGTTGAATCAGTTCGCTGCAGGGTCAGACAAGTACTGGAGCCAGAGCACTGGGGGGAAGGATGAGGCCATGGCTGAGGCGGCAACCGGCTGCTGGTTCAGCCTCTCCGGTTTAACTGCACCGTCAGGTGGTTCGCTGCCATTACTTGCGAGACTGTCGGGTAGAGTAGATCACTATATGCTCTTTGCTAAAAATAACTCCCCGCTCTCTTTGGATTAGTTGTTTTAAACTGAGAAATTGATCTCATTTGCAGTGCACTCTTTTACATCTTTGCATCAATGTAGTGGAAAGGCAGCCAAGGGCTGGGAATTTCTGGAAGCAGTGCGTTTTAGGACTCTGCCATTGAACTGATCCGGTCTGCCTCTGCATTTGCCGGTGATGATACTGCTTCTTTCTGTATCTGTAAAATAGAAGAGACTATAAGAATGCAAGAGAGGATTTTTCTAAACCATTGCCTATAGGCTTGACCATTCTCCAGTGGCTAAAAATGAAAAATTACAGCATCAAGAAAATGAAAATTTGATCTATGCTACTCATGGCTGAAAACAGCCCCATAGTGTCCTTCTGTCTTCCCAGAGATGGACCGACTCTCATAACCTAAGGTGATAGAATAACCTAGGGAGATTTTTCTGTGTGGGTGGTAAGAAAGGGCAAGTGGAGAAATAATGAAAAACATGAATTTGGGGGGGGGGGGCAGACCTTGGGAGGATTTGTGTGTACAAGTTACAGACCTTTAGCCCAGATTGCGAATTACTTTTCATTTTGGTGAGCAGTGGCTCACATGAGCACTCAATTAATTCCAGTGGGATCTCTCATGAGGGTAGCCACTTACCAGTAAAACTTAATTGCTCACTATGGAGAGTGCGCATTTTCTGCTTTGTTTTTGAATGTGGTAGTTTACTGGCAACTTGCAAAGTAGACTTCTCTTGTAAGGAAGAAATAGAGTTTACTCTTACAAATGTTCTACAGAAATTCTGGTTTCTAGTACTTTTTGCATGTATATAACAATTCAGAAATTAGATGTGAGTTAAGAGACCCCAACATCATTTTGGGGGCTGTAATGTTGTTGGTAATAGCGTATTTTCTGAATTCGAGCTTTGCCTGTTGAGAGTTAAGGTGAATTTCAGGCAGACAGTTGGCTGTTCCCTGTCTTACACCTCACCTTTGCATCCTGATGTAAACCACTGCCAGCTCTCCGCTTCAGGAAAGCTGCAGTTATCACTTGTATATCACTTGTGTCTCAGTAGGATGCGAGCTGTAGAAACAAAGAAGCAAGAAATCATTGATGAACTTATTTCTGTGAACACTGACAAACTTTGTCATTCACTCCGCAAGATAAATACATTGGGTTAAAGGTTTAAAATGCGGAGTTAATATTTGAGACTTTAATGTTTTTATTATCTGTGCTTGCTTTGGGCCCGTAAGCAACAGATAACTTAAAAAAAGGAAAAAAAAAAAAGGAATTAATATTTTTATTTATGCATAATTCTGGATATCTCCTTGGACAGAAAGATGGAAAGTTCCTGAATACTGCTGCAACATATGACTGCCTTGTGACAACACTGCAGGGTAGGTTGGTGTCACAGAAGAAACGATCTCCAAGAAATGAAGGGGTTCAGAAGTGCAGCGATGAACGTGCTTTTAATGCTTTCTTCCCTCTAAATGTAAAATTCAGGCACCCACTTTTCTACTCGGTTATGTGCTGATCAGTGATAACCTTTTAATGAACTGTCCTGGGTCTTACGCTTTCACCTGTTAAAATAAATGACATTTATTAAAAAACCAGTAACAATAACACCAAAACCACATTGTTTTAGGGCATAAATCTACCACTTCAATTGCATGAGCCTGTCAGTGAATTTCTGACACCAAGTTATGTTATTTAATGAGTGCTATTAGGTAGTTCTGTCACTTAATAGGATTGAGGGTTGGAAATGCCATGTAATATCACTTCACTGGAGAAAAAATCAACAAACAGCCCTCACTAAAAACCTCACATCCCCTTTGATGTCGGTAAGACCTGCTGTCACTTCAGAAAGGAACCCGCCGGGGCTGTTTTCACAGGGCTACAGCTGCCATTTTAGGAGAGGCAACAGTTATTCTTGGCAATTTTACACTAGGGGCACCCAAAAAAAAAATTCTCCCGCCATCTGACCGAGAGTGAAGAAACATAGAATAGTTATGGCAAAAGGCCCTTTGCAGGCTTATGTCCGTAAAACCTCACCTAGTTCAAGGAAACGGGAATGTAGGCTCTGCACATGGGAAAAATGCTGATGGCCGTTATTGTCATGTGTTGTCATTTACACTCGGGTATCGCCTAAAATCCCTGGTTAAGTTCTGGGCTACCTTATGTACCATACAATAAGTGAAAGTCAGTTTTTGTCCTGAAGAGTTGTTGATGGTCATGCAGTCATCTGTGTCTCCAGGGGTCCATCTGGTTGCCCTCTACACCAGCTGAGACTGCATCTTTACGGGAAGAAGTGTCAATGCGTTGCGGAAGAAAGGGGCAACAGCCTGGAGAAAGAAGGATGCAGACTGGTAGCAGTTCCGTTTCAGATATTAGTTTGCAGGCTCATGTCACTGGGCAACTTAAAGCCACCAGAGCTTAATTGCGTGGTGTTTTCCCCTGTGAGAAAAACTCTCTTTTCTGCTGAGAAAATTCCCCACCTCCCTGGGAGAACAAACATAACTACAGGAACCACTGCGGAGTGTGGAAAGAGGAAATATGCTCCACCTACAGTCCTTGATGAACACTCTGGGTCTGAGCATGGTTGGTGACACTGTTCTGTTTCGATCCAGAAAGTCAAATTCTCACTTCGATGCTGGTGTCCTAAGCATAGCAAAGGAGATAATTTCCCTCTGCAGCAGTTGAGCAACTTAAGTGGGGTTAAAATGGAAAAGTTAGGTCCCCTTGGAAAATTCAATGGAAACAGGTGTTTTGCCTTTCCCATTAGATTCACCTTTAAGTCCCTGTGCAGGTTCTGGGGGTAAAGACGCTTGCGTTGGCACCATCATGAGGAGTCCCATGTGTCTTTAGATCTTTCCTTAGCACAATTTGGATTTTCTCCTGAACTGTGCAGAAGCCTTTTCTTTAAATTGCACTTGCACTTTTTGTGATCAAGGTTACAGAGTTTTTTGGCTGGATGAGATCCCCCTGAGACTCTGTCCTGCATTGTTTGAGCAGATGTAGAAGACGAACTAGCAGACTGATCTCAGAGAAGTGGTGGGCAGCAGCCACGACTCTTTTGCCGGGCCGCATGTGTTTACAGGCTGTGGACTGGTGACTGGTGCAGAGGATGAGTCTGCATTCCTTAAACTTTGAATTTCCCTTGGGTACAGCACTGTGTTAAGATGCATAGGATGCAATCGATACCTTCTGGAGCCTGTGTGCGATGGCAAATCATTTGGAATAAGGGCAGCTATAACATAATATCCAAATCACTTGCACTGGTTTGCTTCTGCTAAATCTACAAAGTAGCATGTAAAATGAAAAATTGTGGCTAAGTGGTGTAAGATGTATCATAAAATACCAATTACAACAAAACCTTTTAAAAACATTGCTATTGACAGCTAGATAGGTAGATTGCATGCGAGCATATTGTAAGTGCCTTGCGTGTGTACCTGAAGACAAGGTAAATTCCCGAGGCGAAATACGGCTCCCCGAAGCCCCCAACAGAAGTCTCTCTCACTTTGGAGCACTCAGGATTTCATCACAAATCCCACGGAGCCCATTTCAGGCTGGACAGGCTATATACAGTGGGAACGAAAAAGCCACATGCAACGTATTCAATTTTTATAGAGAGATCTGTATGCTTGGTAGTAGATGTTCTTCAGTCCTAAGACATACTTACGGCGTTAAGGTACACACAGCTTTTTCCTGTAACAAATCAGATTTGTCATTACTTGACTAAGTGCTGATAGAGACCTAGGGAGAAGTTAAATCCTCCACATAACCTGATGAAATAATACCAATGACAATGCTTAAAAATTGAATTAGGCTGCAATATCCTTATTTCTTCCCTTATGACAACTGTTTTCTGAAGCCTGTAGCAGATTTTGGCAATAAAACTGGATCTAGAGATTGAGGGTCTTTCTGAGACTGGGCTTTTTGCATTTCATTTTAGATGCTTTAGTTTTGCAGAGCTTCAGGTGTGGTTTTTATTCAAATTGTTGGGTGGCTCTTAATTATTATGTGTCCAATTCACAGGGTTTCCAGGTGGGATTTGTGACTTGAGAAGAAAATGGGTTATGCAAAAAATGCCTTTGGCTTTGTCAAGCGTATTGAAAAGTGTGTGCTCTATTGCAGTTGAAGACATTCAAGCTGCACAAAAATTGTCCTGTGGGTCAAAATGGTACATGCATGAGGAGAAGGAAAGTGAAGTCCCAGGGTCTGAATCCTTAGTATAAAGGAGGTTTATTAAGTGCAGATCTTTTTTTGGACCTTGACAGTGGGATCTAAATAGAAAGTGCCCAGCTAAGCTTAGCGAAGTCCTGCTGGGATAGGTCATTTTTGGAATAATCCAAACATGACCTGGGCCAACTTTTTCTGTTCAGAAAACTGCATAGGTCCCTGGTTTAAAACAGACCACTTTTTTAGGGATTTTCTGTGGAAAGAAGCACAGCGTCTAATCTCAGCATGCAATTGTTGCAGCGTTATGCACAAATAGCTCCACTAAGGGGATACCCAGATTGAACATACACCTATTCCCTTTGATTTACTGCATTTATTTCACATTCATGGACCCCTGAAATCTTGAGGGCAAACAGTTTCCCGTTGGTTAGATGCTTAGACACAGAATAAGATGCAGGAATAAGCAAAGGGTGATGTTTTGCATTTGTCTCAGAAGAAGGCTGCCCAGCTGGACTGACTGAGTTCACTTCATCACATCACCTAACCCTGCTTACCCAAGAACTGCCAGCAGAAAAAATTCTGCTTCCTTAGGCGGTGGCCATTAATATTTTGAAACTTGTTTTGGTTCTTTCACATGAGGAAGCCTTTAGTGTGTCCAGTAAAAGAAAAACACTGCCATGCAAGGCCTCACCTTGACCGGATCACCTTGATAAAACTACACTTAATATGATTGCAGTTATTTTCATAAGGAGCTGAGATTTAAGCATCCTCTGTTAAATGTCCTCCTTGTACGTCAGAGGCTTTGAAGACGGTATCAGCGCCCGCACAGCGTGCGCGTACGGCTGGGTGCAAGGCAGGGATTGCCTGTGTGGGAAAGGCACGAGGGGGAGCCGTCCGTCAGGCAGTGGCAGCGGCGCCCAGCCATGCCTGCGCCTCCCGACCTCGCTCCGAAAAACAACTTACGAGATTTAAACGGGATTTTTAAAAGTGTGGCATGAGCTGATGTAGCAGAGGGGACCGATGGGAATTTGGGAAAAGAGAATATAGGCATGTTCTATTTCTCAAGTGAATAAACAAAAGCTGTAGAACCAAGCACTCCTGAACACTAACAGTTATTTTCTTTTGAATCCCCAAATTTCCTATGTCAGGCTGTTTCTCTTTTGCAGTCTTCTGTTTCTTAAAAAGACACATTGCTTTGGAAAAGTAGTAAAATGCCCTGAGTGTAAAATATACTTCTGCTCCCTCTCTCCCATTGGTACCTCCGTGAAAACTCAGTGGTCCCATACTGCACCGAGGAGAACATCACCGCCTGGACAGGGTCCGGCTGCTCTTCAGACTGCAAACTGGCGGGCAGGCAGCATGCGTGTCGGGCACCGGGGGAACGTGCTCCGCTCAGGCAGATGCATTCACAAGCTGTTTAAAGCTGCATAGCAGGTATTTCTCAGATACAGTGAAAGTAGGATAGTTTCACAAGCAATGGAATAGATGGAGTTTGTGGTGGCGTCTCAAGAAGGAGTTCACAAAAGCAAGTGAGGAAGCTGTTGTAGGGTCACTTCATACTGAAATAAGTGTCAGCAAAAGGGAAATCCCATCCAACTCTCTTCTAGCCCCAGATGTTTGTTCCTGCTGCCTCCCCTGCTCCAGCATCAGCCTTCATGGCAATGACATGGATCAGAAAACTGATCCAGCTAAAAACTAGACAGACTATTAAAAAATAAATAAAAACCCACCAACTTGGGCTTAGGCCAGGCTGAAGTGCCTCTGCATCTTGCAGCTTGTAGGAGCAAAAGTCAGGACAGGACTGTTAAAATTTGCCCATAAAGATCTAGGAGGGAGCCATGCTAAGAAATGAATCATGGGAAGTTCAAAAGCCAGCTTCTTTCCCCAAAAGAATCTACTTCTGCATGGGTAACTTTGCCAAGACGAACGTCTGAAGTCTGCGTGTGCAGCCATTCACCGGGGCAGCTTCTTCTATGTGGGAGCTTCTCCCTGCTTCAGTGCGTTAGCATTTTTTTCCATGGGCACAGACTAGGAGAGACTGGTTTCTTCACATTCTACTCTATCTGCATGAGAACAGCCTTCAGGAAGAACGCTGAGACACCACAGACTTCATATGTAACAGCTTTGGTGTGGGAATCGTGATCAACTGCTCTTTAAGGTTTTGGCTGGCTTCCCAGTTTTCTGGTGTTTCAGTTCTTGGGATGTCCTTGCACAGAAGTTGGAGGCAATTTACAGCTTGTGTGTTGGGAAACAGCATTCGTGTAAATGGTTTTTCCTAGAAAACGGGGAAATTTGGAGTCTGCTGAGACTTTTGGGTGGAAAGACTTTAGATTTATTTTTCCCTTTGAAGCAACAAGGCAATGCTCCCACTACTTGTATCCTAAGTAGGAAGCATTTATGTTTTGGAAGACTTTTGTGTCATACGTTCTGTCTAAGAGAAACTAAAAAAATGAATTTGAACCTCCATCTCCTCCCAAACATCCCTGACCGAGTGAATTAACAGACTGGTTTTGATTTTAAAAGATACACAACTGATCTTTTTAGTCGTGCCGTAAGAGTGAGGTTCTGGCTACTAAAAGTGCGGTGCTGCTTCCAGATGCTGACGTGCGGTATTGATGGCTGGTAGTGAGAGACCCCGCGCAGAGGAGAACTTTTCGTAAGAGCAGAGCTGTTAGCGTGAGACTCCTGGGTCCATTCCAGTCAGCCTGCGTGATATTTCCTCTGGAGTTTCAATTGGATTAGATATTCATCTTCCCTTCCTGTTCCAAACTCTTGTTTAGTGTTGATGTGTCCTCTTAAACTGTTGCCAAGTTCCAGCACAGTGGTGGTAAAGCCAGTCCTATGTCTATGCTGGGATTTTTAAACTTTTGGAGAAGGTTAACCCTTTGTCTCTATTGAAATCAGTGGGATGTATGCACCTACATCTCTTAAATGGCTTTGAGCTTTCCAGTGCTGCAGCAACCGAAAGGCCAAGCTCAGGAACCCGCGGCAGCTCTGAACCTGCTTCCAGCCTGTTCCCCTCTGCAAGACGCAGAGTGAGCGTTTATAATCACTTCGGGAATGCCTGCCACAAGCAGACTTACTCCAATGCTTGTGAGGTAGTTCAAAGTGAGATGCAAGAAATAAAAATCTGCCTTGCTGCTTTTGCTGCAGGCAGCTGCCTCCTCCCTGCCCGGGTTAGAGTCGCCTGCGGACAGACAGACACCGACCTGCAGCCATGCAGGAGCTGCCGGGGCTGCGGGGCTAGCATAGTTTCTCTATCTGAACAAACTAAATCTTGGTGATACCTGCGATTTCCTTTGCTAGCGAGGGTAACCGGAGCCTGCCCTCCGTTCCCTCGTTGTCCTCGCAGTCTGGAGCTCTGCCTTCCCAAAAGGGCTGTGCCCTTCCATTTTCTGCGTTGTTGGCTGACCTTTACACCGGAATAGCGGTTCCAGCTCTTCTTCTGGCTCCCTTTTGAAGGGAGCGTGACTGGAGCAAAATGACTGGCACACTGGTGAATGAGTGAAGAGTGCCGCGGAGAAATTGTAACGCTGTAGTATTGGAAGATAAAGCGAGCAAAAGAACATGCGAATGGCAGTCCTGGGTCCGACCAGAGCTCTGGCTAGTCCAGCAGTCCGTAGCTGAAAGGAACTGTAAGGAACGCGCAGACTTGCTGCTTTTGCAATGTAGGTACATTCCCAGTTCTCAGAGACAATCCCATGGCAAACATTCTGAATATTTAGTAAATTCTGCATATTGTTTGGATATTCTTGAGAAGGTCAATTATATCAGCTAGAGTGCACCTCTGCAAGCCAAATATCCTTTACCCTAACTACAGCTAGAAAAAGGTTAGGCACGTGGCACAGCTCTGGTTATTCAAACGCTTTTGTTACTCGCATTCTTTGTGAACTGTTCTTCTGACTCCCCAAGGTATTTCGCCCAGACTTTGTGCCCATCTGAACAGGTTAGGGAGAAACTTAGAAAGTGTTAAGAGAGGCAAAAATCTAAATACTGTACTAACAAAAATTAATATTAAATGTTACAATGCATAAGTATTTAGCATATATCCTTTTGATAGGTCACTATATACATATTTGGGTATACAATGACTAATTAAAAACCTAGGGCATATGGGCTGGGGGTTAATTTTTCTCTGGAAATGTAGGTGGCAAAAATGTTTCATAAATGGCTATTGTTTTCTAAAAGGACCAGATTTCTTGTGCTGTTTTTTTTTTTTTTTTTCTTTTTTAATCCTTGGAGATACAATAGATACATTCATCACACTTGGTTATCCGCATAGATTTCATTTATTTGTGTTTGCCTGCTTAGTGCAAACTCATTACTTGCCAGTAAAGTCCTCTGTTGACACAAAAAGACACTGGGGAAATATATTTTTTTTTTAAAATTAAGTCTTGAGTTCATATAAAATGTTTCTCATCGGTAAAACAAAATAAAGAACCCAGAAACACCAGCGTGCAGAAGTTCACAGCTTCTTATATGGTACATGTGCCATAGCACAGGGGACCATGTAGCCATATAATGAGGAACCTAATCCATTTTAAAAATCTAATGACAGGAACGATGGTTCAATGACTTTGAAAAACTTCTAAAACTCTTTGAGAGTGCGAGGATGAATAATAAGCTATGAAATGTATTTACCTTTAGAACAATATGTTTTGTTTCTTTAAGTTCAAGCCTTTGATTCATTGGACAGGCTCTGCTGATTTCTAAGGCGGGGAGCTAGGAGTCAAAATGGAATTAAAACTTTAAACTTAGTAAGGGACCTGTACCTACAAATGCAGTTTGCAATAAAAAACCCCTGAAAACGCAAACAAACACGTAAGACCCTCCCCTAAATCCTCCACCCTTTGCATGGAAGAGATGGCAGCTTTTGCTGTAGTTGTTATCATGACATTTTAATTCCAAAGGGGACTGCAGCCTTCTGTTACTGTTGCTTGGGAAGCACCAATGTGGGTATATTCTGCAGGGGAAAAAAGAGAATTCTGTGCTAATGTACCTCTGGTGTCAGTGTGTAAAATGTTAGTTGTGGATAAAGCTGCTTTGCTCCCTTTTTTCCTGGCCTCAGAAAGACTAGACTCTTCTGCTTCTTTCTGCGTGGCTGTGTGAAGAAATGCCCACGGAGGAACGTATGTGAGTGAGTTTCACACAGAAATCAGATCCAGGGTCATTTTCTTCTCTGGCAGGTCTGTGATTTGGGGCCAGCTTTGAAGAAATCCTGTCTTCTGCATGTGAGCATTAAGTCGCAAAGGGAAGCGTGTCGTCAGGAGACAGAGGCATTTTTTCCACTGGAGTAAATTAAGGCATAAATTACAGCAGCCTCAAGGTGCAGCCGTGTGCTTAGTAACACCTCAGAAAGGCTCAGTGATCATAAACTCATAGGAAAACTGAGCTTGGAAAGATCTCTGTAGGCCCCAAGTTGAACCATCTGCTCAGAGCTAACTTCCAAGCTAGATGAAGTCGTGCAGGATATTACTGCTTGAGTTCTGAAAAGCCAAAGTTGGAGATGATTTTATAACCTCCTTGGTCCCTGTTCCAGCACTGAGCCGCTGTCATTATAAGGAACATTTTCCTTATGTCCAGGCAGGGTTTCCCGTGTCGTGTCTGTGGCCTCCTGTCCTTTCACTGAGCACCTCTGAGAACCGTCTGGTTCCATCACCTCTCCCCACCTCTGAGGCAGGTGAGGAGTGCAGTACGGCGTCATCCTTCTCTTCCTCAGACTGAACCAGCCCTCAGCTTCTCCTTATCAGCCCCGGCCATCCGAGTGGCCCTCTGCTAGACTCTTTTCACTTCGCTGATGTGCAAATATATCCATATCATATGCCGGAGGGCCCAAATCTGACCACAGTGTTGGAATTTCGGCCTCAGTGCTGAATAGGGGGAATAATGGCGATTATTTCTGCGTATTGTCATCCTCCCAATGGCTGCGTGCTTGCCATGATTTTATTTCCTTCTGCCACCGCCAGTATAAAAGCTGTGCTGCTTCTGCCCGATGGCTGCTACAGATTGTCTCAGCTGGGCTGTGGGATCTGTACTTGAGGGTGCTTTTGACCTGCAGGTTGAAGTGCTCTGTTAATGTCAGACGCATGGGGTACGTCAGAGAGTCCTGCATACGCAGAGAGCTCAGGGTGATTACGGCTTGTTGCGAGGCAGGGGAGTCCCTTAACCTTGGTGGGAGTTAAGTAAACACACCAGGGTGAGAGCAGCCCCGCTGCAGGCAGAGCTGTACTGACTTGAGCATTCACTTTTGCAGGCTGTGAATGAGACCTGAAAAAAATGCCATTCAGAAGGAAGTCCTCTCCGTCTCAGAGGATTTTTCTAGCCGTTGGACTATGAGCTGTGCCTAGCCTGAAGACGTAGCATTAATTCAGGCGCTGCCACAAAATCTTTGAATCGCTCAGGAGAATTAAAAAATGCAAAAGAAAAGAGATTGGTCTTTCCCTCCCTCTTCTTCTCCCTTGAGCCTGTGGCTGATAGCTTAAATCATTCTTCCTATCCGTGAACATCCTTTTCCAACTCTCCTCAAAGCCAGAATAAACGCTGTACTTTTAGCATCATTTGGGAACTGTACCCCTAACACTGAGTTTAGATGCTGGCAGCAAATAAATATCATTTCAGTTCATATCCTTTTTTTGTGTGAACCAGGTATTCCATCTCAGATGGGAGTGCCGGAGTGCTGAGGAGGACATGAGGAATAGTTGATGACCGATGCCCAAGTTCACGGCCCCCTTCCCCCGACGGAGGCTCTGCCTCTAATGCAGTAAGGTTAGGAGGATCCGCATGTAATATAGTGCATAGACTGTTCTGGAGCCGAGCATGCTACTCACTGCTAAATTTACAGAGAAGAAAGGCACTGCGTGCCAAAATTACATAAATTCCGCTGGTTTCCTATAGACTAAACCTCATATTCACTAGGTGTGATTACCTCATGCTCACCTCTGCACCTGGGGAGTATACAAGGCCAACAAACAGACAGGCCGAGCCAGAAGAAAGCTTCCTGGTTCCTGAAACCACTTTGCTTATTCAGTGCAATAGCGTACGCGCGGTGCGCGAGTTCAGAGCGGGGGCACGCGTGGGGGCTTGGAGGTCTGCGTTTGTTCGTTGTGCAGGCCAGCCTCTCTAGCCCTGACCCAAAGGAGCTCTGCCTGCTGAAAGGGACCAAGGTGTGCTGCACAACGTGGCTCCGAGCGAAGGGGCGAGAGCCGTTGCCTATGTCCCGGCTTCTCCAGGACAAACACACGCAGCGGAAACCTCCTGTTTTGCTAACAGGACCCCGTTGTACGCTGCTGCGGTGGTGCACAAGCTCTGTTCCCTGCTCACCTCTTCACCTGCACCTGGGGACTCCTGTGCACAGGGGGAGACGAGACGTGAGGTTTTCTTCAGCGAAGGGCGGCAGGTGCTGGTAGAGAATAACGACCAAGTCAGGCAAACCTCCTTAGTTACAAGTGCCTTTTCAGCCCAAACAGGGTTTTTCACAGTCATTTTTTGTGTTAAAATTTGGTTTTGCAAATGAAAGCTTGATATATTTTCTTTTTAAATCAAAATAACTTTTCAAGAAAAGCAAAAACCCATTTACCTTCCATTAAATAAAATTTATTATCTTCCTCAGCTGTCCTGAGAGCTTAAAGGCAAAGGCGTGACGCTCTTTATATGGAACAGAAAGATGATCTGTAGCGAGGACCACTATGTTTTCATTTTTATTTGCTCCATTTTTGCGAGGCATTTTGAGCTGAGTGATGTCAGAGACAGCGGGAAATCAGGTCAGGCTGCAAGACTTGCTGTCTTTAGGGCGAGTGCTGCAGGGCCGCCTCTGAGAGCAACAAAATACCCTGAGCGTACCCATAGGCCCCTAAATCCAGGCGGGATATTTCTCCGGAGCCTTGCAGCTTGCCTGGCCACTCTCTGATGGTGACTGGAGGATGCACAGTCCCTTCACACTCATGGCACCAGTTCTCTACTGCTCCGTGTGTTTGGAAGCTGGTTTCCCAAGGAAAAGTTGTTTTTCATGGTCTCGTTTGTTTGTTTGCCTCTCTGTCTCCCTCCCTTTTAAATGCTGAAGCTGTTCACCAAAGAGAATTTAACTCTCTCCAAGTTTTGTGATACAAAGAAGCTGCACTGATGAGGGAGACGCCAGAAATGTTTTGGCTATGACGTGGTCTCACACCTTGCTAGACACCCGAGAATCCACGTGTGAGTGAGGCATTGTAATGTCTCGACCACAGGCTGTGTCACAAAGCAAGATCCATCCAAGTTTCCTTAGTTCCAGTGTTCGTGAACTACTGGTTTTACTTTCACCCGTCTGCCTTCCCGGTGATTGCTCCTAAACATTTTTGCCACACCCTCCTTCTCTATACTCTTTTCAATCCTTCCTGGAAATGTATCTAAGTCATTAATTAAATCACTTAATGGGAGCATCAAGATAGTTACAGGATATAACGAGTGATCCTATTACTGTGACCGTTGTCCTGCCTTCCCCGGTCCCCACCCACCCCTTTCATTTTTGCTCCCCTGGCCTGTTGTATCATGTCTCCATGGAAGATTACCATTTCAAGGCAAAGACTGTGCCATTGTTTTCTGAGAACCACCCAGGATAGCTAGGGGAGCTCAAGTAATAATAACTATTATTAATAGTGTGGTAGAGGGTGGAATTTGGCTGCTGGATCCTTTTTGTGCGGAGGGCCTTTATGCTGAGATACGTTGCCATGCTTCAGCGTGTTTTGCCCTCAGACAATGCAGAGCAAACGGACTTTTCCTCAGTTTTTCATGTTCCTGATCCTGAAAATATTTTTGAGTCAATGGAGTTTGAAAATCTCATTTGAAATGAACTGCTCCTCTCTCGGTGGCAGGTGTGTTTGTCCCTGACTGGATCTGCCTCTAGGTTAACTCAAGCCAGCGTTGGGATGAGCAGCAACATTGGGAGTCCTGGCCCCAGAACCGCGAAACGATGATCGCTCAGAGCACGCGCATTTTCTTGCTCATAAACTGCATGAGGATAAGTGAGAGTGAGTTGAGACACACAGGCGCAGAGGGGTGCGTGTACGTACCACTGTTCCTCACATCTTGCCTACCCTGGCAAGCAAGAATTTTTCGCCCAATCGAACTAGCGCTTGTGCAATAAACTGAATATACAAGCTTTCTTCTAGAAGAATGAAACTGTACACGTTAACTTGGTTAACAGCTTTTCTTTAGTTGCCTGCCAAGCACTTGACTTGGTTTATATCGTGACTTGATAAAGAAATGACATCATTAATAATAACAAATCATTTCTATGTAAATCAGTGGACCTTCTACCTGGATCATTTTAATGATTGCCCTCCAGCTCACTTTTTATTTCAAACAGCATCTTCACATCCAGTAATAACTATTCATTCATTTATTTCTGATTGTTTTGGACTTGATAAAGGAAACAAAAAGGGCAGAACCCTTCAGAAGCTTCAGAATCCAAACAAATCCATTACTGTGTTGCCTTTTATCAGGTTCTTGCAGCTTTGTTTAATGTTTATCATTTTAATGTTGGGGTTTTTTCCCCGAGTTTTTGAGGTTTGGAATACAAAGTATTCTTTTATTGTTGTTACCATTTTGCAATACCCAAAATATTTTATGCTTTCTATAGAAAAGCAACATCTCTCACCGTTCAAGTCATCTCTTCATTAAAATATGAGGTTTGCAGTATCATCTGGAATCAGATGAAATTGGACTCGAGCTCGTACATCCATTGGGGAGAGTTTCCTATCAACTGGGACTGGAACTGAGTCTTTCGACCTCTTTTCCTGACTGTGCCTTTAAGTCACTGTCTGGCTCTTGTAATTTAATTAAATTTTTAGCACTTGCCTGCAAAACGAGGATGATTATTTTATCCTCACAAAGGAGTGTTAAGAAGCTTAATTAAACTGTGCCTTTAAAGTACTTTCCTTAATACACTACAGAAGATTAGTGTATTAACGTATATCACATGCCTTACATAGAAGGAGCTTTATACCAAGCACATTAAGTGAACGTATACCTTGGAAAAGGCCTTTGTGTGCATCTCCACTCATGGCAGTATTTTATGTCAGCTCACTCCTTTGAGTCAGAAACTTAAATGTAGTAATTAATATCTTTTTGTGTCTGAAAGCCAAAGCTCCACAATTAACAATAATGCGCAGGTGATAATTAAGGTTGTTCTATATCCTGTGTCTAGCAGCTGATAACGTGGACGATCTGAGCTGCTGGTCCTAGCTGATATTTTAGGCGAGGGCAGTGAGAAAGCTAAGAGATGGTTTTAAAAAAAGATGATGTAGTCACGCAGGAATGCAGTCATCTGAAAAGTACCTATGATAGATGGGGAAAAAATGCTTCATTCTTCCATAACTAGGTCTCTCTAATGGTTCCCTATGATCAACATAACACATGTCAAAAACTGAGTTTACGTGGACCAAGACTTGGCAGGTTTTACTGCCAAAGCATCAGCCATCTAGTGATGTGAAGAGCTGGCAAGGTGCTCAGGCTAGCCAGGCAGCCCACAC
Organism: Platalea leucorodia; assembly: GCF_965183815.1. Classification (NCBI taxonomy): domain Eukaryota; kingdom Metazoa; phylum Chordata; class Aves; order Pelecaniformes; family Threskiornithidae; genus Platalea; species Platalea leucorodia. Next base: position 49,517,768 of record NC_138831.1, read on the forward strand.
TTAGGTGATAATTTATGGCTACCTGTAATCTCCTCTAAATAGAAACCATTCATATTCTCACTAGGGAAGCTAGAAATGACCAGACAATGTGAGTTCAGCCAAACCAAGACTTCATATAACTTTACAAAAGACAAACGCTCTCTGGTACTGACATTAACAATGGTATGGGCTCTTAGAAAGTGTTTGCTTTTAGGTTTTATTTATTTTAGTATTGTTTGCTTCTGTAATTTCAGAAACTGGCAGTTTATAAGAGCTGAAATAGAGTTTTAACTCTTGAACTTTGATTCTGTTTATTTAAAGCACAAAAAAGACTCAGGACCAGCCCAAGTCAGCGCAATGCCGTGCAGTGTTGTTTGTGCGCTCCCAACGGGTGACTCGCTGACAATTCCAAATGTATGTGATACTGAAATGATTAGTCACTGATGCTATCTATCAGGGTACTGCAGAATTCGTGCAGACACTCTCCTCGCCCCACCCTGTGGTTTGGCATCGCTCTGCCCTTCCCTGGTGTGCTCCTGCCTCCGCTCTGGGAGGTAAAGCGGGTGTTGGCAGGGGAGGCGTGGGCCACATCCATCAGGCTGGGGATGCTTTCCCTCTCCTCAGCACAGGACCGCAGCCGATCGGGGCGGGCCTGCGCAGGAGGCAGTGAATCTTAGGGAAGGTCTTGTGCTCTGGGAAAAGATCTGCTAATCTTAAGTGAGAGCAGGGGTTGATCTAAGTTGTTCTGATACTGGGGCTGCGCTACCTTGCATGTACAAAGTCTTCCAGGAACGGGTCTGAAGCCTTCTGTGAGATCGGATAAGATCACCGGGGAACAGGCTGTTAGAAAGGAGTAAGAGAGAGTTCTCCATTCACAGATCCTCGGCCTCCTTGTTCAAAGATTTAATATTCTCATAGCTGGCGGTGTAAAGAATTTGAATCTTATTGCCTGCTTGTAGTCACGCACTGAAGTTAACAGACGCAGGTTGAGAACCTCAGTTTAGATCTACCTTTTCCTCGAACCTGATTTATTCATGTGCTGAGATCAAGGATTCCACACGAAATTCTCTTAATTCTGTGGGCGCTGATGTCTAATTTTGGCCTGAGCTATTCTCTGCTCTGCCTGTCGGTCTGTCTGTGCTGTTTATCTTTGCACGTATGCATAGTTATACATTATTATCTATGAATGTTCTTCATTACCCTCCTGAAGAGAGTGCAACACTGCAGGGGGACAGGGACTCTTTATTCTTTATATACAGCAATACAGTACAGCCTTGAGGTATCACTGAAACTCAGATCATTAATTCCATTAAGTTTAACTAGTGAGGAAAACTGTACCTGTTTCACAATTCTTTGTGTTTTATTAACTTCTTTTTTGTGGACCAGCAGGTTCAGGTCTTCTCACTTTTTTTTTTTCCTTTTTCTTTTTTTGTAACTGTTAAGCAATTCCACCTGGAGATGTGAAAACTTCACAGGCTATAAAGCTTACATCCTGCAAATCTCCCTATCCAATATTAAAAACATCTAAAGGAGGGGAGGCACAGTTGAAATATTTTGAGTTATGTTTAGGAATGAACACAGGGATTGGATTTGTTCAGCAAAATAGTCTTGGCGGTTTTAGGAATGGCCCAATGAATGAATCTCAATGCAATGGAAGTATGGAAAATACCTTTTACCAGATAGCGGAATGAAAAAACTTTAAAACTATTAGTAGAGTTAAAGCCATGTGAAAAAGATCTTAAAAGCAGAAGGGACAGTGGCAGCTGCCACTGCCTTTTATTAATTGTGGAAGTCCTTCTCCCCCACCGATGACCTTTGAAAAGATGCTTTTCCTTGCAAAGGGGAAACATCTGTTTCTCATGTAAGTTAATACTTAACCGAAGATACATAGTAGAAACACCTTATCAAAAATAGGACAGAGGCAAAGACTGGAAGGATTGGCTTATGCACCCGTAGTGGAAGCAAGGTGATACTTTCAAATCGAGTAGAAGAACGTGGATCTTGGGTTGAAAAATATCATATAAGAAGCGCGGGATCATTTGTGTGTGTGTATATATGTATGCCTATATCTGTAATTAGTAACTGTTTCTAATAGGTTATGGGTTTGGAAGTGCTAGCCTTTGCGTTATTAGTCTCATCCTCATATTTATTTAAGACGCTTGAGAGGGTAGCCGTGTTACACGGAGTTTAGGACTTGTTTCGTGTTAACTTGCGGAACAATGTTGTAGTTACACTTCCAAACTCCTCTGTACCACACCTGCCGTCGTACCACCTGTACAGTGTGGCGCTCCTGTCCTTCTTTTTTAAGATAAAGATGGAATGCCAAAGCAAATAACTATCTGAAGCAAATCTACGGAATATCCTAGTCCGTATAGCAGGCTTATATATCTGCTTGATAAGCAATGAAAACTGGTCTGATTTCTATGAGCATTGTCAGAGGAGTGAAAAAGAGCATGTGAGTGCGTAGTTACATTATTGGAGTATCACCACGTCTTTGCTTCAATGTAGGCAGCAGTATGTGGAGTTTTGTGGTTCTTTATGCCTTAAAGGAAAACCTTATAACTTGTTTTTCTTCAGGTTGCCATAACACTTTGTATCTTAGCAATAAATATTGGGTAAATTTAGTGTTATCTCAAGAAATTTGTGCTCCAGAGATTTACTGTTGCACTCCCACAGTACCTTTAAACCCCACAGCACCAGTAGGACAGCAATTCCTGGCCTGTGTTAGGACCAATTTACCTCATTTCCTCTGCTTCAGCAAAGTGAGATTGAAGAGGTTAGAAAAATAACAAACATAAAAACAGGAGGAAAGCTATTGCTAACCTCTGTGTGTAACGCTCCCCGAGCCACCCTGCAGAACAAGCCCAAAGGGTTCTGCTCAGCGGAGGTGAGGGGAAATCATTCTTCTTTTGTACTGCTAAGCAGGACCCTGTTTAAATCCACGCTTGTCACCGTTGTCACGTCTCATCTGGGTGTCTTTAACATGACATAAAATACTGCTGTGTTAAGGACCAAAAAAAAGTGGAAAATGCACTCATCTGTGTCCCTCACTTGTGCCAAAGAATTTTTCATTCTCACCTCAGCTCTAATTTGAAACGTGTTAAATAAAAATCTCCAGGAGAGTATCCAGAATAGATAGGCATGTTTAGGTCAGCATACTACTTGGCGTTGCCGTGGACCTCATCTCTAATTACTAAAGAAATAGTGAGTTAGTGAGTTAAAATACGCAGCGACTGTGACCTAAATCATTTCCATTCTGGATACTGGCCTGAAATAAAGAGGGCTTTTCATTAGCATGGCACAGATTTAGTGTCGTGGGACATAGAGTTTGTGCTTCGGAGGAAGTGCGGTCAATGGGCCATTAAGTTTTGAAACAGGAGGCAGGCATCTTCTAATCTCAGTGCTGTTGACAATAAATATTGGGGAATAGCTTAATATAGATTCATGATAGCCATGCCAAAGTCATTCAAGTAAACTCAGACTTGTAATACTACGAATGTGCATGCACTGCATTCACATAATGGAGGGATCGTTTGCAGGTCCCAAAGGAAATCTCTCCTTTCAGCCCTGGAAGACGAGAAACCGACTGGGAACTCTAACCCAGTGTATAGATTGAATGGCAATTACTTGTATTGTGGGGATTTGCTTTTCCCTTGTTGAAAATAAAATGTTAAAATTAGAAAACAGTTCCTGAATTTTGGCACTTTCCCATTTAAAAACAAGTAAACAAACAAACCTCCAAACCAAGATTTACACCTTCTGAAACCCTTCAGGGTATGCATGTAAGGGGAAGCCTTCAAGCTGGGGGAAAGCAGCAAGCCGAGGTGGTGCAGCGCAGGGGTCCCGGGAAGCAGGGCTGCGCGGTGGCAGGGAGGGACAGGAGATGGCTCGGTTTAGCCTAGTACGGTCTATGAATCACACTGGAGTGCTTTAGGTTGCCACTTTTCAGGCTGTCATTTAAGTGGTTGTAACTCCACGAGGCCATATCTAAGCAGCCTGTAGCTCATCTGTGTGTGTCAGGGGGGTGGTGGGCTGAAGGAGCCCTGCAGCCTCCTCCCGCCTGTCTCTTCGGCAGTGCATCCTGGCTAAGGTGAGCCACACGACATGCAAGAGAACTGCTCATTAAAGAGATGTGTATTTTCTGCAGGATTAGGATGCTCAGATTTACAGAGGACATTGGGGTGTCCCGGTCCAAGGGATAATCTTTGACAGCCTTACCCTTCACAGCTGAAAAACCCCAGATTTCGTTTTATATTTTTGACCCTTAGTGGGGAAAATTTCCAGGTGTGCCCACCCAACATTGGCACAAACTCTTCAGCTCTCGCATCCCTAAAGCCCCGGTGGAGGTACCGTTCTGGAGTAGCTACTGGGCTGGTTTGTGCTGCGTGAGCAATGGCTGCGGTGCACGGTACCGAAGGGAGCTGACAGCAGAGCTCTGCATCCCAACAGTCAGCGGCAGTGCTAGTTACTGGTTAGAAGCTATTCAGTACATCGTTTCTTCCTCTTTAGTCTCCACGTGGCCAAGGTTGTACTTGCAGCACGCTGTGAAAACTCTAATCTGGAGATGGAATGATTAAATTGCCATGTGTTTTTGTGATTTTCATCAGTTTTCTTACCTGAATGCTTCACTAAGATGAATGTTTTTTCCCAGTGTTTCCAATCAAAAGGGATGTTTTTTTACTGTCATTTAAAGGTGCAGGTTGGTAGCTCAGGATTGTTTTGTAGAATAAATATATTTAAAAAAATAAAATAAATGAATAAGGGCACCTAGTCTGAAACAGCTAGAATCTGAATTTTTTGAATTTGTGTCATTAAACACTTTAATACAGTGTTTAACGCTACGCCATGTTCTTGATAGACTCTAGACCAGCCATCTGTTCAAGGCTAAGACCAGCCTCTGTCTTAATGAAATTTGTTGCTTTATTCACTGGGTATTTTACCACTTCTTTAACAAAAAAGCTTCTGTGGACAACAGTTTGCCTCACTAGGCTCCTGGAGCCAGACCATCCTATGAGCAGGTCCTATGGAAAAATAGCATGTTATCCTGTAATTAGACTGTGTCATAATGTACACACTCAGAGAGGTCAAACAGAGGTTGAGCAGGCAAAGGCAACCTTATTTCTGCCATTTCCTTCTTTTTGGCTTCGCAGCCTTAATAAATACTCTTTTCTCAGTTTCTATATGCATCTGCATCAGGCGGGTTCCTCCTTTTCCATGCTACCCGAGCACTGGCTCCGGTGTTAGTGAGGATACAGGGGTGACCTGCACAGGCACCGACTGCAATCCAGGCTGGCGGGTAATTTCTGTCTGTGGTCCCCAGCCTTGGACTGGAAAAGCCATGCACATTTGCTGCTCCGACATGTGAGAGCTACTAGGAAATGGAGCACGGTCTGGGAGAAGGGAGTCATTGGAGATCTTAGCCATGAAAGTGCCACTGTCTCTGCAATGTAGATACGTGTACTTTGTTGGATAAATTTGAGCAGATTTATTTAAGACTCGGAGAAAGTGTGTGCCTGCCACAAAACCTGCCTATCTCATCTCCAGGCAAATATCAGTTTCCTATAATGAAGCACAGGGGTGCAAAGCCTTCTCAAAGGAAATGTTGTGACCATTTTGACACAGAGACAAATCAACTTTTTTCTCCTATACTCGTTTTCAGAGACAATCTGTGTTCAAATTACTGTAAACAATTCAACTAGAAGCAGACGCTTGGAAGATCACAACCCAATAGTTGAAAGTAATCAAGTAATAATTAGTTGGGAATAGTGTCTTACACGTCAAGTAATGCTAGTAGTAGGCTGTTGGGATAGCCGTATCTATAGCTATTCTGAGCTAATTAAAAAATTCACTGACAGTTCACAAGTGTGTTTAGTGGGTACATGGGTTGACTTGGAAAAAGTTTGATCTAGTAGTTGTATGAAAAAGCTGAATGGAATTGAAACGGGCTCTTGTCCTCTGTTGACTGGGAGTTTTGAGACAGCACAGTATTGCCAAAAGAACAAATAAAGAAAACAAAGCAGCAATGAGGGCTGGTAGTACTTGGAAGTGAATGCTAAAATTTCCCTGACTTCAAGGAACTAAAAATGCTCTTTTATGGGCTGTTCATGCAGCCTCCACCTTGTAGAAATCACAGCCCCTTTCAAAGGCTGGATCCCCACCGAACCCATCCCTCGCAGCCGTCTGCAGCACGTGGTCCGAGCAGCGGCAGCGTGTCAGCGCCGGGGTGTCCTGCTCTTCCCCCGCCTCCACTGCGCCTTACTCTGTAAGCAACGCTGCAAGGGGAGCATGAAGCTTTGTATACATACATACATACATGTACACACACATATGGAGATGTGTGGATATATATATGGACACAAAAAGGCAGAAGAAAGCTACAGCTTGATCAATTTATGATTATTTCTACTGGTTATTTAACTCTCAAAGAATGCAAAACTGCTACTCTGTTAAATTACATTAAAGTCTGGTTTTCTTCAGGCCTGGTTTTGCCTGGCAGCCGTCCCTCACGTAGGTAGGCCCCATGGGAGGAATGTGCTCACTACATGAACGTCTGGGAGAAGCGGCCAGCCACGCTGCTTGAGTATTGAGTCTTTGGGTTTTATTTTAAACCCTCTTAAATGCATGAAATTTTCTGACAAACTGAAGGCAAATGAGGAAGGAGAGCGTTGTATACAGGCTGAGCTTATCTGTGACCCGGTGGGCTCGCAGAAGCTCTGCGTATAGCTCAGGTAGGAGCCTGGGGTACAGCTTGGACTGTGGGTTGGTGAGCACAAGCGCGTCCCTCCAGCCGCTCTTCGCTCCAGAGCCTGAATGCCGTCAGTTCGCCCAGCCGTTCAAGAAGCTTCTGGCTTACTGTGCACAGTAACAAATGAAGGCAGTAAATGGCTTTTATCTGGACCTGATTCATGCAGTATGCTCAGAAATGTGATGGCTCGGGGGAGGCTGGCCCATCTGATTTGGAGGTATTTACTGCTTTAGTCCATGCCTCGTGCATTTGTGGCTGGGCTACTCTAGGCCTTGTACGGCGGGGTTGCTCTCTGCTTCCAGTGCAGCACAGGGATTCGAGGCCAATGCTTACCAGATGCTGAGTGAACAAAAGTTACCGTAAAAACCAAGTTCTACAGTGTTGGAGGAATTATTTTATGGGGCTGGAGAAATACCATGGCTACCTCAGCATACCACTAGCAGGAGTTTTTATTTCTAGCCAATAAGTAAACCTGAAGACAGAGGGGAGGAGTGCCTACGCTGCAAACGGGGTACCACCACCCGTGTTAGCAGCATTGCTCTCCGTTTCTGGGGTGAGTTTACTGGGAGGAATTAGGAGCCTATAGCATCCCCTCTGCCTCCAAACTATTGAAGTGTGTGCCCAGATGAAGTGACTGGAATTGTCCAGCTCTTTGGCGACCATCCTTGCTGTCACAGTTACAACCAGCCTGGCCTCTGCAGCAAATGGTAGTTCCTAGTACCTTTGCTATACACTCTAGCTACCTTCTTCATGCTGCAAAGTATGTCAAGGTTATTTTTTATACACGTGAGCTTCTCAGATTGTGCCACGCTGTTGAAGAATTTTGAAAATAGAGCTGCAAGGCATTAGCTGTGCAGCTGTTCTAACAAAGTCTCCTGGACTTTGCCCATTTTAAAAAATTTTTACTCAGGAAAACATTGATGCTAATGGGAATTAAAAAACTGAAGTCAGGAGAGTTTGTCTAAGTAAGGGCTAAGTTGGAAGGAAGAGCTAAACTTTGCAAGCAAAAATTTTGCTTGGCTACAGAACCATGTAACAGCATCATGTGGGGATGTGGCACCTGGAATCCTGTCCTAAGAGAAAAATACACAACATTGGCTCTCTTGGGCAGGCCTGCAGAATTAATTTGATAGTGGAAGGCACCACACGGCACACGGAGCATGGTGGAGCTGCCACTCAGCTCCAGCTTTGAGTTTTGGAAGTGGATTCAGCTTAGGAATGTTTCCATGCTCAGGAGTCAATCACAAGATTTTGGTTTGGTATCGGCTGAAAAGATGAGGTAAATGTTTCTGAGGCAGCTCTGAAACTAGAAAACAAGACAAGGACAAAACTGTCGCTTCAAAAATGAAGATTAATGGCTGTTTAAAGCTTCTCATGCGTACCCATTTTCAGCCTTGTGTCTGTGAGCGAAGATTGCTGGTGCTGACGGCTGTTGGCTGTGGCAGGGTAGGAGCTCCTCTGGCTGTGCGTGCCGTACCAAATCACTAGGAGGGATTTTGCAGACTAGGCTCTGCGCAAGCAGCCTTGATGGGGGAGCTGTAAATCTGCACCCTTCTCACGTGCCAGCGGGTAACCTGGTGCTACCTTCTGTGGGACGCTGCAGGTTGTGCGATGCAGGCCTGTTACCTGCACGGGCCATGGGCTGGAGGTGGGGTTGTGGTCAAGGAGAGACATCCACGCCATGGCAGGTAGACAGCTGTAGTCTCTTTCCCCTTCCAGAAACTCAGGGGCCACTGGCATCTGCCCGGCAGGAGGGTGAGCACTCTCTGATGTCCTTGCTCCCAAAGCTGGAGACAAGAGTGTTGCGGGTGCCATGATGAGGAGCCCGGAGAAAGGCTGCAGCCTCTTTTCCATCTCCTGCCTTCCAGGGTGTCCATATCTGGCACACAGCCTGGGAAAATATAAACTTGGGGAACATCCTTGGCAGAACTGGCCGGGGAGAAAACTTACAGCGCCTGGCTGAGGGCTGCCTGGGGGCTGCCTGCTGATCTTCCAGGATTTGGAACAACAAATTCACCTTCAAAATTTGCAAACTGAGAGTGTGTTTCAACCCAGGGTGTTTCAGTGCTTCTATGGAAAATAATTCTATGTTCACAGTATTGATATGTTTGGAGGTCTGTGCAAAGAGTTAAGTTATTGTATATTTTAGTTTTTTAATTGACTCCATATCTGCTGGCAGCAGAATAGACATTGATCTGTTTTTTTCCTTTGCTTTATTTAGGAAAATACAGCACATAGTGTTTACTCTGCCTCCATACAGCATTACTTTGTAGGGTGAAAGTGAGGGCGAGACCACAGTGAAGAATTCCCTCATTGTCAATTTTAAAGGCTTCATAATAAATGGTAGGCTTTTTTGGATGGGAATCAGAAATGTTTTCATGACAGTGTTTTGCTTAACTTTTTGTATTCAGATGGGATTTTATAAACTCTTTTAAATTTGCTGGTTTATCATTTAAACATCTCCTTCTGGGCACCAACTACTTGATCAAATTACTGGAGTGACACTGTACCCGACATCTCTTAAGAAAGGATTTGAAAGACCAAACTGAGTGAGTGTAAACTAAAATTTATCTATAGTAGCAATAGGCATCATTCCCCCTGGCGATAGCATCCAGCCTGCCTTTCAGTGGAGAGGATGAGGAACTGGACCCGTAATTCTGCGTGGTGAGAGGCAGAACTGTCTCTACGCTGGAGTTCTGACTGAGAAAGGACTGCAGCATTGCATCCAGCCTCAGGAGGAAATTAAAAGGAATGGATGCCCAGAATGGATCTATTCCACATATACCAGCTGAACTATCTGCTGAAGTTGATTTGCATTGGGCCGGGCCAAAAACATCAATAAGGGGCACTTGGCTCCTTGTGACTTTCCCTTCTGAATTCAGTTTCTGTAGTTGTGAAGCTGCGTTCCTCCAGGATCCTTAGCAAGAGCTTACTGGTTTCTGTAAAGGAGTAAGGCTTTGTGTTGCATATGGACTGCTAGCACAACAGGATTATATTGATTAATTTTTTTTCCGTATTCCCCTAGGCTTGAGACAATATCGGTTCATTGGTCTCTTCACAACTACAGATTTGCCAGCAGTCGTGCAATCCTTTTAAGGGTTACTCTTGGTTTCCTCTGAAAACTGTCCAGGCCCTTTGTTTGGTTTTCCTCTTGCTTTTTTTTGTAGTGCTTTGTTCTTGGAGGTCTCCATGCCTATTGCAGCCTTCCCTGTGAACATTGTATTCAACCAGCTTCTGCAGTATCGCTCATAAAATATGCTTTGGCGCAGGTCTGTCTCACTCTACACGGTATCACTGCTCAGGACTTGCCCGCTGAAGAATGTCCTGAGGAGTGAAAAGCTTTGAGCAGAGGAACCCTTTTGGAAGGCATTTGTATTTTCCTCAACTGTAATAGCACAAAGCAAGAGGGTGTGATCTTTGTGATTGATGAGCAGCTGAGGTATTGATGCCTTTTTCCGTAAAGTCAGTACTGAGTTCATGCGTCTCCTAGAATGACCACTTGTTGTAGTGCATATTTCTTTCACTTCTTTTTAAATGGCAAAACGTCCTTTGAAAAAGAAACCTTGTTACCCTTAATGCTATGCAAACCACCCACAGAGCCTCTCGGTACAGCCCGAGGATTGCTGGGGTCCGTTTGTTTATTTTCACCAGGATCACTAGCGGTCGCGGTACTATTTGCTTGCGCTGCTGAAAGGCGTCCTGGAGATCTGTTTTATCATCTTAGCGCCATAAACGGCTTTCATTCTTTCAGTCCTCTTGCAGAATATCAGATGAGTGGCAGGATGTGTCCTGCATAGGGGAATTTTTATTAGGCAGAACTTCGCTCGGGAGGTTTAATGTACTCCCAGTGTAACCGATCGAGTAACGCTGTCGTGCTCCCAGTTCTGTGGTGGACTGAGCTCATCACCCATTTATTGCGTTTAATCATTAGCTTGGACTACACATTTGTGAAAACCATCTTTGCTGTTTCTCTGCCTGCATGGTGGTTTGGAAGTTCTGCTTCACTGTTGCATTTTCAGTTTAAACTGTGCGGACTGGTGCAGGCAAATCTTTAGTTGTCAAAAAGCTTACTAGATCTACTTCAGGGAACTTCCCTGATCACAGTGTGTCAACCTGCTGATCATCATCCTCCAAAATCATGGGATTTTGTGGCAGAAGAATCCCATGGGGTTATCCAGCTATTTCAGAACCCAAAGTATAGGTTTAATAATGCAAATACTTATGGGTCTCTCCTCCCTCCTCCCTTTCCTCATGGCGATGGGTTTGGGGTTCCTCTTCTTCGTAAGAAGCTTTGGGGAAGAGGTAGTCAGTAGTAATGCCAGTCACCTTAAGTTTGTATCGTTTATGCTTCCTTTGCTATTAGATGGGATTCTTTGCTTTGTGTCTTTTCCTCACCCCATGAGATATGTTTTTCTCTTCTCAGTGAATGAGTGTTTTCCCTTCCCTGGCATAGAAATAATATACTCAAACATGCTTCAGTACAGGAAATCCTATATCCAATGCAGGGAGGAAAGGCCTTAATCAGTAAAAATTCCATTGTGTTTATATCAATCCTGACCCTCGGTGTCGTTTGGACAAAGATTTTCAGTCTGGGCCCCAGGCACTGGTTGGTGCTGCCGGTTCACAGCTATGTCACTGCAGGTCCGCAAGGCCCATATATGCCAGATTTCTGCTCCGTAAATAATTCTTCATGGAGATTGCCTGGCCTTGCTACGGGAGGGGCTGAGATAAGGGGCAAGTACGCAGGGAGCTCCTCTTAATTGCAGGCTTTTCCCTTCTTTGGAGAATAGGTTAATCCCCCAGTATTTCCTGAGTATGAAAGGCTTTCAGAAGAGAAAAGAGGAGAATTTAGGAGAATTTGTGATCTGTTTCACAATCCCTATCCCTATTTTCTAGCCTGTGCTGCAAGCTGGCTGCATCATGATCTTACAGTGACGGTCTGGCCTAGAGGGAAAGAGCCTGGTGAGATGCTGGTCCTTTCTGAGGTCTCAAAGGGGTGACAAGTTTCTGCTGCATGCCAAGAGGAAAACTCCATGGTGTGGCCCAGAGCATTTAAATCAGGAGGAAAATTTCCAACCTGCCTGGCCCATTAGTGAAAGCTTTAAATAGAGGATTGAATCTCCGAAGAAAGAGCCCTGCACAAATAAACATTCCAGCAGCACCCTTCCTTCGGCTTTCAATGTGTTTTTTATCAGGCTTTGAATTAAACCACTGTCCAATTATTTGAAGGCATGATTTTTAGGAGTCATCCAAAATATAATTAATGGCAACTCAACGCATTCTCTGGGAGTGGAAGGAGAGAGTCTTGCTGCTTTATCTTAAAGAGGCAGCTCTGTGTAACTCGCTCGTGGGCGTCCGAGCAGCACATGCGTAAGAAGCTGCTGAGCGGAGCATCCTGGCTGGGCAGGCGGGCTGGCCTGGGCAGGGGGCCTGGGTCCCGTGTCTGGCCCCTCCGGCTCTCTGCGAGATGGGAAAGGTGACCGAGGGACGTGACCGAGGTGCAGAATGTGTGCTGGCTGCACACTGTCTCCCAGCCTGATGCTGGGATTGGGCCTGGAGCAAATCCCTGTGGTGTCTGTGGGCAGCGAGCAGAGGCCTCTGCCTTATTTTCCCCTCCTTTCTCCCCCCAGCACTCTTTCCTCAGACCAGCAGCTCCCCAGGGCTCTTTCTGGCTGCAGGAAAAGCAGGCTCAGCCTAGCCCAGCACGCTGCTCTTCGCTGTGCTCCCTCCTTCCCTGGCTGCTGCCTGTCCCTCTCCCTCGACCCTGCCATGGCTCTGGCCGAAATGGTCTCTGCAAGCTCCTTATATTGCTGCTTTTCGCAAGAGAGGAGGCTGGGGGGGTCTCGTTGGGATTGTCCCATTGCTCGCCCCTGCATCTGCCGGTAGCTTTTATTTGGGAGGCAGCTGTGTCCCTTTCCTGGGCACTCGAGGCATTGCCACACCTGGCATCTGAGGACCCTCTTTCTTTGCTTAACATTTTCATCTTGTAGGTAACAAATGAAAATAAGTCATCTCACCAGCACTTTTCCAAACGTTTAATTAAAGCTGTGCATTTATGACAGGAAATGAGAGCCAGTATTTGACCTCTGAAATGTTTATACAATTGATATATAGCTTTTTCTTACCTCATCTCGTGTTTGTGTATAAGATACTCTGTCAGTACATTCCCAACACAATGCAACGCTTCGTTATATGATAGACGTTTAAAATAACAAACTATTTTTTTAATAGTCAGGGGTATCTGCTGTAATTCTTGGACTGGGAAATGGGCTGGCCGGAATCTTTTAGATGCAGATGGCAATAGTTCAGGTACTAGTATTATTGTTATTTTTTGCCAAATAACCAAATTAACATTGAGTAGTTTGGCTTGATGCTGAAATATTCACTTTTGGAAGTGAATTAGATTTTTTTTTTTTTTTCCTTCCAAGTCCTGGCACTAGTTGCAAGGGCCTCAACATTGGAAGAAATAGATTTGGATGGTCTTCAAAGAACACTGCTGTGGTTCTGCCGTTTTTAACTTTTTACCTTGCTGTTCTTTCTCCCCACCTCTTCCCTGGGGAATTGAAGGTAAATGATTGATACTCTGTCTCTCCCGCTCGCTTTCTTTTTTTAAATCTCTTTTGGCTAGACTTCTCCAATGTAGAAATATTTACCAAAAGGAAAATCGCAAGGGCGGGGGAATGGAGAGAAAAAAGGGAATTGAGAAATAAAACATAAACATTCAGCAGTCCAGGATGGTGACTTTGTTGGGGAAAGAGGCCGAATTGTTTGTAGAACCTAATGAGATTTAGGATTAGATTTCCTGTATCAGTGGGCAGCCGCTGGGGAAAAGTAAATTCACTGCACTTAATGTACTTTGCAAGAGAGGCATTTATCTTACGTTGTTTGCATATGGCTATACCTAAGGAGTCCCGGCCTTAGTAGGTGCCTGCCCTCAAAGAAATTCCAGTCTAAAACAGACAAAGAAGAAAAAAGACGCGTAAAGGAAATAGGAGCATGGAGAAAGGCGGACGCTTGCCCAGAGCTGCCCGTGAGATAGCGGGAAGCAGAGCTGAGATGGCCGTTCCTGTACTGCAGGGAGCCCAGCACTTGCCGCACTGCTTTTGCAAGGAAGGCCAAGAAAATGATGACCAGGCCATCGAAGTGGCGTGATGCAAAGTACAGCTAAATGTGTTTGCTGGAAAGTGCTGAAATGATGGGGTGAAGTTTCTATTGGTTTTGAGCTAACTTTTCCATCAGTCTAAAAGCCAAATATTTAGCCTGGTTTACAGTTGTATGGGTCCAATTTTATGTGCCAAAGAGACTGAATGCAATGGGAATTTTTTCAGTGCCTGGAAGGCGACTTTGCAGGTACAGAATTAAATTTTGCATTTTTTTTTGGTACTTGACAGGTGTCCATTTTTAAGCTCAGATAAAGTATCCAGATTTCTAGCTGTTCTCCTAGAGCTTTCTTGTAAGGACCAAAGCATTTGGGTCCAGGAACTGACAGGACATCTCACCTAGTCCAGTTTTCGCTTGAAATTGTCTTGTACCACATCCTGACTCTAGGTAGATTCAGTACCCAAGAAAAAAATCTTTTCCTAGCCAAAAAACTTCAATGCTTACATTTGGTGTGAGCTTTGGGTGCGAATTTTTGCATTGTTTCCTGTTTTCATGGTTTGTATCAGTTGTTAGGTTCAGAGAATCTTCTAGAAATTAATTCATAGGATAGAAGTTGGGTCTGTAAGAAGGATGTGCATCCCCACGCAGTGGGCATGGCATTTTTAATTCTCCAGAGGCTGAGGGTCTGGGGAACTATTGAAGGCTGTGGCTCGTAGTCTGCCCTTCTCCGCCTCTGAAATCCAGCCAGGACGCCTCTGTGCCGCTGCTGCTGAGACCCTGCCGTAGAGGAGCTCCCCCGGTACGTGTGGGAGCTGCGTCCACACAAACTTCCACCCAACCTCAGGCCAAGTTGAGTTTCTCAGCAGATTCCCTGCAAGGCTGAGCAAGGACAATAACCTACAGGATGAAGCTGCAAGTTTTAATTCTACAAAACTAGGCTGCTTTTTTTTCCATCCAGGCAGATGGCTTTGGAGGCTTACTTGCGGCAGCCTGACCTAGCAGGCTGAGCCCTGCTGCGGAAACCAGGTAGCTGTGAATTCTGATTCCCTCACCAGCTCTTTGAAAGACTGTAGACAAATCACGAGTCACTCTGACTTGATTTTTATAGTTATACCAATATATGTATTTTTTCCTTTTCTCCTTCTAAGCCACATATCACACTCTTGCGTCTTGGCGTCAATGAAGGTTCTGTTTTTCACATCAACGTATGAAAAAAATCTTGCCAGATCAACTCTGGCAGCTGTCAGCAGCCTAAGGTGCAGGAAATTCTTCTTTTCAGGAGACCCGGCTCAATGAAATGTCATCTCTGACGTTAAGGTAGCTATACAGAAGATCCAGTATGAGGGGGGCAGAACTTGTAAGACCGTGCTTATTCTTCATTGCCAGCTGAGTGCTAAGTGCATAGCTGACGTGTTCAGACCTCTGGCTGGGGAGGGAAGATGGGAGGGTGACTGATGTTTGATTCCTAGGGTGAAAGTTTCTTCCTCTCTGCCTCTGCCTGGGTCTGCTGGCCAGGCTCTATCAGAGGGAACTCCCATGCTTTCACTTGGAAGAATAAGTGGAGCCATGTCTCTTTTTTCCATACGCAACAACTGGAGTCAGCTGGTTTGGAAAAGGAGCTACCTTGCATCGAGCAATGGGCTAAGGAGGCGTAGATTCATCCTCCACCCAGGAGGGAAAAGGAGCTCTGAGAGCGGGGGGTGCATCTAAGGCACAGCCTCTTCTGGGCTAAAGGAACGATACCCCACTCTTAACCCAGGCCTTGCTAAGGACATGCACATATTTTAATCCTCAGCAAAGTTGTACCAGGCCATTGTAATTCCATTGTACTAAAAATGTCCTCAATGTCTTGTTTGTTTTTTTTTAAGCTAACCTCTGTTTCCCTTTGTGATACAGATACCTTCTCAAACAATCCTCCCCCTCGCCAAAATAAAATTCTCCCTGAGACTTAATAACATTTTTTAATATATACGCATAAAACAAATTTCCTTCCCCAACCATTCGTGTGGTTTTTCAAATCATTAAGGGAGTTTCCTCATTCTGTGATGTCAAGAGTCACCCAGATCAAAGCCTTTACTGATATTACAATTAAGCACTCTGCACCATTAAATTCACTTTCCACACTGTAATTTTTATAATAGGTCGGGAAGGAGCTTCATGGTTTGATTTCATTCCAGCCATGGCGCCAGATTCTGATTTGTCATTAGCTCTTACACCATGGTTTGTGAAATACCGCAGTT
This sequence comes from Platalea leucorodia, assembly GCF_965183815.1. Taxonomy (NCBI): domain Eukaryota; kingdom Metazoa; phylum Chordata; class Aves; order Pelecaniformes; family Threskiornithidae; genus Platalea; species Platalea leucorodia. The sequence goes on from NC_138831.1 coordinate 49,533,833, forward strand.
AACAAGGAGTCTGAATTCATACTGGACTGGCATCTGCCCAGCTGAATTGTGTTCAGTGGACTTGCACGCATATGAGATGACAGGGAAATGATCTGTTATGGTCAAGAGAAAGTAACAGCTTCAAGATAAGAACGAGGTAATCCGTCTGGCTTCCCCCAAAATACATTCCTGGGTGAACCAAGGTTGTGCACAGCAGATTCAAGCAGTTGCTTCGGTTCTTCATCTTTGCATTAAATGTATAACATAGAGAAACTCAACCTGAGGGAAGAGAAAGGCCAAACTGAAAATGGATCTTGCAGCAAAGGCAGAGAGGAAAAGGAAAGGTGGACATCTTTCTTCATGAAGTGATAACGGGATAGTTTTCCATTGCCTTCCTTGCAGGTGTCTGGAGGGAGTGCTAAGAGCTCTCGACAGGGAAGGGTCACTGGACTGTCTCAGATAAAAAAAAAAAAAAGTAGGTGTTTGCTCTTCTTTCTCTGCGGGGAGGAGTGAAAGGGAAGAAGCATACACGCGTGCATGCATGTGCTCACCGTTCCCGTTGCTGTTAATGGGAATTGCATGAGTGCAAGCATCTGGATTCTGAGTTCGTTGATGCTGTTGCGAACCTGCAAGGATGAGGAGTTTTGCTGACAATTGATACCAGCCTCACTGAGGATCAGTGTCCAGCCCTCCAAGAGGAGAATATCTTGCTGGAGAGTTCGTAATCTGGAATGTTAGCCTGCATGACTTTCTCTGCATAGCACAATAACTAACACTGGGTGGGTGTTTCTTGAAAGCTATTCAAGCAAATGTCAGAAAAACTGATCCAAAGAGAGCGTTTTCAGGCAAATATTTGGAGATACATAAGCTACACTTCTGCCTTGAGCCATAGAGACAGAGCGCTGCAGTCCTGCCAGCTCTGAGGCACTGGGGTGGGAGTCATGCTGCGTAATTTGTAACAGATGACGTTTATTACCTGAGTTTCTGTGGAGAGTCAGATTTGGGAGGAAGGGGGGGAAATATTTGACCAAGTTGGGAGCGAGTGATAAATTCATACAAACTCATCCTAAACGTGCAGCACATGCCACCACCTAATCTAATACCTTCTGCTTCGCTGGGACAAGAACTTGGTTCTGTACCAACCAGATTTACTGTCTGAGCATTTTGGGCTATAGGTGCAAACTTTGCGCTGAGCTATGAATCCTGCATGTATTTTTTTAAAAAAGTGTTGTCTAATGTGTTTTTCCTGGAAGATCCCTCCACGAGCATCCCCATTCCAGGTACAATTTCAGACTGTGGCCAGGCAGCTTTAAGGTCTGCTACTGGTTTGGGGTCATGACAGATGATAGCTGGGGCCGAGCATCACTCCGGTACGTGTCACGTCTTTCCCCACCCTGGTTCTGAGCAGCCAGGGGACAAAAGGGCTGTGCTGGGATGCAGCTGTAGCTGCAGCAACTGGAATTTGTCATACCGGCAGCCTGCTAACAGGCACTTTGCATTGTTGCAAAGGGGACAGAACAGTCACCTACCAGTTTTGCAGATTTTTCGGACTAGGATGCGGACTCAGGAGCCTTCATAATGAAAACACAGTGACAGCGCCCAAAGACTCAGACTTTGGGGAGCCATCTGTCTCCTGTCATGGGCCAGGCCTGGCCTCTGCACCCCTGGTCCACGAGATGAGGATCTGGGGGCTCGGCTCAGAGCTGAGGTTCATTTCCATGGTGGGCAGAACCAGACCTCAGATCTATGCACATCCACTTCGGCCTTGGAGATCTGATCCCTGCTTTGAAGGGGTTTGAAGCCACCTCTGCTGCTAGGAGCTTCAAGAACTCCAGTTCATGATATTGCGAATAAGTCAGGTTTCTTTTTACACATCCTGAGTTCATAATCCAAAAAAGGAGATTTAGCCATACTTTAGATGAGTTACCTTTGGCAGACATAACATGGATAATAGTCTTAATTCAGTTTTGGTGATACTCTTGAAGGCTTAATAATCCAAGCCTAATTTAGTGTGAGCAGCTACTGAGCACAAGACACAGCTTGTCGGTGGATCCAAGTCATGCTGACCGGCCGCATCGGGCGCGTAGGATCCGGGCGTGAGTAACAGCTACCGCTCTGCCCCAGGAGCACACAGCCTCCGGGTGCCGCGGCGGGGGAATGCGAGGCAAGGGGCAAGAGAACGTGTCTCATGCAGGACGCACAGGCCTGTACATGTGGCCGCATTTACTGCTTTCCTTTACAGCCCTCTCTCTCTCTCTCTCTCCACAAGTGAACCTCACTGGAGAGAAGAGAAAATGTTGAGTGCCTGTACGGCGTTGCGAACTCCACGGTAAACCCGCAGTACTGCTGAAACGCGTCACTTTGTGCAGCACTTTTGCAGGTGTTGCGCAGACAGAGCTTCCTGCCTCCTCCCTCGTTTACCTTGTCCCTAACCTCCGGGACTCCTCCAAGCAGGTACTGGGGCTCTCCCCTATTCCTGGGCAAAGAGCAAGTCTTCAAAGCAAGGGCCCGGGAATACATTTTCCCTCCAGTGTCCAAATTTCTGTTTGGCCTGAGGGCAAATGCCAAGGTGTGGCATTGCTAGTTTTGCTTTTCAGCAGCAGCAAAGTTTTCTCAAATGCTATTGAGAAATCTCAGCAGGTTCATTCCGAGAGAGCCTTCCTGGGGCAGAGAACAGAAATGGTGTTTCCTTGAGCTGTCTGGGACGAAGAGGTTTTTGCTGGAATACCTCTGCGTCAGCCTTCGCTGCTGCTCTTTGCTTTTTCTTGGGGCTCATTTGGCATCTGGCCTAAATTAGAGGCGTCTCAGTTGCGTGGTTTAACACAGCAAATGGGGACCGGAGATGCAGTAGGCACAGGACAGAGCCTGTCATTAAGCCACCTCTGTACGCCCGTTACTGATTGCTCCGGGCAGTGCAGCCGCCCCCCGGGACCTGTCCTCAGCCGCGCTTCGGGAGCAGGGGGTGACGTTAGAGGGGATGCGTCCCCGCTTCCCCTGCTGATTGCAGGCTTGGGTCTGAGCGCTTTGGGGTGGGGTGCTGCGCCTCAGGAATGAGCTCAAGAAGCTGAAGCAAGGGTGGTTCAGGCTGTTACATTTCTGGTACGTATCAGGAACTGTAATACATCGCAGGCCTGATAGCAACACACTAGCACTTTCAAACAAAAAAGTCTTTTTTTCCTGTCCTTTAACAGAAATCCCCTGGAAACTGCAGAACTGCCTTCTATCTTCCCCCCCCCCCCCCCCCCAGCACATTCCTGCAAAAAGTAGGATGAAAATCCCTCTGTTTTAGGCAAAATATTTTGCAATTTTCCAATGACCTTGCCAATAAGAAAATTATTACCCATATATCATGGGAAATGCCTGCTTTCTCACAAGGCTGTAATGTTAAACTATCACCAGTAAAAGATTGTGCTGGCTGCAAGTTTGGCAGGAACACGCAGATCTTCTGGTATGGTACATTACATGAACTATTGACTTGAGAATGCCAAAAACTTCACCCCATTTTAAATGAGCTCCATTTTGCAAATAAGTGTTAATATTGTCTTGACTAAAAGTGTCCCTTTCCCTGGCTAGTTAATGGTATGTGCATGCCAGGAGCTATTCATTATGGATGAAGAATGGGTTTGTGGTTAAAGTACTGGACTGTGTTGTGGGAGATCTGAGTTCAATCCCAGATTCTTCTTCAATTTCCCTCTGTGACTATGAGCAAGTCGTTTAATCTTTCAGTGCCTCAATTCTCTTTTGGTAAAATGGGAATAATCCTATTTCCTTTCTTCCACCCTTCACTTTTACAGTATTTGTTTTCACTGTTGCCTGTTCATCGCATCTGTAGGACACAGAAAACAAGCCAGTAACGAGAGTGTTAAAACATTATAAAAACATGAATAATAATTTAGTGTTTCACTTAATTTTTCATATTCCTGTTTTAAACCGAGGAAGATAACGAAAGCTTGATGGCAGTGCTGTCTGTTTATATGCAATGACCTACTTGTCCCAGAAAGAAGTATGGCCAAGAAATTGAAACAAGATCTTGTGAAGTGCCATTGCAAATAAATCTGCTCTACTTCCCTTCTGTCAAGGCATCTCATGCTAGGGAAGGCCACTGGGAGTCATTAATTGTATAATGGATATACTTGATTCTTTAAAAGGGCTGTTTTCCCAAAGATTAAAGCAATTAGGAGCAAAGTGGTTTGAAAAGAAAAAAACACCCTAAACCAAACAGTGTGAATGATAATTGGGAGTGGTTGAAGCAAACTTCAGCAGATGCTGTAAAAGTCACTGTTCTGCAGTTGTGGAAGAGGACTTTGTCAGTGTGACCCAAAACCCCCTTCCCCTCCGTCAGCCCAGCATAAAAGGGAAACAAAAGCTGCCGTAAGAATATACAGATGAAAACATGCACTTGCATATATATGAATGAAAATAAAAGAAAAATAGGGGACTGATAATGAGGCTAGAAATTATTGGTATTCATGAAATAAAGATTGCTAGTGAAGGAAAATGAGGGAAATCATTAAAAGTTGTTGATAGGGGGAGTAGAACTGGCCACAGCACCACAGAAAAGACAGGAGAATTCCCTAATTAGCTGTTTCTATATTTAAGAAAAAGTTACGTGATATTTTTAGAAGTTACAGGAGTACTGAAATGGTTTATATTCCTACACCCAAGATGTTGAACAGCAACTGCTACAGCTCCAGCACTTACATGTGGAAGCTCTGCAAGGTTAGCTGGTGAGGTGCTGGAGCCAACATTGACAATTAAATAATCTTCACGTATCGGGTGGGCCCCAGGCGCTCAGGAGGTAACACAAACCTTGGGTCAGCATTTGCAAAGGGTAAGTAGGATGAGATCAGCAGCAGCGCCCTATTTAGCTGGATATTAATTCATTATAAAATCATCTGAACTTATAAGTGACATATTCAGTAAATGTTATAGGACAGGAGCAAAGTTAGTGTCGATCAACAGGATTTTTAAGAAAGTAGACATTGTCAAAGAAATTCGATACTGGTTTTCATGAGTTTGTTGAAAGTAATTTTTCCAAAATACGATTTCTGCAAGGTGTAAGATTCCATATAAAGCTATGTTTTGTTTATGAAATCTAAATGATATAAAATCGAGGTAGTACTTACTAAATATGATAAAAATCTGGTTAAGTGACATTTCTCAGAGAAGTCCTCGCAAATGGAGAAACATTATCCAGTACTAAGGGTTTCTGGGAGAAGGTCTCAAAAAGCAGGTTTATTACTGCTGCTGTTCCCTATCCTGCTTCTATTCAGTATCTCGATTTTGTCATACAGAAAAAATGTTGGTAGCATCTGGTAGTGTTCACTGCAAAAGTTAGTGGTTAATAAAGTAATAATTAAAATTGAACAGTCCCACAAGATGATAAATTTTAATCTCAGATGAGTTAAATAATGTAGGTCACATGTAGTGGGCCTTTATTTAGGTAAACAGATCCACATGATTAACCAACCCAGTCAATAATTACCATCTGCGCAGTTATTTGGGGGAGTTAATATAACTTTTGTGTGAACGCCAGCGGATATATGGAGATAAGGTTTTCACCACCGATGTCGTAGAGACCCATGCTGAAATATTGGTTTCATTTTTGATCGGTGATTGCAAAAGAATTGACAAACTGATGTGCGTTCCGGAATGAGTTCTAAGAATATTTTCTGTTCTGGAAAACCTGTCTCAGGGTGAGGAATCAAGAAGGTTGAGGCTATTTAATTTCTCAGAGAGACTGTGCGAGAGGGACCCGACTTGGTGGGTGTTAGGCACATGGTTTACTAGCAAGACGGGGAAATGGTCTGGAGGCTACAAACTGGATATATTCAGTCTAGCAGTATGGTGCTTTTAATTTTATTTTGTATTTCTTAACCCCTGAAGATAGGGAACCATTGAAACCTCTTACATAGATAGGTCGTTGGTTCTCTGCTTAAAGTTCAACTTGTAGCTTGACAGAAGTTCCTGTGCAGTTGCAGAGCTAGAGGTTGTGGTCTTCATTTACCAATTGCTTGAGGAAATTCTAATTTTTGCACAGGTGGGAGGTCACAGGGGATTATCACAGTGATTCCTTTTACCTTAAAATGTATCGGTCAGTGTGGTGGCCTCTGTGCTGTGTCATTCTAAGTATCGGTACACACCAAATGCTGTGCAAGGAGAGCAAAACCCCCCTGTGAACGTCCTCTGTGAACGCTGTTCCCCGACAGCCTCCACGGACTTGACCCGTGGAGTTAACGTGATAGGAGCCTGCCCTTCCCCAGCTGCAGACTTCCTCCTGCAGCGCAGGTTGGGCTCGCCGTCAAAATATGGGGGGACTGTGAGGAAGACACATTTTCTTGATTTCGCCAGGCAACTGCAGAGGTGTCAACATTAACACTGTGAGCTGATTATACAGCATAACACATTCCCCTGCCCAGCCCGGTTAGGAAGGTTAAACCACAGTATCATCTCTGCCATGGTGACCGTGCCAGGAGTGCTTCTCCCTTCCATGCCCAGTGCCTGGATTTATAACTTAGGTAGCATCTGAAGAGGCGAGACTTTTAATTCCCATGTCGTGATGCAAGAAGTCACGCCTGGGCTCTAGTGACAGCCTGCAGAGTGCAAACAAGGCTTTCTCCTCAAGCCTGCAGTCCTCCAGGCGCCAGCCCTGCATCACCCACATGCCACCCTTCCCGTCCCTTTGGGACTGAAGCAGCCATTGGGCTCAGTGTGTTATTTCTTACTTTTTCCCATTCTCTCCACATCTGAAAGCTGACGGGTGTGCGTGGGTCAGGTCTGTTGTGAAATGACTGCTCGTGCGCCCCGCTGCTCAGTGAGTCCCTTCAGGCATTCAACAGCGTTGATCTTCCCGGGGCTGAATGGACGAGGCTGTCCTTCACTCATCGGCCGAGCAGCTGCTTCTCTTCTGTTCGGGTGGCTCAATGCTGACTGCTATTTAGGTGCTTGTAAGTAGAAGGATTGCTTCGCAACAGCTCTTCCAAGTGAAGAGTGATACAGGCGAGCCATTTTCAAGCAAAAGTATTTCAAGCCAGGAGCTTAACTTTTAATGCCCGGTTCTTCTTTGCCCCATCCAGTCCCCAGAAATATCGGAGAATAAGGGAATTGTAACTTGTGAGCTTGCATGGTGTCCTTGCAAGTGTAACTGGCATTTTAATGAAGATACTGACACTTGAAAGATGCTATTAACCAATCTAAAACTGTACCTTGACAGGCAGCACAACTTCACAAGAAGTACTAACTAAGCTTCAGTTAATACTAAAGCAGATCTAGTTCTTGTCTGGAAAATGAATTAGAATCAAAATAACGTCATCATCTCAGTTCAAGGCAAAAATTTAGCTCAGAAGCGCAGTAACAGACAGTCCCTTGTGCTTGGATGTGTTCACCTGGACATCAGTTCAATTTGATAGTTTGGTTTGCATAAATAAATTCTGAATGTTCATTCATCTTAATTTCTTGTATTTAAGGATGCAGCTTCTGAATCCCATATCTGTGAATGGCAGAGCCCGGGTTCCTGTCTTAAATTCCTGCCATAAACAAGTGGATACCGCCTTTTGAAGTATAACAGCATGAAGTGCATTTTCTTGAAAGCGAGATCCAGTCGCCTGATAGTGTAGGGATATAAAATGACTCTTAACCTGAAGAACCTGTGCCTCTGCACGTGATCTTGTTAGTTCTTTTTTGAAAGACAGCACGGAAGTTATAATTAGCTTTTGCAAAATGTTTTGAACGAGCAAAGTCCTTCATCCTGTCTGAATGCCTTTAGAGGCACGGCAGCGAAACTAAGGAACTCATGTGATGGACCTGCAAAGCAAATCTGAGTGTACGTTTATAAAGGAACTCATTACAGCAGCTTGGAGTGATTTAACAACTCTTAAATTGTATTTATATGGTTACTTTAATCTGGCATATGTCTGCTGTATTGCTGAAAAGGGTGGTTCCATCCTCCCAGCCGCTGCCTGCTGTTGCTGTTCATCCCTGTTCCTCTCTCTCATGCTGACATGACCATTTTATCGGTTCAGTTATTTTTCAGCTGGATCAGTTCCCTGATCTGGATCACAACTCAGCCACAGGACTGTAGTGCTGGCACAGGGCAGATCGCAAGAGCAAGCAGCCATGGAGGAGGACACATTGCCAGCAGTGACTTATGCCGGATTTAATGACCCTGTAATTGCACCGTGGTGTTTTCTACAGCTCTTCTCCACCCCTTTGTAAAAGTTGAAAATAGGATGGAAGACAGAAGTTAGGGAGCAAAAAGGTTGTCTGCAGACTTTAGTCTGGGTACTATATTTACAAGACCCAGTGATAAATAATGTTTGATGGATAGAGATAAGTACTAGCATACTGTGGCCAGGTTAGGGTTGGAGCAGCCCAAATCACACTAGAAGAATTTTGCTCTCTTTTGTACTTTTGTTCCTGCCTGTTGAATTTGAAAAAACAATAATTGACATGAATTTTTTATCTTGAGGTCTTTTCATAACCCTCCAGCTACCTGTCTCACCAGAGCTGCTGTTACCTTTCTGTGCTGGCACCGGTTCCCAGTGTACCCTCTGCCATCTGAGGACTCCCAGCGTCGAGTGCAGTCATATTTTACACCTTTATGCAGAAGCCATCAAAAAAAGAAAATAGTTTAAGCTTTAAATTGTACATCAATTGATAATTCATCAACCTCAGTTGGCTTCTTCCTTTTATCTTGCTTCCATATGCAAAGCATCCACATCTCAAAGAAAGATGCTCTGTGCTTGTGGGTGCACAAGTTGTATGTTTGCATTTCGGTGGATTTCATTTATTCTTGTATCACTTACAGCTGGGTGTGAAAGCGTGCAAATGAATGCTCAGCACGTAGGCACACGCTGATTTTTTGTTCCATACAAACAGGAGCTACCTTAAAAGGAGACGGTTATTTTTCTGCAAAGTCAAGCGCTTGGATGTTCAGAAACGTCCCAGCTAACCCACAGCTGAGCCCTTGGCACATGTATGGTGTTATCTGTCTTTAATGACAGGTTGCTAGGGTTTTTTATTCCTTTGTTTTAACCCTTTTCCTCTGAAGTCGCTGAACCATTTGGTTAGGAAAAAAAAATCAGTACATAACACAGCTTCAACAGAAAAGGTTAAAGTTTGGCAGGGTTACAGGCAATAGTAGAAAGGGTTTCTTTTTGGCAAACTTGGACGATCTTGATAAAAAGAAGGGTTGCAACCTGCATGTGAGCTAATAGCTCCTACACAATCATTCATACCCAAATAAAAGCAAGGTTGAGACACCGATTTATTCAATAAACAGGATACATTTGATTACCAGAGAAACAATTTGGCAGTACCGTGATTTATGTAAAAAGTTATTGAAAGTACAACTAAATTTAAATTAAAAAGAACACATCATCACCACGTTTAATATTTTTCTGTAGCCTAGTTTTGAAAACCATTAGTAGTAATAAACTTTCCTCCCATAAAAGTTCTGCCATTTTAATTTCCAATTAGAACTTGCAAAAGATATATACGTGGCAGTAAAAGTAAAGAAATTAAGTCTCAGACCATGCTGCAGCCTGACACAATGATGCCCCAATGCTCGTAAATCAGTTTCTGTTTGTTGTGAACCTCTTAAATCCACACTGGTAAGAGGTGTAGAGGTATTTGTCTCCCATGAAAACATTCTCCCACACCCTTTGTAATTAAAAGTAATCTTAAATTTCATCTAGTTCCATGAGAAAGAGCTTTCATACAGTAATTTGAGTTGGACTCCAGAACGATGGAATGTGAGTTGAAAGCTTAATGAATTTACTCTATAAATCTTTTTCTCTGTTTTTCTTGTCAGTTATATCAGGGCATTACACATATTTTTCCTTACATTGCTAGCTGGGGAATTTTTTTAAGAGAACCTCAGTGCATGTTTTTCTGTGGAACTGCGTCTGCTGAAGTTCGTTTTATTAATACTGTAGCATGATTGCTGCTTTTTGGGATCAGAGTTGAATGCCATTCTTCTAATGAAACAAGACTGGGAAAGCTCCTCTTGGTTAAGTGATTTCAAGAGTGTTGTTTTAGTTTATTGGCTCTGTAGCATGATAGCACAACAGAGCTTTGGTTATGCTTTCAGCAGTATTATTTATGCCGTGGGATTTACTGAACGCAGGCCTTGAGCTTCCAGCTTCTAGAAAAAGCTTAAGAATGGAAACCTGCTACGAAGGAGTTGCTGTATATTCTAATTTTTTGTAGTTCCACTGCTCCTGGAAATCGTGATCTGAACTCCGTTGTGCTAATAGGTGAGAAAAGGTCTTCTGTTCAGGACAAAATGCACACCGAGCTACAAGCAGGGCTTCTTTACCGCTCAGACTTGCCACGTGCTTTTCTTTAAGGTCTTCGTTATTGCTATTTCAAGTTGCCATCGCGCTTGTTTCCTTCCAGGTGCCCTGAAATTAGTACTAAAATGAATGAAGGAACAACGGGAATGATGACAGAACGGAGTGGGGAAGGGGAGCAGAGGGGTGAGGACAAGGAGAAGGTGGGAAAGATTGCCAAAGGAGTTTGGCAATTAGGACTTTAGAGTGACCTCACCATTCTCCCACGCGGAACAATTTTCTGAAACTAGACAGATTTATAAGGATTATGGGAAAGTTTATTTTGCGCTACCTACTGCATTTTGTTATATGTATATGTATAAACAGAACTGAGGTTTCCTTAAACATTTTTACAACACATAGTTCAGCAGTGTCCAGAAAGATTAAAAAAAATCGCTGAGGAATTTGTGGAAATATAATAAAATGTTAAAAGAAAGGGAGATCAGCAGGGCAAGCTGAGGTAGGTAGTGATTTGGAGGGGGAAGGAGGGAGCACTCTTCCCTGTTACCCCAGCAGCGTTGCAGGGAATACGTGCAAGCTCAGATCCTCTCTGTGGGAGAACAGGAAAGCGAATGAAGAACAGATCAGAGATCTTCTGTCACCAGAGCCTGTCCCTTTTCTGGTAGTATCTGCAGGCGTGTGAAGGGAGGGTAAAAATGCACCGTTCTGATCTGGCAGCAGCAGGAACCATTTGTACCAGCGCAGGTACCTACTATTAACTTAAAGAGAGAAGCTGAGGTTGAGCTTACCGTTAAATTCCTACATGCTGCTGGCTAAAGCAAATAGAAATGCTTTTTATGTTGAGAGCTTACAGGACTAACTGTGAGCTTTGCATCTTTTAATAATAAAAAACGATAGTAAATGTTCACAAAGAAACGTCAAAACACACAATCATAAAGGGCAATTGTGTGTTTAAACAGAGAGACTCCCTGTTTTGGGTTGGCCTTTTGTGCAAGCGCTCTTGCTCCTTTAGCTTCGTTGCTCTGAAGGAGATGCAGCATGGATTGACATCATTATTTTCTTCGTTCATCTTTCAGTATGGAAGACTGCAGTCTGTCACCTGTCAACGCTGTCTTTATTATTTTGGAGAAGGAGGAAGGGGAAAAAAAGTGCCTTGGGGTGTTTCCATATCGGTGGATGTTGCAGTGTGGTCTCTGTAGCCAAAAAATGTTGAAATATCACTGGTTTTTCTTACCGCTACGTTCCATATTTCATCTACAGCAGCCTGTCTTTCAGATGGTACGCAACGAGACAGCGCATATTTTTCTTTCTTAGCAGGCACTGGCCGGGATGAGCTCTCTGTGCTGCAGATCCCGGCCATGCCTCTGCCTGACTTCACAGGCTCAGCCTACGACTTGTGATAGCAGCGTTGCGTCGGTGACGGCTTTTCTTCAGGGTTAGACTTCTGCAGAGTTGCCCCACACAAATAAAACGGTAGAAACCCGAGCACCAGCACTAGGCAAGTACTAGAAAGTGGGCTCTTGGGAACAGACCTGCTTTGGAAGAAAGTTCTTTGAGACGTTTTTGCCATATCCAGTCTATCAGTGTTAGCTGAATCTAGTTTTGCGGTAGCCCAGATTGCTATCACTGGGAAAACTGGGATGTACTTTTAGTTTGTAGGCAGGAACTTTACCAAATAACTAGTTTTCTTCAATCTTCAGACTCCCCCACCCCGAACATCTAAAAGTGGAATTCAGATGAAACGCAGCCATTGAGATCAGCAGCCAAGAGAGATGCTTCTCCATGCAGAAGTGACTGTCACAAATACTCTATTGCTTTTCCCAGGTGTTTTGCCCTGTCAAGCTAAATCCTCCTCCGTTTTCATCCGAAAAGGGTGGCAAACTGCATTAATGTACTGGCCAATCCAGTTTGCAGATTACGGTAAAGTCCGCTCAGATAGCCAGCAGTTCGGTCTATCAGGGCACCCATAAATAACTTCAACAGCACCGAGTCCAAACCCAGTATTTAGGTTTCTTTGTGGAAAAAAGAAAGAAAAAGCAAATTGTGATGATTAATGCAGACGTCGCATGGAAAGCAATGGGTATAAAGGCCTCTTCATTTTTGACAGGTGCATTGTGCATTCTGGGCTCCCAGCCAAGGCACATTGTCATCAAATGTTAATAAAATCTGCAAATAATATACAAAGTATTAAATTGTGCTTATTCTTAGAGTAATTTGAGATGTAAATTTATCAAACCGTGCTATACATTAAGGTTCTTTAAAATGAAGAAAAGCAGAAATATGAAGCAGATAAAAAGATTGTGACAACAAAGGGCATTCAGTGAGCCATCACCCTGTTTTAGGAGAATTAAGCATTTAAAACCTCTTAGTACTTCTGTTCAGAAGTTGTTCTAATGTAAACAGTTAAATCCACCAGTAAAAGGAAGCAGGCTGAGTTGAGAATATAAGACATTTCCCTACAGCTGCACACTTAAGAAAATAGTAGTTTTTCAGTCTTTTGCACGTGGCTGTGCCCTTACTCGCAAGGACTCGGGCTGCAGGCCCCTACCCCCCGGCCATTTACATCGGCACCTGAGAAAAGGACGTGTTTTATAACGAGAATTTCGGTTTTCAGGCAGGAGGGCTTTCTGCAGCTGTCTGCTTTGTGCGGTTGGCCGCTCACCCTGCTCGCTGCCGGGATCCTTCCAGGCAGCTCTGGTGCAGCGCTTTGGTGTCCTCCTCATGCTCCCGTTGGAAAACGAGATCCACGGTGTCCTGAATGTTTGGGTCTGAGCCAGGGTATTCGGAAAGCTACTGAATCTTTTGACATTTGGTACACTTAGTAACAGGAGAATCTCCTTTAATAAGTATTAAATATGATTTAAATTAAATGTCCTTTAAGAAGTGTTAAATGCACTTAAGAAATATTCAAAATTAAATATAGTGGAAAAATGTAATCCAGAGTGTAAGATGCTATAGAAGCAGCCTGCCTGCCACAGGAGTCTTTTATACCCGATTCTCATAAACAGTTACTGCGCTAGGAAAACAGTTTGAATCCTGAACAGCAACGTCAGCATAAAGAGAGCACCTCCGAGCTGCTTAGTGCTCCATTTAGCCCCTTTAACGCTAGGGCTTTCCTTCCCATCCTGCTTGACGGTGATCTAAAAGAGGTGAAGCTGTTTTGGGGACTGCCTGGCATTATGCAATGGAAGCCGTTTTTTCATATGCTTCCAGCACTTGCTCCTGCCTCCTGTGCCCCCGGGAACACGCACCCACTGCCGAGGTCTCTACTGCTCTTCCCAAGCCTCCCAGAATAAGGATTTTCAATCATATTTGCTTTCCCCGGCAGAGCCCTTCCCAGTTCTTTGCTCTAAGCCTACCCAGAAAGGATTTTCCTTGAAATACCTTTCTGGAGTAAGCTTCTTTCCCACTCCTGCCAGTGGGACAGATGGATGGATGGATGGATACTACAGAAGAGCGTAACTGTGTGTAAACACAGGGGAGAACAAAACTCTCACACTGAAGCCCTGCCATGAGGCTGAGCATTTATTTTCTCTAGTGGGAGAGTGGAGTTTGTCCTGTTTATATCAAGCAGGGAAATAAAGAGGGGCTGGCAAAGACCTGAGCCCAGACCCTGCCTCTGCTGAGCCGCAGCCGTTGTCCACCCTTCCACTGTCCCTGCTCTGCTAGCATCTACTGCCACTTTAAACACAGGGCAGCTCCCTCCCAGCCTTGTCTGTACTTCGCAAGAATGTAATTGCTTTACTGTCTATCCCCTTAGCAAAGCAGAAATATAGCAACCAAAACTCTTCCTCCTCAAGAATGTGCCTTGCCAATGGCCTTTGTCAGGGCCAGGTTGTTATCAGTATAATGCCTGATGTTTACTTTTCAGTGCCAGTAAATAAATCTCGGTCCTGCTTGACCCCTCGCTCTCCAGCCTCCCCCAAGTTGAAAACAAAAATGCTGTTCTGGATACAATCAACCAGTTTGGTTCAAGTCCTGCTTTTCAGGATCTGAGTCTGAAACTGGTGGTCTCTGAGTCTCTTAATGCCATTAAAGCTCGGATTTCAAAGATGTGTGCCTTGGAGCTTTTGGATTTGATTTAAAGATAAGCCACTCAAGCTATGTTGATCAAGGGAGTGTCTTTATGTGAATTTTCCTTTTCAAATAAATCCAGGCCAAGATTTATCGGATCCTTCTAAAGGCATGTGTTACTGGAAGACATTCCTGTCTGCTTCCAGCTCTTCTTTTTTCTTGCTTTAAGGAAGGATCCCGAACTGGCTCTTTCCTTTCTCACAATATCAGAAGCTCTAAACTGGATTGCAGGCAGTTCGTAAAACGATGACATGCTCTCATATGCTGGGGGCTTCGTGTGATTTGTGGAGCCTCCGTGACCATTCCTCACTTTCCTACTTCTTTTTTTCTTCATTAAAATTTATGAGAGTCTTTCTACATCCAGCAAAGCAGTGAAAATAGCCAGGAAAGTGAGAAGCGGTGGTAATTAAGGGCTTCTCACCTACCAGCGTAATGGGAATCAGTGGAGCTGGCTCAGCAAAATGCCACCAGTGATGCTCATCCTCCACCTGCAGATATAAAGTTGTCACCTCTGAGCACCTCCAAGCCATCTCTAACTGGACTGGTTTGAGCAGCACCAGGATTGAAAAATTTTGCAGGAATGATCTGATTGTGTTAAACGTTTCAGACATTTATTTTCAGGTTTTTGTGACAGGTACTACCTACACTTACTAGTTATTTTGACTCTTCTCCACAAATTTCTACAAAATCAAATTCAGGCCATTCAGAAGAGGAGCGGATTCTGTTATTTTGGTAGAAAAGATGCTTGAATGTAAATGTGTTGGAGATTGTCTTCGTATTTGTTTGTAAAAGAAATCCCCGGGGTAGGGGGTAACAAGGGGTGGTGGAATGAGCTGTAGATCTCAAGGCAGAGATGATGTTGCGGGGCTGTTGTCGTATGGATAGGCCTGGGTCCGTTTCCTTCTCTCATTATTCACCCTAGACTTTTTTCTTCTTTGTCCTTGTTTTTGCGCTTGGTTGGGTTTATGCTGCTGGTTTGCATTCTTTCATATTTAAAACACTTCATAAATCCATGTAAGGGTAATTTCCTTCGCAGAGAATTCTGAGTGTTTTATATATTTGGTATATATTTAATAGTTACAAATTGGAAAAACAAAACACCACCTTATGCTTTTTTCCCTCACCTTGCATATTGGCTGAAAGAACCGGCCCGAGCCCCAGACACGAGTGGGTTGGGCGAATTGTGGGGATTTGCGGGAGGGCGGCTGGTGTCCCCGCTGATGTCCTGCGGCTCCTCTGCAGGGCAGGGACTTCTGGAAGGGGCAGAGCAATGAGGTCCGGGTCCTCCCGAGTGGAGTCCCCAGCTCTCCGTTACCCCTTTTCCAGCTGCACTGAATCACCAGCGTGGTTCTCCTGCCAGTTGTCCAGACATCGCTGATCTCTTATGGGAGGGCAGGGTGTATGAGACAAATCTTACTTTAAAAAACAAAGAGCAAAAGCTGCAGCATCTGTCTAGGACAAAACAAGCCATCGAGGTCTCTTTTCTCTACAAATACCCTCCGAAGCACAAAAGCAACCGTTTCTCTCCCTATCCCATTATGGTTTCAGATGTCCAGTCTGTTGATTAAAACTGTCCCGTTCGTTTTTTATCCCTTCCTGCCTTTTGTGCTCACTTTGGTTTAGCTCCGTCCCTACAGAAGTCCTGCTGATAGGATTCCCACCCAAAGTCGTTCAGTTTGCATGGCTGTAGCTGGTAAGAAAAAAAAAAAAAAAAAGAAATCTAAGTTAGCATTTTAAATATTCGAAAGGTGTGCAGAGTCCTAAAGCCAGCTGGAGGTGTGGGGAGGGAGAAGCAGCGGCTCCGTTCAGGAGGGAAAAGCAAGAGGCCAGGGTCTGGGGCAGGGTGGGTGTATGGGAAAGCAGCCTGGAGAGATCATGTAACCGGAGCCCGGGCCACTTAGGTACTTTAGTGCAGCAGTTCTTTTCTGTAACTGCTAAAATGAGTCCAACACATGGCGTGTGTGTACTCTGCTGTACCGAGTCCCTCCAGAAGAAAGCGTGTTCCCTGCGAGATAATGCACAAGCTGCAGTTCCTGAGGGTCTGTTAAAAAGAATAACGTGTTTCTGATCAGCAGGGATATTTTTACCCCCTCCCATTTTGAATCCTTCCTGGCACTAACATACATACATAAATACATATATTTTCATGTGGCTTAGTGTATCAGGACCGTGGCTGGCCATGGGTCAGTGCTGCTGCACAGGGGCTACGTGGAGCCCCCCGGGCACAGGCGATATGTTCTCTGCCTCGAGCAGGTTTTTTGCCGTTCCTCCCCGCTCCCTTCCCTGGTCATCAGGGGGTGAGATGAGGTGGTTACTGACAGCCTGTGCAGCACCTTTCTCCACGTCTGGTTGACATTTGCATATGGAGGAGATAGAGTAAGATGAAAGCTTTTGCACTGACATAATCTGTCATCATTGGTGCTTCCAGCAGGCAGCCAGGGGAGGAGCAGACCTCTTCTGATGCTCTACCCCTCCTTGAGCGGGGCACGGCTCTTCTCTCCCAGGCACCTTGCACACTTAACTGCTGACTATTTACCAACCAGTACCCCAAGAAGCCAGCAAGGAGCATTTCGTCTTCTCTGAGCCTTCCCACCCATTAGCCAGCACACTGGAGCCTGCTTCAAAATTAGCGTTGTTATGCCAGCACCCTCTGCACAGTCCCTGACTCCAAGCCTGGGTATCCCAAGAGCAGGATTCCCATTTCAGTGACCAGGACCTGTCCTCTGGGCTCATGCAGAGAAGTAAATGGAGGTCAGCTCAAGATCTCATCAACTGTGATGACAAGTCGCCACTCTGTGTTTCAAGAACTGGGCTCCTCACTACAAGAAGGACATCGAGGTGCTGGAGCATGTTCAAAGAAGAGCAACAAAGCTGGTGAAGGGCCTAGAGCACAAGTCTTAGGAGGAGCAGCTGAGGGAACTGGGGTTCTTTAGCCTGGAGAAAACGAGGCTGAGGGGAGACCTTATCGCTCTCTGCAGCTACCTGAAAGGAGGTTGTCGCAAGGACAAGTGATAGGACAAGAGGAAACAGCCTCAAGTTGCGCGAGGGCAGGTTTAGGTTGGATATTAGGAAAAAATTCTTCATGGAAAGGGTAGTCAGGCACTGGCCCAGGCTGCCCAGGGCAGGGGCTGAGTCCCCATCCCTGGAGGTATTTAAAAGCCGGGGAGATGTGGTGCTTAGGGACATGGTTTAGTGGTGGGCTTGGCAGCGTTAGGTTAATAGTTGGACTCGATGATCTTAAAGGTCTTTTCCAACTGAAATGGTTCTATGATTCTATGCTGGAACCTCACCCCCGTATCTTTCCTGAGCAGCAGGGTGCTGGATCTCTCTGTGGCCCTTAGGAGCAGGCTCAGGCTAGATGAACAGCGTTGCTGATGCCTACCATGTTCATTGGATACTCCTGACACTATATGCAGGAAATGCACAATTTTCTTCTACCCGTGTGAAGCAAATACAGTGCTGCAGGAAGGCGTCAGGCTCGCTGGGCACGTACAGATCAGAGTGAACGGGACTGCACATCTGGGCACGGCGCACGGGTGGGATGTGTCAATCACTCTGTGGCCTCCCTGGTGAGAAGGGCTGATAATTGCTCCCCTTGAGGACCAGACGTGCGTGCGTGGCAGACTACAGGCTTCTTATGATCTTTGTGACCTTGAGAAGCTTCTTGGTCTTTTCCTTCCACAGGAAATCATGGTCAGATAAATGAAGAAATAGTCTGGTGGGGGCCTCCAGCTCTCACCAATATTCCTTCTCAGAGCATAGACAGTGGTTTTGCCCTTAGCCAAGCTGCTGCTTCTTGTAATCAAGTGAGCCAAGGAGCAGAGTAAAGGGAGGAAAGATGGGAATACCTAGAGAAAACTCCATGATTTGTGACCTTCCAGTGGAAAATATTTAAAAAATAAACCATAAATACTTAATTTATGTAGCAGTGGGGATGTTCTCAAGCTATGCTTGCGGTACCACTGCTTCCGAGGAGTCTACTCTGCTCTTAAATGTTTTGTCCAAAGCAAACTTAGCCTTCAGGCCCAGGGATGGAGAACGGTGAGTTCTAGAAAGGCATTTGGCAAAAACAATGTCTGCTTTTGGATGCACTGAAAGACTGAGATGGGAAACAACAGTGACGGAGAGGGTGGTGGCTCCCCACTTGCTCACCAGCCTGCTGCCTTTCTCGTGGCTCTCTGACACGACCCCTTCCATGACAGACTGCTTCCATTTCATTCCCTGCAAGCACGGCATGAAATTGGGCAAGTCCTGCATCAGGCGTTAGGCCAGTGACAGATCTGCAGGGTGTTTCCTGGAAGGCAACAAAGGATTTTACCCATCCTGAAGAAGAAACACTTCTGTGCAACGGCTGCGTGTCTGGCTGCACGCTCGCTCAGCCGAGCTGCTCGGGCTGCACACCGGAGCTTTGCACAGAAAACCTCCCGAGAAAGTGAACGAGTAGGAGGCCACAGGTCCGGCCCTGTTTGCCACCTCAGTTCTGAGCCCTGTTGCAGTCCCTGATGCTTCCAAGAGAAACCAATTTCCCCGGGAATACCCGTGGAGGCCTCCCCTGCAAACGCAGAGCAGATGCATTGCCAGGACAGCTAAAGGACAACCACAAAAGGCCTTCTGTCTTTGGGAGTCTAAAGAGATTTCAGCTGCAGCCAGGCAATAAGGGGCACTCACGTTAGACGTTCCCAGAAGGACTCCCCTCTCCCTGAACCTCCCATCAGTGGAAATGCTGCTTTCTGCCTCTTGCCAAAGCCGCGGGAGCATGGGATGGGGTTGCAGAGCACTGAGAGCAACGTGGGCAGTCGTCTTCTCCTCGGGGCCAGGGAAGGACAGTGATACATGGGGTGATACAGACTTTCCCAGCTCTAAACCCCAGATAAACATCCAGCTTGATCTCATCCCCTTTCCCTTCTGTCTGCTTCCAGCCCCTAGACCTTAACCCAGACCCAAATTAGATACTATTTTCTAGAATGATATCTGATTTCAGTGTAACATTTCTGAGCAATAGTGAGGCTACCTTTCATGAGAAATTGTTCCAGTATGTCATTACCCTCACAGCTAGAAGATTACATCTTAATTTAAGGTCGAATATGTCTAGTTGCAAGTTCCAGTCATTAGATCTCATTAAGCGAGGTTGAAAAGTCCCCCACTATCAGATCCCTTTTTGAAGTTCCTCTGTGTAGTAATAAAATTGTCTCTTAATTTTTGGGAGACAGTCTTTGGAGAGAGGCCTAAACATAGCACTGAGCCTAATAAAAAGAAGTTTAAATTGGCAGAGAAACCAAAAAAAAAAAAAAAAAAACACCACCCAACCCCAAAGCCCATCCCTTCCCTTCCCTCCAAGAACTTTAAGGAACTGAATTAAAAATGAAAGCTGGGAAATTTCAGGTTTGTGGTTGCATCCACCCACCTCGGCTGTCTGTGCTGCAGCTGCAAGAGATACTGAGAGGTCGCCCGAGAGGTGGTTTTTAAATTTACCAAATAAAAAGTGCAGCATTCTTATCTCGCATGCAATGTGCACTGAGTTATGGTGGGGAGAGCAGCTTTGGAGCATTTCCTTGGTTTTGTGGGTTTAAGCTAGATCGCTAATGTTAATTTAAAATAGATCTTTGTGGTTTAATAGTTCTCCATTTGCGGTGTGGTTATCTGAAGAACACAATTCTGTCTCTTCAAGAAGACAGAGGATGGGAAAACAAAGACTGTTCTGAAAATACCGTGCTGCAAGAGATGCTGCCTTCTCAGGCAACACGCAGAGCTCGAGACCTGCTCCGCCGTGGGTGTAAACGCTCCCGTGATCCTTCACAGCCAGAGTACGCGTTCTTCACTCCAGTCCCTTGGTTGGCTTCCAGCTCAGATAATTACCCTCTGCCCACTGAAGTTTCTTCCTGCAGTTTCAAATGAATGTTATTTTTTGCTTCCGCCTTTGAAAAGAAACCGATAGTTAGCATAATTGGCACAGAGGTGGCAGCAGTGGTAGAGAAAGCGATCTGTGTATCTCCTAGAAGGTATTATTTAATATAATTAACTGGAGCATGGATCTGCTGCCTCCCTCTATGGATTCAGCTCCCAGCTCAGACCCAGGCTCTGGGCTCCTCGTTTTAAAGCTGGTTCTTCAGGTACTGTAGCAGTTTTCGACTGTACAGGTCTGATCCTGTGTTCTGCTAAGCAGCCTCAACTCCCCTTGAAACAAATGAGAACAGAGATAGTTCAGCATCTCCCAGAAGGAGGGATTTGAATGTGAAATGAGTCGAGGATATGGTTTTTGGATCAGCATTTGGTTCATGACTTGGGGGTTAAGGGCTTAAAATAATCCTGCTATGAACTGGCTTAGAGTTTAGCTACCTTAGAGCTAAATATCTCAAAACATGCCTGACAGCAGGAATCAAAGCCTTCCTCAAAGTCTGTCTGTCTAAGAGCTTGACCACAAGTGCCAGCTGTCTGAAATAACCTCTCAATAGCGGTTCTCGCGCTGTCCCTTCTAGCACGGACGATAACTCCGAAACGAGTCATGCCGGACCAGCAGCAGCACTTCTGCTCACATCATGCTTATTTCCAGAATAAGGCCTCATCTGGGTAACTAGTCCGTTTGGTTCTCGTTT
The DNA here is from genome assembly GCF_965183815.1 of Platalea leucorodia. Taxonomy (NCBI): domain Eukaryota; kingdom Metazoa; phylum Chordata; class Aves; order Pelecaniformes; family Threskiornithidae; genus Platalea; species Platalea leucorodia. The sequence goes on from NC_138831.1 coordinate 49,554,771, forward strand.
CTCTTTCCATCTTGCCTGCTGTGCCAGTGCCACTGGGGCTGCGTTTCACCTGCAGTTAGCGACAGAATGACCAGAGCGAGAGAGTCCTGCTAGTACTTATACAAATGATGCTAAATCTTCAGAAAGACGGTTTTAGTTTCCATCATTTCCTCTTAATAACTTAGACTGTCTGAATTAGTTAAAGCCCCTGATATATCAAAGGCTGAGAGTGGCTGTTTCTAAATTGATATGTCTATCTGGAGTAACATGATTGCTAAACTAGTGGAATGTTCCTCCTAATGACCAGGCTCACATAAGAGTCATTGAGAGTGATATGAGCGATAGCATCAATATTCCGACTCGAACAACGAGCTAAAAATATGCAGCCCAGCGTCGGCAGCGTTGCTAGCAGGACCTGCGGAGAACGATCATCAAGAGATGCCACCCACAGATCTGCATAGGGTGAGCAAACCCCAGAGGGGGAGGAGGTTCTGTTTTGATATACATCCAAGAGTTGCTCTAGAAACAAGGCTAATAACAGTCTTCTGGGGATGGGCTTTTACTTGTGATGTCTTTGGTTCTCCCTGGCATTTCACGCAGAACCAGGAAATGGAGAAAGGTGCACCAAACATCAAAAAGGTTTCAACTAGGCATTTTTGCCTAATATCCTAAGGAAATGAGCCTTGTGTGATCACACTGCCTCTGGGGGTGTATGTGTGTGTCTAATAGCTTTTGAATTCGCCGGCCAGTTTCAACCAAATTTAGCAAAAGGGTGAAGATCTCAAAGAGGGATATGTTCCTACAAGTGTGGGGAAAACAGGTGGCAGGGGGATGAATGGGAGAGCCCCTGTTAGCACCGTGCTGAGGGAGGAGGCCAAGCAGCTCACCGTTTATTAAACATCAGAGATTCACATGGGGAAAAGGGAGTGGAGAAAGATTGGGAGTCAGACAAGCGGAAAATGAGCCTTTGTTAGTCCTGCTTATCACGGATGCGCTTGCTGAAATCTCAGAATTGATGGTTACTTATAGTTGCTGCACCGTGCTCTTTCCAGACAATAGGAGCTCAGTGGAGCTGGGCCACAGGACTTCCCTTTTGGTCAACACCTCTGCGGGAAGAGGTTGGCTGCTTTGAGGGGGCTGCAGTCCCTGTGGGGAGCCTACCAATGCCCACAGTCCCGCTCCAGGCCCTCCTAGACTTATCGTACAGGGTGATGCACATGCATAAGGAGAGCAGAGAACTGTTCTGCCTTTCTGGAGAAGAAGTGAAGGAGAGCACCATGATGCCAGAAGTACTTAGAATCATAGAATCGTTTAGGTTGGAAAAGACCTTTAAGATCATCAAGTCCAACTGTTAACCCAGCACTGCCAAGATGCAATGACAGCAATGACTTGCTGTCATCAGAGGTATTAAATCTATCTCTGCGCCCTCACCAAATGTCAATGCCCAGAGTTACACTCTTTTCTTCTGCTGTTCCAAGCGGCGGTTGTATCCTGCCTCACATCCCAACCCGAAAACCTGTATTTATTGTTGCATGCTGCTAAAGAACTGCTGCTCACCCGGAGATTTGGCAGTTATTTAGTAGTGTCTAGTCCCTTGTCTGTAGAGCTTCACAGAAGGATGGCAAGGGTTAAATAATGATTGAAAATGCATTACTGCATCTGTCCATGCTAGTATTGTTATTGTTCAAAGCAGCCTCCTCCATCCCTAAGCTGGGCAAGAAGGAATTTCATATGAGATTCCCCAAATAACCTTCTGGGACAGCAAAGTTGGTTGTCAAAGGCTTTAAGTAGTAAGATCAATTTTTAGTCCTTGCTGTGCCACCTCTGGGGAGATGCAGCCCTTTAATGGTAGGAGAGCATATGGAATTTTAAAGGGCCAAAAGGCTTTTCGAATGATATTTATAGAGACCGAACTCTCTGAGCACAAATGTTTGATTCTAATGATCTGTCTGGCTGTATTGCTAATAAAGCTTTATACACAGAATTTAGCAGGGACACCGAAGCTATCGCTTCCTGCAGGGAAAATCCTCGGAACATTTATGGACCCTTACAAGTTTGCTTAGTCTCCCAGCTTCAGTAAATCCTGCTGGACTAAAATTGAGGTGTACTTGGTGCTGGGATTTACCATCCAACAGAAGGAGGTCATGGAAACTCTTTATTACTGTCTGGGTGACTGCCTGCTCTCCAGCTTCCTCTGCTAAGTCTAGAGAGCAATTTATTTTGTAGATGGAGCCTACCACCAGGTTCAAGCGTGTCCCTTGCTGTTAATATAAGGAAGGAAGGAAGGCTACAGCAGCACTTGTAGCCACAGCAAGTATTTTAGTTCACGCTAAGCCTGTAGGACTGTGTGAGCCTGTTCCTGGGGACACTTTCTTCTTTTTCATGTATGGTTCAGGAGTCTGGGACTGCTGTGCTTTAAAACCCCCTGTTGCCTTTTGGGCCATGCAGGTGCTGCTTGCCGCAGGCAACCCAGCAGCTCCGCAGCAGAGAGCCAGGTACAGGGGCTGTTCAGCCATTTCCGTGTGGCAAACTTGGGTTTGGGGTTTTTGCAAGCTTGGGTGGCTTGGTTGGTTTGACATACCCAGGTTGCTTCACAGAGCCAGGTAGCGTGAGGCCCCGTGGAGAGCTGAATCACCCCGCTGAGGCAGCCCGTTCCTCCCGCGGCACAAAAGGAGAGTGGGAGTGAGAGCAAGAGCGACGGAGAGCAGCGGGATCGCTCAAGCCAGCTCTGCCGTAGCAACACACAGCTGAGCACTCAGCAGACCACCGGGGCTGCCTTGGAGGATGTATTTGCAATGGTGAGGAATGGATAGGAAATCCCGCTTTTAACTGTACCTGTTCTTGGAAGTACTCAGCTATTTCCTGGTTGGCTTTGCATCCTCTTAGAGCAGAGATCTTTCACACAGGCTCAGCATGAAATAAAATAATATAATTATAATGTATACCCATTCCCAGTCTGCTTGGTCGTGTTGGGAAGAGCAGTTTCAGTCAATAACGGTGTAATGCTTTGGTTAAAGAGCTTTGGACAGCAAAGTGTAAAGCCCTAGGTTAAAAATATAATAGAGCTGGCAAAGTGACTGGCAAACGCAGTTTGCATTTTACTGGCTTGACTAATTCGGCTGCTCTCCTGAGAACTGCTTTAATGAGCTTCCCTGACTTACTGCTACAATGGGTAGATTTCAGAACCTACCATTTCCTTAGAGGAAAAATATTTGTCACAAAACATTAGATTGGCCCACTTTGCTTCAGCTTTCACTAAGTCCTGTGCTGAAATCATAGATGTGCTCCGGCTGTAGAGCTCCCTTCCTAGTGGTTCTGTGGATACGCACGGGGACACATTGGGATCCATTCATTTCTGTGGCAGCCCCCTTTTTTTTTTTTTAAATGAGAAGTTAAATACTGAAAATGATGGTTGTGACATAGTGGGTGGGATTCCCTCAGGAAAAATGTAGTAGGCAGGTTGGATTTCTCCTCTGAGCCCTAACAGATATGGCATTCACACTTGTTAGTGTTTGAAAATTAGTAATGAATAATGTTAATGTGGCTGAACAATCCACTGTCAGTGTTGTTGGCCACATGCAAGGAAGGAGTTTTGAAAAGCACGGGTGGCTCAGAGCCTGCGGTCTCAAACCTTCAAGCAGCAAAACAGTTTGACCTTGATATGCAAAGCACTTAGGTGCATAATTAATGCTAATTATCTTGTATAGTCACATTTCTATCAATGAAACTACTTGTTAGCTTAAAGTTACGTGTATACTTACATTCTTCCCTGGATTAAGCAGTGATGTGCAAGACCCTGGTGCTGATACCTCGTTGCCTTTAGTAGCTCATGCTGTCAGACTCGTCACATTTTATAATTCCTGAGCCTGAGTAGTGTTAATTTGCACCGGTGGGGTAAAGTTCTTGTTCCATCCAGGATTTTACTTCACTCTAAAAAAAGATACTCAGAGAAACAGTAGCTGACAGGGTATGCTATTCTCAAGGATACCTGCAGTTGTCTGAGAAATAAAATAGCAAGCCTCAAAGGAAAAAAATGCAAAATAGTCTCTATTCTGCTCTCCACATTTGTAAAAAAAATTTCCCGACTGTTTTCTGTTGAGGGTAGTGAACAACTATGGAAAGGATTGTGGGCAATTTCCATCTGCTAGCCTCTTTTTTCTATTTTGAGCGGTCAAATAATTCTAATAAGGTAGACTGCAAAAAAAAGCAAGGAAAAAAAGAAAAATACTCATAGGAAGTGATGAAGTTGGCAGTTAGGCGTAATAGAAACAATGTCACTTATTTTTATTAAATGCCTTTTCAATAAGAAAACTCTTTTTTGGGGGTGTTTCAGCTACCCGTAATAGGCCAGAGTAATCTCTCACCATACAGACTCATTTGAAAAAAATTCATACCTCTGTATAAAATAGTTTATTCCCTCTCATCCAGGAAACAAGGGTGGAGCATACAGAAAAAGAACATCTATAAATCACGTCTTTGATGCCAGATTAATGAGATATGAGTTATGAATCATGTATTAGGATGAGAAGGCTATGACTTCCATTATCACAATTGACCAATATCTTTGTTTGCATTAACTATTCTCATTCCATTAACACATTTTAAATTAAAAAGTTGTACATCTGAAAATATCACACTCTGAGGTTTCTTTGAAATACCTGTTATAACAGGCATTTGAGGAAGAACCGAAAGGCGTAGCGTGCGTCGCCTTTTGTGTTAAGGCGTTGATGTTAGTAGAAGACTTGGTCTGTTGGGGTCTAGAGTATTTCTTGGTTGAGAACGAGTGGTTGAGGGAAGGGTAAAGTAAGTAAATATTTCATCTCTTTCATTTTTCATACAAGCATGCTTGGAATCCTTCCTCATCAATAGAGGTTTTGCTGGATGTTGGCAATGTCCCTCAGGCAATGCACAAGATTAATACTACTCCCTATCTAATTACAGGTTTACTGACGGATATTACTAAGGCCCCAGCAATGCAAGTTCCTTACGTTGCACTTTCCCCCCTGTCTAGAGCTTACAGAAAGAAAAGAGGAAAAAAAAGTGAGCGCAGTAAGGTATAAAGGCGTGACTCGAATTCTATTTCTGCAGTAATACATAGGAGCGAATGTGTTGCTCCTAAAGCAGGACAAGTTTAGAGATAACTTGTTTTTAAACGAACCCTCTAGGTTTATGTTTAGCACTAGATGGCTTGTAGTCTGGAGACAATATTAGTGAGTAACAAAAGGAGTTTTCTTTGGCAGTTTGTGCTCAGTGGCAAATAGCTTTGATCAGATAATGTCTAGTCAGGAATGCGCATAGGCAGAATATTACCCCTTGCTCTAGCTGGAGCTTTTCTTATTTTGCTTAAGAATTGGGTAAAGAATCCAGGAATTAAACTTATCCATAAATAGAACCAAACAGCCCCTTCCCCCATTTAGGTATCAAAATTAGGGGTAGGAAAATACCATCTCCGTTCAGATTTGTAGCCACGGCAGATTCTAGTGATTAAAGCATGAGCTTTAATGTGATTTTGAGCCATGGGACTCCCTGAATCCAAAGGGTGTCAGACCACAGTGAATAACCAAGGGAAAACAGAACACAAAGGTTTATTATGATTTGACTTTTCCATCCTTAATTATTGTGATCACACTCTCTTTCTGATCTATCTCTGCTTTATTTCAAAGAGTCTATACAGCCCCACGTACAGGCAGTTTTAATACTGCCATTGTTGTGGTGGCTTGTATTTCCCTTCTAGGTGCATGTTGGTTGCAAATTTAAATACTTTCATTCAACTATCAAGTCTCTGTAGGTGGTTTTCTTTCTAGGAAACAGCTTTTTTCTGACAACGTGACGTGAAACAGTGACTCAAGACTCCTTCCCACATTAAAAGGGTCCTAGAGGAACTTCTAATTGTTGCGGAAATGCTGATTTAAGGTTCTAGGATAATTTCCATGGACTGGTTTCATGGAATTAATTTTCATTTTACATATTTCCTTGCATAATTAATTGGGTTGAGGCAATTAGTGGAGTATACTGCTGTCTTTTATAAGCAGCAGGATGGTAAGAGAAGTTTCAGCTTAGGATGGTGTTTTATTGAACATGGTTGTGCTTTGCGCAGGGCTGCACAAAGAAATGGTGTTTGTAGGTTCAGGACAGCTGTGCCGGGATGTTATGTTAGAGGGATTCCCCGTCCTCAAGAGCTTTCATTGCAAATAGACACAACAGAAGGTGAAAAACGTGTGTTGCAAGCCAGTGGCAACCGGTTAAAGCTTAGCGTTCGGCACCCAGTCCTGCAACGGCCGCGTTGCATCCCAGCATGGTGAGCAGGTCCATCCTTCACGTCCCGAGCTCCTTTCCTGACCCGGGGCTTCGTGGGCGTAGCGAGGGGGGCAGCCCCTTGCCCCTCGCCCCGCAGGTACTGCCGGGCTGCCCGACTTCCCGAGCGCCCGTGTCAGGTCTTCGCACAGAGGCTTGTCTGCACGGCCGCCTGGTGCAGGCAAGGGAAGGAGGCTCTCTGCGGGCCGTTATTAGGCAGAGAAGATCCGTGCCCCCAGGTGAGAGGGAGGGAGGGAGGGAGGTGCGCCAGGACCAAGAAAGCAGCTGCCTTAGCCCCCTCTTCTGAGAGCTTGGAGCGGGTTTCTACACATATTCCTCCTAACCCTCAGCGTGCCTCCTGCCATGGTGGGAGAGGTACCCAGGAGGCACGAAGCCCTGTGCTCCTCGCGGTGACGGGGACCCTGCCCAAGCACCCTTCCAGCTCAGGGCTGTGCACGGCTCTCCCGGCTCTGCTGCTCCACTCGCCGGCTCCGAGGAGAGCTGGGAGCGCAGCAAAGCCTTGCTCCACTGGACTTCTCACTTACTTTTTTCCTCCCCTTTATGCGTGTTGTCTTCTAATAATACCTTCTCTATGAATTCATCGCCTACAGCACAGACATTAGATAAATAAAGCTAGCGTGGGCCTAGAGCCAGACTGGATTGCATAAATATACTGAAATCTTGAGTAGTTAGGCTTTACTTGCTGAGACAGTTTAAGTACTGCTTGTTACTGGTGCGGGGTTTCCTGACAACTGGAGGAGACTGAAACGGGAGGGCGGGAGGAGGGAGGCGGGTGTGATGGATGGTGCGGTGCCGCTCAGGGGTGTTCCTGTTGGGCTCCATGTCAGTCGTTTCAACAGCTAAGCGGTACGTTTCCTTCTCCCCGGTTACATCTGTGCTTCGCTGAGGTGGATGCAGAGTGACACTGAATTTTCGGTTTCTAAAAAAAACAGGGAGGGAAGGTAACAGGAGGTAACCCACAGCCAGAAAGCTGTGCCCTCTCCTTTCCACAGGCAGCCGTGCCACTTCTTTTAGAGGCGCATCAACAGCTGTAGGATTTAAACAGGGGACAGGGATGAAAGAGTGTGAAGGAAAGAATTAAACTGCCTGACACCACAGCCCGTAGCTGTCTGGGCTGACGATGGGGAAACCTGTTTGTCTGGCTTTGGCTGTGTGAGGAGGAAGGTAAGGAGGTTCAGAGATACCTTTTCTTTTAGTAAAACCTGCACACGTCACGGGTCCCCGGGGCACAACCCCGGGGCAAGGGGAGAGCGCTGCTTGCTGCAATGCGTGTTGCCTTCTTCCCCTCCCACCAAAGACTGCAGGTGAATTCTCTTCCCATTTTTTGCCGGTCACTTCACCAGCTTGTGCATGATTGGGAAACATGAAAGATGTTGCTCCAGACTTTCCTGGACTTCCCCTGAGTTAGCGCCATGAGTATTTTTTTCATTTCAGATGTCTGCCATCATTAAAGTCACTGTGTTCTCAGATGTTATTATGTTAATACATCATCCAGGCTCCAAGGCTTTTGATGATACATATGATATATTTGTGTCTGGCTTCAGAAACCCTGCTGCTCCAGCGACACATCAGTCAGCAACATGCCACCAGTTCAGACCAGACACTGGTGGGCTGTTACTGTGGGCCAGCCCTTCTTTTGGTGTAAGCTGGCAAAGCTCCCCTGCGAGGCGATGCGGCGATTTACACCAGGTGAGGATGCGGCCCTCAGTCCTTCGTGTTCTGAAACATGAGAACCCGATTCAAAAGAAAACGAACAAACCTCGCTATCTTGCAGCACGGGGCAGCCTGAAACCATTAGCCCGGCAGACAGGGTTTGCTGGGGCCAGTGCTATTCTGGGCAGCTCACTTGTGTGCCTTGTAACTGGCAGCTGAAACGCACGTCAAGGAACTCAGATCTGCCCGGGCTCACTTGGCTTCAGGCTCCATTTCAGCCTGTTTTCGGCTCCGATATGTTTGGGCAGAAAGCACAGTTGTTTGGAAACATTTGAATTGTGCTGAACATAAGTGTCCTCCCCAAAAAGGATATTAATGAAGTGGCACCTTTATGAAGAGCTTTCTGCTGCGTTACTTTGCTCTCCGCTAACTCCCTGCGTTTCTGTAACAAGGCTCTCCGTCGCCAGTGGACTGTGGTTCTGTAAAACATTTTGAAATGCCAATAAATTCAGAGACACGGTTTGGAAGCTGTCAGCTGGAATTTTCTAGTTGGGTTTAAACAAGCTGCGCATATCTGCTTACTCCTGTTTCGTTTGTCTAGGTGTAGTGAGAGCAGTGCAGTTAGCGTGGCTGTGGGTTTCTTGGAAAAGCCTGGGGAAGGTGAATCTGTAAGGAGCCAGGCTAAGTTGGTCTCCCCATCCTCACTGCTAACACATTCGGGTCATTTTATGTCATGTTGTAGGTAGATGGTAGGTGGCCCGAAGGACATTCTACGTTGCTTGTTGGAAATATCATTCTTCAGATTCACACAAAAGCGGCTATTTCACTCTTTTTAGTTGTTGATCGGCTTCCAGCTGAAACATAAACCCGAGCTTGTGAGCTCTGGAGGGCATTAAGGATCTCCAACAGCTTTTTGCAAATGTAAGAGTATTAAACCCAAAAGCTTGGCTAAAATCCAAATGAAGGAGTCTTATTCTGAAACCTTTAGCTTTCTCCTGTACTCAAGGGAGTTTAAGGTATTTTGCACTTTTTAGATCTCACGTGATTATAAGTGACTTGCCCAGGTCACACAGAGGAAATCTGCTGGGGAAAAGGACTTACATCTCAGCTTTCCGACGTCCAGGAGGGCTCCCGGATTAAAGGATGTGCTGTGTGGGGAGGGGCGGAGGTTCGTAACAAGTAACTCCCAGAGCACCCGTGAGCTCTGGGGTCCTCAGGGGAGCACCCGTGGGAGTCTCCAGTGGTGGAAGAGGTGTGAGCCCATGCTCAGCCTCCGTTTCTTCCAAGGGGAAACAAAGAAACACTGTCTTCTTTACCTGGCGGTCTGTTTTCATGGAACTTGAAGAATTTAGTATCTCTGAGGCTGCTGTTAATGTCACTGAGATTGGTCATAACAGAGTGTGAGCCTGGGAATGCAACCAGGTTAGATAGGAAGCCCTGGCACAGCGGGCACGGTGACAGAGGTGGCCTGCTGCTGCGTCCGCCAGGTTGAGCAAGAGTCAGATCAGTGACAAGGGCAATTCCCAGCAATGTTTGTGGTAAGCCAGTCCTAAAGAGCAGATACAGGTCTGTCTGTGGGGACACAGGCTGAGAGCAGCACATCTCTTCTTGGGGGAATGTCAACCACTCGCAGATATTGGGAGACACCGGTGGGACCTTCTTGAAAGTCCTGATGCTACCTGAGACGAGAGCCTCTGGTTATGGCGCTGTGCCATGCCATGGATTTTGACATTGGCATCTGGCTCATCTTGCATGAAGAAATGCATGGTTTGGCTAAGGACAAAATCCTTAGAGGCCTAAAATCAAGCAGTGCTGCCTTTGACACGTCTGCTCAGCTGTTCCAAGTCATCCTGCTGCTGCTTTTGAATCTGCAAGCTTCAATAAGCAGGCGCCTCGTGCATTTCTTGGCCTTAGAGCAGGGAAGCAGATACATCTAGGAAAGGCTGGCCAGAAAGCTCCCTGTGGTGGGGGAGCTTGCATGCGGTGTCAGAGAGCATCCGTGGGTATGATGGTGCCCGTGAGCTTCGTACCTCTGCAAGCTTTGTTAGCAGCCCTGCTAATTGCTTTGATTTCTAAAGTGAGGGGCTCAGTAAAGCACCTAGCAGGAGAAGAAACGTAGATGAAAAACAGACCTTGATGAAGTGTCTCATTAACTAAAAAGGCAGCAATTTCTGGCATTAGCCCACCCCCCCCACGTACATAAGGCTGGTTATAATGTCTTGGCAACTACGCAATAAACAGACGACCAGAGCACACCGTGGAGCAAATTCAGGTTTGTGCTACTTGTGCTTTATAGGGGCGTAATTCCGCTGACATCAAGCTGGGACAGTACAGCAGGGGATCAGGGCTCTGGCTCCTCTTCTCCCCTGCCTCTCTGAACGTCGTGCCTTTTGCTTCCCATGCGCTGAGCTCACAGTGAAAGAAAATAGAAATAGGATCAGCTCGAACCAGTGCAATAAAGTAGCCCTTTGCAAGGGTAGCCAGAGCTCAGGGAGGCAGGATCGATCATCACGCAGGCAACGAGCATGCCACGTAAATCTGCTTCCAACTTAACTTCAGTCACTTGGTAGAACAAATTCAACCTGATCAAAACCGACCTGAGTTTTGCAGTGGCAAGGGTGGCTGGAGCTGACACCTAATGAAAGACACTGGGATTCTCTTTGTTTTTGCTAACAGAGAGGAAAACAGAACAGCCACATATCATCCATCTGAAAAAGACTGTAATTACCACTCCCAGAAATTATTTCTTATTTAATGAAATGTCTCTTTAGGCTGAACAAAGGAATTTTCAGAGAGGAGAGCACTGAAGGGCGGGACAGACAACACAGGCAAGAACACAGTTCAATTACAGGGAATAAAATCCTCTTGACATTATGACGCAGTTTGTGGGAGATCTTATTAGAAACCTTGCCAGGCCAGAGCAATGTGTGCTTTTTTATACAGATATTCTGTATCTATTTATACTGACCCTACCCGCTGCGAACCACTATCTATAGTTCGCCAAGAGGCATGAGGGACATGCAGCTCATTCCTGCATGCAAGTTTCGAAAGGGATCTGCTTTCTTTTCTACCAGCGAAATGCCAGATAAATTCTCGAAGCAGGGATGCTGCCAAGTCTGGGAACACCCTCTCCCCCATCGGAAGGGAAAATGTCCGTGGATGAGTCGCTCCAGCAGTGGGAAGGAGGGTGGAAATAGGGAGAAGTCCGTCTTTTGGAGGTGTCTTCCTCCGCCTGGCACCCTGCGACTGCAGGGATGGGGTGCCGTTAGCCCAAGAGGAGACACCCCAGGGGTCAGATGGAGGCAAGAAAGATCTGCCTTCCCTTTGGCGGTGGCTGCAGAAGGTGGGCAGGAACCACAGGGTGCTGCAGGAGGTGGTACCCATGGTAGGGACCACTGGCCTTGGTGCATGACGGAGGTTTATTGCCCCCCATCATGGTGGGGGGAGAAGCTTACCCAACTTGAAGTGAAGCTCATAGTCTCTCAAGCCTCCCGGCTGTACTGAGAACAAAGCCTTTTGGTTATTTTCCAAGCACTTGAAAGTCTGCGACCCTTTTGGCACTGGGAAAACTGGGAGCACCGCACGGCCCAACCATTTAATGATGGACTGGGATGGCTCGTGAGGAAGCGAGGACTCTGCCAGGTCAGCTGCTGCGTCCCTGGGCCTTCATCTGCCATAGCATCACCGGGCCGTACAGACACAGACTTGCTGGTCTCTGCAGCTGGTGTGCGGTGGAGCTGTACGAGCCGGGTTGGCACAATCCTTAAGGGCATGCACAGCTTTAAGGGTAGCGGGGCAGTCAGCTGAGCTCTTCTTTTAAAACACTTGGTCAGAGTTTATCTCAGCTGAATAGGATGGTTATTAATTTTAGAGCAATGCCCCATATCAGGAGGATGGTATTTTTAGTAGTTGACATAATGTTTTTCTACTGATTGCCTTTTGAGAAATGAGGCGAATGTTGTGATTTTTCTTCCAGGGACAGACTAATTGGATTAAAAAAACATATATTTCTTTTCTTTTTTTTTCCTTTTTCTTTGTCTTTCTTTGCTTTTTTTTTTTTATGTATTGATTTTACTTAAGTTCCTCTTTTGGAAAACAGTGCTGCTGGTGTATCTTTTTATTGCTTGGATTAAATGAATACTATGCACTGTAACATACAGTAGAGTCAGGCCATGTAGGAAATAACAGTGGATTTAACCTCTAGCACTGCTATAAAAGCAGCCTTAGTAAAATCTGAGGTAAATAATGCAGCCGTGGAAATTACCTTTCTCCAGTTTATGCTGGTGGAAAAAAAAAAAATCTCGTGTAATTAAGTAAGACCTAGTCTTTGGTGTTAAGTTTCACGGGCAGGTTCAGGGACGGAACACGGGATCATTCTAAACGCCTAACGAAAGGGGCTTACGATCTGAACAGGCAGTGAGAACAAGAACACATCATTTCTGAGCCTGCTTGTAGCAGAGACCATCAGATCAGGTCGTAACCAGTTGAGCGAGGAAAGAGCAAGAAAAGGGAGAAATCTGGACCCAGTTACAGCCCATGCTAAGGCAGCAGAGCCCAAGTCCTGGTGACTTCCAGCCAGGCACAACTGCATGCATGCCGCATCCCTTGAGGAGGTGAATGCTGTAGAAATGGGGTGTTTGGTGGAGACAGAAAATCTCCTGGTGTTCCTGCAGGACCAGGTGGCTCCTCGAGCACCCCCGTTCCAGTTCGCTTGCTCTTCGCAGAGCCTTGGCTTCAGTTTGGGCTCCACATCTCCTCGAAGTAGGACAATTTGGTGGCCCTGGGGCTTGGGCCAGTATTCTGTGGCGCTTTGGGGATTGTTGCTAATAGTGAAAGGCGGGTTGTGACGAAAGAGAGACACTGTGCTAAACTCTGACAGTCAAGAGGCAAGAGCCCTTTAGAGCTATCACAGCAGGAATGGCAGCTCTGGGCTCACGTCATCAAAGCTCATCAATGCAGGCAGGGAAACAGGCAACCCGTTGGAATACCGTATACTTACTGAGGTTCCGGAGACTTCTGAAATGTATGGTTAAAACTGCAAATGCTAAACTGCCACTACCCTCAGGCGAATTTGAGAAGCTCTTTGCTCTTAGGATTGTTGCACGCTGGCAATCACCCTAACATAATTAGGTAGTTTATTCTATCATGTTTTGATAAATTCCAACCTTCACCCGCTGGCTTACCCTGTGAAGGCTTGGTCCGTATGCTGTCTAATGTTTGTAGTATACAGGGATTTGTTTCTGCTGTTCATTAATTCTTTCAAATTAAATGTACTTGGAAAGGAAAAATATTGATGGAAAAATATACAGCAACTTTCTCACAGAGGGCTGCAGTGCATTCTGCCTTGAATCCTGATTCACGCTAAGCCAAGTTTTTCTAGTCTTGTGAAATCATAGGTTTTCCTGCTGCAAATTGATAAAACATACCTGTTTGCATTTTAAAACTGATATCCAGGTGCAGCACATTGCTGTGAAAAAAGCATAACATGACCTCATCAGGATTCAGCTTTGGTTTTGGTAATGTCTCTTTGGCATTTGTTAGCCAAAGCAAATGCAAGTAACATTCTGGAATGATTAAAGTATGCAGTCTTTGCCTTAGCTAATGTTTTGACTCTGCAAAGTAGGTGTAACTTGCACTTGATTCTCAGTCAAAAACAGTTTCTAGCAGCAATTCTGGCTAGAAGAGCGCCAAAAATGAGTGGGAACTGAATATCCCATTGCTTACAGGCTGCAGAGTTAGTGGGAGCCAGGCCTTGGGGTGCAGTCCTGGAGGTGACCAAGGGAGATATTTACTCAACTGTAATTAACTTAATCAGCCACTGGGTATCAGTATTGTCTCACATCAATATATAAAAAAGGGTATTTTTATGGAGCTGAACAACTTGACTGTTAAAGAGGCATTGCTGAGGACTAAAGCTGGACCTGCTGCCCAGGTGTGTGAGCGTGATGGTCAGAGGGGGAATTGCCGTCAGCTTTCAGACACCTCTAAAATAAACCTGCCTCTCGAAGCACCGCTCCACAGAGCCTTGTGTCTGTGCAACTGAAGGAGGGGTGAGCAGCAGCACAGGAACGGGGCGCAGGATATTTGCCAGCAGCCTTGCCACCCAGGGCAATGCTCTGCTAATGTCCCTGTCCAACCGCGGACCCTGGAAAGCTGGGCACACTGCAGGTTGGGATGAGCTCTGCCTCTCAGGAAAAGAGCTGTGAAGTGTTTATGGACTCTGTAATTGGTGTCAGATGGGATCTGGAGACGTTAAGCAAAGGCACGGCCTGCGCCGGGGGTGCGAGGGAGCATGCCGGTTCACATCGGTGCCGTACGATGTTGCAATGACCTCAGTGCTACCTCCTGGTATGAGCGGATGGAGGAAGAGAGAGATGTGACCATTCACCCAGCTGAATGCCTTTCATGTGGTACCACTCTCCTTGCCTGCCTGCCGAAACAGGCGGTCGGGTTTGCGTGTAATGGGGTGCTCCAGCCAGGATGCACAAAAGGCTGCCCAGTTGCTCCATGAACATACCTGGGACCTCCCTGTTTGCAGGTTTAGCCCTCAGCCCGCTATGGGGTGGGCTCGGAGGCCACCAGCTTGATGTGTGATGGATGCATGAGGCAAGAGCTGCTGCCCCACGTAGAAGAAGCCCACCGAAGCGAGGTGCGTTGGCAGAGCACTGTGTGCAAGGGCAGCCCCACCGCCGTGCTTCATCAGCAGGGGACACTGGCAAAGGCTTGTGCAGGCTTTTCTCTTGGGCCCCTCAGCTTCTTCATTAGGGATGGGACTCCAACACCGGTGGGATTTCTGCCTGAGTTTCCATTCAGTTTTGGCTCCAGGTAACAGTTGCTTCCCTTTCTGCTGCCTTACAGGCTTGCTTCCCTTGCCAAAATGCTAATTTAGCCCTTCAGCTATGTTTAGAAATAAAAAATCCTCCACTTCTCAGGGTAATAAAAGGCCAAAAGGAATATAAAAAGTTCACCAGACTGGTCAGTTCACTCCCCGCTGTGTCTTCCTGGGGCGTTGCAGCAAAAACACAGGCACAAAATCCAAAGCAAACAGCTTCCCCCTCGCTCTCCCCTGGAGCTGGGACTGGGCTCCCAGCTGCAGCCCAGTCAGGGTGCCCGGCTGCCTCCTCCAGCCCCCGCTCCTCCGCTCTGCCCGGGGCAGCGCCAGCATCTTTCCAGGCTGCAGTGACACCTTTGGTACCTTTTCAGATGCTGTTCCGACACCTGAATCATTCCTGTTCTTGCTTTCTCCTCTCCTGAAATTTCCCCACCAACTTCTGGGCTGTTTTGGGCACAGACCCAGCAAAGAGCCCCAGAAACAAGGATTTTTCCCCTCCAGTCCCTTCTGGAGTGAGAATATATCCAAATCCTCCCTGCTGTTCCTGCCATTCCCAGGCTACCCCACAAAGAGACCCTGCTAGGCAGCAAGACTGTAGTCCTCTGCTTGACTTTATTTCTGGTTTAGTACCAGATGTGGCATCATTGGAAGCTGTAGAGGGATTTATTTAAAAATACAAACAGGATTATGGCAATGCATTGGTTTTCATAGAAGCTCTGTGAGGTCAGTAAAACCTGCAGGATCACAAGATTTGTATTTATTCCTACTTAGTTAAGGTCTTATGTTGTAATACAGGAAACTTGGATAACTAGAGCAGAAAAAAGGTTATTTGAATGGTTGAAAGTTTCAGTGTTTGTTGATCTGGAGTGAGGTTAAAGTCTCATTTCAAGCCCTTCTAAGAAAAATAAGAAGTGCTCACCACACAACTTCCCTGTTCTGAGTTCTTTCAGTCTGCGTTGAGAATAGCTGGCAAGGGATACAGATCTCCCCTCCACATTGCTCTTTCTTTTTTGTTGTTGTGCCTTATGAGAATAGGGAAAAACGCCTCCTGACATATTAGAAATGAAAGAACATCCTGCGTGATTATCCTGTAGCCTGAGAAACCTCCCGGGAACATATCACTTAAGGCCTCTGAAATGTTAACCGAGAGCAGGTGAACTTTTGTAACCGTAACTATCCCTGAAGTCACTCAGTTTTGAAAGGCAAAAGCACGAATGTTGAAAATGGCACAGCTCTGCGTGTGGTTTCCCAGCCCTGCGTGCTGGGTCCGTGAGTGACTCCGGATCTGCAAGATTTGGCAGTGGGGCAGCTTATGGAAATAGGCTGTTTGATGGCCCGTTTTGAAAGATTTTAAATGTACAGGACATTTTTGAGAGGTAGAAAAGCTTTTCTTCTTTTATTGCAGTAATGTCTGTGGGCTTGTTTCCTGACTTCAGTGCTGGTCGTGACCTCGAGTACGGGGGATGCTCTGCTTTAAATCGATAGGGATTGGAGTTCCTGAATGAGGTCCTTTTCGTCCTCAGGTTTTTCACTAAGTGCTGCTATATCTCTCCTTAAAAGGTAAAGAGGTGCCACTTGGAAGCAGCCATGGAGAAAGAGAGGTCTCGTTTGGATTACTTTCTGGTTTTGGGGCAATGCCTGTTTAATTTCAGAGCTGTTCACTATATGGAGAAAGCGGTAATTTGTTTTCTTCAAAATTAAATGTCATTTCACAGAACCGATTAATCACTAAGCGATACAAGCGATGCATTGCTTGTATCAATGTGTAGCTTCAAAAGGCTGAGTCAGCAAAACACGGTACACGTACACCATCCCATTCCTGGGATAAACCCATGCCTCAGGTTTAAGGATTTGCTGCAGTTCCTTGCTGTCAGCCCGCTATAGTCTGTAGGAATTTAGCAAAAGCCATTTTATTGAATCAGGACCAGGGAGGATCGAAAGCAGACCCACACACAGACGTCAAGGAGCATGCCAGCTGGTGCTCAGTGTTTCGGCAACGTGAACCCAACAATGTGATAGGAAGTAAAACTGGATTGGAATAAAATGCAGTGGGTACACGGAAACAAGAAAGGGGAAACGTGACTCCAACACGTGAGCAAAAAGCGTGCAATTAAATTAAGTAAAACCCTGACTTAACATGCCCAGTGACCATTATTCCACAAAGACATATTTTTAAATGTAACTAATGTTGAGGCATTGAGTTCGACCATTTTTCACTGCAGCACATGCCTTTTCTCCCTTAATACTTATCCTGTTCACATTGGGTTTGCTTTTTTTTTTTCATCAAATATCTTTTTTTCCTGAACAAGAAAGACCCTAATCATTTCAGGGTGCTTGCCACCTACTATCAGTGGTTATTTTGGGGATAGCTCAGCAAAGCTTTAAAATGTCTGAACTGCATTAAAATGAATTGTTGGCATTCCAGCGCAAACCTCAGGAGGCAGGAATCTGCCATGGGAGCATGGAGGGAAGCACTGTTATAATAAAGCATACATGTAATGAGGTTTGATGTGCTTGAAATTCAAAGTCTGGTCCACATTACGAAACATTCACTGGTTTAACTAAATCAGTTTCAAATTGATCTAATTAAACTCCTAGACAGCCTCAGTGTAGACATCTTCATATTGGTTTTATCCATTCTCAAACCAGTTTAGCTAAGATGCGTTAGGAAAAAAATGTCCCGGAAATCCTCAGAGGGGGTTGCCATTTGCAGATCTGAGCTGGGTTGCCATTTCAGATTTGTTCTCACATATCCTGCTGGTTTGGGCTGGGATAGAGTTAATTTTCTTCATAGTAGCTGGTATGGGGCTATGTTTTGGATTTGCGCTGAAAACCGTATGGATAATACAGAGATGTTTTCGTTACTGCTGAGCAGCACTTACACTGAGTCAAAGCCTTTTCTGCTCCTCACCCCACCCCACCAGCAAGGAGGCTGGGGGGGCACAAGGAGCTGGGAGGGGACACAGCTGGGACAGCTGACCCCAGCTGCCCAAAGGGCTGTCCCACACCGTATGGCGTCACGCTCAGCATATAAAGCTGGGGAAGAAGAAGGAAGGGGGGACGTTCGGAGTGATGGCGTTTGCCTTCCCAAGTCACCATTACGCAAGATGGAGCCCTGCTTTCCTGGAGATGGCTGAACACCTGGCTGCCCATGGGAAGCAGGGAATGAACTCCTTGTTTGGCTTTGCTTGTGTGAGCAGCTTTTGCTTTCCCTATTAAACTGTCTTTATCTCAACCCATGAGTCTTCTCACTTCTACCCTTCCGATTCTCTCCCCCATCCCACCAGGGTGGAGTGAGTGAGCGGCTGTGCGGGGCTTAGTTGTGAGCTGGGGTTAAACCACGACACATATCTTGCTTCTTCAGCTTCTTGCAAGTCTCATGTTTGTTCTTCTCTAACTCTGAACTCTCATTGACGTTGGACACCATTAACTGGCCCTGAATCACAGCGCACTGCTTTATGGAGGAAGAGGAGTATGGCCATCCTAATAATGCAACGTACAATAACCAGCAAACCAGGAGTGCAGGTGGCATGCTGTGAAAACCCTATAGATTCTGATCTCCTTTTATAAACATGGGACTTGAAAGTGCCCTCAAGGCTGGACATTCAGTGTCCGGAGTTCCTGCACATGGTTCGGGTGGGGTTTCCAGGCTGGGATCCACAACAGAGTCAGCACACGTGAAGAACTGCAGATCCAGGAGCAGCACAGGACTGGTAAAATATACATACAGAAGCAGTTGTCTTCTGTGCTGCTCTGCAGAGAATCTCGATCTCTTACTGATCCATCTAGGGAGACTGTGTGCTCCCCAAGTGAAGTGCAGCGGTTCACGTCTCAGTCCCAGGAGCCGCTGGTGGCCTTCGGAGAGGCAGCCCTCCCACTTGGCATAATGCGATGGCAGCCTTCAAATTGCCACTGTGTTGCAGGACTGTACCAAGGGATGCAACTGAAAGAATCCCTTCTAGTGGGAAAGAGAGGCTCAGTGTTGAGCTCGCTTGATTTTTCTTTGCAGGAGAAGGAGCGATGATGCCAATTCTGAACTCAAGCATGGACTTTGCAGAGGTTAATGTACCCCTGGAGACTGTGGAACAAAACTGTCTGTCAAACAAAATTGTTTTTAGGGGCAGGGAGGCAGAGTGCATAAAAGTACATTATATTCTGTTGACCATTAATTGTATAAATAAAACACCACTAAGAATGTTTTTATATGCCACTCTGTTTTCTTATAAAATATAGGGATTCTTGAAGCTGTGTAGAAATTCCATAGTAAACACAAAATCTGTCAAATTATATCCATTCCATGGAACACGGACAGATATTCGCAGCTCTCGGTGGAGTACCAGTACCGTGCGAGCAGGAGAGGCTGCAGCTCTTCCCACAAATGGAAACAGCAGAACAGAAAACTCCTGCAACTCTGACCCCACATGCCCTTCCTGGGAAAAGGAGCTGTCATTCCCCAGAGGCTAGGGAATCCCTCTTACCTTTCTAAGACAGCACGGGTACTTTCTGAGGATTAGTGATTTGAACATGATGTTCTGATCTTAAAACCCTTCCAGAGGGCAGGAGCGGTTGCAGTTGTTCCTGCCTATTTAGTAGGGAGCAATCAGTGGTTTGTTCACAGTCATGGTCTCCAGTATTGCCTGGTGCCCAGCAACTCGGAGGCATCAATATGTTTTTTGGAAAACTTTTAGGGCACGTCTGAGTGATTCTGACAGCGGCTGCCTGCCTGTGGCTAATGAAAGGTTTTCACATTCCTTTCTATGTGCTTTGAAACGCCAGAGGAAGTGTCCCGGTGACTCAAATTATAGGTGTTACTTGGGAGTAACTGCTGCGTCCTTGTTGAACACCTGGAATTGGCAGCAGGCAGGCTGCACGCTGGAAAAAAGAGGAATTGGACAGTCTTAGCTGCCCCTTCCTACCTCCAACAACAGGTCATTAGGCAGCCCTGCCCCTGGGCTTTGTTCAGCTGAAATAGGTACAGAGGGGCTGCAAATGGTCACTTGGATGAGCCTTGCCCCATTACCAGCCACCCGTGGTCTGGGTCTGTCTCTCTAATCTTCCTGGTCCCTGCTAAAGCACAAGAGAATTTAGTTTCAGTGTCAAAGCATTCATTCCATGAAGTTAAGCCATGGATGGATTTGGGTAGGTATCTTCGCAGATATGACTGGATGTTCACAGAGGATAAAGCATATCTGCGTTCCATGGAGAAAGACAGCTGGGGATGTTCTGCAGTCCCCCTGCTATTTATTTAATTTATTTGACTTCTTGACAGTAAAACCGTTGGAACCAGGTTTGCCAAAGATACTTCTTTTTCTTCCAACTTATCATCTCCTCTGAACCTGTCTAAGAAAAGCATTCTTGGCATGGCAGAGGCAGCCCTTTATCCCACTGCTTTGCCTTTGAAGTTGGGTTCTCCAACACAGTTGGTGCATGGCCAGGAAAGAAAAAACAACGTCTGGTACTGCCAGTTGGCTGCACGTTCATTGCGCAAAGCTGGTATTGAAGGAAAAACTTCCATTTCACAGAAGAAATAGTGGGAGGACCGTATTGTTGTTTCTGTTTACATTACCTGATGCAACACGGAAGCTGCATTCAAGATGAAGGCCCAGGTGTGCTCCGTGCAAACTCATATTGGCAGCCCGCTCCTGCACTGACGGATTTAATACAACAAACAAGTCCATACCACAGTCAGAGTTCTGCACTTCTTACCGCAAGGTGAGATCTACCATGAGCGTACCCTGGCAGTGTTGGCTTCATCGTAGAAACTACCTGCATCTTGTTTCCTGTCTTAGTCAACCTGCTGAAAAAAATGCCCTGACGGTGATAACACAGTTTGTACGTGTCAACTTGCTAAGTACATGTTGTTTGGAGCTGTTTGCCAATATGTATATACCTGTAATTGCCTTATCTACATTGGTTTACACTGTTGGTAATTAACATCTGGTAAAAACAGTGATTGCAATGGGACTTCAGAAGTACCAGTGTGATCGTTCCGAAGTATGAGAAAGAAAAAGTACTAGCGAGCTGGGATCCAGAACCATTTACCCCGGTGAGAGCTTTGAAACACCCCTCTGTGGTGCCAGTGTTGACCCATCTCAACCATGGGGTAGACATAACGCTGGGTGAAACCCTAGCAGAGACACTCAAGGAGCGCTGTAGGCAGCAAACAGCCAGGGGAACGGCTGAAAAACAGAAATTAAAATAAACCAGGTCTTTCATGTATAACCTCTTTGAGATATTGATGGCACCAGCTTAGCCTTGTTCCTGCAAGGGAATTGTGGAGATTTAAGAGGTGTTGGTTTGACTGGTGTCCTGCTGCTCTGTGGGTGCGTTGAGGGAGAGGGGCCGGGGTGTATTCTCTTTCCATTAGGTGGTGCAGGAAGGATCTCTTCTGTCTAAGTGCCTTATAACGAGCAAGGTCACATCTACAGCTTGGAAACGCCTCTTTAAGTGATCTAGTTGGACTGGTACAAACGTGTTTTCTAGATAAGGCTAAAAATTCCCAATCTTCAGTTAATACAATCTTAAACAGCCCTTCTGCATTTGGTCTAAGGCAAATTTTGGCAAGGGTGTTTTCAGCCACAGGGCTCAAATATTAACAAGATCAAATGGCATCTTATTTGTAATGGTGGCAGCCTTTTTGTTCTTTCTCCTGATTTATGACAAGGATACCTATGGGCTTCCACAGTCTGCTCCAGAGAAGTCTGAAGCAGTATGTGAGCCAGCGTGTGGTTAAGTGTTGCTCAGTTCTTGACCAGAAGTATCAGAGTTCTACTCCAGCTGTGTTTTCTAAACATTACCTTTACTAACTGCTGTGCCAAAGTGGTTTGGTTGCAATATTAACAGGCTGCGAATCCTTGGTGTCCTAAAGCTACCACTGAAAATTTGTCTTTTGGGGCTTATGATAAAGTCTTCTGGGATTTTTTTGGTCTCGATGGCCTTTTTTGTTTCTCTCTGGTTTGAGCAGAAGGCTCCAAAGTGATTCATCTAGTAGTACCTTTATTAAGGTACATCTGCCATGTGAGATGCAAAGACACTATGTGGGTAAGTCAGTAGAAATATTATAGTTAAAACACAGGCCTTAGGTCCTGTCTGTCGTCCTCAGTGTTTAGGGAACGCTTTGTATTAGTGCTCAGCTGAATGTCAAGCTGGTCCTTCCATTGGTGTAGCCAAGTTTGGAGGAACAACTTACTTTTCTGCAAGCAAAAAGGACTGTGCCCATTCACACTGAGCTTGCAATATATACAAGTCTTTTTCCATGAGCACTCAAAAAATGGGGAGAAACTTGTCAAAAGTAGTCACTTGGGTTTGCCGGCCATAGAAATCTGGAGCTAAGATGGACTCCAGCCTGCCAGAGCTAGGGAGCCAGAAGGTGGGATGTGTGGATACATTCGCCTGCTGTGTTTCAGTGTTGGTTGTTGAGCTTGGCTGTTGAACTCCTCCTTTCAGCTACGATTTGTCATCAGGTTCCTGAGAACAGGGAACCCAAACAGTGTTGTCCTCAAACATTTTGCAATCTCCTCATTGTCCATGTCGCAACCCACCCATCGGGAAGCCAATAACCCCTGCTGCTGAGGTTTATTCTCATCTCCTGACATGGAGGTCTGTTCCTATAGTGGTGGAGCCCCGTGAAAGCATCCACCCTGCTTTCAAGGGGATGAGGGCTGGCTCTATATGAGGAGCGTGCTGCCAGCGTCTTGAGTTTCAACCTTTTTTGTTGCCTTGTTGCACCATTGCAGCTGTGGTCTATGGAAATCAGAGAGCCACGCTTGAGAGAAATGGGTCTGCCCATGTGTCGTGGTATGTAGTGTGCTGAAGACTGCATGATAAAGGAGGTTCACAGGCGCAGCAGTGTTGTGGTGCTCAAAAACCCATCTGGGATAAATGCTGCGTTGGGTCTGTTGTGAATTCAGACTTCCAGTCCAAAATGAAAAATAAGGCCTTGGGGAGAAGTGTCTGGGTGACATTTTGGATTGTGCTTATGAAAGTGGGGGTAGAAAATCTGTTAAAGACCCGAGAGGCTTTAAGATCTGGGATGATGATTTACAGCTGTTTTATTCAGTGATTTATAGACTGCTCCTTATCACAGAGGCTGGATACAAATACTGAATTTAATAAAAGCACACAACTCTCGTTTCTTTCTCAGAAACTTATAGATGGAAAGGACATTCCACAGTAAACAGCAGTCTCTTCCCATCATCTAACCACCCCCTCACACAAAGATTTGAGACTACAGAGCACAGCCAGCACTGCCTGGGCATATCTCTTCCCATATAATTTCCATAATACAGCCCTTTCCTCTGACTGTAATGCAGACTCCCTAAATATACAGCCTGTTACCATAATGCTACATTCCCGCTCCCCCTGTCTGCGATAGGCACCTCAAAATAACATACAAAGACTTAGCTCCCAGGAGTCCCAAAGGAAGGGATCGGGTTTTTTTCTGGCAGTGGGAGCTCCACATCTTCATGCACGCTCCAGCTGGCTGCAGCAGACCAAGATGGGGTCATCCTCACGTGGGCTCCAAGAGTGCTGAGGAGCTGATGGCTAACCAGGGCTGCCTGGGTGCTGTGCCGATTCAGAGTCCATATCCCAAACAGCTAGAAATTGCCTCAACAAATTTATAAATGGGTGAGGAAAGTGAGCTCTAGATCAGAGGAAGGACATAGCTGAGGTCACCCTGACCTCATGTTCTGCCTGCTAGGCCATGCTGCTTCCTCACAGCTGACGAAAACCCTCCTTAAAAACCTTCCTCCCTGCCCTAGGAACCATAAGAGAATATCTGAAGTCTCCCAGTTGTGGTGACTGATGCTACCTCCAAGCACGTGCTCGGTTTCTGTGGGGAGGTCCCTCACCGTGTCTCCACTGGTGTTGGTGATCCGCTCAAGCACAAGTTGCACAGGCATCAGCACCATCTGCTAATACAAAAAAAAAAATTGCATTTCCACGTGGTACCCCTCTGCTGGGAAGCCTAAAACACTGTGTAAACAGGAATTAAGGTTGGATCGTCCCAGTGTAATGAGTCATTTTTATTAACCCTGTTTTCAGACTAATACATTTAGGTTCAGAGATGTTAGATGACTTCTCCAAACAAAACCATGAGAGAGCCAGGATTTGACCCCCAGGATCCTGGTGCTCCCGTCCCTGCTAGAAGGTGTCGCTGCCTTGGCCCCTGCTCCTGCTATGATACAATAGCTGTGCTGGGGGTAGCCAAGAGGAGGCGGAGGGGTAATGCTATTCCTTTCCTAAATATCATTGTTGCTAAGCATTTTCCAAGTGCTCTAATCTTTCCAGCTATATTGTCATGCTTTGATTTCTCCTCCTGTCCTCAGTAATTGTTTTTTGCAAATAGAAATAGCCTGAGGTGGAACTGGAAAGCAAATAGGATCACACTGAATAAATCCATCTTCACGGTTCTTTTTTTTGTATACGCCTTTATATCAGTTAAGTTCAAAGAACGTATCTCCTTACTCCGCCTGGACTGTTTAGCATTTTTTATTAACAAAGTCCTCTTTTAGGCTGTAGCCCATTGAGGTTCATTAATCAACAATTGCCATGAAGTGAAAAATTCTCAAACTTCCAAAAATCTTTTTCTTGGAGTGAGTTAATACTAACAATGAAGTTTTCCTTGGCTAACTGTCCCTTGCTTTGATGTGTCTGGGTGAGAAAGTAAAAGCCACAAAGGTGTTATAAACTGGGCACCGATCACAGATCTAGACAGGCTGGTATGTGCTTTTAACCAATAAATATATATAGTATCGCAAGAATTAGTATTTGTTTTGTGTGAGAGAGAATTTTTGGCATTTCAATGATTTTCTTATCAGTTTTTCATTAGTTGAACTATTTTATTTTTTTCTAAAGAACAGCGAGTTCCCCTCAGTGTCCTGAAAATGGCACTGAAACTGGTCACCCAAACCCCATTCCTAGAGTAACATTAGTTTACGTTATTTCTGGCAAGAGCGATAATACAGCTCTTCTTAATTTTGGGAGCAGGCTGTTATTGAAACATATGCTTCTGCAGTTTTGAAAGCTTTTGAGTACCTCTGGAAGCCCTGGCGCGGGGAGCTGTGTTGGCAACCGGGGGACGTGACCCTGTTCAGAGGTCCGTTCCTGGGGCCAGACCTGGCAGGAGAATGTGCCGCTGCCCTTCAGATGGGTGCAGAGCTGATGTGCAGGGCTTTTTCACTGTTATTACTTAGAGTAGGTGATTTTTTATAAAAACACAGGCAGAGAAAAAGCTCGGGGGTTACTTTTCAGAGCGTAAAGTCCCTAAACCTGCTCAGGGTTGCCTCCCCCAATAAAGCTTTGCTCCTGAGGCCAGTAAAATAAATAGGAAGACTCCCACGGCTTTCTATGGGCCGGTCAATGGGGACGAAGGACCAAGTAGCTCCTGAGAGCAGTCAAGCTCCTTAAGTGCTGTTTCAGGCCAGCCAGAGCCATGCTCCGAAGGTCAGGAGGAGGCAGAGCATTCCACAAAACCAAGATTGCAGAAGTATGAGCACTGCCCCTCCAGTGCCTACAAACCACAGACTCCAGCAGTCCTCTGCCCTCCAACCAAAGAGAGTGGGAAGTTTTGTGCTTCACCGACATGTTCCTCGGCTTTGCCTTGACTGCTGGAATTGTTCTGACGGTGTGCAGTCATTGCTTGCGTCATCTCTCCACGGCGATATTGTTATTTTTTAACCTCCTATAAAAAGTGAGCAGAAATAAGAGGCACCGCTCTGTCCTGCATAAATAAGATGTAGTGTTTACCACTGATAATAGTTACCAGGGTGCTTCTTCCTCCCGTGAGTCTCAAGTGGATAAAATCATCCATCTTTGTTTCTGTTTTTGTGTGCGTCTATTTTTGTTGCTTACATTTCAAATTACTGTATTTTTCTAACAGTTAAAGACTGCGTTTTGCACGCATAGCACATTCTATAAAACCCTTGGAAAAAAAATTGGCAGTGTGAATTCTCTCTCCAGTGGGGTTGGAAGGATTTTAAAGTCTCATGAAGGAAAGCCCATGCCAGCTTTCTGCATACAAATTCTGAAATAAGTAGTGGTGATCAAATAGCTAATGTGCAAGTTTCGTATGCACGCACACACACAGAGAGTACCAGCCGTCGGAGAAAAGCAAGGCTTATGAACAAGAGCTTGTTTCTTATCTCACATCAGCTCATATTCAAACAGAGTAAATACTTCACTGCGGTAACAGAGGTCTAAAACTTGTAGGGTTACATGAGCGAGGCCCATACGTTCAGCCTACGGCAGGGAGATGCGTAGGGTGCATCGCTGGGACGCGGGTTCTTCCTCCGGCTCTGCTGGTTCTTTATTGCATGGAGGTGGGTGAATCTCCATGGGCCTGGTGGTGTCCCCTTGGGGATCCACGGGGATCTGTGGGGGAAGCTTAAGCAGCTTGTTCCTTTTAGTGCTACGTGCCTTGTTAGGGCCAGTTTGGGGAAAAAACAAGATAAAATGAATGGGAGTGCCACCGACGTGTCCCGTCACTTGAAAACTTATTGCTGAGATATAAGTAGCAGTCGGTTAGTGATTTGTACTGGTTTAGTAATTTCAATTCAGTAATATTTAAAATAAATCTAATAGAAAATAGACGGGAATTCTTCCATAGCTGGCAGGAATACTCCACCATTGTCCTTATTTTTATATCGTTTTAATGAGGCTGTTTTTCCACCCTTTTTCCACTCTGTTGGTTTGCTTTCCCTGAAGAGAGTAAACAGCTCTGCACAGGAAGGTGATCCGAGTTCCACTGTTAATAATTTGGGGCTTGAATAAGTGAGAAGTGCTGTTTACAAAGAAAAAAAATAGATAAATACAAAAATCAGAAGCTCTGTTTGGCTTTGCAAACAAAAGTAGCCCAAAAATAAACAGGCCTATCCAGCAGAAAAGAGACTCTGAGGGTAAGTGGATGCCAACTGAAGAGGCAGATGTAAAGAGCATTTCCTATTTGGTTTAGCAACTGCAGACTTTTGTCTCCAGTCTGCGTGCATTTCCTCCAATGATTCATCATAAATGTGCATTTATAAATAAACTCCACCTTGGCCTGGCACATTGATTGCAGGCTGGTTACTTAGGGGGAAAAAAAAGAAGTCATACTCCCCATTTTTGAATGATACCTGTGTGGCAATATGTTTTTATAGAACTGTTTCCAGGCTGTTTATTTTATTTATGTTGAGGGATTGTGACTCTGAGAGATGGGATCTGTGGTTTTCTCATTTCATCTGAGTAACGATTCATTAAAGAGCTTATTTAAGCCGGCCCCGTGTTATGCCGTCCGTGTTGTACATGTCCGGGGACCTGGGTTTGGAAGCTGCTCCCAAGCCTTGGGCTGAGATGGCGGGAGGCTGAGCGCGGCGGAGCTGGGTGTCTTTGGGGGCTGGAGAAAGGTGTCATTTAGGAGACTGTCTCTTTAGCGGCTTCCCCAGGGACGTGGGGTACGACAGCGGCTGTCAGGAAGGCAGAGCGCGAGAGGCTGAGCGAACCCACAGTGTTTATCCCTATGCATTTTTTATGTTTGTTCAAAACAACAGCCCAGGAAGATTCCCATAGCGGTGTCCAAGAGAGACCTCAGTGCAAGGCTTCTTGTAGCAAAGCAAAGTTGCAAGTTATTTCTCCCTCCTTTGAACTCCGGCCTTGAACCTGGCCTTGCAGCCTTACTGGCATGGGAAGCTGCCACAAAATAGCCTAGAAAAGTTGTAACAGCCATGCTATGTTTCTGTGGTTCGTTAGCACTCTAGTAAGCCAGTGCAGTTGCACTTGGGCTGTGCCCTTGATGGTTCGGGTCCGGATCCCTGCCAACCCAGCCCAGCTGCCTGCAGCATAGACCCCTCAGACTCAGCTCCTTACCATCTTCTCCCCGCAGAGCTCTGCCCATCTCCTGCCCCAGAGGCCCTTCCCATCTCTGCTGCCTTCCCAGCCCCACGCCGTGCTGTGCTGTGAACTGGCCCAGCTTACCAGCCTCAGTCCTGGAGAGCCACCAGCAACTCCAGTTTTCTTTCCCTGCCTTGCTCCTATAGTACCTATAGTGGTCCTATAATACTCATCCTATGGGATGAGTTCTGCAGACCGAGTACGGGGTGGGGGGGTCAATTTGCACATAATAAGTGTAGCTGAAATGTCTTTGAGGAGAGCAGCAAGGTCTGATACAGCTGGGAGGAGACCACATCAGGTGGCTTAGGCTGAGGTAAGCCAATCTGATGGTCAAGCCGTCATATAGACACATACCCTCATGCGCTGTTTTCATGGGATTGGAGTTGGGCGTCGTTTTTCCCAAGGAATGTGCCGTTCTTTTATGCCAGGTGCTATACTGAATGCTTCTGCATGGAAGTGTATTGTACTGCCAGCCGTGTGAGCGGCATTCAGGCAACAGGGATCCCTAAAATTCTTCTGATGGTAATACCGGCATGGGCATCGTTCATACAAAGCTACGGCTTTGCCATTTTGCTATTTAAATCTCTCTCTGTTGGAATGAAGGAGAAGCAGTTAAACATAAATATATTTTAAGAACAAGAGCTAGTCAATAGTAAATGTTTTTAACTTTTTTTAATGGGTCTAATCCTGAGCGTGTTCAGAGCACTCCTGAACTCTTACTGACTCGTGGAGCCACAGCAAAAATCTGCAAACCAAAGAGCTGCTTTCTCCGCCGACAGTGTAAAGGTGCACCACAGAGAAAACAAAGGCAAGGCAGTCTCAGACGCTGCACAGCACATGATTCTCTAATAAAAAATGTTTGGCCTCTTCTCAGGAATAACATGGCCATGCTTGTAGCTCCAAAAGAAGCCCTGAATGATATTAATACATTCATTAGAACAAGTTCAAAGAAAATCATCTTAATTAGCTTGCCTGGCTGAAACTGAGCTTCATTAATCTAAAGTAGATTAACCTGATGGTAATGCCATTAAAGCTGGCTGGGATATTAATGAAATATATGCAGTTACAGAGAGCCCAAATGTCCTCCTGCCAGTCGCGGACTGATAAAACTGCCTGCGTTTTCTGCAGTTCAGGCTGTTTTAAAGAAGACCTGCCTGTTTTACAGCCACCACCCTACTTCTGTAACTCAGCCATGGCATTGCTTTTGGGACACGTTAAAAGGGAGAGAGCATCCCACAGAGAAACTCGGGAAAACAACTCACTTTAGCCTTTTGTGCGAAAAACTTGCTAGAGCAGAGCGTGCACGTGCACGTTTGGAACAGGTAGGGATTTGCCCATGCAGGGAGCATGCAGGCTTTTTATAAGGCAAACTGTGGTGCAGGACTTCGAAAATTTGACCTGCTTTTCGAATATATGTTGGTGCACAGTACGCAGTAAGGATCTAAAAGCTTCCAGAAACCCAGTGAGGACCCAGAGGGCTTAAAATGGCCTTCTCCTTCTCCCCAGGCTCCAGTATTCTTAATCTCAACTCTTTTTAGTCTTTGACACATCATTAAAGTGACAGTTCAAGAACAGCTCTGAGATCAAAGGCCTGCAGAGCTTCTATCATGTTGCAATGCTTTCGGCAACTCTTTCTCCAGGCCTGCTTCTTAACTCCCTCCCTCCGGCCAGGAGGTTGAATCTCTCTTGCTGAAGGCCAGCAGCAGCTGGCAGCGCTGCCTACGTCCCTCCCCTGCCCCTCGGTCTTCTCGGGGCTCTGCCTCTCCGCTGGGTCGCTCTGGGTTTCGCTGGACCAGGGCTCAACCCGGCCGCTGAATTCACTAATTTAGGTGTATGTGCGCTACCGAAACAACGTCAGGTTTGAGCATGGCCGTATACAAATATATACAAATCCAAAATGCAAATAGGGAGGATTTGCAAAATCAGCTGCAATCCGGAGTGCCAAGAGAAGACACGGGATGAAGCATGAGATGGGGAAGTGGGGAGATTGGGGTTCCTCTCCCAACTCTTCCGCTGCCATGTAGAGCTGCTGCAGGGAAAGCTGCTAATCTCCTGGAGAGGCTCCCGGGATTTGCCACGGGTACCTTCGCAGCGCCTACACAAGCGCATCCAAGCAGCTGTTGTCATGCTGTAATGTGCCCAGTGTCCAGCACAGGGTACCGGTGGTGCTGACCAAAGGCAGCCCACGGATCCTGAATTTTCTATTTACATACCCGCCGCCTACGTAAGTGTCGAATAAGTTTTACAGCTTCATTGATACATATTTGTCGAAAGCTTTGTGATCCAGAAGTGAAAGGAAATATATATGCACATGGATTTGTTCTTAGGACAAGATCTAAGGACCTTCCTTTCTATGCAGCGGCTCAGACGTGGATTTTCAGACACAGAGGACTGAGCTCTGCCAACCTCACTCTATTGCCTCTCCCTAATGCTGAATATTCGGTGACTAAGTGTCTTTCTCTTCTTGCACCGTAAAATGCTGGGTTGGCGCACAGCTTATTTACAAGGTAACACGGTGTGATGCATCATAAAGACACTTTTGAAGAATTTCTGTTATTAAAAACTGCCCATGGAAAGAATTAGGTCAGGTGTTTACAAGTCAAAGCTTTGGGGATAATTAGGTGGAAGGCAACTTTAGAAAGGAGGGTTATTTTCCAGCCCTCCAAGAAGCATGTAGTAATGCGTACGTTAGCAGTAACCTCTGATCAGTGAGTTTCCCACCTCCTTGCTGCAGGATCTGTTACAACCATTGCTTTGGGGATGGGGAAGAAAGCGGGGCTTAGAAAAGTCTCCAAAAATACAGAACCCCCTGAGCAAACCTGTTGATGTCCGGGCTTTCTATAAACAGCCGTCAAAGTCCTCTTAAGGGGGCTTCTTGTAAATACAAGCTCTAGCTTGCTACTGCTGCCCAGCGAGGGTGAATTCTATACTAGCTTTGAGGGAAGAAAGTTGTTTTCTTTTTTTTTTTTTTTTAAAAAAAAAAAAAGGCCACTTGTTCCTGGTGGCAGAGCATATGTGTGGAGAGGAGGGACGGGACAGGGCGCTGGCTGTTTGTGCACTTCAAGCAGAGCGACCTCCTTGAACCCCACCATGCACAATGATGCTTTCCATGGAAAGTCTGGCTGTATTACCTTTGGCAAGGGCTGAGGGAATATTTTTGGAAGCTTTAAAATCCTCTGTGGAACATGCTTCATTTTTGTTCATATACAGTATCTTTATATTTATTCAATAAAAAAAGGTTTCTGTTTTGCTGCAATTGGCTGCCCGACCCTTCCCCTTCAGCTCTTCTCCAGCAGTGCCCAGGGTGTCGGAAAGGCTGGTCCTCCCGGGACGAGAAAAAGATCAGGCCTAAAACATCAGCCCCTGCCATATTGTACTGGTTAAAACTCGGTTGCCCCCCTCTCCTAAAAGTTTGTTTAAAGTGGTAAGAATATAACCTGTTCAAAGTGAGACCTCCAAGGGCCTGGTTCCCATTTGCATTTAAGCCTTTATGCAGTGCTGGAGCAGGGTAAAGGGGCCCTCTGTCCTAAATGGGAATCAGACCCCACATCTGCGTTTTTCAAAGTGTCCTTCCTTTCTGCAAGCAAAGCCAGGAAACGTCTCGTGAATGGGAAAGGGACAATTTGAAAAAAAAAAAAAGGCAAATCAAGGTTCGCAGGGCCGGATGGTGCGTGCGGCGTTACCTGGCAGGGGATAGCTGTCCGGGCTGGCTCCCCCGGATCTCACCCTGGACCGCCTGGCCCAGAGGTTGAGGTGTAAAACAAGGGAGGTGTTAAACCCAGTTTTAGCTTTGGGGTTGCGTTTGGCAGCTGGAAGGAATGGGGTATGAGCAGGAATGTGGGAAGGCAAATGAATATTAGGGCATCCTAAGAGGAGTTTTTATCACTTTTTATTTTACTAGATCAAGGAAATAAACGTGATCTGCTGGCTCTTCCTCCCTTGGGGCAGCTGTGGTGGCTAAGCCAGCGCGGTGCCAGGAGGAGAAGGTACCCAGGTGCCACCAGCCTGAGCATCCCGGAGCAGGATGGGAACAGAGCAGGACAGGCAGGCAGGCCATACGCCGGCCGCGCTCCGACCTGGCTCACGCGGCCCTGCACCGGCGATTTTTTTCCATATGTTTTGATGACAGCAGATGCAGGCGAAGACAGGACTTCTAGCAGCTGCTTTAGAATTAGCTATTCTTTTATGTTTTAAGTATATTTGGCAGTGCTTTAGGAAGCAAGGGAAGCATTTGTATCCCCGCGATACAGATAGCAACAGCGGGACAGGATCGCAGAGCCGGCTGAGTCACCGTCGGGGTCAGACGCAGAACCCGCTGTCCCTGGCCCCCGGGCCGGCGCGGTGCGTGTACCTGCATGCTTCCCTCTTCCCGAGGGGTGGGAATTGAGCAAATCGCACCCTGTGCGACAGCCACCAACCCTCTGAGCTCAGACGGGGGTCAGGAGGAGGCTCCTGCCTGCTGAGCCTGCGACCCACGTGCTTTCCAGCCACGCTCCTGGCTGAGACGGGCTGGAGCTGGGGCTGCCTGCCTTTCCCGAGCTGCAGCACGCTTCGCGCCGCTCTGCCTGATTCGTCTAGACCGAGTGAGAACTTGGCCTCGTGCAGAGAGTTTACAACCTGGATGATGGGCGAGTCTGGTCTTGACTGTGGCTTGTAGCCGTACGAGCGAAGGAGACTGGATGTCTCTTCTGCAGAGGCCCGTAATGTTCAGCGGGCTGGTAATCGCCCTTTGCAGATGATAGCACGAACTGATTAGTGAGGGGTGATTGCTGGCCCACAGGTGACGTGGCTCTGCTGCTGTCCTCAGGGCAGCATCACAGGCTACGTGGACTAAAGGTACCTTGGAAAATCCACTTGTCCATCCCCGTCACAGGGCAGAGTCGCTGCCTGGCAGATGTGGGTCCAACATTTTCTTGCAAACATCCCACGATGGAAATGCTACCTAACCCTTATAATACTTTTTATAATTGTCCTAAGACCTATCGTGAATCTTCCTTGCTCTAGTTTTCCTTGTTCTGCCTCTCCTGGACACGGCGGAGGGAGCACCCAAATATGACGAGTACAAGCATCTCCTCTGCGCCTATGCCAGTTTTGAGTTTGCAGGTTAAAATCCCCGGAGCGATGCCTTCATAAAATTTGGTTATAATGGCAGAAATCTCTTCTGCTTCACCAAATTTCAGCCCCAAAAGAATGTGTGAGGATGAGTTAAACTCCAGAGAATTGGGATCTCTAGGAAAAACAAACACGAACAGCCTCTTAGCTATTGCAACTCCACTATCAAAACCCCTTTTCAGAAAATGTTTAGTTAAAGATTTAGTTTGGAACAAACATTGTTAAAGCATGACCATCGGGCTGCTTATTGGAGCCAGATGTTGATTATAAAGACATTTGGGTCCATTCAGTGATTTTGCATGCCCTGATAGGCTGGGGTGAGCAAAAGGGTTTGGAAAGCAGTGACTCAGATCCTCAACTTGCCCAAAAATGCACAACCCCACTGAAAGTGCCTCACCCTGTGCCATTACAGGGAGATATTCCGTAATGGCCAGCATCCTTTTTGTCTTTCTTTTCATTTTAAGATTTAGCTAGTTTTTCAGGAATGACTGGCCTCTCTCAAGTTGTCCCTCTTGATTTTTCTGTTAATCCTGCATGCTTCTTGAACGGTCTTTCAGGAATACTTCTCCCTGAGGGCTGACTTTCTTAACAATTAAAAAATGAGTATCTGTTGACCTAATCCTGCAAGCTGTCTGGGTGTGACCATCCCACATTAGCGAGTGGAATGGTGCCCTCAGAAGACGTGCAGAAATCTGACCCTTATTTCTAAAGCAAAGGCCAGCAGAGCCAAGTGCCCTGCAAGCTGCGTGCAAGTTTGGCCAAATCCACGTGCTGAAAAAAAGTCAAAACCAACAAAAGTTTTGCAAGGCCGGTTTTATTACTTCTTTTTAGAACTGCTTCTTCGATTTTTACTGCTTGAATGATGATTACTGGTTGCTTTGTGGATGGAAAGCTGGACAGAGAAGCTCAGTGGGAGAAAAATTAATGTGAGAGTGGGCCAAAAGTGTGCTTCATTTCCTCCGGACCAGGCTCACCTGTGCTTTTGGGCCTGATCCTTGATGGAAATGGGGTTTGGAGCAGGTCAGGGTGCTGAGGGCTTGGCTGAGGTGTGGGCTGGGAAGTAGCCACTAGATGGCCATGTGGCTTGTCCCTACCTGTCCCCCCCTGCTCCTGTGCAGGGCAGGGATGTGCCAGCCCCCAGCCCTGCACAAGGCAAGCTCAAGGGGCTGCAAACAGGCTGAAGACCCCCCAGGGCTGTTGGACCTTCCCCAGGAACAGATCGTTGTCGGGGGGAGTGCTTGTGTGGAGGGGAACAGCAGCCCCCGCAGCTGGGGACGTGTGTGACACATGGGGGACCCTGGTGCTTTCAAGGTCTGCATCCCTGGGGAGTCGGCCTGACTCTGGCAGGGCTGAGATGTCCTGAGCTCCATCGATGCTCTGCAGGGGAGGAGGTAGGTGACAGCAGGTGGTAGAGGTAGAACCAGGCTTCACTGGAGCTGGGTGACAGTACTCAGCTGGGGTTTAGTGCAGGAAGGGTTCCGATGTGCAAAACCATGTATTTTTTTCCATCCTGGACTTCTTTGAGATTAGAAGAGCAGAGGAGAATGGGGGGAAAAAAACAGAGAATAGCAGGGCAGATCCTCACAGCGTCTTCTCCTGCCCAAGTGATGAAGCATTTGGGACTTGCAGCCATTCACACTTGGAGCACATCTTCTGCAGGCTGCCCCGAGAGGCAAACCAAACGTGGCAATGGGGAAGAATTGGGGGATTTGCTTCAGAAGTGCACTCCATAAGTAAAATACCATTGGAGGAGATCCCTGCTCTCTCTCCTGTCCTGCCTCGGAGGGCAGGGGATGGATGCTGCTGTGTCCCCAGAGCCCATAGCTACATGCTGCAGGTAGGTCTTGGGCTTAGTGTTGCTGGAAGACACAAAAGCCTTTGCAGAAAACATCACAGAATGACCAAGGCGAAAAATCAAATCTGTGATGCGAAAAGGTAGTCCGCATCATTGTCACAAAAACACGAGTTTCCTTCTAAGTAGCACATCAGCTATTGAAATGTTGCCTTCACCCTTTTGCACGTCCTCTTTGCCTGTGATCAGGAGCATTTTAGAGAGGTGTGTCGCTCCAGCTCATCCAGCCGACAGACACTAGCATCCACCCAATGGTTGAGTGACTGATGCTGTTTACTGCAAGGTTTGGCTCCTTAGAGCTAAGCTTGACAACGCAGCATGCCTAGATGACACGGCAAACTTTGCTCAGTGGGACAATTGTCCAAGGCTCGTAAGACTTTCCGCTGCCTTGAGATTCTGTGACATGACTCAGAGTTGTAAACATTGGCACCAGCTGCTCTTCGCACCGAAACCATAAACCCATTAAGGGAAATTTGTTTTCTAAAAATAATCTGATCAATGAAAGGACTCTCTCAGCGTTCCCAGCCCCTTTTCCCCGCCTCCCTCGTAATGACTTCCTCGTAAATACGTTCGGTTAGAGGAGTATGATGCCTCTTGCCAGTCTCCCCATTGACCCGGTTTCAGTCCTCCAAGTGAAGGTATTTAAGGGGTAGTGTAGGGCCTTATGAAAAGATATTTAGCTCTTTGGGGTGTAACGGAGAACGGAAAGGAAAGGCATGACTGCAGCACAGTTCTTGTAGGGAGAGGCCAACATGGCCCTGGTGCATGGGAAGATTTATCTTTTCTGTGTCATGTTTATCATATTGATGCCTACAGATGGTCAGCACTGTGCAGCTGGTGAAGCCGGGCTGGAGGTTTGGCAGGTGCTTTTAAATGAATCCTGTGGCATTACACGCCCTGGATCAATTCTGCTTTTCTTTTACTGTATCACAAAAGGGAGTCTCAAGTCATCCTTCATGGTTTAAGGGAATCAAAGGATCGTCTCCATATTGTTTCAGATGTCAGCGCAATCTGGATGAGGGCGCGTGGAGCTGGGAGTCAGGCGGCTCTGTTTTCTAATCCAGGCTCTTCACTTTGTACTCTGGTCCTCTGTCTGCTTTCTAGCTGTCAAGTGAGGATCAGGCTAATGCGAGGCCATCTGGCAAGCAAAGGCGGATTGGTTGGCTAATACTGCGGAATGCCAAATATTACTGCGTGCATGCTAGTAATTTTGGAAAGCCAGCAATAGTCAATCTATAATTTGCTCTTTGCTTAAGTAATACTCCACTCTATCCATGCAGTGTTGCAGACGGCTCTGTTCAGATACTGCTGTGATTGGATTGTGCAAGAATCTCCTAGAAAAAACTAATGCTGAATTCTGCTCCAAGTTGCACGGCACAAACAGCTACAATTGAAGCTGGATGTGATTCTGAATGTCCCTCAGCGTGGATGCTGGTCTCAGATGCCTCCACCTTCATGACAGCTGATGGGGTGATGGTCTGCAAGGGGAGAGCTTTTCTGGTCTAGAAAGGCTGTGACTGTGCGTCTGGTGTGAGCAGAAGCGGACTAGAGCCCTCAATGTCCATGAAGACTGTCATGGACCACCCAGACCACCCAGCTCCACAGCCCTTCCCAGGCTTGCAGCTGTGCTCTTCCCAAAAAAAATAGTATTACCATTACTGACCTTACTCCTGGAGGTCACAAATCTTATCTCTCACCTTTTGAATGCATTGATATAGTTTCAGAGTAATACATTTATGGTCCAATCTGCTGTAGATAGGAGGAAAGGGCAAGGTGCATTTGGCAGCAGTGGGGCTGGTTATAGCAGCGTGTTTTGTGTTCAGCGGAAACCCACGTAAAGGTGACCTGCACTGCTGACCCAACACCTGCCTCAAGGGGGTGACACCCGGAGATCCCACTGTCCCCTGGATGTCCGCTGGACATGGTCATGCTACTACTTGTGCAGCCCTGGTCTGTCTCAACAGCATCTTCGCGGTCTGTCACAGAGGAAAGCTAAGAAAAAAAATTGAAGACAAGCTGGTATAAGCCATCTTTGCCTTTCTCCTTGCTCCTCCTAATGCCGTTTCCTCTCTCTGAATCTGCCCCTCACTTCTTCTGCAGGATCAATATCCTTTTAAATAAATGGAAAGCGACCACCTTGAGCCAGAATCCATGCAGTCATCTGTTGCTGGCTGCAAGGCAGTGCTCTGCCCTCATCGATTTCTCCATCATCAAGTACCATCCCACGAAGTCACTTGGTGCTTTCATTCAGAAAATACTGAATTTCATTGCTTTTGCTGCTGACCATGTTATTTGCAAACTGCAAGTGTGAACCTGTTTAATCTGCCTATTAAATAGAGATGTTGAAATAACACAGAACAAAACTGCTGGCTGAGAGGAGAGGTGCCAGCAATATATTTGTGGCCACAATAGAAAGAAACCTATCACAGGATTAATTCCTGGTGCCACGGGCTGATCTTTTCATAGTGAGGCTTGCAAGAGGGCTCTGAGACTTCGTTTGGCTTGGCACACATGACCAGTAACTGGACAGATCTTCTCACCTTTTATCAGATCACACTGCCCTGTACTTTGCTACTTGACACACTAGGGGTTTATTATTTTAATAAACCTGCTCGGTTTTGCCTAAGGCTAGCTTTGCAGCAAGCCCTACCCCTGTAATTGGGGTCTGTGGTGGTTTGGGAGTTTTTTGTGCTATGCTGGTGTTCGACAGATGCCTGCAGCTCACTCACATTATGCTGAAGACCTCACCTGAACCGAGGTGCAGTTTTGCTCTTGCTGTGCAGGGTCAGGTGAGCCTTCCTCCAGGCCAGGAAGGTGACCACATCTGGGGTGTCAAAGCATGCTCCTGTGGGTCCCATCAGCGACCCATGGGTGCCATCTCCGAGGTGAGCACCCTGGGGCAGACAGGGAACTGCCACACGGGTGCTGCGCTCTTCAAAGCACGTCCCAGTGTGACTGGGAGAGGTGGGAGGTTGGTGGGCAAGCGAGGGAGGCTGTCCAGGACAGGACGGGGTGGGGAGGAAGAGAGCATCTATCATTGCAGCACGAAGGCTGCGCTCCCCCCATATCCTGCCCCACAGATAAAGGGCTGATACTTTGGGGAGGGGGAACGGTGTCCGCAGCCAAGCAGGAAGGAAGGAAAGAGGGACTATGGAAAGAATCGGGGAGTTTCCAAGAGAGAGATGGGAAAGGAAGGGATGTCTTCCGCAGGGGAGAGGAGGAGCTGGAAGATAGGAGTGTTTGGAGCAGGGTGGCCTTAGAGCAGTGGAGATAACCCAGCCTTGGGCATGAAGGGATGACAGGAGGAGTACAGGACCCCTGAAGTGGGTGGGTGGAGAGGCCCCAAAGCAGCATCCACGAGGTGCCCTCAAATCCCTGTTTATCTTCCTGGAAGTTTCCATTGGAAGTCCTGGCCAGGTCCCTCCATGCCATCCATCCTTTTGCAGTGGGACAAGCATCATGTGGGGGTGACCCTTGCCATCCCCAAATCTGTCTCTCGGGGGTGCATCCTGAAAGCCAGGCACCCAAGCAGCCAGGAACGCAGGCAGTCCCGACACGTAAAGGGATCATTCCCACAGGAGTTTTACCACTACTGTGGCACCGTCGCTGCCCTGATCCCGAGTCTCGCCAAAGATAATTAGTTTATTTTTAATGAGTGCTGAGATTCTTGTGCAATCAAATCAAAGGGACTTTAAGATAAAGTAAAAAAAGTTACTAAATTAAGAAACTAGGGCTTGTGATTGGTGGAGACCTTTGGAAAGCTGGGGGTTTAAAAACAGAAGAGAAATAAAAAATAACTATTATTTTTATTTTTTATTCTGCTGCTGCTGTTTGTAATAGTAGAAACCATAGCGTAAGCATTTTAACTCATACTTTTTAACACATCCCATGGTTTGGGAACGGCCTGAAAGGTGATCTTTAAACTCCGGGAGCTGACAGCACTGCCGGTGCCGGGACCAGGCTGGCTCCTGGCGAGGCAGCAGGCAGGGAGCAGCTCCCAGACCATGCCTCTGCCTCTCGTTTGATGCTACTGCGAGATTTCAGTCGTGCTTTGCCGTGAACAGCCGCAGCCCTTTCTTTTCTAAACATGTGTGCTTTGAAAGGGAAAAGGTTGTTGCCAGCATGTCTGACTCCTTCGTCCTGACAACATCCGACCATCCACGTTATCAAGCCTTACTGGGACCTATCAAGAGACATAGTTAAACAAGCTCATGTTTATCTGAGGGAAGCTGTATTAATTGCGCAGTGGGATAAAGAACTGGCCGGCACCAGGCAAATCTCTCGCTGGCATGGGAAAGGGACAGCAGGCCTCCGCTTAACAATGGGCTGCAGCAAAAGAAAGTCGCTTAGTGCTGTAGGCTTTTTTTCTTTGCAGACTTCAGTATTTTTTTTTTAATAGCTCTTACTCCCGTGTTTTGTTTGCCCATTTTAAAAATAAGAAAACAGTACGAGCTGTGCCGGCTTTCGGCTGAGCGGTTCCCTTAGAAGTGCCATTGCAGGAAATGCTGTTGCTCGGGCGCACGGCGGCGGAGCCGGGCTGGAGCTCAGGTGCTGCGACCCCTCCATCCTGTTCCCCGCGCCTGGCGTCTCCCGTTCGCCGCCTCTGCTGCTGCTGGTGGCGACAGCCGTGTCTCACCGTAATCCACCCCGGGGTCGCTTTGGGCAGCGAGCTCCTGACTTTCCAACCAGGCGTCTGCAAAGGCTGCGGCACGGCTCTGCTCGGCAAGCCCCTGAGAAAACGTTTGGGGCTTGCGCAGTGCCGGGGGGCTCGATGATGGTGCTGGGTGTTGGGTTTCCCGTGGGGGTGCAGAACGGGCTGGGGAGCAGTGGTCGCTGCTCCCGTGGGGGAGGCTCAGTGGTCCAAGGGGACCCTCGCAGCAGGGAGTCCTCAGAGAAGATGCTGGGTTTCTCAAGGGAACAAGACCTAACAGCACTGTTGTTACCCCCATCTCAGAGCAAGTATAAAAGGAGGCTTTGCAGCTAAAGCCCATCAAATAATCAGACAGCGAGGAGTGAATAAGAGCTCTGCGTTCAGTGTGGTTTGTGGACTCATGCTATTCATCAGGTACCTAGAAAACTGGGATGGAAATATTTCCAAATCCCCTTGTTTCACAGGTTTAAACTTGAAAATTGGTACTCAAAATATGTGCTTTGCTGTTTTTAAAAAAAAAAAACCAAAGCCTCAGCCAGTTGGAGAAGCGCAGCAGCACCGGGTGAGCTCCGTGGGCAGTGCTGCCGCACGCCAGCCACACCGCAGGCTCGGAGCTATTGATTAATACTCCAACCAAGCCTCTTGCAAATGGCCAAGAGGCATGGAAATGACCCGCCTCGCCCAGCCAAAGGGAGAATTTCTCCCTGATGGCAGAAACTGGTTCAGTTTGGGCATGATTGGCTTATCAGATAAAGGGAGCTGTGTTTGCCTGCAGAGCCCAGCTGGGCTGCCCGGCGGGGACGGGAGGGAAGCCTTGGCCATGCTGTGCCACGGAGGCAGGCGAGTGACCGCACCGGCACTGGAAAGCAGCGCAGACCCCGGATCGTGTCCTCTTGTGAAGAACCAGGCTATCGTTGATTGCCAGCTTTTGTCTGATGATGCTTCACTCAAAGCAAGATGTAAGAAAGGGGAAACTACCAAATGAATCACATCCCTTTTCTAATCTTATTTTCTCTTGGGGGTGGATTTGGGCATGCTCCAAAGCCACAGCCTAATTTAAATCAGGAGAAAGGTGGCTGTGAAGAGCGGAGAAGCAAGAAAGCTGGGAAAAATGGACAGAAATATTTGTCCTTCCATGAATGAATGTCTGTCCTGATGGGAAATGGCCACATCTGGTGATAGAAAACAGAGGTTTCTTCTACACGCTAATCGCTTGCTTTTTATCT
Organism: Platalea leucorodia; assembly: GCF_965183815.1. Taxonomy (NCBI): domain Eukaryota; kingdom Metazoa; phylum Chordata; class Aves; order Pelecaniformes; family Threskiornithidae; genus Platalea; species Platalea leucorodia. Next base: position 49,595,258 of record NC_138831.1, read on the forward strand.
GCGATTCACGAGCCATTTTAAATACTGTGTTGTGATGTGACTGGAGGCTTAAGGGGGGGAATGGTTCCTGGCTTCCCCATGTCTGCTGCCCTTCCTAGGGGATGCTGACAAATGTCTTGGGGAGATAGCGAGCAGCTTGCAGGAAGGAGTGTCTTCAAAGTCTTCTCTCCCTTATCTCCCTGCTGGAGTTGTTTTGACAGCGGCTAGTTAGAGACAGGAGCCCTTGCTGGGATGAAGTCAAGATTGCAAGAAAAAAAAACAAACCCAAGAGACTGCATCGGCAGCACACGCTATAACTCTAATTTGGAGTGGGCAGATGGAGACTGTGTGATTGCTGCTAGGCCAGGGAAGCACAGCCAGTCTAAATAGTACTAGAGGTAACGTGAAAGGTCATTCCTGGTGTAGTTCAGCAGTTTTGTGCTGCTAGCGCTCAAATTCATGGTTCAGCTCTGAACGGGTTCCGAGGTTCATGGTGGTTTTTGTGATAGGGACAACAGCAGCCCCCTGCTTTTCCTTGCCCTGCCAGCTTGGTGAACGGCTCAGGGATCTCATCTGGTTTCCTTGCTCCACGCCATTTGCAAACGTGTGTTAGCCAGCTCCCGTGGATGTCCCTGGCTTGCCTTTCTGCACCGTTGAGCTCGCTCAGAGGTCTCGCACTGGCTTCTTTCCCCACCTCCTCTGCCAAGTGCAATGTGCCTGGCCCTTCCAGCTCGCTACTGAAATCACTGACAGCAAGATCCTGCAGATGGAGGCTGTCTCGGGGGCGGAGGGGGTCTGTGCTTTCGCCTGGCCGCACGGCGCTCACCCACGGCCCATCAGTCCTGGGTACAGATGCTGGGGCACGTAGCTGCTCAGTCGCCTTTGCAGCATGTGGAGGTGCCCCCCACTTGGCTTTGCAAAGGGCTTGCAGCCATGTAAACATGCCCCCAAATTCTTATTCTGGCTTTCCTATCATATTTGCCGACCAAAGTCATGCTTGCGAGCAAAGCCAATGCATGCCAGGCCTAAAGAAATCTAGTTTTGGTAAATGGTGGCCAAAAGAAGTTTGCTCTGATGGCTTTGCTGCTTCTCGCACCACCATCTCTGCCAGGTCTTCAACACGCAGGTGAAAGGCACCTTGGCAAAAAGGACCCACATCAGGCAGGAACGGGGCTTCATCCAGATTTGCTGCAACCACCTGGGCCCTACCCCAACACCCATCTGTCCAGTCATTTCCATTTATCGGTGCAGTTAAAAAAATAAAACTGTGCCTCTCTTTTTAAAGCTTTTGGCAATATTTTTAGCCCCTCAAGCTATGTAATCACAGCTCCATGACACAGAGAGATAAGCTAAGTATTTAGGAACACAGACGGGATCCGGGATGTGGCCCAGCTAGCCCTATACCCTCTCTCTGACAGTAGCCGGCAGGAAATGAATCAGAAATTTTTGCAAAAATGGCTGGAAAGATGATAAGCCTCTCTCCCCAGATGCCATCTCATGCACTATTTTGCTGTACATCCGAGTGCGGCTCCCACCCCTTGCCTCTGCATGAGACAGAGGTCCTGGCTCCTACGGAGCTCTGAACCTATGGAAGAAGTCTTGGCTTTTCACGTTGCACGCCGCAGGACTCCTGGAGGCAGCCAGTTGATCCACCTTGCCAGATCAGCCGAGCCGGAGGGTTGGTGGGTGTGCAAGCCCCAGCCGTTTGTACCTTGGAAGCTACCATGGCTCTCACAATGCTATTGCTCACTTACCTCCGTCCTGAGAGCTTTCACGCGCAAAACTATCAGTGGAAGTAAACCTGTTCTGCAGAGGTGGTTGAAGACCCTTTGTAATGGATAAAAAATCTGCTGTTCACAAAATCCCTGCGATTTTTCACTTGGTCCCAAAATGTCAGCTGATGGTGCTGAATTTGTTGCTCCTGCTAGAGCAGTTCATATCTGTTCATACCTACACGCAAATAACCCTGTCAGATGCAATTCCAGACAGAGCTCTCCCTCATGCCTCCTTTGGCCCGAGTGACTCTGCCTAAGAAATTCTTCAAATAATGTAATTTCTACGTTCTTCAGTAAGAGCTACCCCCTGCGGGGCATCTGGACCCCCCGTTTCAGAGCCCTCATCACCCGCTGCCAGGCGAACACCTTGCCTGCCCTCTCCCCTTTGCCATGGGGGCGGTGGGATGGGGAAAAGCTGCTGAGGGCGAAGGGGCTTTGATGGTCCGCTGAAAGCCCAGACCCTCGGGTTCAATGCCTCCGGAGTGACTTTCAGCAATTAGCATGCATCAGAAAACCGAGCGTGCAAACACAAGGTTTGCATTCAAAAAGGAAAAGGCTATTCAATTTTTGGCCGGTTTAAAGTAGCATTGGAGCATCCTTGATGTGTCTATAAATAACGAATTATTATTTAAGGGAACCTTTGCATTAGTGGTTACTATGGCAATGAATCATTCGGTCTCTGCTGGTGCCAGATTGAACGTTATTGTCTAACGTTCATCCAAACAATATTCAGTCATGGTGCAGTTAGTTAAAGACTTAGCAGATGTTCTAAAGTAAATTCTATTCAGAGCTGTGCGCCCTGGCAAAATGCCATTTTCTAATATCTATAGTGAATATGTAAAGACTACTGAATTTCTCTGTTTAAAAAAAAAGTTCGTTAATTGTCTGTACCAAGCCTGCCTAATTAATTGCACATGGATCCACCCTAATGCGCAGGGAGAAATGTAAGTGAATCCATTCTGCCACTATTTCCAAAATTATAATAAGTGCATGTAAAAGCTGTAATCACTGGCTGTAATGGCTTCCTAGTTGCAGGCTGTTTCGTAGACTATGAAAATATGCTGTGTGGAAATAAACCATTTGTGCATTGGACTGAATTAAAACCAAATGCTTGAACTTCTAATTAAAATTTTTCTTCAAGTCGGGGAAAGGAAAGGCTTAATTACCACGAAAACGCTCTCCTTTACTTTCTTTCTTTTCTTTTTTTTTTTTCACGTTGTCGTTCATGATTTAGCTGCGTCCAGTAGTTTTTGGTACGTCTCGCACTGCTGCCCGAGCAGTCCCTGAAAGCCAGGTTTGCTTTCCAGAATACCTGCCCATGTGGTCCTCATTGGCTCTGCTTTCAAAGTTTACTGCAAACACATGGATTGCTGCCTACACATTCCAGATGCTAAGTAAGCTTTAGGAAAATGAAAAAAAAAAAAGAGAGAGGCAGAAGTGTGCTGGGGTGGAGGGGGGGATAAACAGAGTTAAAGAGAGATAGCGTTCCTGGCAGAGACAAAGATGCTAACTTCCATCTTGCGTAAATGGCAGCGCTGGAATCGGTCGGTTTTGTTATTTCTCCCTATCTTGTACGCTGTATAATAGAGGGCTTTTTTTGAACTTTAACATTTGGACTTCTTAACAGACTGTTCTTTAGTGTGGTTTGGGAAGGACAAAAGAAGATTTTTGTTGATTTGGCATAAATTATACAGTGGGTATTTTTGGCATAAATGTTGGAGTTTGATGCTTTTTGTTGGTTTGGCAAAATATACCTTGAAATCACAAAAATATGCTTCTAATTACAGAATGTATGTTGCAGTGATGTGGGACAGTGAAGTAAGGAACCTTTCAGTATTTATATTAACTGAATCAAAAAATTAACCTCTTCCTGTTGAATGTTTACAGCTGGAACCCAGTCAAAGAATCTGAGGCTGGAGCTAGTAATGCCTAATACGTTTCTGCCTCAACAGCAAAGATAAGTAATTCATTATTCAGATGCTAAGCATTCAGCAGGCCAGTCCCAGCAATTAGGGTTTCGACTTGCTTGCGAGGAGAACTGGCAGGTACCGTGGGCCCCAAATTTAAGCTGTGCGGTGACGTTTTATGAAACCCTACATGAGTAGAAATCTTGCAGGGAAATAAAAGGGCGAAAATGCAATGAAAACGGGTTCTTGTTTAGACTGAAACCTCCTCCTGCCACGTTTGTCACTCAAGCATTTCACCAGCCTGCTAGAGCATGACAAGCAGAAAGCAAAGCTGTTTTCACTGCCCAGGTAGAGCAGAAAGCAAACAAATAGCTTTCACAGTTCAAGCAAAGCCTCGTTTGGTCAAAGATCTTCTCAGTGCCCGCAGTCTTTCAGCAATAAAAAGCAGGACAAAATGCTTTACGAACTCAAACAGGACCTGGTTCTCCATCGAGCATCGTCCAGCCTAGCTGGATCTCCCTCCGCAAGCCATCCCGCGCCGGTCTTCTCCCGCGCTCTTCATCTGAGCAGGGTGGCAGGGTGCTGACTCTGCCTCGGCGTTGATAAGGATCGTTGCGCAGAGGAGTCAATGACCCTAATTAACAGCGTATGTAATGTTTTGCCTGAAGAGCTTCCTGTGAGTGGCTCTCCCAACATGTCTGTCTTGTTCAGAGATGCTCTTTCTGGAATTACCATTAAATTGCAGTACTGCGTAATTGCTCCGAACGGTTGTAAATCTCATTTAACCCTTCTCGCTGCGCAGGTTATGGAATGTGAGCGCCGCAGAGCATTTCCAAGATATTGGATTTGAGTGCACTCTTTATACAGCAAGAAAGACTTTTCTGTGGGCTTTTTTTTTAAAAGTTATATATTTCTCCTGAAGGGCTTTTTATTAAGCCAGGCAGAAAGTACTGAGTAGAAGTGCAAGAACAACTAATTTAGTGCACCCTAGACAACTCTGAAGGAGATTGCAAAGGTTTACTTGACAAAACAGGCACCAAACATGTCAACATTTGGGAATGTTACAGAGAGACTATTATGGTTTCAGGCCCTTCAAACACCAGCAGTAGGAAACTACCTCGCCCCGCAGCGTATAGGCAGCAAAATGCAAAAACAATGAGTGTGAAACCCACTCTGGCTGTATATGTGCAACCTCGACTTCAGCAAATCATATCAGCTCTCACGTCATAAAATATAGAAAGGAATAAATGCTTTCCCCTTCCCGTTTCTTTAGGAATGGTTATACAATTCCTGTGGTAAAATCTGCTTTGCTGTGCTGGTTGCTAAGATAATATGATCGTGTTTTGAACAGGGGGGGAAGCAGTGTTTTTATTACTGTATATAATGGCTTTTCCTGTTTCTTGGTCATTATAGTTATTCTTTTTCTTTTCTTTTTTTTTTTTTTTTCCCACGTTTCTCAGTCCTTCTGAGAGACATCAAGGAAAGACTTACGTTTTCTAAGGTACTTGATGGCAGTAAGAGCAGGAGTCTGTGGAAAATCAGTTGGATGCATGGAGGTAAATTATTGCCACTCTGGAAAATTTGGCCCCTCCGAACACCTGAGAAGTTGGTGGTAGTGGTAATTTTTCTGTTATTATAGTCCTTTTCTTAAAAAAAAAAAAAGGAGTGCCACAAGGAGCTGTCGTATGTGGGCCAAAAATGCCAGTTTTGCCCATGATGTTCCCTGGTGATGGTTCAGTTGGAGAAAGGTTGGGTTCTCCCAAAAACACTGGTTCCCCGTTCTCAGGCAGCTTTTTGTATGATGGTGGGCAGGGGACGGCATCTCTCTGGGCCTCTCTTTCCCTACCTACAATATGGAGATAAGGAAATGACAGGATGCTGAAGGACTCGATGAGCTGATGTTTTAAAGTGCTATACATGGGGCAGGGACTATTTATTCCTAATAATCAACCAGCACCTTTTTAAAGTCTCAGTTCATTTTCCCCTTACGGTTCTTCCTGTATATTCTCAATTTTTTCTCAAATTAATATGAGGAACAGTCTTCCAGGCGAGGGAGAACGATGAAATGGAGAACGTGGCTGGCTGTCAGAGGACTGGGGAGCAGAGGTTTCTGAGGAGACCTTTGCTCAGCTACCATCCGCCAAGCCTTTGCCCCATCAGGAGTATGTTGACCACCACTCCCTGTCCTGGTGCACGATGTGGCAGCCTGCTTTGCTGCTGTGGGATCTTTCCGGGCACACGACAGCACCTCTCGTGCACGGGCGATGCGGTTCTTGTGTCTTCCAGCTGAAATTTCAGGCTTTGGCTTCATATAATTGCCATCAGCATGGGGGATTGATAGCGACTCTTTGAGCCCCTTGTACACAAGGAGGGACCTCAGCTTTCCACTGGTTTCTCCACTTGGGATGATTTCTCACGGAGATCTGAAGAGAAAAAAGTGATACGTTTCCCATTCTTTGAAGAGAGACCTTTAACTTCCGTGGATAAAATAATGTGTAAAACAATGTTTGGGAAAACTTCCAGGGGGCTCGTTTCGGCTTTACAAAGGAACCCTCCGCATTTGAATCCTGATGGGAAGATAAGATAATTCTCCAGCACTGTTTAGTTATCGAATGCGAATGCGGTATAAACAGCCACCCTCTCTTCATCTCCTGAGAATGCAGTGCTATTTGGGAAATAGTGTTAAGAACAATTAGAGTAACTGGAAAAAACTCCACATTCCCCAGGAGATCATGGACTCTGTCCTCATCTCTGCTTGATGGCTGTCAGTAGGGCTGTGGATCTGAAGGTTGCTATTCATATCTTCAGGGTGACTTGCTGAGGTCTCTAGATGCTTTTAGTCTTTTAAAGTAACCCAAACTTTAATTATATGAGCAGTCATTGCCATTAGATGTTTTCTTGGCTTCTGTCAGTTCCCCAGATTGTGAGTGCCATTGCTGTGCTGTGCTGGGAGAAGAGCTGGGAGGTCTGCTTTAACATGCCGGGATAATTCATCGCGTGTCGGGATGGGCGAGAAGGAGCACTTAGGGGCAGGAAGAGCCGTAGGGGAGACGGACCCCACGCTCGCTGCTCAGCCCGCAGCAGCGATATAGCTGCGACAGCCACCTCGGCAAAAGCAGTTTAAGCCTGTGCATGGCTCGGCAATTCCAGTGCGTGCTGCCTCAGAAGCGGCTGGTAGGCAGCATGGCATGGACCACGGGAGGAGCAGGGACACGGCTGTGGCGGTTTCTCCTTCACGGGATTTGGCATTTCTGGCCCCTGCAGCAGGGCTGGGAGGGGAGGGAGCACTGCTGGTCTTCAGAGCTGCGGCATTTTGCTTGCCTGTAGCACCGAGCCTGGGCGGAATCAGTCATCTCGTTTGTTTGCATCACATTTTGGATGTGATTTTAGAGGGATTTTTGAGATTTCCTTGCTCTGTGGAAGCAGCCGCAGTCAGCAGTGACAGTGATATGCCCTGACCCTTATCTAGAACTTTTTACTAATAAGTTTTAAAGTACTTCACAGAGAGGTCAGAGGTATTTTCCTCATTTAACAAGAGGGGAGCAATTACTCATTTTACTCTTGACATTTCTCTCTCATTGCTCTTTTGTTACCAAGCCCCTATAACAGCAAAGAGATCCCTTCCACTCAAATTTATCTGCAGGGAAGGATGCTGGAGCAGTGACAAAGTGACAGCGGTGGTTGGAGACCTGTGACTGTAGCAGAGCAGTGGTTAAGGCAGCCAGAGGAATGTTTTGCCAGTTTGTCTGTTATTTTTTGTTTGTTTGTGTGTTCAGCAGAGCACTCTGTTATCTTCCGCCCGGCCTGACGCCATGCTTTTCCTGTTTAAAATTCCTACTTCTGATTTTTCCTTTGTTTTTTTTTTTTTTTTTCTTTTTTGCTTCCCCAATTGTTCTAGTTTTATGTTCCCAGCACCAATCACCAAACGATATCTAATGAAAGCACTTGAGGACATAAGCATTTGGTGCCTCTGCCTCCTTCTAATATGTATTCCCTGTGCAATTCTTGTTTCACCTCTCTCGCTTGCAAGACCGGCTGAATATTTCTCTGTCTCATTAACTGAATTTTACCTGATAATTCCTCTTTGCAAAGGGAGTTCATAACGCAAACAGACTGAGAGCAAGCTGGTGTCTTGCACTAGACAATAAAACTGGGGGGAGAAGCACGAGCTCCTTTCTCTGGTGCCTCCTGCGACAGACACTTGTCACAGCGCAGGTACGGTGCAATGTGCTTCCAGCAGGGACGGGTTGTGCCTCAGGCCGTGCATTTATGTGGGGATGGACCGACATGCTTCAAAGCGGTCAGGAGGCTCTTCCGATACCGACTCACTCTAAGTCAGGAGGAAGCCTGTTTCTGGTACATCACTGCATGCTGGCACAAGGGGATGTGACCCTCTGCATCACCTAACAGAGCAAGGAGCAACACTTGGTGACTGGGTTGAGATGAAGAATTCATTACCGGACACTCTTGTTGCTGTTGAGTGCATTGAATGGTTTTGAAGGTGCTTTCAAGCACGCTTTCGAACTCTGCTAGTGAAACACAGGAGGCATTGAGGCTTGGTGCTATGCAGGAATTAGTTATACAGTTGGTGCTTTTCAGGGCTAATCTTTGTGCCAGTTGTTGCACAGAATAGTGGAAACTCTGTAAAGGGCCAAAACATCCAAAAGTGTCCGATGCTGGAGGCTTTGCAGAACCCTGAGACCATGAGAATATCATGTTGAAGGCATGTGAGAGACACAGGCAGGGCAGAGAGCTTCTGGGTTGGTGTCACACGTATCTGCAGACTAACCCAGCAAAGCTGTGTACCAGAATACCGAGTCCTCCCTCCATCAGTGCTTGGAGACTGCTGTCTGCAGAGACTGGGCGAAAAAGAGATGGCACCTGAGTTTCTAGCCTGCCCTTCAGCACAGAAGACAGAGAAGGACTTTAGAGAAGCTGCTGTGATTACGGCACTGTGGGTGTTCCCTGCAGCCCAGCACGGCAAGGACGTTATTGCGTACGGTGTCTGCACAGATTGTGCAGCGGGAAAGGACAGGCACTTTCAATATTTTCTTAGTTGATAGATCTTAAATTTTTAATAATCAGCTTTTGACTCATTTCACGCCTCATTTTTGTTTTGTATAGAATAAGCTTTCAAAAAGGAAATATTCAGTACATTTATTTTTGAGTATAGAGATGTTGAATTTAGAGGGTTGCTCAGAATCTGCGATACCAGCTGTGGGTCCAAAGTTATAGTACTCAGAGGTTCTGTAGAAATGCCTGGCTGTCGGAGGCAGTAATGGTGCACCTTTTGTGTAGTTTTGATGATGCCTGTGACAAATTGGGGATATTTTGTCGGGAATAGTATGACAGAATTACAAGATAGTGTGAAAGAATTGAAAAATCAACTGTCTGCAAATGCGACAAAACAGAAGCAATATTGCTTTATTGAGGACTGAAGTAATCTAGGTTCACCAAAAAGACAAGTTACCGTGGTTTGGATCCCTGTGCTATGAATACCAGCAGGAATGCTAAGGAAGCAGTTCTGTGCCTCTCTCTCACACGCACACAAATACACTCAGTATTTTGTAAAGATGTTCTTTTGTCCCTCTCTGCATGGGAAAATGTGCTTTCCACCCAAACATAAATTACTGTGCAAACTGCAGCTTACAATTCAGAAGTCTGCATTTTTAGTGGCACACTGTGCAGATCATTTTGGCAACAGCTCGGAGCAAACACACCAGAAAAAAGCACTTTGGGTGAGCAGCGAAAAAGCAAACAACCTGAATTCACTGTAATGAACTTTTTTGGAAGTCCCAAAGAACATTTTCATGGCAGGGACTATTTTAAAATACATTCTGGGAATACAGAGCTTGGAGAAACAAAAAACCCCCCAGCAAAACCCAAACCCAAGCCCCTAGACAACAGCAGAAATCCAGAAGCTACTCGTGCTTGTTCCCAGATCATGATTTAATGCCGAGGAGTAACAACCCGAAGGAATCGTGATCCCCTCACCCAGACAATCCCAGATTTTTCAGGCTCCCTTAAAGGCTCCTGTTCCAGTACAGTCCCTGATTTGTGGCGTTAAACTTTTTATAGTTTTGCTTATCCTAGCATTTAAGGTATTTTCAAACTTTCATACACTTTAATTTGTTACATTTGGAATGAGACGCTGGGTTTAGCACATAAAAAGGGTATTTTCGTTGGAGATGTGATGAACAGTTCAGTGAGGAGGAACTTCTGACCGTGGCGACCTGCCATCCCACAGGTAGAGCAAAGCACAGCAATGCACGTGGCACAGCGGTCCCACCAAAAGGCTAACGTGGCCAGCGAACGCCGGGGACCGTTGGCAGAGCCGAGCACTTCGCTGCCAAAAAGCCCTGATCTGCCCGGGTCCAACGGCTTCAGGAGAGCTTGTCCTTCAGCTGGATCTCATCCATTCCTCACTGAGCTGCACAGAATGGAGGAGGAAGCCTAAAATCATCTTGGAGGATCAATCTAGCAAAAGATCACATTCAGAGCCCATTTCATCAGGTGGATAGCTGACCTCAGCCAAGGACGGGTACCAACCAAACCAGCAATGCTCGGTAACGAGGAAGAGTGCGGCTAAAATGGTAGAAAGGGAGTTGGGAATGATGCTTGGTGTCCTGCACCCACCACTGGAGGATCCGGCACCCACAGGCACTGGAACATGGAGTTTGCAGAAAACTTAATAGACTTATTTTTAAGTGTTTGACTTTCCCCTGTTTCTAATTGATTCCGTGGTGGCTCACACCCTGGGCTAGGGAATTGTGTTTGAATTTACCTCTCTGTTTGTAACATCCCATTACACCTAATGCTGTCTCTGATGGAAGGATTCAATCTGCTACTTTGGAACAACGGAACTATTGCAGAGGGACAAACCCCAAGTGAATCTGGGAGGTGTTGTGAAGGAACACTGTTTTACCCGCTCTGCCACGGAGTGTCACGCTTCAGTGCTACTCTTCTGCTGAGAGAATTGCCATAGAAAGTTCAACAGTGAGAAGATCATTTGCTGCAGGGAAGGAGTCCAAACTTGGGCAATAAACAAAATTCATTGCACAGTTCTGCACTTCTGTGGATTCATCCCACACTTATTTAGGCATTTCATTGCATGGGATGCCTGAAGTAGAAGTGTAGTTGCTCTTGGCTCCCTCTGTAGTGGAGGAATGCAGGTGAACACCTCCAGGGATTAATTAAGATCTTAGGGAGTAATTAAGGTCTTAGGCAGTGCCCACTGGAGATGCATACAGCTCTCTACTTACTGTGGAGGGAGCCTAAGGTGACCAGACTCATAAGCTCGTGAAATGTCTGTAAGGTGGGTTGAATCTTGCCTTGGGACTCACTCGCATACCCTATCTATCTGAGTTGTGAATCATCATAAAAAAGAAAATGCAAATTTGTGGTTTGTGTATTTCTCCCACTTTCCAGGTTACTGCATAATTCTCCTGTTCAGGTGTGTCACAGCAAACAAACATCCAAATAAATCACTGCATTGGAGAGCAAGGCCTTTTAAGGCTCTCTCGAGGGTTATTGTACGATGACCAGTTTTTTCCCCTACACTGAAGAAAACTGCATGTTAGGGTGTAGCAGCCAACTCTGAGGAGACGCTTTGCGTGTGTCTCATCAGCCCTTGTGGTGATGCCACAGGCATTTGCCACCAGCAGAGAAGACAGCCCAGGGCTTCCTGGACAGGCTTCTGGGATCTTCGGCAAGGTGACAAGGCGACAGCTTCAGCCTGAACCGGAATTGAAGTTGGGCTGCCTACAGGACGGGATGGATGAGAGGTTGTGGGTGTCAGGGTGGTCCTGAGCTCCAGGACACCTCCAGCGCCTATGCCAAGAAGTCAGTGTAAGTGGTTGAATCCTCTGAGGGACAATTCCTGCAAACGATCTAGCGCCTGAAACCAAATGGAAGGCAAGCCATGTGTTCGTGCAGAAGGCTGAAACTGTAATGCTTAGTTGTGTGCTGTCCATTTAGCTGAGTTTGCTTGCTTGGAGACTTGAGACTGTACAAGTCAGCAAGACGTGATTTGAAAAAAACCTCTGCTGTACCACAGAGCTCGTAGTCCCCGACAAGTCAAACATCTGGCAAATAACATGAAAGGTTACGCGTGCAAAGTGCAATGATCTAGCGGTACCCTCGCTGCCTGGAAGGGGACAGTGTGGCCAGCATCGTGCCGACCTATCGCTCTTATGAATTTTTGATATACTGCAAATGTGCAGCACACGTTGCACGGCTGTTGCAATACTCTAAAGAGAGATTGCCAGCGTTTCAGTATTACACTTTTTGTTGGGTAAAGCAGCCTGCCGAGATCCAGAGCCAGTCAGAGGTTTGCTTCTTGCCCCGTGACTCTCCAAAATTCAATTATTGTGAGCTCTTTTCAGGAGAGATCCTGCCATATCTGCATCAGGACAACTTGCACAGAAAGCCATCACATCTTTCCAGTAAAGCATTCATTATCATGCTTGGTGAACACAATGACAGAGATTGCAAAAACAAACAAACAAGAAAACGAACCTTTAAAGTGGGACAGGGAGTGGTGGCTCTTGAGAAATGATCTTTCATAAGATTAAGAGGTTGCCGCATAAAAATGCTGCCTTCCCTATACCATTAAAATGCAATGCACCTCAGGCCAAAAAACCAATCTGAGCAGCTATTTTTAGGAAGCGTGTTGGTTTGGGAAAGTCTCGGAGGAATTCCCTTGCTCTCTGTCCCATTTAAAAAAAAATTTGTGGGTCCAAATTCCAGTTCTGTACAAGTGTAGCGTTGGGGATGAGGTCAAAATAAGTCCTTTCCCATTTCTTGATTTGCATTTTCCAGCTACAAAACAAGTAAATAAATACAAATATGTATGAGACGACCTATATTCATGAAAATTCCTTCTGAAGATTTTGTGGAAGATCAGCCTGTAGGTACACAAGGATTTTGGATGAGGATTCGATGAGGATCTTGCTGAATGAGCACAGAGCAAGGGGCCACTTCTGCCTCTGGTGGAACTTGTTCACTCTCAGTTAAGAGGTTTTGGAGACAGGACTGGGAGCAGTTCAGCCCTGTTCGTATTAATGAAAGTTTTGCCACAGGTTAGATGTCACGTTAACCCTTGAAGTTTGGTCTTTAAAAGGATTTTTACTCGAGGAAGAGCTGGCTCCCAAATAGTACCAGGGACCATATCTTTTATCCAGGCTCTACAGGACTATCCCATTCTGGATCCCTTTGGCGAGTGTCAAAACCGGAAACGTTACACACGGGTGAACTTCCACGCACTTTGTTCTGTGTATCTGCAAAATGTTAGCTAGTGCTTATGGTATCATTTTGACTGAAAAGTTCTCCTTGACATTTAATTTTTATCAGAATTAGTCATTAGTACTGTCGTCATCACAAGGAGTTTTGCCACTGATGTAGTAGGGCCAGACCTTGGAGCCGGAGTTAGGTCAGCACTACTCATGGCATTGTAGGAAGGTGTTTGCGTTTGCGATGTAGCATGTGAAAAATACTGTGTGAGAAACAGTTCTAACGGAGGAAATTTATCAATCCCCAAACTTCTTTTAGGCTCCTTTCAGAGAATTTGTTGACCTTACAGGAGTGTCTGAGAGCCCATCTTTACTGAAGGACTAGAGATGCTAGACCCAGGATCCAGTCTTTATGCTTGCTGAGCTATTAGAATGGGAATTTGTTGCCCAACTCTTTGTTGGGAAACCTCAAATCCAGAAAAAGCACTCACTTTCAAAGGAATGCGGGAGCACAGGAGCATCTTAGCCCATGTCTGTGCTCAGCTGGCTGGTTGCAGCGGTGTCCTGTGCTGATGGGTTTGACGCTGAGCATTGTAGAGCCCCTTTTCTTGCAGCGATCGCTGCTTCGCACAGCAACCCGGGGTCGGCAGCTCCTGCTAAGCTTGCGGAGGGCCTCATGCAGGGGGCACGATGCTCTGCCCGTGCAACCAGCCCTCTTCCACGCTCGCCCGACCCAGCAGCACCTCCAGCCCTGCCAGCCCTGCCAGCCCTGCCAGCCCTTGCCCCACGCCAAGGCAAGCATCCAGCACGTCCCTTTGGGAATCGGGCACTCCTGGCTGCCCCCCGCCCTTTCCGCTGCCCCAGGCACTGACTTTCCCGACTGAGATACCAGAGATTGGATGGATTATCTACTGGCTGTTTCCAGACTGCTGTTTGTTTGGAGAAATCATATTGGAGATAAGACGTTAAAATACAGATAATTAAGTTTCCTTGATATGAGTGTAATTCTGAATTGAGATTTAAATAGCCTGCTTTGAATTATGCCTTACATGCCTCTCCGTGGCTTTGCTTTGGGTCTCTGCTGAAGGAGACGAGGGGGAGAGTCCTGCATTGTTGACATTTGCTCTACAAAAACATTTCCAGCTCTTCTTAGGGCCTTTTTCAGAGAAAGAAACCAGTTCAACCACTTCCCTATGAACATTACATTCTTTACACAGCCGAAGAGCAGACTGTACTGCTGGGCTGGCTGTGATTCATTCCTTTGCGTTTCTCTCATTAACACCTCTTCGTCCCACACCGGGGAAATTTGGGAAGTTTCATCTCGAACACAGGGCAAATTGAACTGCGAGGAGACCCTCCTTAACAATGCGCAAAGCCCTTACACACGAGCGTAAAAGAAAATAGAAAAGCCTTCCAAACCTGAGGACCCTGCTGTCAATTATGGCAGCCGTGAAATGTAATAAACTTTTTAAACAGCATTGATTGATGTGGAATTCTGTTTACTCTGTCGCTCCAGCAATAAACGCTCTGTCACGCCAGCCCTTCCATCGCGTGGTCTGGGATAACACGGAGATGCAGAGTTTGTGAGCAGAGGGAGGTGCTGGCAACTCAGGACTTGCTCCTTCCCCGTCCAAAATGCGCCGTGTCGTAAGCAGGAGACACAGTTTGGGGGAAATGAATAAGCAACTGAAAAGTGAGTTCAAAGCAGAAAAGTTTGGACCATCAACCAGTAGCAATTATCCCCAATCTTCCGGAAACTGAGCTGTCTCAGACTAATTTGAGCTTTCTTAAGATATTAGTCTTCTGGTTTGAATCATATTTCTGAAGCTGGCTAAGAGGCATGTGAATACTGGGTAACTTTTAAACCTAGGGCAAATTAACACCGCAGCCTCCGACAGTCTCTGCTGAGCAGCTCTGCATGGTTGTGGCCTGACCTTCATTCACAAGAGCCGGAGACCAGGGTAAAGGACTTGCCATCTTTCTAACCTCGGTGCCCACGTGCGGCTAGCGTCAGTGCAGAGGTCTGGGGCTGCCCGGAGCCTTTGAACATGCCAGGGCCGATGCTGACAGTCAGCAAACATTTTCGTCTGCTTAGAAGGGCACTGGGTCAGGGAGATTTTTCGTAGGGGAAGACGTTGCCCCATGCTCTGTTTTCCGCCTCCGTTTCAGGCTGTCCGGCTGATTATGGAGAGATTACTTGGAGAAGAGGCAGACCAGCACTTACCGACTCTGTTTTATTGTTAGGCAGAAGCTTTCTTTTCATTGTCATTAAAAAAGTGTGTGTGTGTGTGTGCACGCGTGCAAAATACTGTGTGAGGCTGATGGACTGTGCCGTGTAGCTTTGAAATCCGAGTTGGCTCCTCTAGGCTATGTTTACGCTACAGCATAATTTGTGTGTGTGAAAGAGCCTCTACTTCTGTTTCAGCAACATTACAAGGATGGAAGTAATACCCTCTGACAGCCTCTCCCCCCGCTCTGCGGACACGTTTTTGGAGTGTTTTTTCAAGAGAGAGTCCTGGCTAAGCAACACGGCACGAGCGTGTCCTGAGTGGATGGGGAAACCATCCAAAAAAACGGCTCCTGCCCCAAACTCACATGCAAAACCCCTTTTGTGGTCATTGCCCTGCCAGAGCCTTGGGTTGCCGAAGGTTCCTGCTTATTTCTCTCCAAAAATTGTCGTTGTGTCACTTGGCCGCTCCAACATCGGTCACAGCACACCATCACAGACATCGGGTGATCGTGGGGCAGGAACATCACAGCAATTCTAGGCACCTGCCTGCTTTCCCGAAATATCTTAATAGGGGGAAGAGAGTTTACTTGATAAAAATGACCTATTATCTCAAGCAGAGTTTTATAGTGCTATAAAGCAATTTCTACACTTTCAAAACTGACGCGTCAGTTGTGAAATGGAATTACTGTAATAGTGTAAGAGAGACCTGAAAACGCAGGTATAACCATCCCGACGCCACCAGCAATTTTGCTAATGGTCAGTTGTGCAAGCTTCTGCAGAGAGAGACAAAATTGCATCTGTCTCCAGATCAGAGCTATCTGAAAATCTCTGCCTCCCCCACCTCCCCAAAAAAGCATGGTTAAATGTGTGTTTAAATAAATTTAAAATTAATTAATTGGAATTATTTGAACTCATTTGAAAAAAATCACCATGTGAGAGCTCCAGATCCCATTGAAATTTTATCCTTAAGAGAGAAAAAGAACAGAAATTCCATGAATGCCATTAGAAGTTTGGGCTTTGCGAACTATTTGATATGGGGAAGAGATTTGGGCACCACAGTGATGGGCAATGGTGTAAAAACGTGAGATGGACAGACAGCTTGAAATCCTTTTAGATTCGGGAGCAGAAATGGAAGTCAGTTCACATTCAAAAGTGACTGCCTTCCCATTCTTCTTACATTTACAGTAATGGCTTTGAGGGCTTCCAAGTGTCCTGTGCTATTGATTGGAGATTTTAATGAGCTTTAAATTACCAAAGGGGTTTAGGGGTCAGGTGCCTTCGGTAGAGGAATTGTTCATAGACGCTGGAACTGGGGTTCAAAAGCTGCTCCTGAAGCCACGCAAGCAGGACGCCCGAGTCTCTGGCTGCCAAGCGCCCGAGTGCCCTTGCCTTGCCCTACTTATCTGAAGAGGCTGTCAGCATGTTCTATAACTAGTGGAAACCACTTTAGAGCTGGAGCCAGACACCGAGGTGCCGGGGTCCACATTTCATTTCTGTGCATGGGAAAGTTCGGAAACAGATACGGCCAGATCCTTCTCCCAGCAACATTTTTCTGCCTATCTAGTTCTCAGCCCTGAGCTGGCATGTCTGAAGATTGACATAGGCCCTGCTGTTTGTAGATTCTGGGGTTTTTTCTAGGAAAGAGAAAAATGCGGCCATCAAAAATTGTTGCAAAAGGTTAAGCTGCAGCAATTTTTAGTGCCATCTGAGAATTTTAATTGTATGTTTGCAGAGAACTTAAGCTCCGTTGTGGGAAACGTGTCCCAGTGCACTCTATAACCCAAAATGTAGCTAAACTTCAGTTGCAGGGTGTTTGAAATTCATCCCATTAACAGACCTATTTGGGTGTAATGACATCCAAGAAGTATATTGGAAAGTTGTTCTAAACTGGTTCCTTTTCAACTATGCTAATAAACAGGTTGTTCATTAAGAAGTGGCACTAACGAAGCTTGGTTTCGTTGGGATTTGTAGTCTCTGTCCCTTGCATACTTCCCTATAATAATCCTGTCCGTGCTGGATGATTTCCCATGGTCTGCCCATCTCGGCCCCTGCCGCTCCCTTGCACGCTGCATGCAAACAGGCAGCGGAAGGTGCTGGTCACCGCCCGACTGCTCCCGGTCACCCCCTGGGGAATCGAATCTGCCTCTTGCCCCACGCTGTAGGGCGGCTGCCATGAAACCTGAGGTCTCAAGGTCTCTGTTCCTCTCAGTTATTGGAAAATGGGCTCAGAAGGCGTGCGTGGAGGGACCGAGAGCCTGGCAAATGGAGATACAGGCTGATGGCACAAGTTTCTTTAGGCAAGGTGAAAGCTTGCTCATTTGTAGGTATGCCCAGTTAGGCTGTGGGCTCTGCGGGAAGAGCTCTCCCTTCTCTCTCTGTGCTAAGCTGAGAGCGCATTGCTCCCCGAGAGCTGGGCAAAGCCAACCTCCTCCTGCTGCCCCAGGCAGCGAGCAGACAGGTGAAGGTGCCAGTTTTATGGCAGGGACACGTTCCCAGACTGAGTGCTGCGTAATTTCTCACATCCTCCGAGCCCTCTCCTCTCGGCGCCCCGAGGTTCCCATGGAAGCCAAGGGCAGTTTGTCATTGACTCCACAACAAACAAACCTTGGGCCGTGGGCTCCATGCGACAGGTTATGCTGTCACTTGAAGTATCCAAGATATATGTTCAAAACGGCTGCCCTGCATTAAAGAATCAGAAATGTAGCAGCGTCAGCATCCTAACTTCTCTTTCTGGATTCATGCGTCGGATAAACCCATCCCTAGGTCTTACTTCTGGGACACCGATGCTCAGTTTCTTCCTCCATTTCCTTAAAACTTTTCTTTCATCATGAAATTGTCAATTATTCTTGCTGTTTTTTCCCAAGTGTAAGCAAGACCAGCAGTACCTCCCCGCTTCGGAAGGGTGCTGCGGAGGTGGGCACGGCAGGGCTGCAGAGGTACACGGGTGGTGCGGCAACGGGAGCCCGCCGGGAACGTTGTGTGAGCGAGTGGTCCTGCACACAAGTGATCACAGGATCTCACCTAAAGATGGAATAAAAGAGCTTTGAGTCATGAACGCTTTGCAAGTGCAGACATTTGGAGTTTCTTTGTCAGGAGAAGTGATATTATTTTAAGGGAAGGAGAATGTTTTCCTAGGGACAGGTTATGCTCCTTAAGAAACACTTCAGATATTATTACTTTACACAGATTCTTGGTTGGGGAAAAACAGAGTTTAAAACCAGCCAGAACTGTTAAAATTTATGGTATCAAAATATATTCTGTCAAAATATTTATACCATAAACTAGCATCGTTAACTGTCCCCTCATACTGCTCTTGGGAAAGGAGGGAGAGGAATCTGAGATGTCTGATGTGTAAATTCCTTCATTTATCGCTGGTTTATTGCCTGGCATAGCAACAAAAAGTGGCTTTAGAGTTTGAATGAATATAGATCTGAAGGAATTCCTGTTGTTGAACAGGGCTTCTGTGGGCTAAAGGGGTGTTTTCTAAGTGACATATTTCCAGAGGCACCTACACGCATACTTAACGTCCCAACCCACATGCCGGCACATGTTATTAGCCTACAATTACTCTTCAGAGGTTGAGCAAGCAGATTCTGCTCCCATCGAATTGTGTGGCAGCAGAAGGGGACCTGTGGGTTTTGTGTGTGAAAATATGAGGCTGAAATATGTAAGCGCTGAGACCCTGACGCTCTCATCTTCATGGCTTTGCCTTGCCTTTGATGCAAAGTTGTGCAAAGTTTGTGTAGAGCTGGATACAGATCCTCAAAACCAGCTTCCAGCACACCCTGTGACATCTCCTCTCCGCCTTTTTTGTCCTACGCCGTTTAATTAGAAGGTCCCAGGGTTATGCCCTGTTTTTAGAGGCCTCCACAGCGCGATGTTTGTCTGTCCAACGTGAATGGAGTTGCAGTGATGGAGGGACAGGCACCCTGCACCCTGCACCCGTCCTGTGGGCTGCAACAGCTCTGCAACAGTCACCACTGATCTTTAATTCCCACCACCACCCACTCCCCCCCCAGCATCAGCAGTGAACTTTTTGCTACCAGATCACTCTAGGAAAAGCAAACGGTACCGCAGCGTTTCATAAAAATGAATTGTTCGGCTTCCTGGAATTATTACTTTCTGTCTTATCACTTATCTATTAATTACCAGTGCTTTTGGATGGAAAGCAGCAGATAGGCAGGAGCGCATTACACACATGATTTAAGACGCAGGGTTACAGCGTCACCTTCTTTTATTATTTCACAGGAGTTTGGGTCTAATCTAGCAATTGTTAATATTTGCGTTCGTTTGACTGTGAATGCCTGGAAAAAAAGGCATCTGTGAGTTTATTTATCTTGGCAAAGGCAGTCTGATACATACACTGCATCTTTAGTGTTTGTAACAAGTTGAAAAACAGCCTGGAAATGGTGATGACCGTGGTGAAGGACTTCCCAGGGAAAGGACCCCCAGCGGGCACCGGGTGTTGCGCTGGACCCTGTTTCCAAAGGAGGTGCTGGAGCGGGGTCCTGGGCTGCGTTCCCAAGCCTCTGCCAACCCCAACTCACAAGATTCCCTTAAAAATCCAGCAAATGCGTATTCTTTTAAATCATAACAAGGGAGTTCTTTTTCTCTGCTTTCTCCCTTTTGCATTATTGGGGTTCTTGGGTTTTATGCTTTTCTCTGTAACGGTGAAGGCTAGAAAATGACTTCTGAAAAAAAATGAAAGTTGAGATTCTGGTATATTCACAGGTCTCCCAGGACCAAGGGCTTACAAAAAACATCAGCTATGAGGATACGTTTGTAAAAGTTGGCAATGGCAAGGTTTTTATGTCCAAGTGTTTGTGCAAGTGAAAGCCCAGATTTTCATTTGTCTGAAAATTATATGGTGTGATAAGGAAACAAAGCGCATGAAAAATATGGCCAAGAAAAAGCAGCCTGCAGTTTCAGAGATGGGGTGAAGGCCCTGTAAAAATGTGTTCCATTAAGTAAATGAAACGACGGTCTTCCATGTAATGCAGGGGGTGATTCAGCCCTTTCTGTTTTCTGGGACATAAGCATGTGGGGAGACACCTTTGCGAGCATGGGGATGTACAGTGAGGGTGTGCAAGAGGTACCTGTCAAAGTAAAATAAAACTTCTCTAAATATCTCAGATCAGTGCCTGCACAAGTGGGTGATCCGGGCAAGTTCATCCATGTTATTAAATGAAAGAAGAAAAAAAAAATCTGCTGTTTCTTTAAAGGGCAGATGAAATCCCGCAGGTTTTAAGGGATTATTGGGCATTTAGGGCTGCAATCCCCCAGCTGCCGGGGGTGTGCAGGGACTGTGCCGGCAGAGACACCGTGCCACGGCACTGCTCTGCTCCTGCGGGTCGGAGCAAGCCTGTAGCTCATCAGAGGTGACAGCAACGACGACGTGTCTCACCAGAAAATGCCATCGCCGGAGTGATTAACCTCAGAAATACTTGGAGACGGGCTTTTTGTCAAAGGACAAAGGTAGTTCCAGCGCTGGGGAGAGACAACTCATAAATAGAGCTGATGGAAAAACGCACTGATCGTTGCTCTCCAGGCTTCAGGCCAAGAGGCGGTGGGCCTGGCTCTCTGCTATCTTGTTTGACCATTTACACCAGTCCTGTGGGGATAAATGAAGCCACTGAGGTTTGATAGCGTGCTGCAAACATTTTGTTCTTATTTTGCAACATGTCAGCCTTTAAAGACACCAGCGTGCGGGGTGCAGGGCGATGGAAAT
Organism: Platalea leucorodia; assembly: GCF_965183815.1. Lineage (NCBI taxonomy): Eukaryota > Metazoa > Chordata > Aves > Pelecaniformes > Threskiornithidae > Platalea > Platalea leucorodia. Next base: position 49,616,107 of record NC_138831.1, read on the forward strand.
ACATCCTCAGAACACGCAGGCCATGGTTCCCAAACGGCAGCCGCCGGTGACCCCCAAGGCCATGGGAAGGAGCCTGCAGCTCATCTGCAAATTGCCGTCAACCATAAAAGTTACCTCTCCATCCCACTGCTCTCCTCTAGGGGCTGGCCGGGGCGGGCGGTGGTCTGCAAGAGGCTCCTGATGTTCCACAGCGCAGGAGGTTTGGGAGCCATCGGGCAAAGCATGGGGCAGGGGGTTTAGGAACCATCGGGAACAGATCGTTCCCTTGGGGTGGCAGCGTCCGTGCCGCGAATAGCCCCCAGTGCAAGACTCGGCAAGGGCGATGTTCAGAGGAGTCTCTTCCAGCTCTGCCTCTCCTTTTATAGCACATTTATTCACCCTGTGGGCATCTCCTTCGCAACTGTGATGGCCCTGCCTACTCCTTTACAATTAGGATAAGCCTGGGACATGCTAGGGACAAGCCTAGGGATAAGCCTAGGATAGGCCTTTGCTATGACAGCACATGAAGATGGGGGCTCACCAAGCTGCTGCCTGCAGTGCCTGTGCCTGCCTCTGCCTTCACACTGCTCCCATCGCTCCATCTCCTCTGATACCGGGAGAGGAAATCCTGATGTTTGCTGAGACAGGAGTCCAAGACAGGCTCCAAAACCCAACTCGGCGGCTCGCACCAAGCCCAGCCCAACAGATTGCCAGGCGAGACAGTCACCCAAATACAACCGTCCGCTGGCAGTCATCGCTGCCAGGTCCCGGGGCCCCTTTGCAGAGGTGTGAGGGAGCAGGTTTGGCTGGCATGGAGGAAAGGAGAGGCGTGCCGGGACTTCGCTGTTACTGATATGCAAGGCCAAATTCTTTTTTTTTTTTTTTTTTCACTCAAAAGTGTATATAATGGTTTACGCAGACAGGGTTTGAATGTCCTCAGGCAGCAGATGTGTCAGTAGTTAGTGATCGCTTGTTACTTTCTGGCACCGTAACAGGAGCGGTGCCAAAGCTTTGGTTGTGAAATCTAAACCCACGTGAGCCAAGTGTCACCGACGTGAGAAAGAGGTCAGGTTCGGGAAACCTGCAGAGCAGAGGGGCTCGAACCCGAGGACGTCTCGGCCAGCCCCGAGCCGTTCAAGACTAGGTTTCAACTTGCCCACATTTCCGAACCGTTTCTGCTTTCAGTGATTGATATAAGCCTGTTGGTTTTTTTCAGCTGAGACTGCGCCTAGGTTTTAAGAGGAACCGTAAAAAATGTCAAGCATGTGTAAAACAGGGGATCCCAGAGAAGTTGTCTCGGATAACAGGAGCACTCCAGGCAGGAGATAAACTGGCCCTGCCGAGCATGGCAAGGGCTGTGCCGGGGGTGCAGCGTCACCTCGCCGTGACCACGTGCAGGACCCAGCCCTCAGAGGCAACCTGCTAGGACCCCCCCAAAACGTGTGGGCACATTCCTCTCAGGGTGGACACGGGTCGTAAGAGGCTTCTCCTGCAGCCAGGACGTTTGTCCCTCTGTGCTTGTGGGATGGTGGTGTTAAGAGGAAAGCAAATCTTCTTGAAAAGCTCTGGTTGTGGGCTGAGCTCCCATTTTTCTTATGAAGAGGCTTAGTGGTACCAAGACAGCCCTTTGCAGGCTGATATATTTTCTGAAAGGATGTTTCAGCATAGATAAGAGTGTTTCCAAAGCTATTTGTGTCCCAGCCAAGGGCCCTGGAATGGGAGCAGACCTGCATTTTATCTCCCAGTGGGAAATGAGTAAAATTAGTTTTCTGGAGGGACAGGGTGAGACTGGATGTTTAATAGCCCAACCCCCTGAGTTACAGATCGAGCTAGCTGAAAGTTGAACTTCACTGGCCAGGCTTTGTGTTCCCCCTCTCCTAAACTGTCCCAAAGATGAATCAATAAAGTTTCAAATGCAGCTGCAGTAAGCACAGATCACAGATCAAGGTTTGAACAGCTCAGTGTGGCTGGGATGCAGCAGGTGGGAACTAAGTCACTGTAATATAAAAAAATCCTCTGAACATTCATCCAGGGTTTTCACTGGATTAAAACCAGATTTTTATGGAGGATTCATCTCCTTTTTCTGTTATTATTTTCCCACCTCAGCACAAGAGGAATCGGGAAACCGTGTGGCAGTGCAGGACACTGGCAGGGTTTCTAGCTCGCCTGCAGGAGAGGGGTGCAGGAGGAACAAAAGCCTTTATATATGAGCAGGATGAACCAACCGACCTCCAAAGGAAAACGTATTTTCAGAAGTGCTTAAGGCAATTGTGTGTCCAGATCTCCGGTCCCGGGGATTTGAGGATCTGATTCCAGCTTGGAGAGCTGAGTCATGTGAAGGCTGCAAATCTGATTCTCCGTCTGTGACCAGACTTCTAGGCTTCAGTGGCAGGCAGGATTTGGCCTTATCCAGTCATCCAAAATGCATCTGCTTGTCTCAAGTGAAATCTAATTTGGCACTTTTTTGAGATTTGGCCATCGTTAATTATGCCTGCAATTAATGGCATAATGTAGGCTCCGAGAGCTGATGAACTTGAGTCTGCTGCAGAGTCAGGGCTTGAAAAATGTTTTGAGATGCCATTCTTACGGCAGATGTTTTACCAGGCTCTTTATTTAGGACAAGTCCTAATGGGCATTTGGCTTAAGAAAGAGCTAATAGTTACACAGGCTACTTAAACACGACCTGAGACATTATAGGTTGGCAATGTGTGTTAAACAAAACTATATACTTCTGCAAAATTGAAATTAAATTTAATCATGCATCCGAACCAATGCACCGAGAAGCAGTGAAACATCAAGCTAGCAGAAAGCTGGTAGCAGTTGTTTGCCGTCCTGTTATTAACCCTGATTTCTTTAAAAAGCTGTCTCTTACTGACTTGATTTTTCTACTGTGATCTTACAAAGCATAGCCCTCCTACTCCTCTTGGAAAAGCAGGAAAGCATATTAAGAGCACTGATAAAAGGTAAACAAACCAGGAGACACAAAGTTTCTTGATATGCTCTAATTGAGCTAGTTTCCTTACTTCGGCTTTGAAAAGGAACAGCCATAAGGCATTCTTGAGAGAGCCAAGTGAACTGTTGTTATCTCAAAAAGGTCTCCTTAATGTCTCGCTCGTGGGGGCTCCAAGTCTGCTCCGGCCATTGCCTGGAAGTCTAAGAAAAGAAGTCTACTGGCCTCTGTGATAAAGCACCCATTTTTAGGCCTTGGGAAGGATGGGGTTGTTGACAGTTCATTCCTGTGAAAATTCAGTGCGGTCCAGTCTCCTGATTGTAAATGGAAGGAATATATGGCAGCACTAATGCAAAAGGTATGTGATTAGATAGTCCCGTCTGCTATCTGCCCCAGCTTTCTGCTGATAGGCAGCTCTCTCTGGTGCTAAATGGGAGCCATCAGAGTTGCCAGACTGACGCCAGGCCCTTCATCAACTGCCTCGCAGATAAGGGGAGAAGGCTGCAATCTTCACGTAACACAATGTTTCCCCAGTGGGTGAACTTGAGTATTCCTGGCTGCATCTTTCACAGACATCTTGCGGAGCCAGTGAGGGGATAATATATAGTTTCATACTGTAAGGAGTCCAAAAGTTCAGTGTAAGAGATCCTGTCGCAGCCACACACAGCTCACGGTTATCTGCCTGGGCTTTAACCTTCTCTTGAACAAGACTAGATAGGATGCCAGCAGAAGAAGACATACCCCCTTGGACGGTGTCGGCGCTCCAGGCTCTGAGCTGCCCCACATTCCTCGGCCGGCGGGAGCCTGCCCGGCCACGGCACACCCCGCACGATAACTCACCTCAAACACCGTGCTCGTGGTAGAAGCAAAAATAGAAAAAAACGGTCTGCTGTAAAGGACCCACTTAGGCTCCATGGAGCATTGGCACAGGCTGCCCAGGGAAGTGGTTGAGTCCTCATCCCTGGAGGTATTTAAAAGATGGGTAGATGTGGCACTTATGGACATGGTTTAGTGGTGGACTTGGCAGTGATAGGTTAACGGTTGGAGTTGATGATCTTAAGGGTCTTTTCCAACCTTAATGATTCTATGATTCTACGAGTTGCTCCGAGAAAGCATTGACAGGGTCCCCATCGGCAGACCGGTGCTGGCTCTGCCCTTGCAGGTAAGCAGCCTCCAGTCACTAATGGTCTGAGCCCTGAAAGGCCACTGTAGTGCAGAGTGAAGATGTACGTGATGAAGTCTCCAGGTTGCCTGTTGCTCCAGTTTGTTCTCTGAACTCTGTGTATCAGTATATGGTTAGAGTGGAGCAGTTTCTTGCTTACTTGAGACTTTGTGTAGAGGTGGTAGAGTCTGGTCCACAAACCTGTTGTGCAGACCCAAAGAAATGCTCTTCTATGGGCCTCCCACCCACATAATATCCAAGTCTTCGGAGACGTAAGCCAGCAAAATCAGCTGTCTCAACCTGTGTGGCCACTTCTGGTTTCTGCTACTGCTTGGGAGCTGGAATAAGGGTCACAGCCTGTCTCTGCCCTTTATTTGGGGCATGGTATAAGTGGAGGGAGATGCTCCTGGTGTCATGGCTGTCTCTGCAGATTTCCAGGGATCTAGGTAGGCACAGCAAAGTTTCTTCCACCATTAGCTTCACTGCATGCAAACAGCTCCAGTGAATAATCTTTCTAAAGGCTTTTGCATGTGGCTGTTAGGACTTAGGCAGTACATGAAGACCTTCATAAAACCTGTAAACCCTCCACCATGAAATGTATTGCAATTAGGCTCTCAGGTACACTACCTCCAGTTAGACAGTCCAGAAAATTATTTGAAGGCATCTATATGTTATACCATCAAATGCCAGCTGTTTCTAGGAATGTGCTGGAAGCACTAGGAGGACCTGAAACCTACACAGATAATTGCGTTTCCTCCTTAAGCCTTATCTTTTTCCACACCCTAGAAAAATCTTCGCGCTTATTCTTTCATTAAAACAGAAGGGAACTTTCCTCCAATCTTTTCCCGGTGACTCATACGCTCTGTCAGAGCTGCCATCAGAGGCGTGACCGGAGCGTGTGTACGTTGACCCAAGTTTCTCTGGTCTTTTCAGCTTGGGTGCCCTGAACAGTGTTTTCATGGCAGAGTGGATTTCCATGCTGGCTACCTGGCCGTGTGCGTGCCAAACAGTGGGGTAACGCTTGCAGCCAGTCTTGGGGTTAGAATATGAGTTACTTAGGTTTAAAGCAAGCATGTGCGTGCCTCCCTTTGGTACAAATCGTCTCTTGATCAGAAGGCAGGCATCCCCAAGGTCAAACGTGGTGTGACACAGCCAGCCGGGCAGCTCGCGAGGGATGGTGAGCACAGTGGTGTGCTTGATCAGAGCTACGGGTGGGCTCATGTTAGTCACTGTTTGCAAATATTTGAGTGATGGCCAGGATTGATATAGAATCACAGAATCGTGATTAGGTTGGAAAAGACCTTTAAGATCATCAAGTCCAACTGTTAACCCAGCACTGCCAAGCCCACCACTAAACCATGTCCGTCAGTGCCACATCTACCCATCTTTTAAATACCTCCAGGGATGGGGACTCAACCACTTCCCTGGGCAGCCTGTTCCAATGCTTGACAACTCTTTCGGTGAAGAAATTTTTCCTAATATCCAACCTAAACCTCCCCTAGTGCAACTGGAGGCCATTTCCCCTTGTCCTATCGCTTGTTACTTGGGAGAAGAGACCGACCCCCACCTCGCTACAGCCTCCTTTCAGATGGTTGTAGAGACCCATAACGTTCTCCAGGCTGAACAACCCCAGTTCCCTCAGCTGCTCCTCATAAGACTTGTGCTCTAGAGCCTTCACCATATAAATGTGAACACAGCCTTGAAGATTCGTAACTGTCGGCACAGAAGAGCTTCCTACTGAAAATCCTTAACCTTAAATCCTTAAATCCAGGAGTCAGGCCTTTATTGGCAGCTGTTTGCTGCAGGCAGCCAGGGCAGGGCTGCGAGTGGTTCCTCGTCGGTCTGCTGGGAGGTCCCGCTGCAGCCCAGCCTCTCGGCTGGAAGTTCAGACAAGCCACGTAGCTGGACATTACAAGTAGTAGGTGTGAAACTCAGTTTAACTGAACAGATCTGCAAACGGGGAAAAATATAGGGGTGACATTTGCAGCAAACGTTGCACTCAGTCAGTAACGTGCCTCGGCTCATTGCACTGCATTTATTTGGTGCTTGTTTTGTTCTTCTCTTGCTATGTGCTTTTCTTCCCCTGTCTCTTTTTAAAACTGCCTTGTACTTGTTTTTATTGTATTTTCCATGGAGTAACTGTACACCAGTAATTTTGCAGCGAGATAACTGTGAGATTTCACATTAAGTTTGTTTCTGATTTCTTTTAGCTTGCCAATTTAACAAGCTGTGTGGAGCTGGAGATAAGTTTCAGTGGTTTCTTAAAATATACAACTCAGGTGCAATGCATTGCTTAATATAAAAAAGAAACGAGCATCATTTTGGGGAACTGATGGATGGCACCAGAGGAGCCAGAGAAAGCTGCCTCGTTGGACATTACAACCACCTCTATGTTATGGACATCCCGTCCGATGCTGATGCAGTGGAGTGTGGGCCATTCATTTCTGGGAGCAAACATGAAAGCCAAGTTTAAACATGCAGACCACTGTTTATTTCAGTGAATCATGCATGCTTAGGACCTGATCCTGCTAGCTCCAGAACATCTCCTGGGAGATCTTGAGAGCTCTCACTGATAATGCAATTATCCCTTTTCAATTGGAAGACTAAGGCGGCAGCTCTGTTGCTTGGAGAATTGCAAGAGAGGGCTCAGTGGTTTGGGTTCCGCTTATGAAAACCCATTAGGGGCTAGCTCACCCCGTTAATTGCCCAAGTAGCATCTTGCAATGTGCATAGGTGTGCACAAACAAGTGGTTACATGAACAACAGATGCAGTTAAACACATACATAGGTGCACAGCCATGGGTCGTTTCTCTTTGCTTGCTTGCTGCTTATACCACAGGAAGGGCTGAAGGAGCTGACTTCAAGACCATCCCCATTTGCAGCAGCAGAACCCATCCACATGGGAGATGACCACAGCCACAGCGTTACTTTTTCTCCCAGCGTTGTCCATTTCCAGCCTGGTGGAAAGCTCAGAGCTGCCAGTGGCAGGACCCTCAGGGATTTCTATGGGTTTTGAATCCAGCCCTGATTTACTGTAAATCATTCATCACCTTTTTCTTTTTATTCAGACAGAGCAGATCTTGGTGCTAACCATTGGGCAGGATCTGATAAACCCAGCATGAGCAGGGTCCCTTATGAAGCGAATGAAGTGCGTACCTGTATTCAGGAGGTTCTACCTCTGTCTTTCACTGTACCTCCTGTTAGTTGCTTGGCAACTAGAATAATATTATTGCACGCACACATGTTATATTAGGTATTACCTGCAGTTAGAATTTATTTATCACTTTCATTTAGGAGATTCAAACCCTGCCATTTTGAATACTGCACTAGTTGCCGTACGGAGCAGCTGCCAAAAAGGAGGCAGTTCACAGCGTTGAAGGAATGAGTCACATTCTTACACACTCGACAGGATTAGACATTTCACTCCTTAATGCTTAAATGGAAGGTCATTAAAACAACCCTGTGGTTTGGGGAGGATAGCGATTCCATAATATGCTTATTTTGGTGGCAAGTGAAAAGCTTGGTTTGAATCTAAATTGGTTCACACTGTATCATCGCAGAGTAGAGCAGCACTGGCTCTGTTTTGTATCGGAGGGTGCAGTCAGTCTTTGCTGACTCTGTTCTTGCTTCGTTGTGGCCAACCATGTCGCAGAAAAGCGGGGACTTCACTGAGACTGTTTAGGATTTATACCGTGGTCCTGGCAGGGTCCTCCTGGAGCTCAGAAGCTGGTGGTGCCACAGGCAGGCACAGGAGAGCCCCTGCTCCCACAGCACGCGGTCCAGGGAGAGATCAAGGCTCAAGGGAGGCTGTTATGTTTTACATAGGGTCAGTGGTCACCGCCTTTTCCAGAGACAGGTTTTAGAAAGCCATTGGTACTCCCCCACACCTCTGGAGGCACAGTCTTTTTTTGTTTATTATGATAATTAAAAAAATTTGGTCCATGAGCAGCAGAAATAATGAAGCTCTGGTTTCTTCCATATTTTTGCCTTGTGATTGGATTTCTGGTAACAAAGAAAGTGCAGCCTCCATTTCAAGCTTTTTCTGACATTGTATTTCCATCCCGCCAGTGGATTCTTTGGTGTCGCATCTTCTGAGCTCGTGGTTTGGTCTTTCCCCAGCAGCGGTGCCCAGAGGCTGTCCTCCTCCCACCTGCGGTGTTCACAGAGCCCGTTACAGGTGGTGACGGTACAGCTGAGCCTGCCACGCTGCTGCTAAATCCTATGGTGGTTGACACATGACTTCTTTAAAAATCCCTGCCATGGTTGTGGGGAACATGCGCGCATAGGCGCACATCCACTGAGAAGGACTACACAAGCTTTCGTTTTCTGAGAAGACCGGGTTAAAACATGAGAAGTGCTATATCCTGGATAAGGCCACGTAAAGTATTGTCTCCCAGTCTCCCAAACTGAGCCCGGAGAAGGGCTTGGGAGGAGGCTGGAGCGGCAGTGGTGGGGCTGGCTGACCCAGGACATGGAAAGCATGTGCCTAAAGCAGCAGCCGCTTCGGGCTGGCTGCTGTTACAGGGTACAAAGCATCTGCAGGAGTTTGAGGAAAAGCACCGTGAAAATCATTTTCACAGCTCAACATCCCCATATATCTGAAATATGTCAGTCTGCGTCTCTATCACGGACGCCGACTGTTGCTTCAGTCTGATGGAGCTATGAGCAATTCATAAACCCAAATGCCTTTCGCCTTCTAATGGAGTGGTTGGAGCTGAGGGATAGATGATGAAACGTGTTTCTCTTTAATCTGCCTGGATTAGGTATGTTTCATCGCTCACTGGGAAGAAACTTCAACAGGATAAGTGATGTTAACAGCAACTAATCTGATGGTGCCAAAGCAAGTTCCTACAGATCAGTCACATGAAGCTGGTGGAAGAGGCAAAGCCTTGCTCTGCGGCGAGCAAGGGGAACGCTTTCCCAGTCTGTCAGCTGAAGTACACGAACAATATGTTCTGAAGGCCAAGGGCGAGTACAGATGATCATGGTGAAGGTACCAGCCCTGATCTGTGGGCAAACGATGATTTCATTTAAGAACAGGGAAGAGAATAGAGGTGACCTACCACAGTGTCGGTCGGGGGGATTTAATGCCAAGGAGAGGCAGTTATTATATCGAAATGAAGCTGCTATGCTTTCTTGATGGTGGAGGTACTAGAAGAAAGTGAAACCTGTAGTTATCTGGGGATTTTGAGTGAAAGACGTGTTGTTTCAAAAGTTACTGATTTTTAGGCTCAGGTCTATTTTGGGAGGTGGGGAGTGGGGTAGGTGCTGTTTTATGGCTTGTGAGTGCTTGGAGTTGAACACTTGGCTTGCGCCGTCTCTTGTTTTACCAAGACGCCTATTAATTGAATAAGTTTTAAAAAGGAAAAGGACTGAACCCCTCTGTTCTTTCAGAGATCCATACCAGAATGGCACGTGTACTCAGTGTTCAACCTTTTCTGTTGGTCTTACAACTGTGTCCCCTTTTTTGCATGCATCCCATTCCAAAATTGATGCTAGATTCTGGTCTTGGCTTCTCTAGCACAAATCCAGAGCAACTCCATCGGCTTCAGGTATCGCTTGGAGCAAGATCTGGCACAGAGTCTTCTTCCTTTTCTGTTTCCTTGGGAGCTTTGGTCCTGTTTGAGGTTGGATGTTGTGCTTGCCTTCATATAGTCTAAATACCACGTCACCCACTACCAAAGCAGCTCTTAGCTTCTTCCTGTGATCCCTGTATGTTGCCTGCTGCTGGACACCCTTGGTCATATCAGAAGTGGCTTCAGCCTGAGAGTCTGATCCTGTGCCTGGAGTAAGATTTAAAGGTGAACGGGCAGCGCAGGGTACAACTATGCTTTCATCCGTGTTGGCTGCTTGAATTGGACCTTAGACTCCCAAATAACTGAACTGCTTTTCTCTTTAAAACCTAAAGCTTATGTTCTGCAGAACCTGATGGGGCCAGCAGAGAAAATGTTGATACCAAAGGACTGTCTCAACCTCCTGCCGAGACGCCTGACTTCCAGCTCTGTGCCTTAACCACAGGGCCACCCCTTGTCCCCTTTGATATGACCATTTATTTGTAGACCAAAAGCAAGCTGATGAAAGCCACCAAACAGCATCCAACTTAGAGAAAGCATCTGCTGTGCATACAGACCTCCATTCAACCAAGCGCCAGGACGGGCAGACTGGACTGTTGTGTTAAACAGCTCCTCTGTGCCACCGCAGAGGAGGTGGCCTTTCAGCGGTGGATAATCACTACATGTGCTTTGGACGGCTCTCGGGGATGAAAAGGCTCTATGCAATTGTAGATTTTTTTTTTTCCCCCTCTAAGGCCAGCATTTGGCTTGGACTATCCAAAGCAGTTAAGTTTATTAATAGTCTGTTTCTGGAGCCGAAGTGACTCCATAGAGGGGAGTTATTCCGTGCAAAACAAAACAGGAAAAGAAAACAATGTCCAACTCCTCCGTTCTGGAGGGGTGCTCAGAAAGCAGCATTGTTCCACCTTCTCACGTGAAGCAGAGGAGACCTAAGACAGAGCAGCCATTGCAGGAGGAGCGCGATGTGGTCCAGCACAGAGACGCTCTGCGGCGGGAGGGACATAGAGAGAGCATTCAGGAATGAAATGTGACTGCCTCTTTTGAAAATGAGTCTGTTCCTGGCCAAGTCACTGGCTTAAGCGTTCAGCAAGAGAATCAAAGGGGGGAACTTCACAGGCAGCAGCACAGTCTGTTATTTGATGGGATCCAAGTGCTCGTACCCTTGGAAGGCAGCAGGATACGTGAATTCCCATCATCGTTCCCGAGGCGTATGCCGAATGGTGAGCCTCGTTCCACCTACAAAAGTGCAGTGCAGCTTTTAAGTGGCTCTTAAACCTGAGGTTTTGTGTGGCTCCCCTATTTGAGAACCAGCTCACTCTTTTTTCAGCCCTCTGCCATTGGTTTCCATCCTTAATCGGCACCGCTGGTTTCTCACCTTACACACAGCTAGCGGCCAGGTGCTTGCAGACACGGGGAGAAAGTGCATCAGGACAGCAGAGGCGACACAGGAGACCCAGGTGAAGACAACAGTCGAGGAACGAGCAGACACATGGCTGTTCTTCCAAGGACTGTGAAGATTAAAGGAAGCCTCCCAGCTCGGGGGAGTCCGGGAGGATGAGGTGGTTTCTTTTTGCAACTGATGTTGTGTTTTTATGATGATGACTTCCAAGTCTTTTTCCCATCCGGGCTAATAAAGCTATGTGGGCTGAAAAGGACACGGAGAGAGAAAGTACGTTTGCTCCAGCTCTCCATAGTAAGCAACCTGGTGTTGTGAAACACTGGAGACAGTTGTTCATTAGAAAAATAAAGCGTGGAACTTTTCCCATGGCAGGGAGCTCAACCTAGAAATTTTCTTCATCATGAAAAACCCAACATCATCCAGCTCCTGCCTTTCCCCTCCTCTGACTAAATATAAAATATTCTTCACATGCCTCGTTCCACTGGGATTCTGCAGCGGTTTGAGCATTGCTGGCTTTTTTCACTGCCATATTTCAACATATGCCCCTTATGACAGACAGCAATGTGCCTTTCATCAGTTTTAGCTCTTGGGTTAATTTTGCCTCCGGAGGAAGAAGAAGCTGTAAACATCCCTCGGACAGGGGCGCTGAAGCCTGAGACAAGTTTGGGGAATTAAAGGATTACAAAATGGCATGAATTTTAGTGACAGTGCAAGGTATCCACTTAATGACAACTTCAAGTTCCAGCAGTTCCAGTAAGGAAGTTTTATAACAACATTAAATCTGTGATAAAAATGGATTATTGGCAGTTGCAAAGTTTTGGGGAAGAGGTTTGTTCTAGTTCTGCATAAAACAAATGGTTTACAATTTTTCTGGGAAATGAGGATTTGAACAAAAATGTTGGTTTGGTTGAGCGCATGATTGGATTTGCTCTCAAAACTTTGTAACATTTTAAAAATAGAATGAAATGTCAGTTAGAAATGGAGAATATTTCAACTCCAAGTGTCAAAATGCTTCATTTTGAAATGCTTTGGATTTTCTTCGGATAGAAATTCGGCATCCGTGCTATAAGGAAGTGACCAACCTTGGGCTGGCGCGAGTCTGAGACAGTTAATTTTGGGTCTTTTAACTCAAAATCACTCATCTGGGTGGAGGAGCGCATGACCCATCACCAGCGACGTCTGAGGGAGGGCGAGCTGGCGCTGGGCACCAGGTAGGCTGCAAGGCAAATTAACTCATTATACCACAGGCTCGTCAGCTTGTTTTGCTCCCTTTGAACACCACAAAATTCCTACTTGTTAGTCACTATTTATACAGTTGCACACAGATTCTTTCTTAAGCATTCACATATTTTATGAAGTTAGAAAAGACTTTTAAGACGCAAAACCCCTGATGTTTTTAATGAGTCTAACAATAAACAGGCAGAGACTAAAGCGTGCATAGTCCTCGGGTCAAACCTGCACCAAATTTCCACTGGCCTCAGCACAGCGTAGCTTCAAGCCCGCGCTTTCACTTCCAAATCACGCTGGGCTGGTGAAAACAGAGTTTTCACTGATGTTTCACACATAAATGAAGAATTTTGGAGTACTGGGGGTCACTCAGAGCTCGCTAATGGCTCATCGGCGTGTGCTGGAGGCTGCTTTGGTTTATTTTATGCAGAGGAACTCTTTTGTTTGATGCGTCCTGCTGGCGACCAGCGCAGCGCGCTGCAGAACTGGCAGCAGCAAACTTTCTTCACATGCCTTTACGTTTAACTGAGGCAGCTTAATTGTTGCTCAGTGAAAGCACAAATCTGCAGCAGAGGCATCGCACCCAGTCCAGGGAGAGGAGCTGCGATTAAAGAGCTGGCAGGGAAAGACCCTTATGCAAGGGCAGAAAGATCATTCAGAAATATTCATAAAACACAAGACAAATCTTTAAATATTTATTAAAAACAAAGTTTGAATGTTAATTCCCCCTCACACATCACCCGTGAAAGAGATTGTAGAGATGAGGAAATGAAACCACAAAGCCAGTAAGTGATTTGCCCGAGGCCTCAGCCGTAAATCAGGCTCTGAACTTGAGCTCAGCTCTTCCTGCTGCCTCCATCGCTTCTCCTGCCTCCATCGCCTCTCCACGATAAGGCGAAGGGCCGTGCTTATGCCCGTGTTCCCCGAGTGCCACCCGGGAGCGATGCTCGTCGAGGTTTCAGACCTGGATTCTGCAGCGAGAGATGAATCCTGCAGCTACGTGGGGAGCACCAGGGAGCAGCCGTGATCTCGTGACTTCTCCCAAATGTTATCATGCTGAGATGAAACGACTTGCCTTCTCCAGCTTGTGAGTGTTTTCATGGCCTTATCAATGAAAACACACCTGAATTAAGTTTGGTAGGGTATTCTGTGTAATTAGTGGGAAAAATGATTGGTGTTGGCAGTTTTGTGCTGAAAAAGAGTTTTTAAGTCTCTCTTTAGAGTCTTTCTGATTTTGCCCAACTGTTCTGTGATTTCTAACTTGGGTGGCCCGAGTCCTACACGTGCAACCATGAGGCCACCAATGTCCTGGGAGCCCCGGTCCTCCTCCCAGAGACAAACCCAACTAGCTCGATTCCCTTTTGCAAGTTGGTGGAGCCTTGGTCCCAGCCCCAAATGAGCACCCATGAGCACCCGGGCTCCCCAAAACCGCCTGGGCGCCGGGGCCGGCTCACCATCGCCGCACCGTGCTGTGCCGCGCAGCGCAGATGTGCCCGCGGAGCCTCGCACCAGATCCGCTTCCTCCCGTGGGACTCTCCAGATAACTAGCTTGTGTATTAAAAGTTGTTTACCCCATGCTTAAAGCAGGATGCTTTCCTTATCTGCAAGCAGAGTAAAATTCCCCCCAGTGCCGCCGCGCCGTCATTCCTGGCCCGCTCCTGACTCCTGAGCTCGCTCAGCGCTGGTGGTGGCTCTGCGTTATCTCCCGTCTGCAGCGCAGACAGACCCTGCCTGGAGCAGCCTCCGGGCTCTGCAATACCAAGACCAATGTCTTTAAAGACTGAAAATTACTCTGTAGTTTGAATCCTTAACAACACATGGAAAAATCTACAGGAACTGGCCTGTATCATGTCTCCGAATGGCTTCATAAATACAACACTGAGGAATTTGGATACTCTCGTGTGTGTCTGTGATGGATGTTTGTATTCAAAGAAATGCATTTTCTGCCTTTCCCTATCTCTCCAAAGCAGCTCAAATCCACTGTGCAGCATTTTTTCCTGTCCCTTCCTTACCTTCGACCCTGTCCCACGTCACCAGCGATTGCACCCACACCAGAGAGCAGGATTTAGCCCGTATCACTGATTCCCGAGCCAGCGGGCTCTGGTGGCTCCTCCCGGGCCACCGCTATTGTTGTCAAACCCCCATTCCCATCTGCCTGAGACGCAGAAGCCGCATGTAGAAAGTTCAGATACAAAAAAGCTCGATGGAATGTATTTATCTGAAAACAATAGTTTTGTGTCTGGATGGAAAAATCAGTGGTTTACACCAATCATGTGGTTGTTATTAATGTTTTCCAAAACACCCAGAAGTACCTTATGTGTTAAGTAAGAGCGGCCTGTACTATCTTGCTTAAAAAGCAAAATGTGCGTCTCTGCACCTAAAACTATTTCAGCCCTGTATTGATGCCCAGATGGCTGCCAGAGGAATTTCCCATTCCCCCAGATCTGTAGTCACAGGGCTTGATTTCAGCCCAAGATGCTGCAGCAAATATTTATGGTTGCGTTTCAACGCTTCTTTTCCATTCCCTTCCTCAAAGCAGGAGAGCTTTGAGCGCGCATCGAGCTTGAACTGTGGCCCTTGCAGCCCTGCTCTGCTTTCTGCTGCCCCGCATGGGCTGAGATGCCATCCCCAGCGCCGGGCACAGCCGTGCCGAGGGCAGTGCCGGGGAGTGCCGCCACAGTGCCGGGGGTATGCCGGGGGTACGCCGGTGGGGACGATGCTCGCAGGCAGCGCAGGGCCATACCGTGGGCTCCAGCTGGGTTTTACACCCATGCTTTAACCAGGCAAAGAAGCAAACCCAGTGGAGAGCTGCCGCAAGGAGAAATTGTTTAAAGCGGCTCGGCAACAAAGGCCGAGCTGGAGGGTTCATTTCCTCGGCTGCTGCAGCCCCAGAAACCCAAGATCCACTGATAGCCATTGAGCAAGGATTTCCATTTTTGGTGAGAGCTCAGACTTAAAATAGACAGTCTTGAGCGAGGAAGAAACTCTGTTGACAGAACATAGGGAACATTCCTCCAGTGTACTTTTGCAAAGGACTATCTCTGTCTTTAATCTCCGCGCCGTTTCCTGCAGGTCTCCCGGGCCCAGCTTCCCTCTCATTGTTAGTGGCGCTTTTGGAAATGACCTCAGGCAGTTTGCAGTGACTGGCGACCCACGGTCAGAATGACTAACCCAGTCTGTCTCCATCCCTTGGACATGTCCCATTGACTAAATAAATGACAGGCACTGACATGTGAATAGAAACAAAAACAGCCTGACAAGTGAAATCTTAACTCTTCGGAGCAAAGAAAGGTCTGGACGTGTGTTTAGCCAGCCAGCGGAGCCGAGGGGAATCGCCGCAAACAGTCCTGTCCATGGTAAAAATACAGCAAGCCTCCCCCAGCTGCTCAGGACACATGCAGATTGGGTAGACAAACACCTCTAATATTATTTTTAATTGTTTAAAATTGGTTTCTGAAGCTTTTTATCTCAGCACATCTTTAATTAAAAGTGCAGCTGTGTGTTTATATGGCCATTTGGGCGTCTGGGTTCAGCATGAATAATCCCACTGAACGTCACAACGTTAACGACAAGAGCGCCTGTCGCAGGGTCGTGCCCTATATTGTACCCATAACAGTAGCTCTATAACTCGCCATAGGTGAGCCTATAGGTGCTTCCCACCATTCCCTGTCCCACACGTCGGACAGGTGATCCTGGTTCCCCCATGCCTGTATGGAGCCCGCCAGCATCTGCTGAAATCAGCTTTAGGGGGGATGCAAGGGGGGACGTAAGCTACGAGGGGGATGTATGTATTTACGCCTCTCCGAAAGGCCACCGGCGCTGGGTGCTGTCAGACTTCAAGGACTGAATTCCTCACCGGAGTCCCCGCTAACGCACTTTGCCAAGCTCCCTCCAGCCCCCGCCCCAGCTAAGCGACACCAGCGTTTGAGAACATGCCATGCCATCCCAGCGTGATATAATTTTTTAGGGCCCAGACTAGCTGCCTTTGAAATCTAACAATAGTTTTACCAATAAGAATAGAATTAGTGTTAATAAGCTACATTTGTGGATTTTTTTGGTTGGAAAAGTAGGAAAGTATTCTCTTTAATATAATCAAAATATATTTTAAATGCTGTAATTACAACAATTAATAATGCTGCTTAGCAGTTATTAGCACTTGGTGCATTGTTAGGATGTCTGCATTAGCTAAGGTTTAATAATGAGGTTCATATAAATCCAAAAGAAGAAAATAATGATATGGGGAGTGGTTGTAGTGCTGTGGTCTGATGGCTTCTTACTTTAATGTAAGTAACAAATAATTCCCTCTGGCTCTCAGTATTTGTGGATAAGGCCATAAAAAAGGAGGAGAAAAAAAAAAAAGGAGGAAACCTCAGCTAATAAAAATGCCACCCTTGCTTTACGACTCCGAGAGAAACGTTTGTTGTTTGGCTAATGACGATATTAATAACTTGTGTTGGGATGGTTGATGTCATTCTTTCGTCCTGTGCATTCAACGTTTGCGTCGAGAGGACGGGGACTGCGGGCCCGCGTTTGGCAGCGTGCTGGTCCTCGGTGCGCGGCGCCGGCGACGCGGCGGGTCCTTGTCACAAACGCCGGCCGGTGTCACAGCCAGGGGACGCGGCAGCAGGGGTGGCAGCGGTCCTCGGTTGGAGGTGGCTTCGGGAGGTGTTGGCAGGTCTTGCAGCTGAGACGAAAATGATGTCCTAACCGGGCCTTAGGGATTATTTTTCTTACTGCGACACAATTTATTGTCTTTCCTCCCAAATCACTCCTGTCTTTAGCTGTTGCTGACCAGCTGCTGTCCCCTGCCACAGGGCTGGACGAAGCTCAATGAAGAGAGAGCCGGTCCCATGAAAAGTGGGACAAGAATTGCTGGGACTCGGTTCCCTCGGATCCAGCACCCAAGCCCTCAGCCAAGCTCTTCTGCACTCGCACACACTCCTCCTCTCTCTCTTGCTGCTTTTTTGGTCTCGGTTCACCACATCCGATCCCCGTGCATTAATCATTATTCACTCACTAGCTGAATAAAAAGAGGCTGAGAGCTAAAAACCACTCACCTTATATAAAATTTGTTTTCTATCAGATATCATCACCAGGTATCTGCTCCAATCAGTGCTCCATCCTCTCGTTCTCATCCCAGATTATGCTGGGATAGCCTGACGGGCCATGGGAAGCCTCCTGCCATTTCCAGACAGCAGGACGGTTTTGCATCCCTGTGCCAGGTCGGCTCTAGCGCCGGCTGGACTTTGGGTAGGGTGGGTAAGAGCCAGCGCGCAGGGTCAGGCTGCGCGGTCGGGCACGGTCTGAGGTAATCGCCTGCGTAAGAAGATAAATAAATGGTCAGACGTTGGCTGCGACCTGTCCACTGAAGGTGATAGGAGCTACGCCAGTTTACACCCTCGGAGGGCTTGGCTGCTAAAGACGGCTGGCACCAAAATACCTGTGAAAGGGTTTAGTGTCATAAATGCATGCCGACCTATGGAAAACCCCAGTTGTGGCTCCAAAAGGATGATAAGGGGTCTGCAGAGGAGACCTGCACCTCCAGAGCTGCCTGACGCGGTAGATGTTTCATCCAGGCACAAACCAACGGGTCTGTGCCCACGTGCGGCTGTGCTGGTGGCCGGGACGGCCGCCCAGCGGGGAGACGCGCTGCTGGCACCCAGGGAGCCTTAGGGAAGAAGCTGCTGCTTCTGATCATCTTGCAACAGCCTGAGATGTTGGAGCCAGCAGTTTCCTGGGCAGAGACGCCTTCGGAGCACAGTTTAAGGTACAGCAGGACCGACGCCGCGGGGTGCCTGCTCAGAGAGGGGTTTTCTCATTCCATGGCGTGGCAATGGGATGGAGAAGATCCCCCGGAGACCCGGCTGGCTTCCAACCACCATCTC
Organism: Platalea leucorodia; assembly: GCF_965183815.1. NCBI lineage: Eukaryota > Metazoa > Chordata > Aves > Pelecaniformes > Threskiornithidae > Platalea > Platalea leucorodia. Next base: position 49,634,282 of record NC_138831.1, read on the forward strand.
CTTTCTCAGCAAAGCCTGCTCCATGTGCTGAGTGTCTAAGAAGCAACTGTGCTACTGTGGGGTCAAACTGTATACTTCTGTGTCCTGGTGTATATTTAAGGATGATTTGCTCTCAGTAACACCCAGCAGTGTCGATGACTTTAGGGTCGGCTCCTTTCCTCCCTGTTTTCACATACTTCTGCATGAGCAAGCCCTGGAGATCCTGCAGCCAGCTGCCAGCAGAGATACTCAAAATACAGTTTCAACACAAAAAGAGATGTCGTTTTGGTACTTTAGCAATGATTGCCTCTGGCTACCTTTGGTCCAGGCTCACAACAAAGACGACAATATTCTCTTTTTCCCATAATGATTTTCATATCCCCATTTTGAGGTTGCAAGAAATTTGGGGAAGCATCAGACCAGTTAGTGCTGGTCCCACAGACGTGTCCTGGGACCAGCTTTTGAAGCCTGCCTTTTCTTTTTTTTCCCCTTGTTGCATTCAGCCTCTCCGGCCAATGACTCAGTCACTATTTCTATTCTCTTCCCACTTCTGTTCCTGCCTCTCCAATATTTTGGTCAGTGGCAGCAGCTTTTGCTAATGTCTTGTGGCTGCTTCTCTCTGAGTTATTATTGGAGATGCCTACGAAATAACAGTGCTGCTCTTTAAGACGCTGCTGCACCACTGCAGAAAATATTTACCAAAGATGTGGTAAGCAGCTCTTTACTGGAGTGACTGGCGTCTGCTCTGAAGCGGACCAGACGCCAGTCACTTCAGCAAAGAGCTGCTGCAACAGAACAAATTGCCCAGGGCAGCAGATCTTGGGAAGGGAGAAAAGCCAGCAGCCCAGTCTGTCTGTCTTTGTGTTTTCTAAGGGAGAAAAATTATCTTTTTATAAGCCTGCCCTAGTTGGCTCTGACCAGCTCTTCCCAGAAAATACCATTGTAAATAGGAGAGCAAACTATTGCATAAACGGACAGGTTGCCATTTATATCTGACCTTTCTCAGATCTGCTTTGATGTCTTCGTCAACCCATGCTTCCTTCTCATCCAGCCCCACCGTGGTTTTAGCTCCTGCTTCTAGGAGAGCACCACTGGACACAGCAAACCTCAATTAAAATCCATTTTTGACATATACGTCTACTCCCTCTGCTCTCTGGACAAGCTCCAAATAGAATAATCCTTTTTTAATCCTGCCCTCCCAGGGAACTTCCAGTTTTGTGTTTGCAAATTGTATGGGTAAATATGGATAGGGGTAGATTTTTTTTTTTTTTTGAAAGACACGGGGCTTGGCATATTACACAGTTTGTTGCTAGATCAGCGTGGTGGCAGCACGCAGCGCTGGACTGTTTTTCTTACTCCGATAGACCCTTTCCAGCTCAAAAATGACAATTCACCAAAGCCAAGCCAAAAAAAAAAAAAGTAAAGGGCAGTTTCAGAACTGGGTGTTATCTGCCTGGAAAAGGCTGCAGAAAGGCAGACTGTCTCCACAGGCTGCTGAATAAATGCTGATAAAAAGGACAAACTCCCGTGTGTTTGTTATGGGTGGTGTGGTTTTTAGATGTATCCTCTGGTGGACACTGGCGGTTGTAATTCCCTTCCTATTTGAAGAGAGCATCTGTTTTGTGTGATATTCCTTGACTCCTATAGCCAGACCAGGACAGGAGGAGTTTAATGGCTAGCCCTGCTGTTCTGCCTGCAACTGGGGAAATAAAGAATGAGGCTGAGGTAGATGCTACAAGTTTCTGTGGGCCTAGAAATCCCCAAACTGCTCTCATGCAGATGGATGGCAGGACTCAGCACGTCCATCTCGCTCCTGCTGCAGTCTCGGAGGCTGCACCATCCTTGGACTGGCTGAATGTGACTTCTCCTCCCCATCCACTTCTCCACCTTGCACCGGTACCTCCTCGTGCGAGTCCTGGGAGCCTATCGCTGTGCTCACACTGCTGCGGGATCCATTGGAGGGTGGTTGCTCATAACTGACCTGGAGGTAGGACTTCCTCCTGGATAAAGCACTAGATTAAGGCTCAAGAGTCAACGTCTCCATCCTCTCCACCCACATGCCTCATTTTATGAGACCGTCACTTCAAAAGGACATAGAAAATTGCTGTCAATGGCATCAGGAAAGACACTGAAAGGTTTGATGTCAGGTAGATCTTCCCCTGGATCAGCAGCTTTGTTCCAGAGCACAGAGGAGAAACGATGCCTGTCATTCACCCCTGTGCCGCACTGTGGTCAGGAGATCCAGGTCCTGCCGCCGTCTAGTGAGTCTGTAAAGTGGAGGTAGGGCCACAAGATCCTGTTGCTCTGAGGAACTGTAGCTTTGCGTTCCAACCCCAAGAAGTCCTCAGAAACCCACATGCAGAAGAGCTGTGATCTAAGCCCCTCCCGTCTTCTCTAAGAAGAAGTAACATCTGTATTTTGTTAGTAGGTCCCACAGTGCTCACTGGGGCTGTACAGCAGTTTAAGAACTTCTGCCCTTGGTCATCCTGGAGAGAAGCTCAGGGTCAGAGCAGGTTTGGGGCATGACAGCTGGGGAACCTCCTCAGAGGACAGTTCTGTCCCCATGGGCCATTTGGATGCTGACACCAGGGCCCAAACTGGGACTATCATCAGCTCTATTTCATTGAGCAACCAACAAGACCTACTCGTAGCTGCTGGGAACAGGACTGGCAAGCCCATCGAAACCTGGGAGTGATGTTGGCTTGGCTGATGCCAACCTCCTGAGCGAGCAGCAGCTCCCAGCAGTTGTCGGTCTGAATCCAGTGCGCTCAGCTGGGGAAAATTGGAAAAGAGAGGGACGGTTTCAGGCAGGGGCTCCCTGGATGGTGGGTGCACGTGGCTGCTCGCAGGCGCTCTGTGAGTGGAGGGGACGCAGAGCAGCTCCTGCGTCCCAGCACAGTCCTCTTCAGGCAGAGACGGGTTTTAGTGCTTGACTTTCACAGGAGCTCTGTTCCCTTTTCTGACACAGACTCTCCCCATTACCTTGGGCAAATCACTTTCTCCCAGACCAGCAAAGGTAATTAGATCTCTGCGTCCCACTGGACTCCATGGGAGCTGGGCACCGACGTGCCTCCAAGGATCCCTTCTGCTGCAAGCCCTCCAGAGGAGTACAAGAGAAAGTCATCAGCAACTCCTTGCCTCCCCAGAGTGTTGTAAGAAAAAATACGGTGCAGGTAAATTAACGGTGCTTGCATGGGATCAAGAGGGAGAGCTTAAGGAGGCGGTACGGGGAAACTCCAAAGGTTTTAGAGTTGGGTTTGATTAGGCAGCAGGAATCGGCTGATAGATCAGATCTTGCCCAATTTGAGACTCTGCCCGGCTAGCCGGAGGACGGGCTTGTGCGGGAGATGGCGGCGCGCATTGCTGGTGCCGCCCGCGCTCAGGAAATGTATTGGCTGCCGGAGGAGGAATAGAAGTTATTGACATGAAATTTGCTGAACCTCAGAAGTTTGGCTTGGGTTCAGTTCAAGTCCAACGGCTTCTCCTTTTTCCCTGGCTGGTTTGCGCCTGCCCCGTCGGACCTGCTGCACGCCTGAGACGCAGCCACGTGCAGGTGGCCGGCAGAAAGCCAGATGACGGGCTGGCGAGCCCGGGATGCCCGGCTGCCGGCGGCACACACTCGCCGATCGCCTTCCCTGTAATGCCAGCGAAGGGAAGCCTCGGCACGCTTCGTGGAGCTCTTCACCCTTTTCAATGTACAGATAGCTCTGCTTTGCTGAGGTTATGCTGGATTTTATGAAGGTTGAGCTTGAGCCTCTCTAAGAGAAGTGGTCTTCTCAGCCTGGATTTTCAGCACCATTGGGAAAGACAGGAGAAGATGCCACTCCTTCTTCATGTTTCACCATGTGCCCAACAACTGACACAAGAGCCAAGGTGTCCCTTTGGCTTGTTCTCTCATCGGAAAAATTGCAATTTAGCTTAGAAGAAACAGCAGATGCAAATGGTTTGGAAATTGTAAGAGTTCTGTGTTCATCGCTGTGATATTTGCTGCTGTTTCTTCTCCATGGATTGGATCCAGCGGGAAGCTGCGTCCTGGAGCTCCTGCTTGAACATCCTTTGGCCTCGCTGAGGCTGGCAGCGAATGACTTCAGGCTGCAAAGCCAGCGCCGGTCCGGTTCAGCCCAGCCAGCTTCTCCCTGGGAGCGAGACGCACCTTCTGCGCTACTCCCCAACATTTCTCTTTTCACTTCAGACTGCCTGGAAGATATAATAATGAAACTTCATAGCAAGGATACATTTCTAGTTGTTCTGTATTTTTCAAACGGAGAACATGTGTGAATATTCGTCTCTGGCTGAAGGTGAAATGACACTGCGAGGCAGTGGGACTACACAGGGTCCCTCTGGCCATGTTTGGGGAGAGGGACAGCTCAAGAGAGGTGGAAATACAGCTTTTATTAAGGGGGAAAAAAGCACCTTTCTCTGCTGTGGAGGCTGGCATTAGGTTTGGATGAAGGCAGCCTTTCTGTCCTACAAAACCTGAGGCACCAGTGCTTTCCTTGCATTGCAGCAGGGCTTTACTGGGATGGCTTGAGTTTGTTTTCCTACAAAATGAAAGCAGCAGCACAGGGGATAATCCTGTACTCGTGGCACTGGCCTGACTTGTGCTTCAATCCCTGTTTGTCCTGACCCAAACCAGGGAACTGAACCTAATACCCCGTATCTCAGATGGGTGCTCTCATCTCCAGCATTGAAGTCGGACTCTTTCTCCCTGAATAACTGCTTAGTTATTTAAACAAATTGGCCCAGCTCCACCCAGAAGAGATTTAAAGAAATGGGGCTGCAATCGCCCACAGAGCCGGGTCTTCTCCTGGGATGTGAGAGTCCATGTCCCTGCTCCAAGCATGGGGCCCCTCCTGGGGTGGGGACCACCATGGGTGGGTGCCATCACCCACCGGTGAGGAGCTGTTGGGAGATGATTTTACCTCTGTGGCTTTGACTAGAAATCCGGGCTTGAGCTCAGGCAACCTTTCCAAGCAGCACTTCGTGGAAACTGGTAGTTTGCTACCAAAAAAAAAAAAAAAAAAAAGGTTTGGTTTTGCCAAACTGACATTTTTCTGACACAAGAAAACATGTTGTCAAAAAACTTCCCAACCCCTCTGCTGGGAATGTGCTCTTTGCCATCAGTCCCCAAGGCTGGAGCGCTGGGGTGTTGAAATGTTACTACAGCCCTGGAAACTGTGAGTCAGCTTGTCCCCACCCACAGCAGATACTCGTGGGAAGGGCCTTGAAAAGCCTGGAAACTCCGCAGCTCTTGCCTTGTGGAGTTTCCATTAACCCATTAACATTAATTTCAGGTCTGGTGAAATGCAGCATTTGGTGAATTTCTATCAGATTTTGTCTGTTTTTCCCCCCGTTCCCTTCCTGATTCTGATAAATTTTGGAGGATATTTAATTTCAACTCGTCCCTAAGCAATTTGGCTGCCGTGGCCCCGGTTCACCCCCCGAGCCCCGTGGGACAAGCTGGGCCTGGGCAGCAAACGCAGCACCTGCTGTGGTGCCACCGGATCCGGTGGGGATTTGGATGGGGTCTCTGGATGGCAACACTTGCATCCCGCTTGGAGGAAAGGTGCCAGTGCAAACTTAGCTGGTGCAAAACCCTCCCGGCTGTGCCGCTGTGCTGGGATAGAAATGCATCGGCTTGGGCATCTCCTGGCAGGGAGGAGGGTCGTGCAGCGATGTCCCAGCTTCACCGGGAGAAGACGTGCGGCTGCTCTGCTCCCCATGGGGATGCGGGCAAAAGCCACATGGTGCCGGCCATCCCCGCCAGCGGCTGGGCAGCCTGTCTGCACGCACCGTCGGCGGCCGCGGCGCGCCGTGACACACATCAGGGTTGCCTCGAGCAGGTCAGGGTCTGGGTGCGAGGCTGCCGTGTGCGTGCAGGCTCTGTGTGCAAGCCCTGCCGCAGTGGGACATGCAAACCCGTTTTCGGGGCACGAGGTCGGCGGGACGTGAGCTGTGCTTCCCTCAGGCGAATCCACCGTGCTCAAGCTAAGCCCTGTTTTTGCACACACACAATTCAGAGCAGCCTGTGCAAACCAATGGCCTCAGGCTGTCTTGGAGCCATCTGCAAACTGCATTTATTGCCGACTGGAAAACACGTGAAGGTAGCAAATCCCAGGTCTTAACTCGGCGTACGGTGATGTGAAACAACCCGTGCGTTCCCCTGACGCGTGCCCTCGCGTGTGTCCCAGGAGAGGTGGCAAAGGGTGGCTACAGCTCGAGCCCAGAGGAGCCGGGACGGGCTTTGCCGTGGCTGGAGCCCGCCTGGGATGGGGGCAGGCCGCGGTGGCGGGGTGGGATCACATCCTCTGCGTGAAGGGTTTCAAGATGCCGAGGTCTGGGAGCATGGGCTCCGGCGTTGTGAAATTCTCCATAAAGGAAAATTCTTCAAACATTTTTTTTTTTTTTTAGCTTTGGATTTATCAAAATGCCTTGTTCTGATTTTAGCTTTTTCCATTTTGAAGACAGTCCAAAGTCCTATCACAGTGTGTTACCGCACAGAATATAACATTTGCAAGAGTAAAACGAAAAGTCGGTTTGAACTGGAAGATCACGGCAATGTCATTAAAACAAAGGAAATGGGACATTCTCGTGTTGTCAAAACTTTTTTTGTCTGGTTCCTTTCAAAATCAGCTTCCAGCAAAACCAGCCTGATTTTATGAGGCATTTTTTTAGTTTTTGGCAGAGCCCCTCGTTCTGGCACAGCAGTTTTGTCGTGGTTTCTCTGGCCGGGCTCACACGCTCTGTGTCCCCGTTCCCGGGCGGTGAAACGGGGGTGCAGCGCGTCCCCCGGCCTTCGCTGCCCCTCGGCATCGAGTCAGCGGGGTCCCCTGGCTCAACCCCATTTGCAAGGCATTAAAATAATCTACAAATTGAGCTGTTAGAGTATTGTTTAAATGGCAATTATTCCTTTTGTGTTTTAATCTCTGCATCCTTCCCTTTGACCAGAAACATATAAAATGCTAGAGATAAAAAAAAAAAGCAGAAAATTCGGAGATTATTTTTCCTTACTGAAAACCCGGGCCGCAGCAGTCCGTGCCTGCAGGTTTGGGCTCTGCTGTCGCCTTCGACCGTGCTGGCGTGGACGCGATGGCAGCGCTGGCCCCTCTCCCCCCTCTCCCCGCTCCCTGGTCGCAGTTTTGGCTTTGGGAAGAGGTTGGTGCCGGCGCCCTCCCGGCCACCCACGGTCCTCCTGGGCCCAAGAGGATTTGGCTTTATATAGTACCTGGGAGATCCATGTCAGATAAGACTGGCAGGCTTTCAAAAGCTTCTCTCTAGCTTTTGTGCCAAGACCTATAGGATGTGTTCCAGAGCATCTCCCAGGAATGTTTGTTATTATGACAGGCAAAAAAAAAAAAAAAAAGGAGGGGGGGGAAAAAGGCAGCAAAGGAGCACATTGCTGTTAATTACTAGAAATCCTTTAATAACCAACATTACTATAAATTATATGTGCATTATGACAAGTACAATTGAGTGCTCTGTTTTTCTTGCCCACGTTAGAGCACGGAACAATGTACTCTTGTTGCAAGAGCTGAAATGGATGGCACTTGGGTGAAATCAGGACTTCTCCATCACATACCTGCGCCCGCAGAGATGGTCGGCCGCCCCGGGTCCCATGAAAGCTCCATTGTTCGTCGTGCCATATTGCAGGCACCATGATTATATAGTGTTGGATAAGCAGTAATATGTTCCTTGCTGAAATAATAACCTAACCTTAGTTTGAACAGTGCTATATTTAAGATTTATATATATTTAAATGTTGGTAATTGCACATTTGTGGCATATTATAATTTGGATGACAGTTTGTAAATACGATATTGGAAAGAAAAGCATCAGCTGCATTTAGGGAGGTAAATCTTGGGGTCACGCAGGACAGGTTGATCGATGTGGATTTTAAACAAGCGTTGGAACCTCTCTGGAGCAGCCTGGGGATGGGCAGGGATCCTGCCCGGGTCCGAGATCCAGGAAATCCCAATTTCTGCTTCCACGTCTGAAGCTGAATCTTTTTTGCAGCCCTTCCATGCGTTTTAACTGGTCTTTATTCCCTAACGTGAAAAAAGGCTAATAGCATTTTCCTACCCCAGTGGGATGTCGCTGGACTTTTGTGAATAGCTGTGAAGTGTGGTGTGGATGTAAAATATCGCTGCTCTGCAGGTCGGTGAGAGCGCTGGGGTTCAGCATGGCCATCACGGGGCATTATTTCCACGCAAAGTGAGTCAGTACCCAAATAACATCACCTGGTTTTACTCCCAGATTGGATTTGGAGCCGATCGGAGGAGGACGGCGCCGCACAGGACCATCAACCCCCTGTCCGTAGCAGTTAGGAAACCCAATGGCAGAGGCAGCAGGTCCCTTACAGGATTTACATGATTTTTTTTTACATTGCATTTTTAAGAAGGCAAACCGCATATTTCCTAAAACCCACCCAAAAAGGGCAGGGGAAAAGGAGCTTTGCCCCTGGTCCTACAGGTCAGTAGGTGCACAAGTAACCCCCCGAGTCAAAATCGCTGTTTACATACTATAATTGTTGGTGCCAACCTTAGTGGCACACAGCTATTGATTTTAAATGGAGTATTTTGGCATCCCTCACGTTAAGCTGACACATGCAAATTAAGTTTGCCATAAAAAAAAATTGTACAAACTTAACCGAGTGCATTTAAATCATATTCTTAGGTGCATTATGCAAGTTTGGCGAAATGTGGACATGGACCTTCAGTTAAGGCATGAGCTACCCAAAGACGCCAAGAGACAAACTATGAACGTTCAGGTGGCCCACAGTTTGTTGGTTGAAATACTTTTATTGTTTTGGGTTGGGTGTTGGTTTTTTTTTTCCCTAGCTGGTCAACTGCTGGGGAATGAATTGCCAGGATTTATTTTTGCTCATTACTGAAGCTCCCGGGTCGGTTCTCAGGCTGATCCGGCAGACAAAGCTCCTTTGCTTTCGGGTCCCGCTGATCCGGACGAAGCCGCTGCCCAGGGGCGAGGGGAACGTCCCGTCCCGTCCCGTCCCCTCCCCGGCCCGCGGTGCGGTGCGGTGCGGGGGAGCGGAGCCCCCGGGAGCGGGGCCGGTTGCGGGAGCCGCCTCCTCCGGAGCGGGTCCCTGCCAGGGGCAGTGGCCCATGCGCCCGGGGAACCGCCGCCTGAACCCCCGCTGCGGGGCCAGCCAGAGGAATCGCCGGTTTAGGGGGTTTTATTTATTTTTTAATTTGGGGGGGGGGGTGTGTCCCACCCCCCACGCGGTTCCCCAGCCGCAGCCTCCCTCCACCACCGTTCCCACCCGGCCGCCTGGGGCGGGACGCGGCGCCGCTCCGCCCCCACGGGGCCGCCGTTCCCCCCCGCCCCCCGCCGGCGCCCGCCCGCCTCCCCCGCGGGGCCGGGGCCCGCCGCCTCCCGCCGCTCCCCGCCGCCCTGGGCCCCCGCGGCGGCGGCGGGCGCAAGGACCCGGGGCAGCGCGGCCCGCGGCGCCCGCGGAATGTCTTTCATTCACGGGCACGCCGCGCCGCGCGAGGAGGGAGGGAGGGGGGAGTGGGCGGTGCCGGCGCGGCGTCCCGGCCAATGGGCGGCGGCGCAGCCGCGCGTCACGCGGCGGCGGGCCAATGGGCGCGCAGCGGGCCTGAACTTTTGCCACGGCGGACAAGTTGATACATCGCGGGGGTGTGTCCCGCCGCGGCGGCTCCGGCGGGGGGGAGCGGCCTTAACCCCTGCGCCGCCGCCGCGCCGCCCTGACCTACTTTCCCCCGGGCGACGGCGGCCGGGCGGCCCCCGACCCCCCTTCCCGGTCCCCGCGGGGGGCAGCCCGCCGGCTGGAAGCGCGGTGGGGGAAACCGCCTCGCCGGAGCGGCGGGGAAGGGCGGGGGGGGGGGCGCTCCCCGCGTTGGTGAGGAGGCGGCTGCGGCGGCGGTGGGGGGGGGGGTGTGGGGTGTGCGCCTGTCCCTTTAAGAGTTCGGAAACTTGAGCCGGTGTTTGCGCAAGGCCCGGTGCCGCGCGGAGCCGCCAAAGTGTCTAGACTGGCACATGATGGGCGGCAGCCAATCGCGCCGCCGCTCGCGAGGGGCCCTGCGCGCGCGCCCCAGCCACACAAAAGCCAGCGAGGGCGGGCGGGCGCGAGCGAGCGAGGGAGCGCGGAGGCGGCGGCGGCCCCGGCCCCGGCAGCCGCGGCCCCGGGAGCGGCGCCGAGCCCTGGATACGTACGACGCCGCACGTGCTGACGCCGGCCTTCGCTCTGGGTTCTGCTGCTGGTTTTGCGCCTCTTCGATTTGTATTTTGTAAATTTTATCCTTTTTTTCTTTTTTTTTTTTTTTTTTTCCTCCCCCCCCCAACTCTTTTTGAGCGAAGGGAGCCGAGCGCGGAGCCGGCGCCAGTTCCCCGCCGGGCGGCACCCCCGCGCCGGGGCGCTCCCCCCGCCCCTCCGCACCCCGTTGTATGGTGGAGCCGCCGAGGGGCGCAGCCCAGCGCTGCCCCGGGCGCTCCCCGTCCCGCGTCCCCGCCGGCCGCCCCCGCCGCTCCCCCCGGTCGGCGGCCGATGTAGGGCACGGCGCGGCGCGCCCGAGCCCCAGCGCCGCCACGGGAGCGGCCCCGCACCGCCGCGGGCGTCGGCGCAGCCCCCGCGGCGCCGTCTATGCCCGCTCCGCGCTCCCTCCCCGCCGCCTCCCCCATGGTGCGGCCCCGCCGCGGGCCGTCGGCGATTCGCTGGGCAGGGCCGCGGGGAAACGAAGCGCCGCGCCGGGCGCTCGGCGCAGCCTGCGAGGGCGGCGGGTCTGAGATGAGATAAAGCCGGCGGCGGAGCGAGGAGCCCGGCGGGGGAGGGGGGGGAGCGGCGGAGAGCGACGCGACCCCCGGCCGCCCGCGGTGTCGTATGTTCAGGTCCAAACGCTCAGGGCTGGTGCGGCGACTTTGGAGGAGCCGCGTCATTCCGGACAGGGACGGCGGAGATGGGAGCGCCAGGAGCGGCCACGACCTGGGAGCTACCGGTAGCTGCAAGATCCCGGAGAAGAACCCTTCGGCGGAGATCCGGGCGGTAGCGCGCAGCCTGCTGCGGGAGGCGGAGGAGCAGCGGCGGGGCGAGGCGGCGTCCCGCGGGGACCCCATGGCGGAGCGGAGCGGGGCCCGGCTCCGCGCCCCGCCGCGGCGGGAGGGCGCCGAGGGGGCGAGCCCGCGGCGGGCGCCGGAGAGCGACGGCCGGACGGTGACCTGCTGCCTCTTCAAGGAGCGGGAGCCGGGCGGACACCGGCCCCCCGCCGCCGCCGCCGCCACCACCGCCGCCGCCCCCGACGGCGCGACCGACGGCGGCTCCCCGGAGCGGCGGGGCCGGGAGGCTCGGTCGCGGCTGCTGCTGCTGGAGCAGGAGCTGAAGGCCGTCACCTACTCGCTGCTGAAGCGGCTGAAGGAGCGCTCGCTGGACAGCCTGCTGGAGGCGGTGGAGTCCCGCGGGGGGATGCCCAGCGGCTGCGTGCTGGTGGCCCGCACCGAGCTGCGCCTGGGGGGCCAGGCCGCTCCCCCCCACCTGCTCCTGGGCAAACTCTTCCGCTGGCCCGACCTGCAGCACCCCGCCGAGCTGAAGCCCCTCTGCGAGTGCCAGAGCTTCGGCGTCGCCGACGGCCCCACCGTCTGCTGCAACCCCTACCACTTCAGCCGCCTCTGTGGGCCAGGTGAGCAGCCGGGGAGGGGGGGGGTCGGGGTCCTTCACCCCCCGCCCGATTTGGGGGTTCGGGCCTTCTGGCCCTTTCCGCCGCTTTTTTGAACCCTCGTGGGCAGCCGGCCCCGCGCAGCGGCGGGGATGCCCGGCCGGGATGCGCCTGGCCCCGGGTCCCCCGGGCTGGCAGCCCCCCTCCTCCCAGCCGACAGCGGTTGGTGCTTAAAAGCCCCCCCCGCGCCTTTTTTTTCCTTCCCCCCCTTCCCGCGGAGGTCCCCCCTGCTATTTAGGTGCCGAAGGGGCGATAATATGCAGTTTGCATACTGCTGGCGCCAGCCTGGCTCGCTGTTTATCGGAGCGGCCGGGGAGCCGGGCAATTACCGCCGCCGGCTTAAAGCCGCAGGGCCCCGCCGGGCGCAGCGGGGCCGGGGCGGGAGGGGGCTGCGGGGATGCCCCGGCCGGGGGGGAGCGCCGGACCCGCGTGGGAGGGGGGCAGCTGCGGCTCATGCATTCCTCGGGCTTTTCTTATTTCTTTTTGAGGGGTCCTGGAGGACACCAACCCCCTCCTGACGGTCACTTCCTTGGCAAGAGCTTTATTATTATTATTATTATTATTATTATTATTATTATTATTATTATTATTTATTTTGCAATCCGGGATCCTGCCTCTCTTTTGCATCACTTCTTTGAAAGAAACTTATATGCTGGGCGTGCTTCCCCCGAAGGTCGCTAGAGGCTGGAAGCAGCTTTTCTTGCTTCACTTGGAGTAGATGTGCATTTGTAGGAACGGTGCATTTATTTTAGAAACGGGCAGAGTTTCCCAGTCGCCTTCCTGCAGCGGTAGTTGTTTTCCCAGCAGTCTGTGGCTGCAAGCTCCATGCAGGGAGTAGTAGAGAGCAGGGCTCTTATCGAGTGGCTCCTTATCATTTTGATAGTGGGTGGCTGTGCCAGGGCCCCACCCGCTCCGACCGGGCGCTGGGGACGGTGGCAGGAGCCTGGGAAAGGCCATTTTCCACAAGTGTTTGCGTGGTACCATCCGTGTTCGCCACCCGATTTACTGTGGGGTGACGCAGCGGAGCGGTGTGAAAGCACCTCGGTGCTTCGAAGAAGTGCCCCATGGCAGCGGGTCTGGCTCTAGCGTGGGACCAGGTCGGGCCGTTACACCCAGACTGGGACATCAGCTCCATTATTTTTTATTTTGAGACTCTTAAGCACCCTGTGAGGAGAGCATCTTGCTGTTGGGCAGCTTGCTCGGTTAGGGGAGATGAGGAACCTTTTCTTAGAAGCAATAAATGCCCACAGGCCGTCCCAGAGCCATCACACAGGGGTTGCGGAGGTTGTTCCTGGTGAAAACCCAAGCTGAGCTGCAGTTGTTGGACCGGGTGCCTCGCTTTCGGATCCGTGTGGGGGCTGAGGAGCACGCCCTTGTTGCACTAGCCTGGGGTCAATGTGATGCCATTGACTTTTCAGGACAATTTCTCATTGAAGTCAGTGTCTGCTCAATGCCAGTGCCGTGATATAGCCCAGCTGGCCGCGCGCTCCTCAATTTTAGCAAGTTATAATTCAAGAAACACATTGCTCCATAATGCAGAAGGAAAAAAAACCCTCTAACTGGTGTGTGAAGTTGATGGAGGACCTTTGACAGCCTTTCGCATGGTCGTGACTCTTACGAGGACAGCAAGAGCCAGTTAGATGACCTGGTCCAGCAAAGCACTTCTAAGGACTTGTTTAACTTTAAGCGCATGACTGTTGATGGGCTGCTGCTTAAAGCCGAGCTTGGGAGCTTTGCTCAAGGGAGGTCAGGCTGAGCAGGGTCATGGGAGGGGTGCCAAGGGGTTTGTTGGGTTGGACCAAAGTGACTTTGGTGGCTTGTTGGCAGAAGGCAGCCCAGTCCCTGGTGTCAGGCTTTGTGTGCCAAGAGAGGAGCATCTTCTCATCGCCCGACGCCCTTCTTCAGTCCTTGCAACCTGGTCAGGGAGCTGTTGTTAAGCCCGTGTGTGTTTGAGCCATGGTTGGAGGGTTATCTCCCAACGCAGACGATGAAAGCATCGTTCTTTGGGAGCAAGGTGCCATTTTGCGTGCTTCAGGTTGTGGGTGTCCAGGCAGGGGTGTAGGGGAGAACTGCAGCATTTTCAGTAGTAAAGCCCACTTGGGAAGGTCAAGGTGGAACCCTCATTCTTCAAAGGCTTGAAAAACTCTCGGTTTCAAGTTGCTTCCAAGTGTTTTTTTTTTTTTCCATTGGGTGTTTATAACCTTGGAAGAGTTCCTGCCTTGAAGGAGAAAGCGCAAGGGTTTTGTTGACAAACCGAACACAGCACTAACAGAAAGTTTTGTTTTTCCAGAGTCTCCACCACCTCCCTACTCTCGGCTGTCTCCTAATGATGAGCAAAAGCCACTGGGTATGTATTTTCTCTCTTTTGATCTCCCGGCAGCTCTTTCATGGTGCAGTCCTGGTGTTGGTTCTAAGGCATCCCTACACGGCACGTCAGGCAAAAGCCAACAAGTCGGGATTTTATGGCTGCTCATTATTTCTGAGCAAGCATCAGCTGACAGGTTTTAAGAAGTAAATGGATGTCAGTTCATCATACCAAATTACTGCATAGACACATGCATATTTTCCAAAATAATATGAAGCGCTATCTTTAATGAAGGCGTAATGAAAGGTTACCAGGCGCCATGTTTTGTCTGCGTGTGTAATCTGTGGGATGACGGAGCGGAGGGGGAGTCGGAGCTCCTGGGTGCCATTTCCATAAAGCCCTGGCTGCACAGCGCCGTGGAGGAACCGGCTATTAACCTTCCTCTCATTATTAAAATGAGACGTAAACTCTTTGAAACTCGGCACTGTATAATTTCTGAACGGCTTTTCACTTTTCCTGATGAATTATAAAAGCGTTTTAAAGCGAGTGAAAGCAGCTTGGGTGGGTAGGCTGGGCATGAAGGGCAGGCTGCTGGAGAGCCTGGCACAGGGCAGCCTTGGAGCCTGGTCCTGCATGGTGCACGTTGGCTTGGAGATGTTGCGAATTGGCATCGCTGCATCCTGACCATCCTTTCTTAGCGCCCGCTTCTTGCTCAAGTAAATGGGAAACACAGATGTGGGAGGGAAGAATCCCACGTCCTGCTTGGGTTTCTTGCCAGGATCGGTGCAACCGAGTGTGGGATTTCTGCCTTCGTCCTGTAATTGGTGCCTCTGATTTACAGAGAGGGTAATGACTGAGGGGAGCTGCTTTTGCTCCCCGTTGGGCAGGGATGGGGAGGTGGCAGAGGGAGACAGGCGGGGTTTGCCGGGGGGGGGGCGACAGGAGCGGGACAGGGTGCCTGCCTGTCCCACCCAGCCCCGAGGGAAGGCGGGAGCTGCCCTGTGCCAAAGGTGAGTCCCTGCCCTGCCGGGCCTGGGAGCTGCCTGCGACTTGCCTGCGACGCAGCCGCTCGTGCAGCCATTGCGTGCGCGCCTGGCGGAGGGACCGGCTCCTTCATCCCTGCAGCCGATCTGTGGCATGGGGCAGTGACCAGAGCGTCCTGCCAAGCAAAATTTGCTGGTCATGGGTTTTGGTGTTTTTTTCTTTTTTTTCTTTTTTTTTCTTTTTTTTTGTTGTTAGTTATGGAGGAAAAAAAAGGAGTTGTCCCTCCCCACGCTTCCCCTTCCAAGTTAATTCCCTTTAGAAACTGCTTGTGCTGCAGGGAGAGATGATAGTGAGTGACACGTGACTTTATTAAAACAACAGCCAGGGATTGAAATTTGCTTCACTGGCTTGTTCGATTGGAAAAATAATAGTTAATCTGTGAGCAAACAGTTGAGCACTTAATTAGAGGGGTGTAAGCAAGAGAGAATAACAAAGACTCTTAACTTGTTAAAACAAAGTTTCCTTCGCTTCAGCAAAGAGGAAGGAAGGAAGGAAGCAAGAATAAACAGCTTCAAGAATTTTAATGGTGATAATTAAGTATAGTGACTATGAATTGTTTAGAGGCTTAATGTAACTTTATCCAGTAAGCACCAAGTTCCTACTTGTTTGATCAACTTAACTGCAGTTATTTTTGTGGTCGAAGCAATTCAAACTTTGCATTTGCATGGTAGAGGTACAAAGTTAATCGCTGCTTTCTGGCCTGGTGGAGAGTCTCTCTTGGGGAGAGGTGGGCTGGCGATGGGAAGCAAAAGAGCCACGGGTGCTCACGTAGTGCTTGCAAATGCAGGAGGACTAAAAATGCTTCTTTTTTTTTTTTTTTTTTTTTTCTCCCCAGATCTATCAGATTCCACGTTGTCTTACACTGAAACAGAGGCTACAAACTCGCCCAACGTCACGCCCGGAGACTTCTCAGGTTGGCAGATGTTTGCACTTTCCCGCACGTGTGGTCTGCGCCGGGGAGCTCGTGGTTGGGGCAGGACAGCAGGAGGAGACGGGGTTGTGGTGCTGCTGTTGGTTTATGTTCTTGGTGTGAAAAGAAGGAAAAAGCAGCTATTTGAGTTAATTGTTCAATGTCTGCACTCCGCGGGTTGCCGTAAGATGCTGTTTGTCCGATGAGTGTGCTGGGACAAGCGGGGACGTTTGGGAGGTGGCCACGGGGCTGTGCGTGTCCCCCGTGGAAGCTGCCTGGGCCTCGCTTGAGCCCCGGGGTCATGGGCTGGCGTGGGGCTGGGCTGTATGCCGTCACCGTTCTCGTGGTGGGAGCGGTGAGGCCACGTCAAACGGTGCTGCTTTGTGCTGGTTCTTGCCGAGTCCGTCCGGCTTGCGTTACCTGTTGGGTCCTGGCCCTGCAGTGCAAACCCTGCTTTCATGAGCAGAGCTCCCAGCTACGATGCCATTGAAGCTCCTGAACAAAGTTTTGCTTAATTAGGTCCTGTTTTTTTTTTCTCTGCCCCACCCCTGCAACCTTTCATTCATTTAATGGTGCTCTGGAAGGCCTGGGGTGGTTTTACCTGCAAGCAGGTAGAGAGTTGGGGCTTTCATTTGCTTGGCGTTGGGCTGTGGCTGCGGTGATCGTTTCACGTCCTTCCCCTCCGCTGTCCCGGGCTGGGGGCTGGCTGCATGGGGGAGAGGAGGGACCTGTCTATAGGACCAGGTTTAATTTCTATGTAAAAAATGACCTGGTTAATGGTCTGAGAGCTAAGATGAAGGTAGACAAACCTTCATCCCGGTGAAGCCTCATGCACCTCCTTCAGCAGTTGGGGTAGGCTTTGCGGTAGCATAGGACTTGGGCACCTTGGTGCTGAGTTGCCGGATTGTTGAGCGTGTGGATGGGGTTTGCTGCTGTCTCTGGGGGATGCTGTAAGTCGATGGTGGTGGAGAGGACCCTTGGGGTACTGGTCCGTTAGCCGTGGCTTTTCTCTTCTCCTTCTCTGCCTGCAAGAGTTTACGGAGGGTTTGACGAGACCTGGACTTCCTTGGGATGTTTCAGCCCATCAGACTCCGCAGCACTTTAAAGAGCATTTAAACAGCGTGGCACCGCAGTGTCGTGGCATGGTGGCGCGTTTCCCTCCAGCGATCTTCCCTTCTCCTTCTCCTTTAAGGTTCTCCTGCCCTGGTCGGTTTTGCCGCGGCGCTGCCGCGTGCCGAATCCAGCGTGCCGGCCCGCCTTGCTTTTGTTGTGCTGCCAAGTGTCCATAGCAGGGGAACAATTGATAGCCAGGAGTTGGATCGTTCAGGGTTGTGCTATAATAAATATGTGTTTGCAATTCCTAACAAACATTCCTCGGGCTGGATACAGGTCCGTAAAGCTCCCCATGCCCATGGCTTTTATTGTAACTTGATAATTGCCATTAATTATAGTAGCCGAGTTTGAAAACCGGGGTTCCTAAGGATGTAATGGTTTAGCTTCTCTCGCAGCTGAGCCCTTTATGGGGCATCTGGTGGATTTTCTGGAATAGAAGAGAGATTTTAACTTTTACTTGACCAATATAATGATAACATGTGACCGAGATTGTACTGAAATCGGATACCTCCTCTCCCCCTGTGTAGTTTCCAATGGTGTAACTTTTAATAAGAGTCTGGGGCTGTGCGATTTATTTTTCCCCAGTGCTCATGATTGCTGAAAGAGGATAAGAGCTTCAGGGAAGTTAACCCATACTTGTCATCATGGGGAAGTAAAAGGAAAAAAAAAAACCACTTAGACTCTAGTCTATCTGCCATGTTTCAGTTTGTTTGTTCTCCATTTCGGCTTATTTAATAGGTCTGCTTGAAATGTAGGCCTGTGTAAATGATACACGAAGCACACGGTCTTCCCTGCCTTTTCTTGTGTGTACCGAAGGAGCTCAACATGCGTTTGACTCCCGTTCCAAAAATAAGTACGTTTTGGATGTAGCGTCAAGCCACTACTATTTATTGCTTCGGCTTTGATCATCAAAAAGGCTTTTCCTACTAAAACCACAAAATTCAATTTTGGGTAACAAAGAGAACCATTCTTCTACTGTTATTTGTTTACTTGATGAACTTCTTAACAGGAAGTTTTAGCATGAAGTCAAAAGATCATCTTTGTCATATGCATAAAATTAAAAAAAAAAAAAAAAAAACCCAAACCAAAAAAAAACCCAAAAACAAAACCCAAAACCCAGCCTCTTTTTGAAGTAGACCTTTTTGTGGCTGTAATACCGCTCTTAAAAACAGGAAAAAGTCTTCAGTGAACTAACAGGCTCACTATAAAATTCGGAGTAACAGTCTGTGCTAACAGGAAGCACAAGTTGTGAGTAGTTATGCAGATGCAACCTTGTGTGTCATGAACTGGATCGATGGATAATACCCCAGCGTCCTCTTCATCTGAGGTTCAAAGCGTTTGGGTCATGAAATGAAGCTGTCTGTCCAAGGATCAGCGTCCAGCCACAGCATTTCCCTCGGATTGGGGATGCTCCTGATTTCTCAGTGAGGTACAATGGCTTGGGAAGATCGGGGTTGGTGGGAAAGGCGCTTGGAGGTGTTTGATCCCAAAGTTTCCGTCTTCTGAGCTCAAGCAGTGTCACATTCAGGCTTGCGGGAGTACAAAGAGGGGCTCCATCTTTTCCTCGTTAGATTTATTTCTGCAGCCATGTATGCCTGGGGAGCAGAAGTGAAGAAACCCTGCAGGTTTGGGAGTTGTAATTTGGGCCCGGGCGGTTCCCCTGGCCGGGATTGTGCCTGTCCCCTGGGTGCCGGCAGAGCCTTGGCCAGCATCGGCGTCCCCGTGGCTCCCCCGGACGGAGCTGGGGAAATACCAGGGAAAGGGCAAAATCCAGCAAGGCAGGAACAAAAGCTCAGCCCCGTGACTCATAATTGGTGGAACATTTGTAGTAAATTTTTTTTTTCCTTCCCCTCAGACTTGGCTCCTCTACTGCGTGCCAAGAAGCTGCTGTACCCGTTAGACTTGCCAGGCTTGTAGAGGGCTGTGCTGCTGCTGTGGGAACTGGTTCAGTATGGTGGGGACGTGCTGGAGCAGATGTTGTGGGCCATGGGCTTTGGGATTCCCTGCCTTCCCCTAAATCCCACAGGCTATCTATCCCTCACCTTCCTTGGGAGGGACCCTCTCTTAAAGACCATGAAATAGCCCCGCTCCTCAGCGCTCCCCTTGCACAGCACGCTGTGTCAGTCTGTCTTTTGGGCTAAAAAAGCCCCATGACCAGAGTTCTCGTTAGTGGTGGCATTAAATTCTGGAGGTCCTGAGGACCATGCAGGAGGGGAAGGGTTGAACACGGGTAGGAGGGCAAATGATGGTGGTGCTGCTTGGGAGCCTCCCGTAGGTCACCAAGCTGACTGGACCATTGCTTGTGGCTGCTGCAGGTCTGGAGCAGCTTGTCCGTCCTGTAGAGACTGCAGAAATGTTGGGGCATCAGTTTTCTTGGGAGCAATAATAAATAAGGATGAGTAATTAGCTGTAGGAGCAGACACATAGTGATCGGTGCAGCTCACTGCTGCCTGGCAGCAAAGTCCCCGGCCGCCGTGCAGAGGTCCTGCACCGGCTGGGAGTCTCCATTGAAGGTACTTAACAAAGACTATGCCTGCAGCAGTCAGCGCCAAGCTCTTATGATAGCTATTTTTCCTCAAAAAGAGGCACTCATCACTAGAGCCTGTCTCATGTGTCCCTACATGCCTGCTCGTTACTCCTTGCTTAATCGGGAGTCATACCTGTGCTTGTGCGGAAAGTTTCATTGTTCATATGGAAATGCCTTTGTGAACTGATGTTGCCCGCGAGGCTCGAGCCCTGTGTGTGGCAGGGTTTTCCAGAGGGAGAGAGCTCCTTGCCGAGCGTGGGTGTCCGTGTCCAACCCACCTCCCTTTAGCTCTGCGGCGCGCCGGAGGACAGCATCCCGCGCCCGCATCTCCTGCCACGGACCGGCCAAGCCGGTGCCTGGAGCTGGGGGATGCTCAGCACTGGGTGGATTCAGCTGGAGAAATGAAAGCAGTTTGGTGCTCGGTAATGCACCTGAGCAGAGAGAAGAGGAGAAATAAGTGCTACCAGGGGAGAAGTGAGAGCTGGGAATGAGAGAAGGGCAGGAGAAGAGTGGGGACAGCAGGGGCTGGTGAGCAGTGAGAAGCCAGGGAAGAAGCTGCTTTAGATTTTTCCAAAATTACTAATTTTTTTTTTCTTTTACTTTGAAATCAATTCACTTCCCATGTGCTAAAACTTTTCAAGAGTTTCAGCTCTGATGAACCCATTTGTAGCTGAGAACATGCATGCAAAAGAAGAAATTGTGAGTTGGTGGTTTGTTGGAGGAGTGATTAATTCCTCTCCGCGCTGCGGAGCGGTGGGGAGCCGTACCCAAAAGTGGAAGCGCACGCGTGAGTCTGCTCCGAGCAGCTCTGCCGAAGCCTAGAGGGTGATGGGCTCCGTGGACAGATGAGCTCTGCCCAGTGACTTTGTGTTATCACCTCCAAAGTTGGTGAAGGATAAATGTGAATTAAAAGAAGGAGGAGAAACAAAGAGAGACTGAATGGGCTGGAGCTTATTTAAATTGTTTTGTTTTGTTTTTTTTTTCCCCAAGGCCTGGGAAGGTGGAGAAGTTGCTTGCAGGGTGGTGGGACTGGGGGTGTCGGGTTTGGCGAGCAGGGTCCCCATAAGGAGGAGGAAGGCCGGACTGTGCTTATCCATCCCGGCTGATGACTCAGCCCCGCTGAAGCAACGCCACAGCTCCAAAGCGAGAGCCGGAGGGTTTTTTCTGCTTCCAGCAATATTTAGGATGAACTTAAGGAAGCCTATTTTAAAACCCATTGAATGGAGAAGGTGAATGTCTCTCTTCCTCCCCCCCAGAAATAACAGACTGCAAGGATTTATGCTAACAAGGAAATTTATGAAGATCCTGTGTGTTAGGAATAGGGGAAAAAAAAAAAACCTATAAATATGTAAGGCGGATATGTGTGGAAACTGGGCAAACATTGCCCTTTCCAGACTGGGGGAGAGATTGTGAAATTACCTGTTAATAGAGGAAAAACAAAAAGATAGTTTTCTCGTTAACAGGGTGGCAGTTTCTTCGGGGGGTGAAATGTTGGTTTTGCAGCTTTCTGATGATCGCCTCTGGCTTCGGCGCCTCTCGGTGCCGGGCTCCCACTGCAGCCCTGGGTGCAGGTGCCGGCTCAGGGTGGCAGCGCTGGGGGCTGGGGGCTGCAGGATGGGTCTGACCCAGCAGCACCGTGAAGCCTTTTCATCCTTTCCTTCCCCTCATCCTATTGCAGAAACATAAATCCATTAAAGAAAAAAAAAAAAAGCAGAGCATATCTGTGCATCCAGTTTAATCACAGACAGATGTTTATTTGGGCCAGTAATGGTTTTGGTTTCCTTTTCTTTCATATTTAACTTTAAGTTCGCTGGCGTGTCTTACCCTGTGCAGTCTATAACAATCAGGGTTTGGCTAAAAACTTTTCTTGTCGGAGGAGTGAGCCTGTTGCCAAGAGCTACTTCTTTGATGCAAAAAAATACATCCTGGAGGTGCTTTGTCAGATGTTTTTATATTAAGCATTTTTCCTCCATAGTTTTAGTTTGCCAACGGGAAATAAAGTGCATCTATTTTCCAGTGTGCTTCAGAGAGGAATTCTTTGCTCTGTGTGAAGGTTTTCCCCATGTGGCTGTGGACGGTCGTGAATGTCGGAATCCCCACTGGAGAGCGTGACCGTGCAGCAGCATCCTTCTCAATGGCTGGGAGAACTTCAAAATAATAACCTACCTTTGCTTTGGGTTTGTTCATGGGCAGCTTCTGGTCCTGCGTGGGGTTGACATCAAAGGCAACTTTGCAAACTACAGGGTGAATCACGGAATTGATCCCTGAAAGGGAAGGTGGGGAAGCTCTCGAAGACAGCATCCCTGGGCTTTTAGCGCCTGTCCCTTTCAGAGGGATGCAGGTGTGCTGTTTCATTTTACAACAAATGTCTTTCTGGGTTGATGATAAATCCACTGGAGCCTGTAATTTACAGGAGGGCTGTGGGGTTTTTTTTTTGCGTTATGTTTGTGCTTGCCACGGTGGGTGGCTCAGGTGGCAGCTCCTGGAGTTCAAACACTTCTTTCTTTGGAGCAGAAGGGGAAGGGAAGGGGTCGTTGATCCTGCAGCTGGGTGGGCTCCTTGCTGTGTCCAAGGCCTGTTGATGGCAGTGCATCACCCCTGAGCAATGTAACCCAGCAGAGAGTACTCCACTGGCGTTGCTAACGTATAGCTGAAGATGTTGCCCAGAGCATCGAGACTGAGCAAATACACCCTTATTTACCAATTGAAGAAAGAACGTGTTAGATCAAGGGTGGGGAAGATACTCCCTGCACGCGGTTGTTTCTCCATTAAAACCCTCACGTTTGGCCACCAAACCCAAGAGCTGTAGCGTTGAGGTTCATAGGAGTGTGCTCTTGTAGAGCTTGTGGATGACCACGCTTGGGTGACGATACACGTTCACGTTGCCACCTGTACCCAACGTCCCGTCTGGAGAAGCAGGAGAGGTGATGGTGACCCCATCCGTGCAGAACGCAGGCCTCTGGAAGGAGGATGAAATTTCGGCAGTGGCCGTGCAGCTGTAGAAGGGTTTCTAAAGCAAGTGACACCTGTTCATAAAAATATCCTACGGGTTATGAGCTTGCAATACAAGCCTTTTGGTCTTGAAATTAATTCGGAGCTGAGCCAAGTTAGTAACGTGGGGAGGGGAAATTAATTTTGTGAAGGGTGAGGGACCACTGGGGAATTTGCTGGAGATGGGAAAAGAGCTGGTTTGTGCTGAAGGTCTCCCGAGGAGGGAAATAAAGGTTGTTAGGAGGCTTTGCATCCTGTGCAGTGAGAGCATGTCATCGCCAGCCTACAAAAATACTGACTTCTAGGGGGGAAGGTATCTTCTGGACTGGGAGATGGAGAAATGTCCCTCTGTTACGAGCTGTACAAATGCCGTGCAAGAGCAGCACCGTTCTGCAGTGCATTGATGGTGCTGAGGAGGGAGGGCAGGAGGGAGCTCCCACAGCATCCTGCGTTCGAGCAGGGCTGCTGTGTCCCAGGGACCTGCCTGCCCCAAGGAGCATCTTTAGTTGAGACAGCTCTGGTGATGTTCTTCATCTGAACTGATGAAACGGTGGTGAATTCCCTTCTTCCCATGTGCTCTTCCATGCGAGGAGCCAGGGAGTCAGTGATTTTCCCGGGGTGGATGGGGTGGCTGCAGCAGAGCTGTGAATTGAGCAGAAATCTCCCCCGTCACCATCCGTTGCTTGCATTGGTTCCCGTGCAAGAACAGCTTTCTTTTTCCATTATTATGATGGCTGATAACTACTGCTTTAACCCTCCAACACAGACAGCACGTAGAAAAACGTGGACAATCGGAGCTGTCCCTAGTCCAGAGGAAGGAGGAAAAAAAAAAAAGGCAGAATGGGCTGCCAGGGCCTTACGATCATTTGTCTGGAGTAGCAGAGAGTGCCTGTTGCACAAGGGGTGGAAGAAGGTTGGTCTTATCAATATTTGGCCCCGTGCCTAATGCAGGGATTAAAGCTGCTTAGCAGATGATACCTCTGCCTTTGCGTGTGTACACACAGCTTCCCCGGCTCTGAAGGAGAATTTGCTGTCTTGGAGCCAGCCAACGATGCTGCCCTAAAATGAATGTACCACGGGCAGTATTTGGGGAGCACCATTTCGTTGTAGGCAGTACACTGAATTTCTCAGTATGTTTCTGCAGAGAAGGAGAGTGAGTTGCCCTTTCTCTCCCTCCCTTTACGTGGAACTGGGATGGCTTTTCGCAGCTAGCCGGGATGTTTTCAGCCTAGAAGTTCTTGGAGTAAGTACAACACCCAGATAAAATATGTTTTTGTCTGTGGTTCATTGAGTAGTTATGATGTTTGGCCTTGAATCACAGAATAATCACATCCCTCGCTTCTCCAAGCACCTAAGCATCACACTTAAAAAAAGAAACATCAGGAAGTAAGCAAGTTACTTAAAAGTAAATTAGTTTAATCATTGTAGCCAAAACATTACATTCTTGCACCCTATTAGGAGCTGGATATGGCTTTCTAGGTAGTAAAAGTTCTTTTGATGTAACTCCGGTTGTGTCTTTTAAACAGTGCATATCTGATGGTACGTCTTTGTTTGAACTTGACTTTTTTTCTGTGCCTGTGTTTTGCTTTTTAAACGGATTTGCTGAATACTGGACATAGTGTATTTATGACCTTTGAAAATGGTGAATGTTTTGAAGGAGGAATTTTGGCTTCTTATAGGGACTTGTAGAGAGAGGCTTGTATTCACAGTTACAGTAATAGATTTTTTTGTGGCACTTTGATGAGTGAGAGGTGTTTATAGGCTTGATTCATAACTGAGTTACTAAGGTTTTCCACGGAAATAACTTATTAAATCTGTGGCGCTCACCGAAACGATTGAAGTCTGTAGATTTGCTATTCATCAAAGGCACCTCCTTTCCCGGACTCCAATACCTAACTCAGCATTTTACCTCTGGAGGATGCTCAGACCCGAAAGGGCTGTGCGGTGTGGGAGCTCAAGATGTGTTTTAGTAAGAAATTAAAAAAAAAAAAAAAAAAAGAAATACCCTAAGACAAACTGGAAAGGAGGGGGGAGGAAAAAAAAAAAAACCTTCAGGAAAAACATCCCCCGTCGTCCGGAGCTGCTGCTGGTTAAACCTGGTTTTCTGGAACACTGCTTATTTGTGTGGATTTTACTTTGCTGCTCGACAGCCGAAAAGTACATCCCTTTACTGCTGCTGGCCGGGCTGCTGCAGGCTTTGAAGTGCCTTGAGCCCCTGGAACCGCAGGTTCAATTTACTGGCAAAGGAGACTCGGCTCTTTGTCCTTCCCAAGTGCTTGGGATCGGAGGGGATTAGGCACGCGGCTGCTGTGATTCCCAGCCCCGCCGAGCGCTGCTGTGTGTCCTGCCGTGCCGTGGGCTCCGGGAGGGAGGAGAGGAGCGTGCTGCTTCCCTGTCCTGTGCGGGGATCGAGGTGCTTGGCGGCGATTGAGGATGAGGAGGGACGTTGGCTCATTGAGGTCCCACCTTGCTCACAGGGTGTTGTGTTTGGATGGTGCATGTCCCAGCAGCGGGCCGTACTTGCTCTCCCTCCTGTTTTATGCCTTTCCCTTGGTTCATTCCCCCAGAAAGTGGGTGTTTAGCCTGGAAAAAAGCATTGCTATGGGGACTGAGCACTCGGAGAGGGGAGGTTGATGAGAAGTTGTGCAATGCATTGCCAGTGCTGGGGTCTGGGCTTCGGATGCTGAGAACTGTTCAATTCCTGTTTGATTTTTTTTTTTTTTTCCATAAGAACAAAAACATTTCACGTGGAAATGCCTGTCTTGGCTGACGTCTTCCAGAGTTGCTAAATGCTGACTTATAATGGCCTTTGCAGCTTCTGGGGCTGGAGCAGGGATTAAATGGTCTCCAGTGTTGAAGCGCTGGAGCATGTTGCTGCCCCACTGCCTCCTTCCCGGAGTTGCTTTTCCTTTGGTGAGAAGCTGAGCATCGCTTTGGTTCGTCATCCCACGCTTTGGTTATGAGAAAACACCAGCAGCATCAGAGGATATAAATGCAATTAAAACCGAAGCCCTGTTCCTGCCAAAGCGTCTCCTTAATCAGCCTTTTTTTCAGCCGTTTCAAGGCAAGCAGCTTGTGCTGGTGATGGCGGTTTGCTTCCCCGGCGCTGCTGTGTGGTGCTGAAGAACTAGCTCTGATGACCAGACCTGAATTCCCTCATACAACAAAACCTGTTCCTAACTCTCCATGGGGATGCGAACTTTGGCTGAGAACAGATGGGCTGCGATGCTTCTCTGTGCGCTCGGCATTTTGCATTTCAAGTTATAAAAGTCCATGTACAAAACCTGCCAAAAAGTCAAATTCCCAACAGTGCAAGAGAGAGGGGTCAGTAGAAAATTGGTATTTTTCTTCACAGCAGTTTTCTGTTCCTGGGGGAGTGGGAGGCCTTTTCTGATGGTACAAGGGCCCCTTGCAGCGGAGCCTGCGTGGTCCTGCCCTGCAGCATCCCTCAGCCCTCCCTGTACCGTTCCTAGCGCGGTTCCCAGAGCAAACCCTGGAGCAAAGCCCTCCTCCCCTCCCCAAATGGCAATTCATGCGACTGCCCTCGTGTCACATTTGCTCTCCCAGCTGGACACCGACGCTCAGCTGGACCCACTGCAGCTTGGCCATCTCCCCGCCTGGGCTTTGAAGAGCTGTGCTGGTCGCTGCCCTCCCCTTCCTCCGCCTGCATTCGGGTTTTATGGGTTTGGAGATGTTCCTCCTCCTCAGTGCTCTTCAGCGGCTGAGGAGGATCAGGCTGCCCTTTCCTCGCGTTGGCTGTGTTTTAGAGGCTGGAGGAGGAGTTGGAGGATTCATCCTGCTGCAGAGGCATCTCTTGATGCAAGGAGGACCACGCTGGGGATACCTGGGCAGGATTTCTCGCAGCAGCAGCACTGCGGAAGGTTTTGAGACACAACTGTGTCAGTTTTATCTACATATTCCATTAGCGGGAGTGAAACGTGCCAGCAGAAAGGCTGTTTTTCAGCTCTTTCCATTTATTAAGGTCTCATTTGCTAAAGATTTTTCCATTTGAGGAGCCAAAGAATGTTAAAGACTTTTAAAAAAATGCCAGCTGCCTTACACTTTCACACAGTGATGCAAACCACTGTTGTCTATCTAATAAAGAAAAAAAAAAGCATTGACTGAAGGGTTTGCAAAAAAGCCCCGTGGATACCTGCACGGAGGTATAACACTTGGGTGTCTGGTTGGTGGGTGATGATAACGCTGTGTCGTCTTTAGATTTATTCCACCTGTCTCCAAAGGGTCCCGGAAGGGTGGATGTGCTGTTCAGAGCACATCACTTTTCTTTCCTTTATTTCCCTTTTTTTTTTTTTCCCCCCCTTCTGGCTGTTATAAAGCACGGCCTATTCTGAGGGCGAGCGCCTGGCGCTGCGCTCAGACAACGGTCCGTTTGTGAGATCCCGTGTCGGCAAAATGCAAGTTTGTCCACTTGGAAGAATGAGGCGGTTGATTTGTCTTCCCCCCGTGGAAAGGCTGTGGGATCTCGGAGCATCCCTGCCTGCCCCATCCCGCACCGGTGGCAGGGAAGGCAAACACGGACTGGGGTGGCTGGGAACTCCCCAGCTCTCCTTTCCTTCGCTTCTGAATAAATGCCGTTGGTGTCGCTGGTCCCCAGCGACGCCTTTGGGAGCACCGTTGCATCTTCCCCCCGAGCTCTGTAGCACACACAGTCGTCGTGCCCTGAACTCTTCCTGTGGCTTTTATATTTGTTGCTCTTTGAGCCCCAAAGTGAGCTGTATGTGAAAATGAGCTATATATATTTTTTTTTTCCCCCCATTCTTCTTCTTCAGATCCAGAGAAGATGTGGCATAACCCGACTTTTTGCAAAAAGGGAACTGAGGAATTACAGAGTAGCCCCTTGCCTTGTGCTGCAGGTTTCTTTAGGGTCCAACGCTTGGAAAAGGAAAACAAATGTGTAGGGAAAGGCCTTTACAGTAATTAAGTCTAAGCAACAAGGAAAGCATACGGGAAGTGCTGTACTAAAGTGTTAAAGACACTTTGAAATATCACACAGACGTAAATGATGCTGGGGGAGGTGACACTGCGTGGGCTTGTTCCCATAGCATCCTCCCCCAGGGCTTGACTTGGCTGATGGTGCTCTTAGCTCGTGTCCAGGGGCCCATCTCAGTGCTAAGTGCATCTGTGTTGTGTTGTACAGTCTCTGTGTTGGGGTTTTTGATGGAGTAAAACTGTTGTAAAGCTTCTGGTGTTTGCAGGGCGCATCACTTTGGCTGTCCTTGCCCATCTGAAAAGAGGAGCTTTCGTCCGTGCAGGTGCTGAGATCAGTGAGCAAAGCTGCACCGAGTCTCACAGCTCATAGTCGCTGGTACTTATAAAAAGCTCAGGCTCTGAGATTAGATCTGCTTGGTTTTGTCTAGTGCAACTACTTGGTGCATCCAGCTGTGGAGAGAGGGAGCAGATGTGAAAACGGGGAGCTTAATGTCTCAGACCCAAACTGTCCCCATAAAATGTGTCTGCAGCTGCCATTGAAGTCTCTAGCTGTTTCTGCCACAGGGCTAATAATGGTAAAACTGAATCCATGAGGTTTTGATTTTGGCCTATTCAAAATTGGAAAACTCTTTCTAGTAAGATTTTATGAAGGCCTGAAAACAAGACGCTGTAGTTTTGAGGGGGATGTAGATGCCTGTGCCCAGGGTGCAGAAGCAGCCCTTCGTGGGGAGGCCAGGGCTTGTTTTCCCCAAGTGTCTCAGGAATTGCTTTCTGAGATCTGCAAAAATCCCAACCGAACAAAAAAACCCAACAAAACTTTATGAATCAACCGGGAAGCCAGTAAAAATTAGGAGTAACAAGCTCATTTCAATAGAAATGGGTTTGCTGCTCTGCTGGCTGCCAACCATTTATGAGACTGGCTGGGTGCCGGCGAGCAGGGTCCAGCACGCTGCATCCTTCCACCTTCCTGCTGCTGGAAATAATTTGTGACTTAAAAAAAATAAATAACACTATTGTGGAGCTTGTTTCTTGGTTGGGGCCTGAATTGCGCAAGGGTGACAGCTCTCACTAGCTCTGGAGTTTGCAAAACCTGGTTGGGGGCTTTCTCCTCCATCTCAGGTGGGTTTCTGCTGGGTTTCTGTCCGGGTGAGGACATTGGATGAGCGTTGCATCCATGGCACATTCAGTCTGCTCGCCCGATCCAGTGCCAGGGGAAGAGCTGGATCGGGGTGGCCGTGCCGATGCAGGGGTGTTGCAGGGAGCGTTGGATGCTGTTAGGTGCCATGTGTTGAGTAGCTCAACAGCACATGGCGAAAGCCTTAGCCAGGGCTTTGACATTGATGCCCCAGACATCTCTTCTCATGTCATGTTTTCTGCCCTTTTTGTTCAGTTTTCCTGTGGGGAGTCTAGGGAAACGCTGCGGGCAAGGAAGTGAATAGGTCGGTCAGTTGGAACGGTAGCTATAACTAACTCATTGACCTGCTGCAGTCTATAACCATCAATGGCAGCTGATGAACGTGGTGGGAATGAGCCCATCAGATCCCTGTGGTGGGATGGCCGTCGTGCATTGGTGTCTGCCAGCGCGCAGCCGTGGCCTCTGGGGAAGCGGCATTTCCTACAGGCCAACATGAAGTGGTTTGCGCAGCCCCAGAGGGGACCAAGCCACAGGACCGATCACAGGGTGGGGCCCGTCTGGCCCTTACTCCATCACTTGGTCCCCATCCTCCTAGTTCAGCCAAAGCCGTCAGTGTTCCTGTGGTGCGATCTCTTGTCCTCATGGGGCAGGGTGATCCTGGGACAAGGGGTGGGCGAGAGGAGACTCTCTGGCTATTTCATGTCCCTCAATGAGCTGATGATGGGGTGTGTGCTTTGCTTCCCGAGCCCATGTCTCTGGTGGGGACATACCAGCCCCACCAAAACCCAAAGTTGTTTCCCAGTGAGCCAGGTGATGGCTTGTTTGGAGGACGAGACCCCAGAACAAGCCCTTTTCTGATTTGGCCTGTCTTTAAATATCATGGGAGGTTCCCAGCGTGGGAGTCCATCCGACTTTTCCATTTGTGCTGAGCTTTATTTCAACGCTTGCACAGAGGGATGGTCTGTGTTGGAAGCTGGTGTCCGTGCCACCCGTCGGCAAAGCCTCTGTCCATCCCTGGCCGGCGTGCAGGCGTCCATCTGAAGCCGTGCCAAGTGCTGGGGATGGCTGTTGGTCTGCAGGCAGCCGTGCCGTACGACGGCCGCCCCATCCCATCGGGGTGAGCATGGAGAGGGGCGGCCGTTTGCACCCCGTGGGCAGCGCATCGCATCTGTCTTCTCTTAGCCAAGCTGATTTATACCCGGCCTCGAAAGATTTATGGCTATCTCCTGGAAAAAGGGAGAGACTCCGTTTCTGGGATGCCATGGGACGCTCTGCCAAAGCCACTCACGTGTGACTGTGGAAACTTCCACCCCAGAGGAGAGCAAGGAAATTCCTTTGCGAGTACAAAGTAAGGTAAAGATCCTATGTGCGCGGTGAGTTGCTCTTCCCCCCATTGTTGAGCTATTTTAATGAAAGGGAAATGTCAGCAAAAGTATGTTTAAAAAAAAAAAGTCACTCACACATCACTGGTTTTAGAATAGGAGTGCTCTGGGCAGCTTCTTCGCTGCTGAAACAAGAAAATTAGAGTCATTTTTTATTTCCAGGTAATTATGGCCACATATTTTGAAATATCAATGGTCTTTTCCACGTTGAATCATCAATGCGGACCTTTAGAGCTGGATTGAATTCAGCTGTGCTTGAAAGGGTCGGTCATTTGAGACTTTTAACATTAAAGGTCTTTGCAAATTAGTTTTGCTCTTGCCATGCTGAATTTGTTTGTGTAAAAAACCTCAGTGGATTTGGTATGTGTCTGTCTTTGAAGGGCTTTGCTTCAAAGGCTGCTTGCACTTGGTGTTTTATACGCTGAGCTCCGCTGCCTGTGAAGCTCCGCTGCTTCGCAGGGAAGCGTCAGCTAATGACTTCGTTAAAACCTGCAGGAAGGAAAAGCTGAGCATAGCTTTTCGAAGCCATCAAGGAAACTGGATGCCCAGGGCTCATTGCTGATGAGAAACTAGTGCCAGAGCTCCATCAGGGACTCGCGTGTGCTGGTGTACAATCTGCCCGCCCTGTCCTGTAACGCAATGCATGAGGATGCACTTAAGCCTTCCCATGCCCTGGCTGCATGGGAGGCAAGCAGATATGTGTATATATATGTAGATGCAGCAGGGGTTATAGCTGGCTTTTTAATTATCCTAAATGAGGCTTGCATGCAAAACCAGGCGTGCAGAACTGGGGCAGGTTGGCCACCCGGCCTGCAAGGTGTTTGGGGCTGGGGAGATGGGCGTTTTGTCCCCGGGTGGTTTGGAGGGGTCACTGGTAGCTTGCTTTGCTGCGGTGTTTGCCGTAGCCGCCAGGCTTGCCTCCTCCCGGGGCTTTGCGTGGTTGCATTACCTTGGGGTGATTGATACAGTCCTAAACGTGGTTCCCTCCCCACCGCTTCCCTGCTTGCTTTGGCCGTGGACAAAAGGATCCCGTGGGTGACCTGCGTGGCATCAGGAGGTTTAGGGGTAGTTAGTCCCAGAAAATTCAACCGAGATCTTTGCAGTCAGAAGCCAACCACAAGAGATGCAGTCGGACCGTAGCGATTATTTAAAAAAAGGTAAACAGTAAAAGTAATATCACAAAGTTTCCCAATTCTTGGCTTGAAATCTATTTTTTCCAAAAGTAATTTAATCTCAAAAGCAAAACTGTGAGAACCTGTCTAACATTGTGGCATTTTGCATGTTTGGATCATGTCTGTCACCAGACAGGTTTTGCTCACGGTGGGGCAGGAAGCCCTTTCCCGTCCAGCCTGACGTATGCGTGCACATCCCAGCGTGCTGCAAATTTTAATTGTTCATTTTAAAATACATAAGCAGCAGCAAAAATTAAAAAAAAAAAAAGGGGGTGCTAATGGAAGGGCTGTCACCTCCCAAAGTCTCGGGCTGCTGAAGAGGGTTGCTTTCAGAGCCCAGCACAAAAGCAATGAAGGTTTCTGTAAGCGGAGAGTGCGTTGTCCACGTTAAATGCAGAGGCTTCGTTCCTGGTGATGCTTTTGGGCTGCCTTATCTCGCCGATGGGAAGGGGCTGTCCTGGCTGGATGTATGCGATACGATCAATCAGGGTTTAAATGAGGACAAACTAACCAACACCGGAACGTTTCCGAGAGCCAGAAGATAATCCCAGATCAGCCACGGCTCGAATAGCCGCCGCTCCATCGCTGCCTTGCAGAAAACATTTGTTTCTCTCCTCTGCCCCCCTTTTCTCCCTCTCATTGAGATTTCTACACAATATTATTTTAATCAACGATACTCTCGCCCCTCCTTTTTCCTCTCCCCTTCCCTGCAGGCTCTCTTCCCCCCATGCAGGCTGCAAGAGGCACACAATGAGAAACAGCTGGCTCGCAAAGCGAATTTCCCCTCGGAGGCAGGAGCAAGCTGTGCGGAGGGGCCGGGCGAGGGCGAAGCTGGCACCGCGCGGTGCCGGGGCGTGCTCGGCCCCTGCTTCTCGCTGCCGCCTGGCTCTCCCTCAGCCTCCAGAACGCTTTTTCTCCTGGCTCTGTCTTCTTCGAAACACATGGTGTTTTTACGCCTGGGGTTTTGGGCTGGCTTCTGAGCCGTCCCACGTCGGAGCATCGCCTGGGTGCCCGTGTGGGCGGTGTGGGGGGAGGACCGGGATGCGGGATGTGCCGCACGGCTTTCCGGCTCGCTGCCGTGGCTCGGCCGCCTCCGGCCATCGCAGCACAAGCTTGCTTTGATTAGAGGTTTGTTAAGACATGGCGCTTACTTGTTTCTCAGGCTCTTCTGCGGGTCAGGCTGGCTCGGTGCAGATCCCGGGGTTTGAGTGCTTGTGGCATGTTGAGCATGGGAAGCCTCTGCTGGGATTTCAAGCCGTGTTTTTCACCCTGTTCAAACACCCAGGAAGGTCTCGGACATTCAGAGGATGCTTCCAATGCAGGCAAGCAAGTTGAGGATTTAACTGCAAGTGAAATTAGTTAAAGCATTAACAACTCACACCTGTCTGCTTCATTAAGTACCAAAACGCCTGCTCGTGTTTGTCCTTCAGTGCCCAGTTGGTGCAGGCAGCACAAACTGGAAAACTGGGGGTTGTAGCTAAAACACGTATCAGGGTTAACATCTTGGCTTTGGCTCCTTGCCTAGGCAGGGGTCTCTGCCGGCAGTGCCCTTCGGTCGAGCCCTGCAGATGGCAAAGGGAGCCGCAAACGGGAGGTTTATTGCCCTAACGGAGGGAAAGAGCCTCTCTCCAGTGCCTGGGTGAGTGCATCCACCTGAAGGAAACAGCACAGGCTTATTTTGGAGCTTTTATTACTTATTTCTCTTCTAAAATTGCATTTAGTGCTTGTGTCATGTGAATAAGCTGAAATACTGTGTAAGGCATGTAACACGCAGGCAGCAGAAATGGTTTTCCAAAGCGCTGTATCTTTATCCCCTCCTAACTGACGGTACAGGGATGGGAGCGCGGCTCCTCGGCGTGATGCTCCGGTGCCGCTGCTGTGAGTGGTGCGGCGTCCTACACGACTGGAGACTTCTGTGGTCTCCAGACTGACTTGAATCGGCGCTACAAAGGCAGCACCAAGCATTGTACGCAGACGCAGACCCAGCTTGAAGTATCAGGTCACCCTCATACCTTGAATTATTTTCCTCTGGTGAGATGAAGCAGACTGTGATGCAGGGAGAAGTTCTCAACAATTCAACACTTCAGAGCTTCAGAAACACGATTTTTCTGGCTAGCTCAACCTAGCAGCTCTCTGCAAAAGGGGTGATAAGAAAACACTTGCGTATGTGTGCCGGGATGCCTGCGTGCTCCTTGGAGTGCTCTGGCCGTCACTCCCTTCCCGAGGTGCCGTCCAGCCCGGTGGCATTCCTGCAGTGAAGGGGGAAAAATCAAGGCTGGGTTTTTTGGAAATCAGGCGACTGAAGTACTCCCAGAGTGGTGCCTCTCTGTTTTGAGTAAGGTTGTGGGTGTTTATTTGAGGGAAGAGCAGCTCAGCCAAACATCCTGCTTTTAAACTTGACTTTGCAGCAGTCGGAAAGATGCCTGCAGCTATATTTGTGTGCAGCCTCCGACTGTCGCCGTTGCGAGCGCTCGTCGCTGGGCACGGATGGGATTTGCAGCGAGGGCTTAGGAAAGGGCTCCCATCCTTTTGGGGTTTCTGCTGCATTAAAAGCTGTGATTGCCTCGTCTTTGCACTGGAGAAGTGCTGGCTGCTGTAGCACACATCCATCAAGATGTCCAATGTTAGATGGGGAGCTGGGTGTCTCGCAGGGCTCTGAAAATCCCACCCCTTCCCAAAGGAGGGTGTTTGAGCCCTGAGTTTTGAGACAAAATAAAAGGCAGTGGGAACTGCCAAGTTTGGGGGGGCAGATCTTGGTTTTGGGTCAAAACCGCTGTGTTTTTTTTCCCCTTGTTTCAATCCCAAACGCAGCCCTGCCAGAAACTTGGCTCGGCTTCACCAGCAGAATTAGGAAGGTATTTATGTTTCAGGGTTTGTAAGGAAACCTGAAACCAGGTGAGTTTGGCCGAGGCCGGGCTCTCGCCGGGGAAGGCGCGTGGGGCTGTGCATCACTCGCCCCGTCCTCTGCCAGTCTCCGGGCTGTGAAGGAGTGGAACAAGGATGTGCATAAGGGAGGGTGCAAGCAGGACTTATTTTTGTAGATGTCTGTCTTAGCAACAGGGCTAAAAAAGAAACTATGCTTTGCCTTTTACATTGCACATGAGAGGAAACCCTTTTTCTGCTGATGCAGAGACCCTTTCGTGGCTGGGATGGGTCTCTGTTGGGCAGCAGCCTGGATTTGGCCATCACGGGGTCCTTCAAGCTGCAAGAGTGGCAGGTCTTGTTTTTAAAAATTGATTCTCAGATAGGGGATGTGTGAATATGAGCTGTAACTTTACCATCTCCTGCACACCACAGCGTTGTGCTTTTTCAGCTCCTGGTTCCTCTAAATAGTCCGTTTAATCTTAGATCAGCCACTTCGATTTTTGCAAAGCTGAAGCATGCGGGTTGTAGCTGTAAAAGACCATCCGGATATCTCATTTACGTTCTTCAAGGCATGGGGGTGTGCGTTGTTTTTAGCAATGCTGAAAAATACTGAATCCTGAGGACATCCTTTAGTTAATCAGGTGCAGCTAAATGCCACCAATTACACATCAGTTTTGTGTCTGCAGGTAGAAGGATCCACTAACGTATTTACATTCACAGTCCCATTTCCAGCTTGATTTCACATCCAGAGTAACCTACAAGGATGACGCATTACCCGTAAGATTTGAATTACCTTAGTAAGATGTTGCTGTTACGTGTAATTAAAGAGCTGGTAATTTTGGGGGCCATTTTGATGCTGTCTGGGTAGCAGTCCTCACACTTAATCTTAGATTAATACAAATGTCCATGTCTGACCTGTTCTTCAAGATACTTAACTGCAGCCAACAGGGAGAAAAAGCCATTTGTAGGACACAATTCATTTTCTCTGTAAGGGAGAAGTCTAAAAGTCAGATGAGTGGTGCCCCAAAAATGCTTATTTCTCATCATTTGCTGCTGGGGAGTGCAGCCGCAAAGGTCTGGGCTTGCTCGCATGGACCCAGAATGCCATGATTTATCCTCGTGTCAGCTGAGCCAGCGGAGGGGATTTGGGTGGTTGTGAGGCATATGAAAGGAAAAAAAAAAAAAATTGTTTTTAAAAGAGGGAAATGTACCGCGCTGGCCACTGAAACGAACAGCAAAGTTCTCCGCGACTTCAACCAGCGCTGGACTATCTCCATTGTTTAATAGTGGTTGGGAGCATGATGTCATGGGTAGAAAATAGCGCCTGTTGTTATCAGAGTAAAAGTTTAATTTCTTGTAATCTTTTCCTGGGCTGCCGCCCCTTCCAGCCTTCCCCGCGGGAACCTGCGAGCAGATCTCCAGCCCCTTCCTGATTGTTTTTCCAGCTCCATTACACAACGCGCGTTTGTTTGGTTTTGCAAATTGGTCATGAGCAGTGTCAATAGCTGCAGATACACAGAAAGGGGAATGGACTTTATTTGGGTTTTAGGGCCTTCTAAATGAATAGTGCCAAAATAAATACGGAGTTTTATACTGGGACACGCTAACCAAACAGCCCTGCGAGCTCGTGGGGAGAGGTTCAGTGGAGTACAGCGGGGATGAAACCATCAGGGTACCCTGAGCATTGAGCAGGACTCAGGATTCATGAAGACGAATGTCCCCTTGGGTCTGGGTTGTTGTTTTTTTAATTAATGATGGATTTACAAGGAAGTAAGAACATAAGGGCTGGTAACGACACGCTGGGTGACTTAGCCCAGTTGCCTTCTGTCTTTGGAAATCGCATGATGTGTATCAAGCTCTATCTTAAAAGAAATTCAGATTTCCGTTCCTCTGCTACTGCTGCGTTGTCTTGTCATAAAAACCTTTCCAGTGTTTCTACTCTGAAATGACCCATGGCAAGTTTATCCCCGTTTATTCTGATATCTCTGTAGTTACTCGATCCTTTAAGCTTTGCAGCATAGGCTGGGAGAGGGCAGGTTAGAGCTTCATTGCATCGCGCGGCTTGAGCGTTGTGCTTTATGGTTGCAAGAGTTGTACCTCCTCAACAAACTTAAGGACTTTAGACGGGCACCTCAGTGAATGAGACATCCCAGGTCTACATGGTCTGAGCATGGCTCCACAGTCACTTTAAAGCTTTCCCAGCATCTCACATCATGGTGGCAGCAGGGCACTTGTTTCTTTGCCCTCACTGTTGTCTGCAAGCATTAAAATGACCTTGGTGAGATGCTATCGCTGGAAGCAGGGGATGGCCAAAATATCTGTGGGCAGACCCTTCCACTGGATGCAATTGCGTCATTAAAAGAAGGAATCGCACGCAAATTTTAAGCTTGTTGGAGCTGTTTCATGGTGCTGATGGCAGAGCCGTACTCCGTGTTCGGATGAGTAAGGCTGACTTCATCACTGACGGCAGACTGGAAGGGCCCGAGCGTTTCTAAAAAAGACAATTTGAACGCCCAGGCCAATTTCTGCTCTGAGTTACAGCTGTCTAAATACAACCACGGTGAAGTCAGTTGAGTTACTTTGAATTTCTGGTCAATATTTGGAGCAGAACGTGGCTGTCCCCACGTGCAGCGTGGAAGAATTTATTTGTAAGAAAAAGAGGAAAATATGATGGTGGTTGGAGAAAAAGTGTGGGTTGGAGAATAAGAGTTGGGCTGCCTTGCTCGTCATGAGTTTTTACTGTCCTGCAAGAACTTTCCCTTTAGAAAACAGGTTGCCTCAAATAGCCATGGTTGCTTGCTGAGGGCACTGGGTTATGACAATAAATAAAAGCAAACAGCGCTTCTAGAAATGCGAAGAATGTGAAAACGTTTAAATGATTTAGTATGAGAAAACTTTATTTAAACATTTAATCGAAGAGCGCGCTTTCATCTTTAAGGCATCGGTGTTTGAACTCCCATCCAAGTTTTTTCCGGACTTTTCTTTGCACTTCATCATATACAACAGAAAGCTGTGCTTTCCAAAGTGAGTAAACTTCCAGTTCCCCGTTTCCATTTGTTGTTGTCGTTGCCTCAAACACACCTAAATTATAGTAAAGAAACCGTTCTGGGGAAAAACTGCTAAAGACGTTATTTTGTGCATTACATAGGAAGATGTACATTTATTTTGAAGAATTCGAGCTGGGAAGCACCATGTCCAAGCAAATCTCATAAAGCTGCAAGGCTTTCCATATGGAAACCACCCTGAATACAGATGTGTCAGTCAGCGCATCTTTTTTTTCTAATGCAAGGGAATATTCACCTCCGAGAAGTGCATCTCTCCAAACAGCACCCACGAGAGCGGCTGCGGTGGATGGTTGGCGCTGGTTTGGTTGCAGCCATCCGTACCGGTGAGGGATGCAGAAGTCGGCCGTAACAAATTAGGCTTTGTTTCAGACCTGACACATGGCATTCGGAAAAAGCCAATCATTTCATTCTTGAAATGGATGCGTATTAGTGGATGATTTTGGACTTACATTTGCCTGTATAACATTAAATCTGGTGCTGGATTTCAAAGAAAAATCTCAGGACTTCTATCCATAATGCCATCCACTACACAGTAACTGTAAATAGATTTTTTAAAAAGCAGGGACACTGGAGTTAGACTTACTGCAACGACTTGTTGCGCATAACCAGGCTCCATTTTGGGGTGAATGAAGGGGATCAGCTTAGTAATTATTTCCGTAAGATTGTGACCTTGGGGCCCCTTGGGTCCAGCATTAGCATTGGAAATGTCCCTGTTTGTGTTCTTAAAACCGTCTAAGCGTGCACCGCTGCGATGGCCTGCCGTGCTCTGATGGGGAGATTTATGCTTCCTAAGTACATTGTAAAAATTTTATAAAGTAGCTTAAATATTTACACAATAAGCATTTAAGGAAACAGTTTTGTCTCTAAAGGAGCTGCTGATCCTTTGGGTCCATCAGACCATGGACATGGGGTTTTTTTTAACCGTCTGACCTCCAGGAATTTCTTTTTTTTCACCTAACTGTTTTTAAGCAGACAAATAAGTGGAAACTCATACACAGGAACCTATAAATAATGTTAATGACCTGGCTTGTATCCTCAAAAGCCAGGAAATTTAGGAACATGACGGCAAGCTGGCCCTTAGCTCACCGAAGGGTGGAAAGCATAGCTGGGAGGAGATGGTGACAAGGACAGCACGAGTCCTGGGGGTGACACGTGTGTGCCCCCAAACAGGGAGGTACCATGGCCACAGCCACCAGCCCTGGCAGGAGGCACCTTGCTGGAGGTGCAGCAATTGCATGGGCAAGATCTCGTCTCCGTGCAGGGTTTGATTTGTGACTTGCAGCCTTGGGGGCTCCTGTTGTGAGGTTTGGGGGTTCAGGTGGTGCTGACATGGTGGTTTGTAGGTGGCTGGTTTGACACGGGTGCGTTCTGACATGCGAGGTGTCCAAGACACAGGCAGTCGTTGCGGGTTGGTTTTCGGGGAGGCATGAGAATCTCCACCACTTTCACCCTGCCCTTGCACTTACTCTGATCATCCAGTCCTGCACCCCTACAGCATCCCGCTCGCTGCTGGGTGCTGAGGTGACTCACGCCACGCAGCTGGACGTGACGTGGGGTCAGCTTTGGCAGCAGGCAGGGGTTTGCCTGCTCTGCCTTGCACTTGCCCCAGGACAAGCACCTTTCTTTTGCTCCTAAATTCAATTTTGCAACGCTCCAGCGATGTTGTATCTTTAGCATGCCTACAAGATGCCCATGCAGCTTTTATTTCTTGCTTCCTCCGGCATTGCTGCCTGTCGTTCAGCCTCAGGAGCTGCTGAATCCTGCAGTAAGACGGTGGCTTTGCAGCCACTGGTGGTGACGAGCCAGACAGCCTTTGCCTTCATGGACGTGTTAAGGAAGATGCGAGGGTCTGGCCAGGGGTCCTTCATTTGGTCTGCATCGAGGCGAGCGGCCCAGACCCCTTGGGGCGGCCGTTCCCTTTCATTTAGGGCCAGCAGAGGATGGATGCCCCCTTGGATGGCAATAGGTGAAAACCTCGCTGAGCTGGCTCACACGGGGTGGGTGCCTGCCTCCTCTCCTCCCCACTGGCACCCACCACCCCTTTCTTTGGGCTTCCTGAGATGCACGGGGGTTTTGTTGGTTGGTGGTTTTTTTTTTTTTCCTCCCGCTTGCACGGCAAACGGATGTTTAGATCAGAAAGGAAATAGGATCGCTGTTTTCTCAGCTCCGCATGCAGCAAACAGCCCTTCAAAATAACTCTGGCGTCGTAAGTGCCAGGAAAAATAGCGAAGCCAAAATGTTGTAAGCAAATAATCGGTCTTTCTGTTAAAGGTCTCCTCTTTAAGTTCTGAGTTTGCATATCGGACTGGTTGTTTTAAGGTTTTGTTTTGAAGTTTTGCAATTATTTTCAACGTAAACAGATTCACTATGTGCCGGACAAGAGATTTTACTGATCCCAGAATGCTGCTTCCAGGTGATTTCCCTGGGACAGCAGAGTTTTTGGGCGGGAAATTGTAATTACTGTCATTCGGGAGCTAATACTTGGCCCCCGAGTGCCCAGTGCTGGGTGTTACCCTGGAGGAGGTGGCCCCGGAGGACAGTGCCCTCCAGGGTGTCCCCACAGTGGGAGCCCACCCGGCCGGGCAGCGCCTGTCCCCGTCGCCTGTGGGGATGGCTCCTGCAGAGGCTCTTGGCCGATGCTGTGGGAAGAGCACGGCCTCCCCGTGCAGCCCAGCCCAGCCCAGCCCGCCTGAGTCACCCCGGGCAGGAAAGGCGCTCGGCAGGTTTGGAAAACTGGCTGGAAGGGCAGGCGATGCCTTGCCTGCTCCCTGCCTGCCCCAGGTGATGCTGGGGGTGGCCACACCTCGAGGCTGAGGTTAGCCCTGAAGCTCTGGGGTTGGGGGTGGCATTGCACCCCGAGTTTGTGCAGATGGTGCCGCAACTGCCCTAAAACACCAGTCCGAAAGGAAAATCCGAAAGCATCTCCATACCGGTGAGCACCGCTGTCCTGCTCGGTAGCAGGACGCATTCTGTCCCTTTAGGGGCTTTTTGGGATATCCAAGCCAGGAGCTCAGTTGCTGCCACCCCACCCTGCCCATGGCACCCAGATCTATTGGGCACACATGCAGGACCACGCTGCCCGCACGGGATAGGGTAGGTACCACCAGCCCTTCCCCAGGCACCGGCCCCTGGCTGGCTCCCGGTCTTGTGCAGGGGAGCAGGATGTGTTTAAAATACAGAAAGTGATGAAGTGTCACCCGGACTGAGCTGTTTCCCAGCCCTGCAGCCGTCTAATCCCAGCTTTTGGCTGCTCGGCCTCCAGGCAAAGGGCTTGCTCGATGCTGGCTCAGACCCATGGGCTGCAGACCCACGGGGGTGTACCCGAGCCCGCTTGGCTCCGAGGGCTTCACAGACATTGTCACCCATCACTCCCCCACCACCGTGCAGGCGTCCGGGTGCTCGCATGGTGGAAAACCCTGGATTTTTTATCCGGCTTCAATATTATTTTTTTTTATCCTGGTTTGATACGGAAGATGCAGGGCCGGGAGCGGGTCCCACTCCCTCTTCATCTCCTTGGGGAAAAGCTCGTTAGCATAATGACTGCAGACACTGTGGTGCACTGAGGTGGGAAACAGGGGCAACAGGTACTTTTTTTTAGACTTTATTTTATTTTTTCGTTTGGAAATGCAGCCTCTCGCAGTCATGCTGTCACAGTTAAAATAAGGTTTAAATTACAGGGCTGGCTGTGGCTTTTTCCCTTTCTTTCAGAATTTTTGCCAACTTGCAATTTACTTAATGAAATCCTGCTATTTCGTTTAACAGGGATATTTTTTGCAGATGTTGATTTAACCCAGCTTTATAAAATATGTGAACTGTGCAGTTTCTTTCCTATTTTTAACAATTTAAGGATTCTAGTGCAGGAACTTCACAGAGTTTATAACGTTGATAGCATTGGTTTGTTTGTACCATGCAAATACTGGAGTTGGACGGTGAGGCTTCCACACCGTCCTCAGCCCCATCAGAAATAGTCAGAAATGTTGCAATAATGAGCAAAAGTTGTCCAAAGTGGGAACTGTGTTGCTTGTTGAAGCTTTGTGAATGTATTTCTGCAAAATACTGACCCTGATTTTACACTCAGTTATTCTTCAGGTTTCTTGCAGGGGGGTTCTTTGCATCCATATGGATATTTTTTATATATATGACCTACAGGAGAATGGAGAAATGAGTCTCTTAGGCTGCTGACAGGCTGTCTTTTTAATGTATAATACTAGGCATATTTCACCCCAATAGGCCTTGCTTTATTTTTTAAAATAAATTTCCCTTGAGGGGAGGGGAAGAATTTGACGTTTCTCCTTTAGCGCTCGGCTGTGTTCAGGGTGTGCAGTCTTGAACCTGTTAGCCATAACGAAGCATTCACATGCTCTGTTAATCTCCCTGTCCTTGATTTACAAAGAGCCCGACTCGCTCTCCTTCCCATTTTCCTCTCGATGGGAAAGTCGTTTACTTCGGTACTTAATTTGCAGAGTTTATAACTGCAGCCTGTGCATTCCCCCCCCGAAATGGCTCGTGGAGGAGTTGCAACCACGAACCCTGCATAGGCCAGTCCTGAACCTGAAAAGGTTATTTTTAGCTTCAAATTTCCACTGCCCTGTAAGAAAGATGAGAGCTTGTCCAAGAAAGGTGGGAGGGTTTTTAAACTGAACGAAGACCCTTCTTGAGCTCTGCTTATACACCCACAAATTGCTTTAGCTGGGTTATATTGAATGAGCGTTACTGGAAATTGGGAGACCCAGAGCTAATGCTGGCAGCGTCTCTGCCGTGCGTCTCTGGCTGTGTCCATGCTGTAACTCATAAATCCTTTTCTCTTTGAAGATCCTGAGTGAAGCTGGAGTATCGGGGTGTCTGGGATTCATATTAGTGCAGCAGGACAGGATGTATCCCATGGATTTGTGTGTGTATTTTGGTATTTTCCTATTCCCCCCCCCCCCCCTTTTTTATACAAAACTGTGGTTTTTAGAAATGAAAACAAGTCCTTCTTGGCCAGGGAGGGTAATTAGCATGAGTCACCTCCACTCTCCATGTGCAAATACAGGGTTAGGAATTTTGTCATCTGGGAGATGATGGTGAAGATGCTTTCAGGAACTTTTGGAGGCCACATGTCACTGCCTCGCTGGGCTGCAGCGATGCTTGCGAATGTTGGGGATTTCATGCAAATGCATTGGTTTTCATCCTTCATCCCCTCCTTATCCCTTGCACAAATTTTCTTGCTGTTTATCTGAACATAAATAAATTCACAGTGCCGTTCCAGGGAGTATAAAAACAACACGAGGTATGTTTGGGTTTTGGGGGTGATCTTACCCCAGGCTAGCAAAAACGCGTGCCCTGTGCCGCATCTGCTCCTCTGGGTTGCTGATTTGTGGATTTTACAGAAAAAGGGCCGGGAGACCCCTCCCAGTGCATCCACCATGGCACACAAATGGCACGAGGATTATTATCCACCATGTTCATGGTGGTGTAGGTCCTCCTGCAAAGCAGAAACCGCCAGCACGGCATCCTCGCTGCTTTGACTGTGAATGTGAGGGACCAACTATGGGGCTTAAATCCTGAGATGCTTAAGTCATTGTTTAGTCTTTGCTTGAAGTGGGAGTAAGAGCCCATGGATGCTGGCCACAAGCAGTTGTCAGTGGAGCGAGCTGCTTGCTTGGAGTAAGGGCTGGAATAGACCCAGAAAATGTTTACACATAAATACATGAACTAGCTATCGGAAAATCTGGCATGTGTGGGTGCACACGCATGCACGCATCCCTCTGCACGTTCCTCCCGGCCCGGCTGCAGACGTGCGTGCGTGTGCGAGCCGGGGGGCAGGAGCCGTCCCCATGCTCCCCGCCAGCGCCGCAGGACCAGGGACCTGCCTCTGCCTCGCCAGCTGCCCACTGCTGGGCTCTTCCCACGCTGCTCACACCACATACGGACTCCATCCCCCTTGCTTTTAATTCCTCTCCAACAGATATGAACCCTAGGACCTCCCCATACAGGTTTATCCTTTTAGCGTGACCAAATTGGCTTGCACACCGAGGGGATTGTTTCCTTGCAAAGGCCACACTGGCACCCAAAATCCTTTAATTCCCTGTAAAACTTGAGCAAATCCACCACGAGAGAGGACTCACGCAGGCGGCGTGACACGCGGTGGTGACCACGGAGCCGTGGCTCCCCGTCTTGTGGGCCTTGCTCAGACAGCGAGTCTCGGGGAGAGCTTTATCGGGAGAAGGATCTTGGGCTTCGGCCAGCGAGAACAAAGCCTGCATTTCCATTGCACTCTCAACCCCTGTCTGCTTCCCATATATGCGAGGGTACTGATACCGTGCTGGGAAAAAAAGCTCTTTTTAAGGATGCTGGGGGAGAATTATCAGATGAGGGGAGGCATCAGCCAGAGCCCTTTTTGGGGAGCAGAGGATGGGTTGGGACGGGGGACCCGCAGCCGGTCTGGGTACTGGTGGGGGTTTGGGATGAAAGCCCAAGATTTTTGCTCTCCCAGGGATCCCAGACTGGGGTCTCGTGGCTGCCTGGGGCCGGACTCTGCACCCAGCCAGCCATGGAGGAGCAAAGCAGCTCATTCCTAGCCCATATGGAGGAAAACATTTGATGGAGTCCTGTTCGTGGCCCCCAGGGAGCCTCCCCGGCCTGGCACTCCTCCGTCGTAGCTTGTTTTCCAGGTCGGTGATAGTTTCCTAAAGCTTTTACAGTCCTTGATATTTGCAGTGGTATTGGCATCGAGCCGACAGACATCTGTCTCCAGCGTCTCGGTCTTCTCTCGAGGATGCTGCTTGTGGCTGCGCGGCGTCCTCGCTTCAGAGAAATCAGGGTGGCCTTGGGTTTTTTCAGCCCGCTCGCTGTTTCTCACGTCGTCTGCCTTCACTCCGAAACCCCACGGCTGGTTCCAAGTTGTAAATCCTATAGAGGTGCGATAGCGGGGCGAGGCTGGCTTCATTCTCACTCTGGAGGGAACGACTCAGGCTGGAGCGTGATTGCGGGCTCTCAAAATATATCTTGACGGTGACGTTTTATTTGGGTTTGCTTTGATTTTCCACCCAGGGAAGCATCTCCGCTCATTTTCTGGTTAGAAAAAACAGAAGAGCGCGGCAAAGCTGCTGCAGTCTCAGCCTGCTTTGTTTCTCAT
The DNA here is from genome assembly GCF_965183815.1 of Platalea leucorodia. Taxonomy (NCBI): domain Eukaryota; kingdom Metazoa; phylum Chordata; class Aves; order Pelecaniformes; family Threskiornithidae; genus Platalea; species Platalea leucorodia. Next base: position 49,678,521 of record NC_138831.1, read on the forward strand.
GTCCTGTGCAAGCTCTTAAGCCAAAATTTCCAGCTTTGCTGGTGTTTTTGGGGAGCAGGTTTTACATGACCAGCCTGGGACATCTGAAGGAGGCCTTGTGTAGGGGAACTGCTGAGCATTTGCCTTCTGCAAATGCCAAATTTTGGGTGCTACCGGAGGAAGCTAAGCTGTAATTTGGGCTTGGGGCTGTGCCGAGAGCGGTGTGAGTAGGTGATGGTGTGCTGCCTGGCTGTGTGGCCTCTGCAGGACAGCCCTCTGTTTGGAGGAGCTCAATGCCCTCGTGTTATCTAACAATGGGAGGAGAAAAAGGCTTTTTTTTTTTTTTTTAATCTGCTGTTTTTCTTCAGAGAAGGTGTTTTGTAGTGGCTGGAGGGATGTGTGTCCTGTGCTGGGTTAGTGGTCCTATGCTCTTATGGGAGAGGCTCGAGCATCTTCAGAGGCATCTCTGCAGCCACCTCAGCAACGTTCTTGCCAAGTCAGCATCTGGCTTCCCACAACAGCTCCATCACCTCAGTCTCCCCTCTGCCCCAGCAGAAACCCTTCATTTAATGCCCGTGTGAACCAGGCAGGGCTTTGGTTTGGTTACAGCCCGAGCCTCAACGCCTCTGGACCATCGCCCTCCGGGAAGGTGATTCCCAGGCTCAGCCGGGAGCTGAGTCCGGCACCCAACATGCTCTGCCCAAGAGGCATGATGGAGGGGGAAAGTGGGGTTATTCCTGTTTCTCTTCAGAGGGACCTACTAATTAGTTTCTGCTTTTAAAATGCTACGAAGTGCTCAGCCAAAACTCCTCTATGAGCGAAAAGTATTATTTATCTGTACCATTTTCCAGAGTCTCTCCTCCACCGTGGGATGCTGCATTTTGCCGCAGCTCTGGTCATTGAGCAGATTATTTCCCTCCCGGAGGGCACCAGTCGGGATGCCCAGGAGCACCCAAAATTGCTCTGGCAAAGCCGAAACGGCTTCAAAAGGGAGAAGAGCTCAGGAGGTCCCGCGGGATTTGGCTGGCCCAACTTCTGCCCACCAGCCCAGCCCAAGTCGGATGCAGTTGGTGTAGCCGGGATTGCAGCAGGCGGCCCCCGGATTAATTAATAGCGAGGGCTGGCACGGCGCCAGGCGGGAGCGGCACGGGGAAGGGAGCGTTGGACGTTGCGGCGGCGGCTAAAAGCGAAATCCGCCATCGGGTGATTTATGGGGTGATTTCTCCTGGATTCTCAGTGTTTTTCAGGCTCTGGGAATAGAAAAAAAGGGGATTGCCTGCACAGTTGTTTGGAGCAGCTGAAAACATGCCAGTTCTCAACCTAAAAATGAAAAAAAGGGGATTTTTTTCCCCATTTTTTTGTCCCAGCATCCCCCACCTTCACAGTCCTGCCCTGCAGAGGGCACACAAGGAATGAGGCTTCCCCTTCCCCAGTGTGCAGCCCGTCCCTTGCCCAGCTAGCAGCAGGAGGCGGAAATAAAGCCAACCCCAGCTAGATGATGCTCGGAAGATTTTCGGCAAACCTGAATTTACAGAAAATCGGTTAGTGGAGATCTCCCCCCCACCCTGTCCCCCATGTCTTTCACCAGCTCGTTTCTCTCCCCATTTTTTCGGCTGGTTGGGGCGCAGGGTGGGGGCACCCACGGCCGGGCAGCAGGGATGCTGCGGGTGCTCAGGGAGGTGCCGAGCACAACCCCGGGATTTTGCTGGGCTTGGACTTACCCAGGGCTGGTTTCCAGCAGCGGAGAAGTCTCGGCCAAATTCTGGTTGATGACAGGTCTGGTGCTTTCATAATTGGCAGCCAACGTAGGTGATTACGTTTTGGGCTCCTTTTGAAGATGTATTTACATTGTTGTGTTAACTTTTACGTGCCAGGTATAAAGCGGTTACATGCACAGCCCAGGAACTTAAAAGCGATGAATGTGCCTGCGAAAGCTGTGAGCAAGGGAAGCTGAGATTATATAGAGACTGTTCGACTTTAAAAAAAAAAAAAAAAAAAAAATAAATCACCTAAATCTCTGAAAACATTGGCCTTCAGAAGTAACGCATAAAAATGTCAGTGAAAAATACCTGAGTTGGGTTTTTCCAGTTTTCTTACTTTCTAGGACTTTTCACCCTTGGCTGAAAAGACCTTTGTAAACCATGCAGGGGAGCTGGAAAAAAACCTGCTAAAATACCTTAAAATGATGTTCTGGACTGTGTATTTAATGGCCAGAGAAGGTATGTTAGAAACAAACTCCTTAAGTATAGCTTGAAAATAAGCTAACTGATGATGGCTTACAATTTCCAGGCAGAACTAAACATGGCCTGTGTTTTTCTTTGAAGGATATAAAAAAATTAGCATGAGCTGATGATTTTGCAGAGTGGTTTCTTTCATGCAGAGAAAATTGTTTTCATCCTAATTCTTGGCATTGGCTCCTGTCCTGTGTTGCTTTTGTTTCTTGGGCTGCCATGGAAATGTCCCCCTTTCCCCCCAGGCCTCTCCACGCGCCTCTTCCACCGGCTCTGTTGCCCGTCAGACCCTTTTTTGAACTAATTTAATTAATTAACCCAGTGCAAGTGTTCTTCTGAGTTAATCATCTACTGGGTTAATGAATTACATCGGCTCATGGAAGGAGGCTGGGGAGCACCAGAGCTCTGCTCCAAGGTAAAGGCTGGAGATGAAGGAGAAGGAGGTGAAAGAGGAGGAGGAAGGTGCCTCCTCCGTGGTGGTTATGGTGGCAGCGAGGGCTCTTTTTGCCTGTCTGCGGTGCTTTCTTTGGTGTTGGTTTTTTGCTGGATGAGTGAGCTGAACTGGTTTCTGTGACTGCACAACAGCCGCGTCCAATGGGAGGAACATGCCAGGAACCGTGTTGGGGTTGGAGGAGGTGGGACCCTTTTGTGCAACAACAGCGGTGACACCAGATTAATTGTAATATGAAATCACACTCTTATTTTATAATTGAGGTATCAACTGGGCTGAATCTTGCCGTCTCTCTCAGCAGAGCAAACCAGCAGCTTGGAGAGAGTTTGATGCTCTGCGGCATGGGGAAGGTCTAGCCTGCTGTCCCTACGGCTGACCTCAGCCATGGGCTGGGGAGCTGGTGACAGCTATGCAGGACCTCTGTGAATCAGAGAGCACGTTTGTCTTGGTGAAAGATGGGACATTAAAGAATCCTCAGTCGATTCTGGGCCTTAAGGAGAAGGTCCAGGAAGAAGCCTGTGGCTGTTCAATCTCCTGCTTGCACCCAGCTGCCTTCTCCTGGCACGAGCCCGTTCTTCCATAACACGCAGCTTCTTGCTTCATTGGAGAAACCAAGAAGTGATTAGAAAAATGGACTAAACTGTCCTTGTCCTCTTTAGGACTTTCCCTGACTTTTGCTGGGGGACAGCATGGAGAACCTCCTGCTGCCTCCGCTCCTCCGGTGTCCCCGGGGCCATCGCAGGATGGTAGCCCAAGTCCTGCCCAGCCTCCTGCGTTCGTTTGCTCGTGGGCTTGGGATGTTGCCTGAAATACATACAGTGGAGCCAACGTTGGAGCACTCCCATGGGCTGACAATGTGGATGCTGGCCAAGATGTGGCTCACCAATAGCTGCAGCTCCTCCAAGAGTGGGAAGGTGCTTTCAAAGTCCCACCCCACCGCTCCCAATGAGGCTGGACAGACAGATGGCGGCCAGTTTGTGGCCCTGTGTCTGCAGGGCATCTGCATGGGAGAGCCCCGTGCTGGGGGCAATGCTCGGCTTCTCCCCCACCCGAACGGGCAGGGTCTCGTGCCAGAGGTGGTTGCGGCATGGGGGCTCTCGGGGGGCCGCAGTGATGCATTCCAGCTGAAACTTGTAAGGCAGAGGTATTTTAAGTATATTGGCTTAACGAAAATGGTTGTGGGCTTTGCTGGGGCAGATTGACAATTAATTTTTTTTTTTTTTTGCAGGGCCATAAAAATTCCATTTCTGCTGTGGGAAGTTTTAACCCCTTCCTTACCCTGTGCCTTGTTTCTGAGGGTATTAATGGGGGATTGTTTGAACCAATGGCTCCCCAGTGAACTGTTAAAAGATTTTGGGGAAACGTGTGTGTTCTTCGTGCTGGGCTTTTTATCTGGACCTTGTTCACAGTGACCCATGTGTGGCTATAACCATCCTGTTTCCACGCTCCTGTGTGTTGGGTAGTGTAAGCATGTGTCTGTGCTACAGCAGAGGGGAGAAGAAAGACTGAGGATGTATCTTACAGAGTTCGAAGAATAAAACTGAAGAAAGACCTTGGCCATTGAGAAAGGATGTAGCTGAGTTCCATGGCCAGAGGAGCGTTAGGCTGCCCCGAGACGCAGGAGTACAGGAGGGTGGGACATGAAAATGGGGTGTGGGCTGAGTTGTGGGGACACTTGAATACCCTACTTCATCTCTTCAGGTGCCCAGATGTGCATTCAAGCCCCCATCACATTTGGAGCATGCGGTGATTTTTTTTCTTTACGTTCATCGTCTTCCCTGTTGGGCGCCTCTTAAGTGTGTTTTGAAAAACCCATGAGCCTGGTTTGGGGTTAGGTGGGGAAGGGGGGGCTGGCATCACCCATTCCTCACGAGGCACTCTGCTTGGAAAAGCAACACGGCACCACTTGTGACTGTTTCCTCAGGCGTCCGTGCAAAAACGGGAATATTCCTCAAAGCACTGCAGCAAACTCCCCTTCTCACCCCCGTTTCCCTGCCCAGCAAGATGTTACTTGCAGCCGTATATTGTGGGGAGTGTTTGACCTGCTGAGAAGAGGTTTGGTGGCTTCGGAAGAGCCGAAGCATGAATCAGAGATATTTTAATCGTGTGTTCTGTGATCTGCCCATGTTTTCCATCCTGCTTTTAAGTGCAACATCAAGCAGTGGGACTGTGCAACGTTTTGTTTTGGAAAAAAGCATCTTTCTTTTCTCTTTTAATGCACTGCTTTGAACTTTACTGGCATAAAGCTCTGTCAAATCATAAATAATCTAAAACCTCAAGTAGTTTTCTTTACCTCCACACTCTGCAGGGAGCGAAAGCAGCAGTGCTGCTAACGCCATGAGGATTTGCAGTATTTGCTCGTTGCATTTATTCCTGTACCCGTATTCCTTCTGCCTGAGCCGTGCAAGACTGTTTTCCTGTTAAGTTCTGGTTTTGATTCTCCGTCTTGCTTCCTATCTTGTTTTTTTATCTTAAATTGTTTGAATTTCCTTTTGGATGTGTCTGCTGCGAGGCATCGCTGCAGCTGAGGAAACGGCGACCCGGAGGAACGAGTAAACAAGAGACAGAGTTTCAGCCCGTCCATCTGATCGATAAAGGTGGCTTTGATGGAAGAGATAGCCCTGACGCCAGCCTAAATGTAGCTGTTAGAAGTTGTAGCTGCCTACAATGATAGTTGTTAAAAATGTGGTGTATACCATGGAGGGAGGCACTGCAGGACTAAAATATTTTTCTTTCTTCAAAAAGAAAGCTAACAAGCCTGCCTCTGTTCCAGCAGAAAGGGGAAAAAAAAGAAAAAAAAAATAAGGATTTTCTTGTCTGTGCATAAAGGGCAGCGTGGATAGAGGAGGAAAAAATGGAATATTTATTTAAAAGGCAGAGGACATGCTTTTCTGCCGGCCGCCCCTGCTGTCTGCTGAGTGGTAGTGGCTAATAGCTGGAGGCGAAACTAATACTTGGCAGGGGATAAGACACAGCACAGGCCCCCTTGTATTAGGGGCTTGCTAAAGTGCTTGCTTTATGTCAGGGCTGCGAGATGAGTTCATCTTTTCAGGATTTGGTTGAGTGCGCTGGGAGATAAAAGAAGGCAAAGGAACCCACCGCAGCCTGCAAGGGCGGCGATGGATGGGGCTGGGGGAGAAGAGGGACCCTGCCGAAAGCTTTCCGGAGGCAGAGGCTTTTCGGATGAGCCTTTTAACTGTCTCCTTTCAGGGTGTTTTATTTGCCTGCGGGCCATGGGCAGGTTGCTTTTGCAGCTGGTGCATGGCTTTTAAAGCCTTTCTTCACCCCAGGCCAGGAAAAGCAGGGTGGAAGGGAAACTTCTAGCTGCTTGATGTGCAGTTACCTAAAACTCATGTCCTTGCCCGTTGGAAGGAGCACAGGACATCTCTCCAGGAGTGCTTTAAGCTGGCGGAGCGGTCACTGCCGGGCAGGAGCTGCGACGAGGTGACAGAGATGAGACGCACATTGGCCTGGGGGATTTCACCCCCCAGGATGCATGCATGGGTGGATGGGCTGAAGCTCATGGCATAAATTGCATGGAAGCGATTTTAGTAACGGTATTTCAGATGCGTGAAAGCAGGAGGTATAAAAAACCCTCCCCCTGTTTTCAGCATATGGGGAGATGATGATTTTGCCAAAATATTTGCCAGTTCTGGAAAGCAGAGATGGCACCAGGGATGGTGGCACCGGCAGTGAGATGCTCTTGTAGAATGGACACTGGTTTCCTCCTGCTTTGCTTTCCCCCACTAGGTATGGTAATTTGCAATAAACCATGGGAAACACCTATTTAAATATTTATTGCTGACTATTGCCCTAATTAATTCAACTGATGGGGAAACTTGAGTTTTGAAGTTGTCCCATTCTTAGTCTGTAAGGGAAATTCAGGGGCTGAGTAGTAGTTTCTAAAAAATGTAATAACAAAACCAACTTAGCTAATGGGCATGCAGGGCTTTGTGGAGGTTGGGAGGTTAAACAGATGCAGAGCTCGGTAATTGCTAGCAGCCTCCGGGTGGGCAGATGAAAAGCTGTGAGCTTGTCTGTACCCCCCCAGCATCACTTGAGTGGGACAACAGCAAAATTTAAGAAGGGTTTTGGAAAGGCACTGTGGGCATCTCAACTATATGATGTCCTAGGGGAAAGATGACTGGAAACTGGACGCTGTGGAAGATGTACCTGCAGATGAAGCTCAGTGGCTCAGTACCTCTTCTTTCTGCTGTTGTGCCGCTTTCATCATTTATGAACTACATCTTGTTTCACCTCTTAAAAAAAAATAAGGAATTATGTGCCATAGTGCATTTTAAAGAGCAAAATGTGCCGGCAGTCTGCACGGTGGTAGACCAAGGGATGTTATCAGAGAAGGTCAAACCATTGTCATCCATGCCAAGTTGTTGATTTGAGGGGGTCGTACAGACGTAGCTAAGGATGGTCTTGCTTCAGTAACGTTCAATTAGATAAGACTGTTTGGGTCAGCTGTGTGTTAATGACATAAACTTAGTTAACATCATTTTTGCAACTGCTGCAGAAATACTGCAAAGAGGTTCTGAAGCTTTTTATCACCAATTTCGCCAAAGTTTCCATTCTTGGTGGAGATCTTAGTGCATCATGTTGGCACTCGGCAGCTGGGGGGGTTTGTAACCCAGAATTACGTTTGAATCTTCTCTTCCTTCCCTAAAACTTAGTGTTCGCATGGCTGGTACTTGGCAAGGCATCATGAGATACTTCAGGAAGAGTCAAGTCCAGTCGTCAGTATTTAATGATGTACTTGGGTACAACATATGCATCATGTTCTTGCCAATGAAGTCATTACCCTTTCAGAGCAAGCTGGGTTGTTTCTTTAACTCCTGGCGGTCCGGACGCAGGAGGATCGTTTGAGATGGCAAAGGAAATACAGTTACTGGCCAAAGAGTAAGAATGGGGAAAAGCCTTTGGTTTTGCTGATTTTTGCTGTTAGCAGAGTGCAGCATTAGGATGAGGTTATTACAGAGTGACTCTGAGTGGTTTCCACTGAGGATGGCTCAGAAGCACAGAGGCACAAAGACCCATCGGTGCCACTGGGCCGTGGTGGAGTGTCCCACCCTGCCACAAGGGCTGTGGCTGGGGGACAGGACCTGGTCCTTGGGGGGAAAAAAACCCAAGTTTGCCTCACCCAGCTCCAGGATGCTGCTGTTGCTCTGACCAGCGGTCTTCACCCATTTTCCTGCTGTGCAGAGTCACTAACTCTGAATTTAAGGGGCGAATCTTGCCCATTTGTGTTCAGCAGGGCTTTTCCCATGCCTTTAGGAGGCCCGGGACATCACCTCCAGTATTAGGGGGCATGAAGCTGTTGGCTCGCTCCTCCATGGAGGACTGCCATAAGTGCACAGAAATGGTGTTTCTTTTCCTAGTGGGGTTGAAATGTCTGATTGCTGTGGGTTTTCCTTCCTAGATCTGGATAAAATGCACGTCAAACTGAAAAGGGGCTGCTGGCGGCTGTGCTGGGTCATAAAAATTATTTAAACAGATGATGGGGAAGGAAGGGGCCAATCTGGCATTTTGGGGGTGGTTTAGACCTGTGATGGGTGAAGGGGTCAGTGCAAGATGATAAGCATTGCTCACAGCAAAGGGCATCTTGCTGGCCCCGCTGCCTCCCTGCTTGCCCAATTACCCCCCCATCTCCCTCCTCTTAAATTTGTATAGTTACAACTCAAGTTAAACTCTAACAAAGCCGCTTAATTCAAAGATTGCTAATGGGGAGGAGAGCCCATTCCCCTCCGGGGTAATTTGAGCCTGAAAAGAAACGGGGCTGTAGGGCTGCACTTGAAATCCGGTGCGTCAATAGGGTCTCTGAAGCAAAATAATGGCATCACCCTGCGTGCGAGTTAATCGGACATGATGGCACGAAGGCAGAGGGGTCAGCAGGCCGTGGGCGCGTGATATATTGTCAGGGAGCTTAATGCCGGGCACGGAGCAGGGCTGGCTCGAAGCAGAGCTCCCTGCTTGAAATCCCAGAGTGGATTTCTTTTAACTGGTGTGGTAGGAGCAGGAGTGATATTCAGCAAGAGGTTAATTTGCCCTCTTTGGGGCTCTTTTATGGCTGAGAGTTCCCATCTTCCTTCTGGAGGCATCATAAATTCTGGAGGCATCATAAATTAAACAGATTTCTGGCAATCTGTGTCCCTCCTGTCTTCCTTGAATATAATTCCTAGAAAGAAGAGACATTTCTCATTGTTCTGGAGAGAATTCCAATGGCTTTGTAGGAGGACATGTATAGTTCATAGCAGCTATTCCCCCTTGGCATGAAATGCCTCCTCAGAGTTCCTGTTCCCTGTGGGAACATCAGCATCACTGTCAAAGAATATTGCATAGCAGAGATAACTCGTGTCAGTCATCCATGCACTTCATGGACATCCCCTGTGTTTCAGCTCAACACAAGCTGGCCTTTGAAAATGGGGGTACACCACTACAGCAAGGCTGGAGGAGCCTGGGGACCCACCAAGCTCAGGGGTGGCTGAGTTGCAGTGGTACAGTATCCATGCCAGCTCTTGGTGGTAGAAATGCGCATATCTTGAGTACAGAGGGTCCCGGCTGCTGGATGCAGGATTGGACATCAAATTAGACAGAGAAAGAGGTGTTGAGCTCCGTGGGAGCTGGTGGGTGGCCCGTTGGGTCACCAGCCTTTGCTTGAGACTTCTTTCTTGGTGGCATTTGACATAATTGAAGATAGGCTTTGGGTGGGGGTGGTCTTTGGGTTGGAGATGGTCTTTGGGTTAGAGATGGTTTTCGGTTGAACACGAGTTCAGTTCCCACATGAGCAAAGCCGATGGGTGGGGGGAGCCATTTGCTTACCCTCCATACCTGTCTTTTCCCAGGCGGTCACAGCAAACCCTGACTCTTCCTCTGCTTTCCCCCACAGATGCCAGTACGTCGCCCGATGCCGTGAAGAGGAGCCATTGGTGTAACGTGGCCTATTGGGAGCACCGGACGCGCGTCGGCCGCCTCTACACAGTGTACGAACAGTCTGTCAGTATATTTTATGACCTACCTCAAGGAAACGGCTTCTGCCTCGGACAGCTAAACCTGGAAAACAGGAGCGAGACTGTGAGAAGGACTCGAAGTAAAATCGGCTACGGGATTTTACTTAGCAAAGAACCGGACGGTGTGTGGGCTTACAACCGCAGCGAGCATCCCATCTTCGTCAACTCCCCGACACTGGACATCCCCAACTGTAGGACTTTGATAGTGCGCAAGGTGATGCCGGGCTATTCCATCAAGGTGTTTGACTACGAGAAGTCCTGCCTCTTGCAGCACACGGCCGATCTGGATTACGCGGACGGGCCTTACGACCCGAACAGCGTGCGGATTAGCTTCGCCAAAGGCTGGGGGCCATGTTACTCAAGACAGTTTATCACATCGTGTCCTTGTTGGCTGGAGATCTTACTCAGTAACAATCGATAACGGTCAGCCTCTGACGAAAGGAAAAAGAGAAAAAAGACACAGACTATCCCAAATATCATCTACCTAGATTTAATATAAAGTTTTATATATTATATGAAAATATATATTATACTTGTAATTATGGAGTCATTTTTACAATGTAATTATTTATGTATGGTGCAATGTGTATATGGACAAAAAAACAGAAAATGCACTTTGGCTTATATAATTCTTTCAATACAGATTTTTTTAAAAAAGAAAAATTATACAGCAAAAATAGGAGAAAGCCCTAATTTTGATGTATGGTTTTTTGAAATATTATTAATACCCAGACAAAAAGCTAATACCAGTCACTCATTGATAATAAAGTATTCGCATTATAGGGGGGGGTGTTTAATTGTCTCCACCCCCCCAACCGAAGTCCGCAGCAGTGTCTGCTCGGGTGCTCTGCAGTCAGGGGGGGTTTCCAGAGGGCTGCCTGCTGTCTCCCATCTCGGCCACGATCCTTCGAAAAACAACAAGTGAGTTGCTGGAAGGCTGCAGTTGTCTCCAGGAGGAGGGTAAATGAGGACAGTTTGAGAGCCAGGGAGCGAACGGAGAAGGTGAGAGGAAAATCTCCCGTAGCTGTTCTTGCTCAGGGCTCTGTGATCTCTCTGATGACACAAAACATGATGGAGACATCATGAAGATGAGCGTGCATGTTCGTGTTTGTGCAAGTTAATGGTTATCAGCGCAAATCAATGGGTATCGGTGCTGGTGGGAAGAGCAGAATAGATCGTGGCCCTACAAGCTACCCAGTAGGACCAGTTTGCATTACCAGCCCTGCACAGGGGTTGTCTGTGAGTCCGGTAGCTCCCGGATGTGTTTGATGATTGAGAAACAAATGGTGGTTTTGGACAACTCATGGTGGGGTGGATCCTCAGTTGGAGACACCATAGCGTGGCCTGAATTTTGGGAGCCTCTCCCGTAGCTTGAAATAAGGCAGAGATGAGTTGTGTGCAGATTTGTCCTGTAGATCTCCCAGTCTGTCATCCAGGCAATAAACTGATACAGAATCGTTTGGGAAGAATCCATTTGCTCTGAGGAGCAGTTGCAGCCAGAAGAAGTCCTGGTGAAATGAGCTTGTCTCGGCTGATTTACTCTCTCTGGAAATCCTGGATAAAATCAGGCACTTCGCTGACTTCTGCGTGAGCTTCGTTGCTGTCAGCACTGTAGCACCCACGCGCTTGCATGGGCAGGTTGGACATTGTCTGGCTTCGCTTGGTTAGTACGGTTATTTATTGCCAGTGAGTAGCGTTGCCAAGTCTTAGAGTTGTATTACAAATCCCCGTACATTTGATTTTCATAAAGTCTCAGCGTCTGGAGTCCGGTGACTGCAGAAGCACCTCAGCTTTCAGTGTTACAGAGGATGTTTTTGTAGCCCTCATATTTGCAGAGAAAATATGCAATGAGACCTCCTCAATAGCTCAAAACTCAGAGAGAGAGTAAAATAGGACATAAACTTACTATTAAAAAGCCCTCCTGATGCACATCAGGGTCGTGCATTGTGGCAACTGGATTTGGTGTTTCTACAGCATTCACCAGCAAGGGTGGGGAAGGTGGGGACCGCATCCCACCAGGGAAACGCACAGGCCCGGGCTGGACGTCGGGGAGAGACCCGAGCAGGGAATGTCGCAATGACGTTTCCGCAGTCATTTTTCAAATTATAACCATACTTGATATTTAATTGGGACCACATTGGTTGAGTTCACGCAGCATCAGTATTAATACTTGACATCATGGATTTTTGTTTGTGTTACGGCCATTGTTGTCAGGGAACGGTGTCAAAACATGTCACTATCGTTTAAAGCCAGCTTTCAAGAGCTTTGCAGGGTTTTTTTTATCCCCTTTGGCTTAGATTTGGTGTGTCCTGCCATACCACCTACATCACTCACTGTATCACTTTCACGCAGTCAGTCAAAAGGCTGTTTTTATGGTTTGGGTGTTTTTAAAGAGATTTTTGTTAATACCGTCCTCATTTTAACTGGGAAGAACCAGCCAAAAGCTGAGTTGCTTCTCCCTGTTCCCTTTTCTCTTCTCCTCTTCCCCAGCATTTCCCACCACCCCCCAGAAGGCTTTGCATTCGCGCCCCGAGCTGGCTGCTGCCTTCCTCCCTCTCCTCCTCCTCATGTGCACACACAGATGCAGCAGTGCCGTCATGTTCCACTTTCCACTGGCTTCTTCCATATTTTGGACAAAATAGCACCAAGAATGGGCATTGCTGTTTGCTTTTGTACCGCCCACAAAAGACCTCGTCCCAGTGCCCACGGAAGCTGTCGTTCACGTGCCGTTGACTTTCCCTAACTTAACTCTTTGCATTTGCAAATGCAAACAGTTTGCATCAGCAAAGAGATTTTTGTGGGTTGAAATATGAGGGTTAACTTTGGGGTTTCCCTTGTGCAATCCACTGATTGTGCTTAATTTTTCTTTTTTTATTACTCACACGCTTCCCCAGGAATAAATCTGGAGTTTTATTTCAGTTGACAGCAAGGCTTTAAAGGGAATAAAAAAGGATTTTATGGTGAGGCAATGAAATAAGACATCAAGTATTCTTTTCTGTCCCATTTCTTCCCTTTAATATCTTGCTGTAATCATTCAAGTTTAGGACCCTTTAAAGAAGCTTTCAAACTTCCAAGCTATTGAAATCCACACTGGACCCTCACGAAGCTCACCTGAAGCCTTGCCCGTGCGATCCCCCGCACTAGGTTTGAACCCGGGAGCTGTTGGGTGTCTGTAAGTTGGCACTTGGAGCAGCCTTTGGGTGCCTGTGGATGGAGAGCACTTACCGCAGGGCAAGAACAATTATTTCCCTGCCAGGGTTTGCAGGAGCAGCTGGGCATCGTTGGGTTTTGCTAACGACCCAATGGGTTTCATGTGCCCGCACCCACAGCTGCTGGTGTTTGCTCATCTGCCTCAGCCCTATAAAAACAGGATGGCCACAACCCCTTTCCTTTTGCCCAGCCTCCTGGGGTCTTCCATGTGTGGTTCCTCCTTCCTGGAATAGTTGTGGTCTTCCAACACCAGAGGTAAGTGGCATGTTCTCTACTCTCATTCCAGTAAGGTCTATGTGGAGTTACACCATATTAAGGGCAAAAATGAAAGCAGAATGAAGGTGGAAGGGTGCTGGGGTGTTTCCACCTGGGCTGTGCTTGGACCAAGCTCTTGGGCTGCTCTGGATGCCCCGATACTGGGGTGCTGCAGGGCTTTGTGTGATTGCTTTTGAGCTGGAGCAGGTTTAGCTTTGTTGTGGGAAGGTTGTTGGGTCACCCATGTGGCTGCGTTATTACCGAGTGCTTTTTTGGAGGGATGTGTTGGGCAGCGCAGCAGGGAAGTGCTATTTTCCCCTGTAGTAGTGCTGGGACACCCATCGTGCTGCCACAGGGGGTCAAACTCTGAGCTGAAGGAGGTGGGTGTGCCACTACTCACTAGCATGGCAGCATCCCTGTAGCACCCCCTAGCCCTGCATGGTCAGAGGAGGTGCAGGGGCAGCAAATCCCTGAGCAAACCCACCTTTCCATCTGTGCTGAAGGGCTTCAGCAGTGCACTGACCTTGGAGTTTGCTCCAACTCATCAATTATTTGTATAGAGAGGTTATGGTTTTGTATGGAGAGGATAGGGGTGTTGCATGGGTTTTGTTCCTCAGCTGCTGTGAAGCTGGTGAGTCTCACCCCTCCAAGGCAGTGACTCCTTCTCAGGTGGAGTTTCCCCAGACCACAGCCCTCAAATTTCCTTGTCAACGAGGAGTAAGATCTTGATCCTGCAGGAGAGCCCGAGATGAATGGTCTGACTCACCCTGGCCGCTTTATGGCTCATCTGCAGAGGTGGTGGGACACAGAGATATTCTAAGGTGTTACTCAGGCAGTGAAACTCGCTGGATGCCTTTATCTGTGAGTGCCAAAGCACTGACAGAGGCATCAGCTGGTTCCCCATGGTGTTATGGGTGCAACCAGGAGGTTGAAGGCTGCACAGTCTGTTTCTGGCTTCCCTGTGCCAAATATACCCACAGTCTGCTCAAGTGGGAGTCCTGAATTAGTAATTCTCCTAGTATTGGACCCAGGTCCTTATGGGCTTTGATTTGTGGAGCGTGTTTATTTGATAAGATCCTCTTAATTTGAGAAATACTGCATTTTAAAACTGTCTGTGCAATAGGCTGATGAGAAGCAGCCAGTTGCTGCTGGTAGGTCCCAGAGGCTGCAAGAAGACATTCATCATCCCTGTCCTTGATATTTGTTGCTACAGTGACTGAGAACTAGAACTACCTTTTACTAGGCAGAATAGAAAAGAAATGAATGCTTAAAGGAACCACATTTGGCTCCTGTTAAAAAGAGAGGCTAAGATCCCTTTGCGGCACAGGTTTTGCCTCAGTTCTACAGGGTCTGTCAGTCTTTAGACTATAATCCTTCTTTTCAGGATTTTATTTCCATAGTAAAAATGCGGGGCACTTGTTCAACGTATAATTAAAAGCTGAATATTGTCCCGCATGCATGGGCTAGCAAGGAAAAAGAAAAACATCACTGTTGGTGCGGAGGAAGGAGCTGGAGGTTTGTCTCGGGGTGTGATGCTGCTTGACTTTGATAGCCTTTGTAAGTAATGGAACATCTCCAGCTCTTTGGGATGCGAATTAATGTTTTAACAGAGCAGCAGAGTTGCTGAGGTGCTGGTACATGTACCTGCACTTCCCAAAACTTCAATGGGTCCTGTGGGCTCAGGCCTTCTGCCCGCTCTGGTGGTGTGGCTGTGTGTAGCTTCAAGCCAGCGGGTGGGATTGAAGTGGAGGAAGAGCTGTAACAGCTTCCCAGGACACGGCGTGGTCCTGGCTCAGAGGATGAGGCAGCTGCGTGATCGGAGCTGCTGATCTCCTGGTGCCTCTGAGGGGTGTGAAATGAGCCTCAGGAGCTAGAGTGGTGGGGTGGTTGTTTTGGGGGGTTTTTTGTTTGGTTGGTTTGGGTTTGTTTTTTTTTTCTGACAAATGCCAGGACCAAAAATCCAATGTCTCACCCAGGTAAATGGCCCTGCGGAGGGAGCCAGCTGCAGGGATGGGGCTGTGGGCTCTGCAAAACTGCTGCTGGCGCCATGTGTTGCCTTGGGTTTTGAGCTGTTGAATTTGGTGAGTGGGGCTGGTGGTGAGTCTGCTGCTACCTGGTTGCCCTGGCTAGTTTTTAAGCTCAGTTTTCCGAGAAACTGGGTGTGGGGTGGCTGTGGAGCTGTGCGGGGAGGCGAGAGAGATCCTGGTGCCTTCACCCCATCGTGTCCCTCCTGTCCCTTGTCTGAGCTGTTTGGGAGCAGGAGCTGCCTCGTGGGTGAACATGGATCTGGTCTGACGGAAGGCCAACGTGGACCACAACTTTCCTAGAAAGCAAAAATAAAGATTCATCTCCATTTCCCCTCGCTTGAGGTGGACTAGGTTGCTGAATCTGGCAAGCCCCCAGGAAGGGAGGTGTGCTGGGGGTGATGTGGCATTGCAACGGGGTCCGCAGCATCGCTTGGTGCTGGGTGGCACCCCAGGGCTGGTCCCTGCAGCCGCTGTCCCAGTACCGGCACCCCAAGACTGGGTCCAGGAGTCTGAGATGCAGTAGTTAACTGTGGAGCATCCAGAGTTATTTCCTGTAAATAACTTCTTTTGCTTTCCTCAAAGGTCTTATTTTCCGTTTGGTGTGTGATGAAGCATTGCTTGCTGCTTTGTGGATAATCCTTTCTATATTCCTGATTTATGTATGTGCTGGTGCGATGCACAAAGTAGCATCTGTACTATATACACTGTGGGAACAACCCAAAATTGCTCTGAAACTCAACTGGCTTACAATTATATTGGATTCTATTAAATTAAAACACATAGCACATATATTACACAATAAACCACAGCTATTTCATGGATCAAATTAAGTTTTATTTGGGCAAATTACAACCTTTCTTACAGTTGGGCCTTTGTGAAACCATTCCTTTTTAATAAAAGCAGGCATTTTTGGCAAATGCTCTTAAAGTGTGCATTCCCAATAATTGCATATACTGTTGCTATTCTTTCTGGGATATACGTGGCTAACTATCATCTTCTATTTAGGATAGGTTCAAATGAGCGGTGTCTTCCCTTTCCTCCTCCCCCACACCTCTCTTCTGCTGGAATTTCTTATTGCTTTCCATTTTTATTAGCTTGGCTATGGAAGTCAGCAGAAAAAGAAAAAAAAAAATCTTCTCGTTAAAAGCAGGAGTGACTTTCCCGGAATTTCTTGGGGAAATGTGACTCTCGCAGCCGCCCTCCGGCCCCGGCTCGGGGGGATGCAGGGTTTGGGGGACAAAGCTGAAAACAAACCTGTGAGAAGCAAGATGAAACCTGGTGTGTGCATGAGGGAGCTCTGGGAGGTAACGTGCATCCCATTTGTGGAGGCTTCTTATTAAATATGTGTTTTGTTTCTGCTACAGCCTTTTCCTGCACAGGGACAGCAAGGGGCGTGTGAGATGGCATGCCAGACCCTGTGAAATGCCTTTCAACATTGCTCATCCTCACACAGGTTTTGCTAAAATCAAATAAATGGTTCAAAAATTGTGGGGAGGGACAGACAGGGTGGCTCGCTCCCACGTTTCCTTAGGAAGCTCGGTTGAAAAATAAACCCCATCAGCTACTCTCTAGTTTTGAGAAGTGCTGCTCTGCTGTTCTTCCTGCCTCTTGCTTTCTGTTTGCTGTTGGGCCAGGCTTATAGCTACCAATGTTTTCTGGGAATAATTTTTCCCAGAGTTTTTTCAGCCTGGATCAGGAAACAGAGGAAATGTCCTAAGTGCGGTCTTCCTTGGGTAACTTCAGCGTAACTTCTAGACCAGCGAGACCAAGATAAGCACCAGAGCAGCACCAAGCTTTCCGATTCCTGAACGCACAGCACAAGACCTCTGCAAGTTTTGGGCTCGTATTTACGCGGCAGCACTTCTGGGTGTGGGAAGGGTGCTCAGCGCCTTAGCTGGGTGGGACAGAGATGATGGAGCTGTCACTGTAGAAGTCCTAGCACATTACATAAAACTTCAAAGCTTTTTGTCAGTTTTCCAAATCCTTCTGGGCACTATTGTCAGAAGATCAAGAACTATTATTTAGCCTCCCAAATGACATCTGGATGCTGTTTGTGGGATTGTGTTCGGCATGATTGCATCTGCGGGAGGGGGTTAGCACTGGCAGTGGGAACTGGTCTTGGGGATGCCAGACTGTCTGCTGCCAGGGCCCATGGACCAGTGGCATCTCCCCATCCCGCTCTGAGCCTGTGGTCCCAATAAAGGCTCCTTGGAGCTAATGGTTTCTCCATTGCGTTACAACTGCTGCCAAGTGTTTGCTCAGAGGTTCCTCATCTGCGTGTTGGTGCTTCCCAGCTCCTTCCCTCCGTGGCTCCCTGGTGTGTGACAGCCCTGTGGGTGCAGGCAACCTCAGCACCCTCCAGCTGCCCATTTGAGCTGGGTGACAAGCCGATGGCCCTGTGATGTATGTGATGGGACTGAGTCCTCCACAGTTCCTGTAGAGAGCGGACATCAATCTGTGACACGGGGGAAAGAGGAAACGGGATTATTCCGTCCATATAAAAGGCTCCCAGAAATGTCTTTATTGGTTTATTTTTTTTCAAATAATAAATTGAGAGCATCTCTGACCTGTCGCCTGCTTCTCAGTACGGCCAGGATGGGGTTGCCTGTTGCCACTGCTATGTAGTATGTGATTGTGGTGCATGAGACATGGGCGCTTGCTCAGTCCCCAGTGCCTCTGTGCCAGGGACCCGTGATGGGGCCGGAACCAAATGAAATGGCCACAAAACATTTTCAGTGTCCTGCTTGCGTGACCGCAGTGTTGGAGGACAGTGGGGGCTGTGTCACCATGTCGCTCGGTTGCAGTGGCAGGAGGGCACAGCCTGGCTCTGCCCCCAGAGCATGCCCTCCCGTCTGGCATCACAGGGAAGAGCGTGCGCAATGGGAGAAAACATGGATGGGAGAGAAAGGGAAGAGTGCCCAAAGCATCTTTTGCAGCCTGGCTGTGGGTTTCAGAGGGAGAAACTTCTGCACCTTGTCCCTGGCTGTCTCTTCCATCTGACACCCATGCCTTCTATCATCTGCCAGCTTGGGTTTTATGTTTTAAGCTGGATGATGCTCTCTATCTCAGCACTGGTCTGAGTCTGGGTGTGGTGCCCTGCATTGGGATGGCATGTGGGACATGAGGCTTTACAGGCAGGCGGTACGAGCTGCTCTGGGGAGCTAACTGAAACCCCAGCTGCGGTTCAACGCCATCGTCTGAAGGGCTTTGTGTACTGTGCCTCCTCCCGTAGCAGCAGGGATATCTGACACGCCGCTGTGTTCGCTTTGGGGACACAGAATTGAAACCACAACCCGTTTCTGGGGAAGATATACGATGAGTGTGAAGTGTCTTCTCCCGACGGATGCTGGGGGGGAAGGGTGAGAAGAAAACCCTCGCTAGTCTCTGGAAATTGCTTTCCTTCCTCTTCTCCTTCCAAAATAGCATAATTAACAGAAATAAACTTTGCAATGCTGTTAATTTTGAAGGCCTTGTATGCCAAGCTTGAACACGCAGAGCTCAACTGAGCAGGCGCTGGGAATGGTTAATTATTACCCAAATGGTGTCTGAGTTAGTCTGAAAGGATTGAAGAATTATGAAACTGTAACGAGGGAGGCCCATTCTTGGCAAACGCTTATGTGATTCAAATGCTGGGGAATTCAGCATGTTTTTCTCTTTCTTCTGAGGACTTTGTAAGCCAGCCGATGGTCCAGATCGCATGGTGGGGATTGAGTGGGACCATCAGTCCAGGGGAGCTGATGCTGTAACAGCTTCTGCAGTTCTTCTCTGTCACAGCAGCTGTTTAAAAATAGCTTTGGTGAGTCAATAATTAACCCATTGTTACTTCTTAAAAGTCCCAAGCGTGTGAATTTCTGGATTCGAGGGTTTGGTGCTGGATCTGTAGGAGATCTCTCGATGTGATGTGTTTACCAGTGCTGCAGCTGGGACCTTGCAGTGGCCCTTCTCTCTGCTCACCTCTGCAGAGGTCTTTGTGTACTCTTTGGGCTCACATACGTACAGTTATCACAAGGAAGGGGGCTACTTTCCTATGGAGAGCTTTTCTTTGGCCTTGGAAGACCAAGAAAAAAGTTAAAACACATTGGAGGTTTTGGCAGAAACTGCTTAGTTTTTCTGCTGAAAATCTGAATTCCGCAGGATCCTCTTTTCTCTCCCCTTCAGACCACATGTGGTCCCTGTCCAGCCTCTTCTGGATCTTAACCTGTTTGTACCTGCCTGGGAAAGCAGAAGTCATGGTGCCTCAAGAGCTTCTACCTACTCCCCCCCTCTGAACACCATGATCTATGCATGAATGGTTGGGGTTCAGCCTCTTTCAAGCAGGATTTCAGTCCCACATCTCATGGCAAAGGTGGTGGAGGTGAACAGTCGTATCAATGGAAAGCAGTCTCTAAAGGTGATTTGAAGAGTTTTATTTGAACAGTCCCTGTTCTGAACTACTGTGATCTTCTTGTCTCAAGCTCAGTTCACTTTCTTCCAGTTCAAATCTCTGAAGTCTCATAACTAGATAAAGCTGGAAACTGAAGCATACGATGGTTTAGAAATCCTTTAGTGACCCATGTCCTGATGCTTTTCTTTGAGCTGCTCCATGGAGCTCAGGGCCCCCCCAGCCGCTCGTGGGGGTCCCCCCGTCCTGGCTGCGCTGCGAAGCGGAGGAGGCTCCCTGCAAAGTGACACTCGTTGGGAGCTGAACCCTTGGCATGGGAAACTTTAAGAAGCTTTTTTCCTCCTACAGATGTTTTTCCTCAGTTCTAGTGAAACAAGTTAAGCGTGTGGGAATGCCTTCAGTGCTCTAACCTTGGGGGTTTGATGCCTTTCTAAAATGTCCCTCATGCTTCTTTCCCTGTGCTCATCTGGTTTTTAGCTGTTTCACTTGCAGCTTTTCAAGGAACAGTTGCACATAGATGGTCAATAAGACTGTTCTGCTTTGCTCAAAATGTCTCCCACCAGGGAAGTCCCTGCTGAGTTCTGTCTGCTGCATGTGGTGAACTGCACAAGATCCCCTCTGGTCATTGCTTCTGGTATTTCACAAGGGCTAATCCTCCCCTTCCTCCTCCAGTTGGTTGTGTGTGTGTAGAGTAATCCTCTATAGGACCCATGCTCTGCTCTGGAAAATGGCTGGAAGGAACCTTTGACATCCTTGATCTAAAGTACTTCTGAAAACTGCTGCTTCCTCGTGGGTCCATGCAGTCCCAGTGACAGACTGCTCAGGTGCCTGGCTGGAGCTTCTTGGACAAGCCAAGGACCCAGTTCCTTGGCAAAACACACCTTTGGCATCCGGAGTCTGCCTCTATGGGTTATGATACTTGGCAAGGGGAAGTAGAAGGGGGTTTGGCTGCTTGAGATGTTGCCTCAGTTCATTGGCAAGGCTTTCCTTCTCATTAGGTTGGAGGCAAACACCATGAAACAATGGAAGATGAAGGCATGGGTTAGAGCAGGAGACAAATCCACCTGTATCTTCTGGGATCAGTGGTGTTGGGAGCAGGATGCCTGGCTGGGGTGCAGCTTGCTGTGTGACCTGTCACTAGGCTCTGACATGTGCATGGTGATGAGCTAATGAGTTGGATCAGCAAGCTGTTAGCACCACCAGACTGGATCTGGAGGGTTTCACCTGTGAGCTGGAGGATGAACTCTCAAAGAAGCATCCAAATTACTTCTCCAGAGAAAGGATGCCCAGAATGTTCTTATGAACCAAGAACTCCTTTGTCCTATAGCACTGGAGTTCTTGTCTGTCCTTCCTGCTTTAAAAATCATGATGAAACTAAATCAAAACCTGATTAGTTTGAAAAATGCTCAGCTTCCCAGTTCTCACCTACGGCTTAGCCCAAAGGGCTGCAGTCTTGCAAGTTGTTCCATCAGATCAGAATTTTCTGATCAAAAAGTTTTGGTTTTGTTTTTTAAAAGTTGTGGGCTTTTCTTTTAGTTCAGCTGATTGTTTGTGTTCTCTGCTTTTGCTGTTTTTTCCCTTTGTGTCTGTGGGGAAAGATCTGTAGCATCTGTGCATAGTTAGTTGCCGCTTCTGGTTTCTCCTGTCTTGCATGTAAGGTTATTGCAAATCCCAAGAAGCAGGATATCTGAATCGGAATTCTCTCAGTGCCAGGAGGCACACAAGGCGCGAACATCGTTCTTCCACTTCGATCGGTCTGCGGCTGCGTGCTCTGGAGTCCCAAGGGCCACAGCGCAGTCTTCTGTTGGTTTTTTTCCTCAAGACATGACCGATCCAGTTCCATCTCCTCCTCCTCACTTCATTACTGATTTTCTCCATCTCTGAGTTGATGCTCGTTGTTTCTGCAACTTTTTATTTTTTTTCCGGGAGGAGGTAGTTGGCCTCCTGCCCAACCCCCATGACTTGGAGGGCCAGTGGTTTTTCTGTCAGGGTGGCCTTCCCTTAGGCTGCGTTGGTTCGCGGCACCTTCTTCAATTTTATCCGGTGCACCATCCAGAGAGGGATCCCCTATCCACCACCCAGGGGACGCGCCTTCTAGCCGTGCAGCCCCAGCCGAAGGAAGAAGCAGGATAACAGATAGCAAAATGGAGGTTCCACTTCCAGTGCACTATATGTTTAATAAAATGAGTATACTTATTTCTATTCTGGGCAGCCAGTGCCTACTAACCTTGCTTTGGAAATAATTTTATATCTTTATGTTGTGTCCTGCTGCTTGTGCCCAGGTCCTTCACTCTGTGCAAGCTGCTGCTGGAGCTCTGCTCCCTGGGGGCCTGAGAGCATCTTTCTCTGCACCTGGGGTGTGGGGATTGAGGTGTCATGTCCTTACATGGGTTCCCCTCTCCCTGTGCTCACCCAAAGTACTTTTACAGGCACAAAGTGCAAAGGTGTCACTGGCATCCTGCATGTAAACCTCCAGCAGTTCCCATAGGGAGAAGTTCTCTGTAGGAGTGCAGCCCTCCATCCATGGGAAGATGATGGGAGACCTTATTCTTCCTTTCTGCTTCCCAGTTTTATCAATCCCCGAAATCTGACACATCACCCAATTGGGTCCAACCTGTGCTGGGTTCGGTAGGCAGTCCTTAAATAAGCAGTATTTATGCTGCTGTTGGTATAAGTAACCTGTTAAATTGCAGTGCATGCGTAGTAACTTGGGCAGGAAACCTCTCAGCAACTGAGGTGACTTCAAGTGTGGGGTGCCCTGATGGGAACTGAGCTTGATATTTCTTTTCTTTAAAAACAAACAAACAAACAAAAACAAAAACCCCCCACAAACCTTGGTAGCCATGCCCTTGAATTCTTGCATTAGTAAGTATCTCATGAAAATGTGTGTATGAGCTGGTATCAAGCAAGATAAAACAGGGCTGTGCAATGATTTTGGAGTTGTCAAAGATGGTTGTACCTTTTTACTCTGAAACTAGGCAAGCTGAGATGAAATTTCCAGAAGGTTTTTGATATCAGCTTAACATTCTTAAACTTTGGTTGGTTTGTTAAATGTAGAAGAAACTTGTGAGGTAGTTTTTCAATGTGATGTTGTGAAACATGTTTCCTTCAAGACAAGTGATGGTGTGTGGAGGGGGAGGTGGGAGGTCAGAGCTGCTCCTTGAGTAAGACTTGGGCAATCCTCTCTCTCTCACCAGCCTACACTCCCCCATAAGAACACCACCACCCCCCCCGCCTCCCCGTGTGTTTGAGCTGATTCAGTACAATGCATCAGAGAAAGGGAAACAAAGTAAAGGCTCATAAAGCCTCCGGACATCACCTCTTGGAGCAGCAGTCCTTGAGTCAACAGAAAACATCTGCAAAACAATCCAGCGATCTTCTATGTGGGCAGCAAAATGGTGTAGGGAAATGTAGCAGATGAACTTTCAAAGCTCAGCCTACTTTCTACATGTTGTGAATGAAAACTACTGGAGCAACGTTGAACAAGATGTTCCCTTGTTTTAAAAATACCTCTGGGATTATTGTTTTGAGATGAGCTGGGAAATGATCTGTTCCCTCCTTTTCTAGACCTGCTGTTGGTAACGTGCTACTGAAGTGGATCAAGGAGAGGGGAGGACTTAGAGGCTGATATTTATTTGAAGCTCTGTATGACACTCCAAGGCATCGTGTGTACTCAAGTTCACTGCACCACAGGCCCCGTGGTCAGATGTGGGTTTGGGCTGCAGTTTGGGTAGACTTGAGTTGTTACTGGTCCACTGCCACTTTGCTGTGCAGCCTCGTGTTCCTCCATCCTGACTCGTGGCCAGGCTGGGCTGGTGTCCCCAGGCACAGTGGGGGTGACACCACCAAACTGGGAAGCACCAGGGCACCAGAGGCGAGCCCTGAGCTCACCATGGAGTTGCACCAGTGTTGAGGAACTGGATGAATCCAAGGAGCTGTGATCCTGCACTCCCTTTGTGGCATTGCTCTCCCACCCTAGAGGATGTTTCTGAGCGCTGGGAAGTTCCTCTGGGAAGGGTGGTGGTGCTGAGCCCCCTCCCTGCCCAGCCCCAACAGCCATCCTGGTTGAGCAACGCGGGTCTAAGGTCGGCATCCCCCCTTTGGGGCTCTGATTGGGTGCTCCCACTCCTAAGAGGTCACTTGTGCCGAAGCAAGCAGAAAAATAGTGCAGCAAAGCAGAATTACTGCTTCAGTTGCTTTTTTCATTAAAAACAGAGGGAGGGAGAAACATCAAAATCAACCCCCTGCCCCCACAAATCCTACCCTTGTCTTGGAGTATTAAAAACATCCTGGTGCTGAGACCATGCTTGTGCTCCTCAACATTGAAGGAGGATTTCTGCCAAGACACTGACCCCTTGTGGATTTTGCAAATGTCTTTGCATCTCTTTTTCTCTTTGAAAGGCAAAAAAAATCCCCTTTCAGACCTTTGCTTGGTCCCTTGCAATCCAGAGCTATCAGAAGATTTATTATTAAACGGAGGCTCCAGGGTGATTTATGAAATTACAGCTGAGCTGTATTGTGCGCTGGTTACAAATTGCAAAGATATTCCATGGGACGTAAGCTCCAACGAGCACGGGATATATTACACTACGGGGAAAAGGGGAGCTTAAAACCAGCTGGCCGACTGTAACAACTACAGCCACTTCTCTTTGATGAGAAGATGATATACATCTGCGTTTAATACAAAACATGATGGACTGACTCCCGGTTTCGGAATATCTTATACGAACTGGATAATTTTTGCTTGTTTTTTTCCAGAGCCGTTGCACCACTTTGTTCAAAGTTATATTCCTTTTTCCTGTTGTTTCTTCGTGTGTTAGCAACTCCTTGTTCAACTTTATAAAGCGTTGGGGATCGTTTCTCGCCGCTTTCCAGAAGAAAGGTTTCTCTGCACTCTGAGGGCACGCAGCGAGTGCTAGGGCTTGAAAAAGGTGATGCTGCAGTACCGTACGTGGAATCACTGAGCTAAATTGGCTACATATAAATATACCCCAGCTGTTAATGGGAAAAAGGAAACTGGAACACATTATGAGGAAGGATGTCTTCTTCGGAGTAAATCCCTCCCATGGAGACCCCTCCTCGAGCTGTTAATGACTGCACTTCTCCAGGAGAAGTCATCTGCGAGCCCTGTTGTGGTGGGTGTGCTCTGCGGGGTGGGATATGTATTAAGGACACCTCTTAACAACCGTCCCGGCGAGCCAGATTCTACAGGTTGTAAAGCCGTGGTGTTGCTCTGAAGATGAACCAAGTGGAGCTATGCTGGTTGACAACATCTGGTCTAAAATCTTTTTGCCATCCACAAAGGCGTGTACTGGCCAGGTCTTGGTAGCCCATGAGTGGGAGGAATTGGTGAATTGACAAGATTCACTTTGATCCAAGAGAACAGCAAGGTTTCTGCATGAGCAATCTCATGCTTTGGCTTGTTAGTAAGTTATGGCATTTTTTTTAACTCCCTTGATTGCGTAACAGATCATTTAGCACTGATTTTGTTCCCTGAACTGGTTGAGTGTAGCTCTTAGATCTGATTTCTGTTGTGACTATTTAATGGCAAGTCTAGAATTTGTTATGTTTTTGGCTTAAATTGGCTGTTACGAATAACTAATCCTGACGTGCCCATTTCCAGTCCTTAAAGTCTGAATGCAACTAAACTTGCTTCAGTCTTCCCCAAACTTACAGACTGTGTCCGTGGTTCCCTGCCACAGCACTCCTGGGAAACACCTATAAATATCCGCTCGGAGTAGAAATCCTGCTTTCTAGCAGCTGATGGCAGAAGTACTTGCATTCCCCCAAACCAACTGCTAGCTGTGCAGTTTTGGGAGGGAGCAGGTTGGGTCCTTCTTGCTCCACCTCAGTCTCTTGCATCTATAGGAGCTGTGCCTTGGGTAGATGCAACCTCCCAAGCTGAGCTTCTCGCCCTTGAGCTTAAATGGACAAAATTTTGGAGAATTGTCCCCACTGGAAGCTGCTAGCAGTAGTTGTGCTTTCTCTCGTTTGTGGGCCAACCTTTGGATGGCAAAGTCCTTGTACCTCTGTGGTTGGTACGATCCAGCGTGTTCCCAGAGCTGGCTTCAGGCCAGGGTGCTCCAGCTCCCAGAAGATCCTGTTTCAGTCACCTTTTTAGGACTCTTTGGGCCAAAGCATGCTTTCATGTCTGGCAGTTTGGCCCCTGGCACACCCTGTGGTCTGGCCTGGGAGAAGTGCCGGGAGGACAGAGTGTAAATTATAAATTTCTGCAACACCAAGCAATCCTGGCTGAGCCTCCCCGTTCTAGCAGGGTTACGAAATACCGACGTGGCTTTCTCTGAGATACTAATTAGGGATGGACAAACCAGAGGGAAGAAAATAAGAAATCCCTTTGCACTCTTTCTGGGGTTAAAGAAAGTTCAGCTAACTTTCTTCCTCTCCCCTGTTATTTTTCCCTTCAGTGCAGGCTCTTCTCATCCAGGTTCCAGCAGGGTTGGGATATGGAGCTGCTGAAGCGCTGGGGGAGGCTGTAGCTGTCGCTGCAGGATTTCCAAACCAGGCTGAAACAAGCCAGTAACCTAAATCCAAGAGTGCCTGTGTGACTTAGAGCGATCCTGACGTTGCAGTGCTCCTGGCGCTCCAAACAGAATAAATGGATGTGTCGCGTATCCAGCAAAGATCTGGATGTTGTTCAGGGTAGCAGATCATCTTTATTCCCCCACTTGTAGGTGGGTACGGTGCTTGGAGGGGTAGGGTTGTGCTTGGTTGGCGCTGCAGGATTGCTGTGCTCACCCAGGGAGCGGTGTCCAGCCACTGTGGGCTGGAGGCAGCCACACCTGGGACACTCATCCCGGCTTTGCTGATTCCTCCTGCAGCTGCTCTTCTTGCCAAAGTGGTGGACTTGGTAGTCTTGGTGGACTTGGTAATGTTAGGTTAATGGCTGGACTCAATGATCTTAAGGGTCTTTTCCAACCTAAATGATTCTATAAATCCTTCCCATGGCGTAATGAACGCTTACAAATCCTTTCTGTGCTGCTGGCGTTCCCTCTTTGCAACTCGCTGAATGTAGAAAGCAAGCTTTCTAAATAAATAATAATAAAAGAAGCAGCACGAGTAAATTAATGCACATCAGTGCATGTGTCTGGCTGCGCTCTGCTCATCTCGTTTTCAACAAGAGCCTCTCTCTGCAGACCTCCCTGCCGCAACGTGCTCTCGCAGTGCCGGCTTAGACCCCACATGGATTAAAACCATGCAGTCACAATGGATTTGTCAATGGCTAATGAAGCTCTGCATCTAGTGCAAAATTCCTCTAATGCATTAGGAAATAGTTATCATTTTTCTCTGGCACTGCATTTGATAAGCAATTGCCTTTGGCCAAAAGCAATGCCAAGATTTTACTGCTTGTAACAGAGCTAAATATGTGATATTGCAACACATGTAATTGGGATAATTTAACACCCCATTAACAGAGTGCAGGAATGGCCTCTTCTCTTACCATTGTTTGGGTCTACTTTTTTATAAATCTTGCAGTCTTTGGGGAGAATTTTTTGTGTGTGTGAAAAATAGACATGTTCCTCATTAAAGTCACTCATTTTGAAACATTGAGCAGAAGCTTTTTTGCCACACGGGTGGGGGGAGTTGCTAATTTGCAATAGGAAACCTGGAGTCTGCCACGTCCCAGTATGGTAAACTGGGAACTAGTGGGTCATGTTCTGTAATCCTGCTTCAGGCAAGTCACTTGTCTTCAAGGGAATGTAAAATGAAGATGATACTTCAAATTTTATGATCCCTGTGTGGTTCCTGTGACTTCCCTGTCACAAGGCAGGAGACATCTGGAGGTGATGGGACTGTCACCACCTCCTCTCCCGTGACCTTCAGTGGAGTCGTGTGTGCAGAGAGGTGGAGAAGTCTAAAAACAGCTCTTCTGAACTATCTTCAGAAAGGCTCTTTCAGGGCAATTCCAGATCTTATTAGAAGCAGGAAAGACTGGATGTTGTAATGGATCCTGGTCTGAAGAAGCTGTATTTCTGGTTGAGCCTTGCTTTCGAGCTCTGGGTAATGGGGCTGGATGTATTTGCATCAGAATACCTGGTTTCCCCAGGCGGCATCTCCAAGCCTTTTGATGTTCATGAGCATATGCTCATGATGGACTTCTGTATGTGGTATTGCACTGAGGAGTTGGCAGCAACAGCCAAATCCAGGAGCTAGTAATTAAACCTGTTAATCTTCTTGTCATGATTGTAGTGGGTTTGGGTGAAACCTTGATGCATTTTAGTATGAGAGCATCCCTCCTTTGGCTTAAGCTAGGCTGCTTGGGAGGTTCCTTTATGGGGTAAGGCAGAAGAAGGGGTTAGTTTGGGTCTAGGCTGGCCCTTTTACTTCCTTCATGCTTGGTGGAGGTTCAAGATGCTGGGGAGCACCGGCATGGCCAGCAATCTTGTTTTACCTCCATCTCTCTTCCTTCTCCACCTCTTGGCTAAGAAGCAGCTCTGGCTCTAGGACAGTGACTGCAGTACTAGTCAGCCTGTCCCCACTCATGCATTTCCCAGAAAGTCACCTATTTTGTTGCTGAAATCCTGGTTTAATTAAATTAGCATCCAACTACCAAGTGGGGTCTGAAGGCAGGGGAGTGCCTGCTGCTCCTGGACAGCCAAGCCAAAGACACAGACAGCAAACTAGCAGCCCAGAGGTCCTGCTTTCCTGCCAGCAATGTTTCATTAATTGAAGGGACAGTTTAATTTTAGCCTTTCTGATGGTGCTGTTCCTTTCCTAATTAGATCCAGCCTGATAGGAAAGAAGAAAAATTCACTTGAAACCTGCTGATGGGTTTTGCTCATTCAGCAAAGCAGCAATGGGGACTGGTTTTAGTCTCCAAGTCGGATAGGGCTGTTTCTGATTAGCACGGGGAAGGCTGCTGGGAAGGGCTGGTGGGTCGTCTGTCTGCGAGCGCTGCTCTGCCCGAGCCATCTTTAACCAGAGCAGCAAGACCCGGAGAGCTCTTTTATGGCTCCGTGGTGTGAAATGACCTGATTTGCCATGATCCTGCTCATGTTTTCAGCAACACGTAGATAAAAGGCAGTGCAGATGACTTTAAAATTCACAGGTATTGCTCTTTTAACTTGCATCTCCCCTGATAGGCTCCTTCCCCTATAAAACACGGGTGAGCCCGTCTTTGCAGCTGGGAAAAGCCTGTTGAAATGAGTTAGACTGACTTTGTTATGGCCCCAGTGAAAACTTCTAGACACTTATTCAGAAGTCATTGCACTTGCAAAACTGGTCCGAAGCGCTAATCCAAGCAAGTGTGGTTTTACTGTTTCGAGGCCATCAGGCTGCTCTTGTTACACAGCCCCAGTTTGCACGGCGCTCGGCAGGGTGGCATCCCAGGGCTCTAGACCTTCCCTTCTGAGGCTTGCTGACTGCCCTGTAAACACGAGCTCTGAGCTGAAACCAGGTTTCCCTGGTCTGTGCCACAGAACAAACAGTGCAGGTTTAAGAAAGAAAAAAAAAAAAATTCTTTGGCACAAATCAGTCTAGTTACATTTGCATTTGAAAAAAAAATTCTTCTTCCCCTCCCCCTCAAGCAATAACTTATTTTTCCATAGTGTCAGATTCTGTGATTTAATCAATTGCCTTTATAAGGTGTAACAAGGTGTTTTCTTAAATTTAGTAACTCCTAAAGCCTTGGTTTTGAACATTGAGCCAACTCTCCACCTGGCATAAGTGTTGCAGGTTACTTCCCCCATCCCATTGAAATGCTTTTTTGAATAATCCTTTCCAGTTTTTTTTTTTTCCTAAATGCTTTTTGATCCCCAGTGGAAAATTTAGAACTGTTCAACATTTGGAAACCTTGGATTTTCAGGGCAAAAGGCAGAGAAGCAATGCTTTTGGAAGCTGGAATTTTTATGAAACTTCAAAACCTTTGTTCAGAGCTGCTGGCGTGCTTTGGAGAGAGCTCCCATCCCGCGGGCTGATGCCACGCTTGTACGTCTGAGACTGGTTCCTTGTGGAGGGTTTTATCTTTGCCTCTGGTGCATTGAAGTCTGGAGTGTTCTGGTGTCCTGGGTGGTGCTGGTGCCCAAGTGGCGTTAGCGCACCTTCCCCTTAATTAATCTAATCACTCTTTGGGGTTGATGGGAGAAGGAAATAGTTGGTGGTTTTGCTTTGTGGGACTTCGGACGATGCTCACAGCACTGCCTTGCCCCTCGTGACCTGGGCAATACCGCTGGCTCCAGAAGCATCCCACCCTTGCGAGGAGCCCGAGCCTTCCTCCAGCAAAGCCCCGGTGGGCTTCATCACAGCCTGGAGCACCTGTCAGACAGGTCCCGTACCCTTGGGTAGCTAATGACAATGTGCAACGTTGCGGTCTGGCCATTAAACAGGTTTAAAGCGAGCTGAGCTAATTCAGTCAAAGGTGTGAGAGTGATCCAAAGGCGCAGGGAGTATCGTCAGCTCCTTGCTTTCTCCTCGGGGCACCATCCCGCTCATTAACGGGAGGCTGTTGAATCAAGAGCGCTGTGGCTTGTTTGAACTGCAGGGCTGCTCTGCTTACACACGTCTTCTCTGCTTTGAAGGCTCTGTCGCTTTTCAGTTTGCATCAGAAACGTAGGCTCTCCCCATCTGCAAAGCTTACCGAGGTCTCCTCTCCCTGCTGTGAAAAAGACCTTCCAAACAGCTCCTGAGGTCTCCGAGGGCTTCTCTTCTCTTCTCCTGAAAGCTGAATTGCCTGTTGCTTTTGGAGGCCCGCATTCCCCCTGGCAGCCTTCCACGCATATATTTAGAAAGGAAGATCATACCTTCCATCTCAAAAATAACCAAACCTGATGACTTAATTTAGAGCACAAAAATTAAAAGCTCCCTCTTGAACTGCTGGGCAGTTCAGGCTTCTGGAGCCTCTTGCTTGCTCGTCAGCCGTGGAGTTTCCCCACTTGACTGTAGGTTTCTCTCAGTCGGCTTTGGGCATCTCATGAGTTATTTGGGAGCAGGAGCGTGAACCACAGACCCGTGTCTCCTCTCTGCCGGCACTGGCTTCTGTTGGTGTCTGGCTGTGTAACTGGGCACTGGTCTCAGACCCGGACACTAGTCTCATGGAAGACTCTTTTCCATTACTAGCAGACAGATGGTTATGAAAAAAAAATGTTAAAGTCTCTTTTGATTACTAATATAACTTTACACTTTTGGTAGGCTTTTCTGGGGCACTAGCAGAGAGCTATGTCTGTACACTACTAATAAATGGGCTGGAAACCTGTGTAACCTGCATCCTGGTAGAGAAAACCCATCTCTACAGGCAGCAATGGTGTCCTTTACATGGGTTGGATTTCAGTCCTTTGCTCACACAAATGGTTGCATCTCCTTTGGCAGTTTCTGACCGAGCCCGCTCCAAGCCATGCTGGAGGCAGGATGCCTGCCTCTCCTTGCCTCTCGCCATGGCTTGCTGGGCAAGCCGAGCCCAGTTGCTCAGTTCCTTTTCACCTGGTTTTATTTGTAAATCTGGGATAAGCTAAAACTTTAGCACTGAAATGGGGTTCCTCAATTGCTTTCTGGCTGCTTGGGGCTTGCCTTTTGTACATACAAAAGCATAATATTTAATAACGGTATCCAAGCTTGGTTAGTTATCGATAAAGCCCTGGAGACCCGCAGAACAAAGGTGCCATGTGCTGCTGTGATAAACGCTTTCGTTTCACTCATTAAAGCTCAGCCTTACCTATAGCTGCTGATCACACCATTTTTATTTTTTTACTTACTCTATCAGCTGTGTTATCTGAAGTGTGCTCTGAGTGATTGCAATGTTGAAAGGCCCCAGAGTTAATTGGCATTAAGAATGGTGTAGTATTATTAGGTGTGCCTTAATGTAACAATCTCCATTTTTGTGTATTTACTCTGTACTACTGAGTAAACGTGGAGATAAAAGAAGGTGGAATTAGCACTTCTCTTGCTTGCACTAAAGCCAAGTTGCATTATTTTCTTTTCTGTGGGTTTAGGCCTAAAAGTAGCTCAGGTATGTGCAAGTTTAAACAAGACAAACCAGGGCCCCATTAAAAATTACTCTCTCCTGGATAATATTCAACACAGGATTAATAGTAAAGAGGCTGATGTCATCTCAAAGCTCCCGTGACCCTTTGCACTTCTTCAGCACGTTGCTGAAATAAAACGTTTGTTACACAGAAGACTTTTCCTGCTGGAAAATCTGATGCTGCCATCTTTCCAAAAGCAGAGGGAGAGGCGTTCGGAGCAACGTGCAAAAAAATTAATTGGGTATTAAGAGCTTAACCTGAGAAACCACCTTCTCCTAAGAATAACCTTGCTGCTGCTGTGTGCTGTGCCATGTGCAATCCGAGCGACCTCCCGCTCATGGACTAATGCTTTCCAGGGTGTTCAGCTCTTGTGGCCTTGCAACATGGAGGGGACTGATAGCACATACATGATTTTACCCGTGCAGGTCCCGTTCGTTGCCCTCCCTGGCTTAGCAAGCAGTTCAGCAGATGACAAGTAAGGATGTGCTTTCTTCCCTGCTCTAACACTTTGGTGCTGAGTTGCTCCAGTCTCTTCTGCTACTGAGCACGTGTTGTGAGCTGCTGGCATGGCTGGGATCGACATTGTACTGGTCTTCCAGGGGTGCCACCGCAGGCATTGGGGTGGAATTGCTCCTAATTCATGCCAGGCTTGTCTTGGCTGGGAATAAAACAACTGTGGAAGAGTTTGGTGGGTTTAGATAGTGTAAGTGATGTTATGTGGTCCCAGCACTGTTCATGCAGAATGTCTCTTGCTTTTTAACATTAATTTTTATCTTCCCAGCCTAGGCTGGGCTCTGAAACCCTGACTTGTCTTTCAAGGGCTTGGATGAGTTACGTTCTGCGCTGCATCAGCCTGGCTATTGCTAAATTGGGCTGGAAAAGGGCTGGATTAAACCAAGGCATCATTCTAGGCTTTGAGGTTACCACCAGTCCTTTTGATAAGGAATTGGGTGTGCTATAAAATAATTATATAGCAACTCTCATCTCTGAATCTTTACAAACATTAATTATCGGATTTCATAAGATCAGTTAACTTGTTTTCCCTGTGCCCGTAGGGACAGGTAAATATTACAGCTCTGCCCTGGTGTGCAGTCTGTGGCATCGGGAGGGCAAGTGCCTTGTGACGGTGTTAGTGTCAGAGCCCGCGTCTCCTTGGGACCTTGCTCACACTGACCTGTACACCAAAAGCACTGAGTTATATTCAAGTTTGCCAGGCTTGTCTCAGGCATAACTATATACCCCCATGCTGGGTATAAGAGAGCTTGCCTTGGGGATATGGTTATCAGTCCCAGGACTAGCCTCTGCTCATGGTCTTCCCACATCCCCCCCCAAAGTTCTCCTTTTTCTTAGTTTTATCTTGGGAGTCCATTGAGATGCTTTTGCTCCTTTAGGGATGCTGAGGGTCACCCTTGGAGGAAAGGTTTGGAGTTACAGCCCGCAAATTCCCTGTGCAGGAAAGTGCTGCAGCAGCCTGGAGGAGTGTGTGTGAAAGGGGGAGGCTCTATGGAACAGGTCCAACATCTAGAGGAGACTGCCGTGCTTTGCTAAACCCTAAGTAACAGCCGTTGACTGGAGTCAATAGGGCAAATTTTTCCATAGCTTTAACCCTTTTTACATCCAGCTGAGGTGGCTTTCCCCTCTGCTTCACCAAGCTGCTCTTGCCTCTTGGCATCAGTCTTGTGCTGGTGCTGTTGCTGCAGCCAGAAAAGGTGGAGGAGAGGGAAGGGAGGCAACCTGTTCCACAACAGGTCATGATGGCTTGTCCTCGAGAAGGTTACAAGCTGTTCCCTGCGAATGCTGGAGGGAAGCATAGTTTGTGAGGAGGAGCTGGAAGCTCCTCCGTGCCCTCGAGGGAGTGGCGTGATGGTTGCCAGCATCCTGAGAATGACATTAGAGAAACCAACTTCCCAGCTGTGCTGTGCAGGAACATGGGCCTCAGCCATGGGCTTGGTAGGAGGGTCTGGCCCCAAGCTTTAAGGAGAAGTCAGGGGCTGCTCTAGCTCTCTGAGGACGCTACTGCCGTGGTATTTATATACCAAAGACCTAGGGGCTGGGTGGGCGGGATAGTCCCCAAAACCCTGTCTCATGTGTGGGGAGGCTGTGGGGAAGGCAAGGAGAAGCTTTAGCTGGCAGGGTTTGCCGCAGGAGCGATGGCCCTGTTGCCCTTTGGGCTGGGTCTTGGGAGAGTGGTTTGTTGTGTGTGGCTCTTGGAGGAGACAGTCCATCAGTCCCCATGTGTCTTTAACGGCCCGTTCAACAGTAATTCTGCCAGATGTCTGTCGCATCTGAGCACGTGGCACAGGAAACCCCTGCGGCCTCATTGCTGGAGGCCTTTGAACGCAGCCCACGCAGCAGCCCGGAGCATCTGTGTCCCGGTCCCATGTCCCCACCTGCAGCACCCGGGCTCTCCTGCGCTGCGGTAGCTGGAGACACGGCTGAGGCACTGACATCCTTGCTCTGACAAGTGGCAGGTCGGCGTGCCTGCCTGCCCCAGGGCATGGAGCTGGGTGGCGGCAACGCCATGGTCCCGGAGGTGACAAAACTCCTGTCCTGCCCAAGCAGGTCCCGTAAGGGATGTCACCACAATGAACACATCCACTGTGGAGCAGCTTCTGCAGCTCGTCTCCCGCAAAAGCTCATTAGTGAGGACAAGTGATGCTCCTTCCTCCAGACAGCATTTTCTGATGGTGTTAAGCTCCTCTTCGCACAGCTGCTTTTTTTTTTATTGTTTTTGTTTGCACATCCTGAAGTCCTTTAGGAGTGTGAGAAGTGACTGGAAACATCCAGAGCACAACTGTCTCCTGCAGGAGGGTTGACCCTGCAGCTCGGGCTTTAGGAGCCTGGACCAGGCAGGGGAGGGAAAGCAGACAGGTCTGAGCTGCTGAGCCAAGAGCTGCCTCACTGGGGCATGGGCTCCGTGGCCACCCTAGGCATCCTCCGCTGACCCCAGCTGGGGACCTGTGCAGGGATTTACTGGAGACGTGCCCAAGAGAAAAATGTCACAGGACAAGTTGTGCCTGTTTTCCCAAAGATTAGCTTTGACGCAGCATGGAGAGAGCAGAGCCGCTTCCTTCAGTGCGTGCCATCAGCGCTGGGCTCCCGGTGCCACAGCCCCTGGCAGGACAGCGAAGGGTCGCCTGGAAGGGGGCAAAACACCCCTTTTCTGTGCACCCATCTGCTTTGTAAATCAAAGGCTGACTTGTCTTTTCTGTGCTATGTTGTATTTGATGAGGAGGTTTTGAAGCTCACTGTCTTCTGCAGTGCTACTCAGCTTTTTTGTATGTGGCTTTCTGCAAGGTGCATTATCTTACCCAAACTTTGCTTCGCTTAATATGGCCCTATGTGGACGTTAATCCATTTTAAATTACCCTAAAAGAGCTGCTTTTGCCCTTGCAATGATGTACTATTCTAAGTATTTATAGTATCACACAAGGCTCCTGGAGGAGCCAGGCTTGGTGTGATGTTTGTTTAGGTACTACTCTGCAGGAAATGCTGAGGAAACTATTGCTAATGATTAATCAGCACCAAAGCCTCTGTCTTAACCTCCTCAGGTGTGTGAGCAGTAAATATTTTAACCCTTGAAGAGCACAAGTGTCTAAAGATGTTTGATTGCAGACTGACATCTAAAATAAATGGGACAGAAGATAAGAGGATAACGGGATGCCGGACTGATGAAGTTTAGTGTAACATTGGTGAAAAGCACCGTTGCTAATGCCGATCAGTTCTGCTGTGCGATGGAGTGCTGGGGCACTTGGGTGTGCAAAGGAGAGGTGGGATCACAGCTCTTGAGCTGTGGCAGTGCTGGACTTGAAATCCTGTTGCTCTTTTTGTTTACAAACAGGATACGGTGGTTTAGCTCGCTAGGTAAATACGGACAGCTTGGAAACTGGAAAGCCTTCCCATTTCACAAGGGCTTTCAAAGCTGTGCTTGGGGGATTGCTTATCTGGCCCGTGCTTAGCTGTGGGTTTGACCTTCTGTGCTCGGTATTGCAATTTCCTCTCAACAGCTGACACGCAGAGGGGAAAGTTGTGCTGTTTCTGCTGAAAAATCCTCCTC
Organism: Platalea leucorodia; assembly: GCF_965183815.1. NCBI lineage: Eukaryota > Metazoa > Chordata > Aves > Pelecaniformes > Threskiornithidae > Platalea > Platalea leucorodia. Next base: position 49,714,100 of record NC_138831.1, read on the forward strand.
ATTACAGAAAAAATACCTTTAGTTTCCAATGCAGGCTTCGGCAGGTTAGCTGGAAAGGCAGACGATGGGGTAGAGCTCGCCCATAGTGAGAAGCAGGGAGGGATGCTTGAGAAGCTGCTGTGTGTAACCTGCTGCAGAGCTGTTGTCTTAAGGAAATGGGAGGCTGTGATGGACCTAGTGGGGATGATTTATGCTTGAAACAACTCCTCTCCAGCTATATTTTGGAAAAGGATCCCTGAAAAGTTGCTCTTCCCTTGGTCAGGGTGATGCTGGTGTCCTGTGTGTGTGGCAAGGATGCTAGGCTGCCCCAGGGAGGGTACCTGCCTGGTTTTTGGAGGATGCTGTCACCTTTGCTTTAGAGCTCCTTGCTTGGAGGATGCTACGCGGTTAGCAAATATGTGGGACAAACCTTACTTGCGTTTTTCTTTGGTTATGTTCTTTCAGTTATGGGTTTGTCATGGATTAAAGGACTCGCCCTTGCCGTGGAAGGGACAAACGGGGCAACTTGCACTTGCTCCTGCAGCTCAGGATTCGTGTTGGGATCTGGGTGATAAAAATGAAGTTTCACAGAGAAGGCTGTGTTTCCAAAATGGATATAAACTGGCCCAATTTGAGCCACGAGCTGAACAGAATGACTGCTCAGCAAATGTGAATTAGGCTAAAACTGCAGCGTCTTGGCTTTTGTGGCTCAGTTTGAAATCCCGATATGCTGACAGCGATTGTTCACAACTTTGCTTGTCCCCATAGGTATTTTTAAAGCCTAACACGTCTTTAAGTTAGGCAGCCAACATGTTTTACAGGCTCCCTCGTATGATTTTTTTGGTGAACTCGTGCAAGATAAAAGTATTACTTGTAATGAGCCCCAGTGTTATCTGAGAGCATCTGGTAAGCATAATGCTCTGTTTCGTAAATGCTGATACGCTGCCGGGTTGCACAGCAAGACAGAGGTGGTCGGGGAGGTGGCAGAGTGAAAACCCAAACCCTGCTTTGCTGGGCAGCCCTTGCCCTTGGACAGTGTGGAAACCTGCTGCGGGGCTGAGCTGCATGGATGCCTTAGGGGACTGGATTACCTATGGGAAAAGTGACTCAATCTCTGCTGTTGGCCGCAATAGAGACTGACATGGCTTAATTTTAGCCTATGTGTATTGAAAACAGCTAGGGACCATTCAGGAGGGCTGCCATGGTAGTATCAGGGTGAGGAAAGAGCTGATTTTGCTCATCTTTCCCCGTCCTGGAGAGGTCCCTGATGTGCTGGATGTGCACCCTGGTGGGACAAGTGCTCCTTGCTCTGGCTGGTGAAGCTCAGCCTGTCAAGGCTTCCCCATCACTGTAGATAGGTGTGGAGTTGCATCCCAAAAGCAAAAAAGCATTGGGTTTTAGTCCTGTCCCTCTTGTCTTTGTGAGAAAGTAGATGCACTTGGAGAAGTAGCCCAAGCTAAAAATAGTCAGAAGTTTGAGTCAAAACTGTCCTTTTAGATGCTGTTGGTATGGCAGGGACTTTGTTTAGCAAATACACAAATATTCTGGAGCCAGCCCACCAGCAGGATGGTGGAGTTTCCCCTGCTGAAACTGTTTTGCTGACCACAAGCTTTGAGTAACTGCACACATTTTCCCTAAGTTTATGTTTTCCTGCGAGCCTGCTGGCAGGTTCAGGCTTGTGCCGCATCTGGCACGGAGAGTTTCAGCAGGAACAGGGCTTTATAAAGGCACAGAATGGCAGTGTGACCAGGCAGCCTGGGCAGGGCTCACTGCCATGGGGTGCAGGCAGGGGCCAGCAGCTATGGGTGAGCGGGCTGAGGATGCCAGTGCCTTGCGCTGTGCGAGATGGTTTCTCATCCAAAGGAGCTTTGGGAGTTGATGTGTAGATGTTGCACTGGTGAACAGGCATGACTTGCAGATGTTTGTGCAGCCGTGACATCGGCAGTTGCGTCTGGCTGTGGCTGGGCTTGGGGCAAGGGGACTCTCCAGCTGCCGAGCCACAGCCTGCATATCTGTGCTGTAGTGGAGCGAACTGGTAATAGTGTTGCTGGTTTCCACTGTGAGGTGGGATTTAAAATATCTGCATACAAACGTAGCTGGAGTCCAGCATAGTGCTGGGGTAAATGTTCTTTTTTTTTTTCTGTCTGGGTTGAGAAGTTCTGTGCAGAGATGATTTTGGAGAAATAAATTTGGCTTTTCTTCCATGACTTTTTCCATATGCCCTGGTGAAGGATGTGAAGATGTTAAGTGCATCAATATATTCTGTAATCAGCACATCCAGATGTTGCTGGAAAGCTTTTGTGAAACCTTGAGGAAAATTGCAGCTGTGCAAACTGTGGTGGAGAGGGGACAGCCACCGTCCTGGGGACATGGGCCAGCCTGAGACGAAGCTGGCGGTATTTGAGACCCAGGCTGGAGGCTCAGCCAGAGCTGAACCACAAACCAGGCAATGGCTGGGGGACTTTGGAAGGAAAAGGTAACGATGTCCCACTCATGGCTGGAGTGATGGGCAGCAGCGTTAGGACTGGGTCATGTCCGCAGCACTGCCAGGAAAACCCGTGAGCTTAGGTATAGCCCAGCGACCAGCACGTCAGCACTCGTCTGTGCCTGGGGACAGCCCAAACCAACCTCTGCTAAAATGATACTGTCTGACTTCTCCTTGGGTCATCCTAATTTCAGTGGTGTCCCAAAAGCCTTACCAATGGCTTTGAGCTTTGTCTTGCTGTGAAACATTCCTTCTAAAATGTTTTTTCTTGGACCAAAGTCATCCCTGGAATAACTTCACTGAGGCTAGTGGGCTTGACGGGAAAAATCTGGGCTATTTAAGGCTGCAAATCTCTGCAGTTCTTAGGAACTTGCTCATGTGTACAAGCAACTCAGATATAATCAACAATGAAAACATGCTGTTTCTCTTGGAAGCTGTTTGCAAAACATTTCAGCAGAGTTTAAACCAAGATTTATTTGCACAGCAAGGCTGCAATGTCAAAAAGCAAAGCAATGTTACCTTTTGACAGAAGGGATGGAAGAAGGCAGCCACCTCTGCTTGCAACAGGTCTGGGGCCGAAAGCCCAGCAGCATCCTCTCCCCATGCTCGCGGCAGCACCCTGTGGTGAACCCTGCTTTCTGGGAGGGCTTATGATGCCTCATGGAAAATAAAGATGCTGGGGTGAAGGCTGGCATTTGTGATCATATGAATGTGATCAACGAAGCTGCAGCTTGATGTAAAAGATATCTCCTCCCAGGTGCTAATCCAGAAAGGTTAACCAGGGGCTGTGAGAAGAGCGCTCCACGGTGGAATTAATTATTAAAAACACAGAATTTTGGGAGTTTTCCCATTTTCAACTTGAAGCCATAATGAGTTTTAAGCAGCAGCCTGGACACTTGAAACAGCTAGAATAAGCCTGGGGAGTTATTGCCCTGTTTCAGTTGTGGTCAGCTTTCAAAAAACCCTTTAGAAATGAACTCGAGGAAAACCTTCTCTCTGTGGAGAAGCTTGGATAAAGACCCAAAGTGGCTAGAGATAAACCTCCCGCACGTGCGGGACTGTCCCCACGTTAATGGCCACGGCATCCTGCACGGGGGGATTACGAGCTGATGGAAGTGGCATTTGGGACGCCTGTGATGTGGGTTTCTCTGACGAAGTGGGTTAAGCTCCCCCAGGTTCTGGGTCCTGAACGCATCCTCCTGCTAAGCAGCCTCAGCTGGCAGCTTCAAAGGCTGCACAGTCCAAAACAAAAACCTCAATAAAGGATTCAGCCATGACAAAAACGTACGTACCCAAGAGGCCACGTGCCGTGCATATGCCTGATAAACCACTCCCAAATTTGTTCCTATCAAGCATTAAAAAAATGCATCTCATGGTTCTGCCTTTTCTCTTCCTGTCATAAAGCCAAAAGTCCAATTTCCAAGCCATGTCTCTGCATGCAAGTTGTAATAACTTATTTAAAACAGTTTTGGAATTAATTTAAGCAGGTGCTGTCCCCTGGTGTGTGTGGTTTGATTGAAACCATGGATTGAGGCTCTGCTGAAATCTCTGCCTGGAGGGGAGGGATGGGTAGGGAAGGGGAGTGGGAATGGCCACCGATTTCATCGGTTGTCCTGCGGGCCCTGGAAGGAGCTTGGATGTTAGCTGGGGTGAGCTAGGACTGCCCCAAAACTAGACTTTGCAGGGGATCGGAAGGCAAAGCACCAGCTGCCTGATGCCTCCAAACATCGGCTTGAATTTCCCGTGGAGGGATAACAGCAAAGCTGAGGCTGTGCACCTGGAGGATGTGCAGAGGTGCTGCTGGGCACTTTTTTTGGTGGAAAAAGCAAGCTTCTACCCTTGTCTGTGCTGTGATAGCCAGCACAGGAAGCAAGCAAGAAGTAGATCTAGAAAAATCAGTGTTCATAGTAGTAGTGTTTTGAATATATGTCTAAAACTCTGCCTGCACATGCTCGTGCAAAGCTCTGGTGATGCTCAATGACTCGCATTGAGGCCGGAAGCTTTCGAGATAAAATAGGAACCTGTTTTGCAACTTGCCATTAGCTCACAGTTGTTAACTTTGTGGAGAGTTTAAATTTTTGTTTATAAAATGAGGCAAGATGGGAACCCTGATTGTAGCTGTGCCGCAGACCCCAGGAGCCGGTGGGATTCCACTGGCTGTGGCAGCTGTCAGCGCACCAGCCTTTGAAACGGAGAGCTGCTTAGATTAGTGTTTCAAGATGGTGATATGCTGGGGGTGGGGGGGGGAATATTCATTTCACAGAAGCTGGTGCTTTTTCCTTTGGGAGAGGTATGTTTCTGGGCTTTGGTTTTACCTGCAGGACCAGAAGCTTTGCTCGGGCTCTGCCGGTCATTGGGAGAAACCTGACTGACAAAGATAATGGTGGCTTAAGATTTGGGCTGAAAGATAATGCCTGTCAGATGCTTTTGGCTGCTCTTGTAAAAGCCACTTACTGGGGTTTGTTTCCAGTAGCCTGAGGCCACAGATTGAATTGAGAGTTGAAAACATACCTAGCATGGCCAAAGCTGTGTCCTGTGGAGCTGGAGAGCCGGACCTTTCTGTCCAAGGCATGGCTGGACCTGGAGAGCACCGGTCCCTGGTAGCTATGTGTCTTGATGCTCTGTGTACCTCCTTAATACCACCAAGAGTGATTTTGCTTCTCTGTGGGAAGCTGTGACCTTCAAATACATCTCTTCTGATTTTTTGGGCGGGAGAAGGAGGATTGTCCTAGACAAAGCTCAAAGCAACTGGGAGCCCCCAGGGCTGTGCATGGCCACCAGCATTGCTCCAGCCCTGGGGTTTAAATAAACATGGGAGCGTGTTACCCATGGCTGCTCCATCTGGAGGTGGAAATGTGTGGGATCTGGGTGAGATTTCATAGAATTGTTAAGGTTGGAAAAGACCTGTAAGATCATCGAGTCCAACCGTTAACCTATCACTGCCAAGCCCACCGCTAAGCCATGTCCTCAAGCACCACGTCTACGCGGCTTTTAAATACCTCCAGGGATGGAGACTCAACCACTGCCCTGGGCAGCCTGTGCCAGGGCCTGACAGCCCTTTCGGTGAAGAAGTTTTTCCCAATATCCAACCTAAACCTGCCCTGGCGCAGCTTGAGGCCGTTCCCTCTCGTCCCATCGCTTGTTCCTGGGGAGCAGAGACCGACCCCCCCGGCTCCAGCCTCCTTTCAGGCCGTTGCAGAGAGCGATGAGGGCTCCCCTCAGCCTCCTCTTCTCCAGGCTGAGCCCCCCCAGCTCCCTCAGCTGCTCCTCCTAAGACTTGTGCTCTAGAGCCTTCACCAACTTTGTTGCCCTTCTTTGGACACGCTCCAGCCCCTCAATGTCCTTCTTGGGGTGAGGGACGCAACACTGAACCCAGTACTTGAGGTGCAGCCTCACCAGTGCTGAGTACAGGGGCACCATCACCTCCCTGGTCCTGCTGGAAGGGTGAATTTCCTCTGCTTCAGGGAAGACCAAGACACTTCAAAGGGCTCATGGCAAGGAGGAAAGGTGCATCAGCAGAGATAGGAAAGATGGCAAACCCCAAAGCATAAAAAGGGGCAAAAAATGAAAATACAGGCTCAGGGAAGCAAAGTGAGAAACCAAACCTGAGGAAAGACTAATACAAAGGTCTGATAAATGAGAAGAAATCTAAGTATAGTAAAGACAAAGACTCTAAATACCAACCAAAACCAGAGAAGTAAGAAAAGTTGTGGATGCAAAACAGGAGAGGAGTTAGGAGTTTAACTTGTGCAGGAAGCTGGATTAATTGCTCTCCCAGGGTCCTGCCTTTCTATGCTGATAACTTTCTCCTCTGTGCTAGTACAAAATGCTGAGTGATGCCCAGGGATTCAACTGGCTGTAGGCAGAGGCAGGACCATGGGTTTGGAGCTGTGCCTCCTTGCCCTGCCAGCTTCCCCCCTTTCCTTGGTGGGTACGTCGACGTGACCCACAGCAGAGCTTGTCCCTTTGCTCGGGGGACAGGCGCTGTGCTTACACAGAGTTTGAGGTTTGGGTCTTTGTCACTGTCTAAAAAGAAACTGTAGGACCAGTGTGCTGTGGCTGGAGGGGTTGGGTCCCAACTCGGATCAAAGGGAGCCTGGGGAGAAAACACCCAGGAGAAACAACAAAAGGGCATAGAAATGGAGTATCTGTGCTTGCCTTTATTTGGAAGGGTAGCTCAGGTTTTGTAACGTAACAGCGGAGGGAACAAAAACTCACATCCAGACAACTGCTAACTGTCAGGAGCTTGTGGAAAACACCCAGAGGAGCAAGGAGCATGTGTGGGGTGGATGTGGCCACTAATTCATTCCACATGTGAAGCTGAAAAAAACGTGTTGAGGAAATAGTGTCACTGTGCTTACTCTGGAGCCACGAATGCAAGCACAGTGCGGGGAGCGAGGGCTTTCGTTCAGTGCTCAAAACACAAGAAATTTTCCATGGTTTTGCCGGGAAATGTTAGGAGAGAACTATATAGGAACAAGGCTGAGGGCTGGTGTGTCCCCAGCATGCAGGATGGAGCAGCAACGCTTGACTGCTTTGAGAGGTGATGGGGAGATGGGCCTGGCTAATAGGGTCCTGCTTAAAATCTGTTTGTTCTCTGGAGCTTCCTGGAAAATATTACACTGCTTCTCACCGGCATAATCTGGTGGGGACATGGTGAACGCTACCTCTGTGGTGGGAGGGTGGCTGTGCTGGGGATGGGCTGAGAAGGTGGCATCAGGGTTAAGCAGCATCATGGGATTCACAGCAGTTTCCTACTTTGGTGAAATATAACCCGTTGGAAAAGCATTGGAGCTTTTTGAGCTCATTGGAGGTGGTGGTGGCTGTGTCCTCTGAGCCAGCTCTGCCTGTCGCGGTGTCCATCTGCACTGCTGTCCCCATGAAGTGACTTCAATTCCTGCAACTCTTCTCCCAGAAGCTGGGAGCAAAGAGGAGTGGGGACAGATGGCAGCAGGAACGAGCTGCCCTGTGCTGCCTGCAGGGAGGGAGAGCCCCTCGAACGGGGCAGCAGCTCATAGCTGATCTCACATGAACTCCCCTGGGGTAGCAATGACCAGATGTGAGAAGCTGTTTACAGTGATATCATGTCCTGTTTGTTTTTAAATGTTTGTCAACCATTAATTGTTTCCATTGAAGTATGTCATGTAGCTACTGCGCTTCAGCTGCAAGGCCAGTTTGAGTAAGATTTATTGGAGCAGGCTTGTATTACATCTGTCAAAATAACAGGGGTAGTGCTTCAGAGGGAGAAGCAGAGAGCTTTCTCTAGTGGAAAGGTAGAAGATGTGGTTTAAGCACAGGGCATGTCTATATTTGAGATTCTGGGGCTTGATCTGATAGCCCAAGGCATAGGGAGAGGGTTTGGAGGCACCCTGCTCTGGGGCAGCCAGAGAGCGTGGGGTGCTCTGGGTGAGCATCAGGGAGATTGGGTGGTTTAGGGGCAGTTGCACAGAGCAGCTTGTTTGAAAGATGGAGAAAAGAAGGTGGAGGGGAGGAATTCTGGCACTCTCCTCCTACATGCTGAAGTGTGTCAAATATGGATGCATGTGGGTGAACCCCTGGAGAAACTTGTGGCTTCGTAGGGTCATGCTGTGGGTTGTGGTGGGAGGGCTGTGTGTGTGACCAGTGTGGTGGGCACATGCTGGCCTGTTTGGACCTGGGCCACCTGCTGCAGTTGGGCTGTGAGATATTTCTTGTCCTATTTACCTAAAGTGCTGAAGTGTCCCTAGTGCACCCACTGTCTCCCTGGGGCTGTTTCATAGATTTTTATGTCAGAGGAACCATTATCTCCAGCCTGTTCTGGTGTAGGCTGTAGACCTCCCCAGTTACGTAGGGGCTGTACCTTCTGGCCGCAGACTGCAAATCTTTGATGCAGGCTCTAGATGGGAGAAGCTGGCATGTTCCTAGGTCCCCTCGTCCAAACGGGGATGAACATCTCGGTGTCTTGTTCCTGCTCTGAACTTATTCAGGTCTGGAAATGGGATGCTATGCACCTCTAGTCCTAGTGGTACTGAACTTGTCCGTCTTTCCTCTTCTGTAATCCTCAGCCACAGTGAGATCTTGTGAATCATCGCAGGAGGACTCCCACAAGGAAGAGTTGCACAACCTGGCTCTTATCCAGGGCACTCGCTTCCCAATTATCCCGCTCCTGTTTCCTGCTGGATTTGCCTTACTGGGACTTTGCAGCCCAGTGGGATGGTGGTGATAAATGGGCAGGTGACTAGAGGGCAAGTTTGTTTAAAAAAACACAAACCAGAAAGGATGCTGTCTGATCCTTGCTGTGGGTCGAACGCTTGGCCCCTGCAGTGACCAAACACTGTGGTCAGCCCATCAGCTGCAAATGGGAAATCTGCCTCGAGGGGAAGGCAGCCTTCCCGAGTGCCCGAGCAGCTGGAGCTACACAAGGATGGGTAAGGCTGGGAAGAAACCGGTCATGAAGAATAAATATCACAGGTCCTTGCTGCTGTCCAGTGGGAAGGAACCTGCAGGTCTTCTGCTCCTGAAGGAGTAAAGAGGAGAGATCAACTCCAAGAGCCCACTCTTAAAAATATTGCTGCCTGATCTTCAAGCAACCTCTTGTCTAGTACTTTGCCTTGATCTAGAAATAAAATCGCTTTTGTCTGTGTGTCATTGAGTAACAATAAGTTACCAGTCTTCCTGAACACCAGACACACTCTTGTTTTGGCCTTTGGCCCTGAGACCTGATATTTGCTTGTATTTACAAGCCCAGTAATTACTGTCCTGAACCTGTTATCAGCATAAATACATACAAGGGAAATTGCAAGGTTATGGTTGAAGCTTGCAGGTTCTTAGACTAACAAATATTTTAGCCTGAAGATATATTCAGCTTGATTTTTCCTTTTAAGTGGCTCTGGGTAAGATGAGAAGTTGCCTGTCAAATTTGATGGGGTCAGTAAAATTCAACCATGTTCTACTGTAATTAACATTTGAAAAGAATTTGCTTAGGAATTAGCTGTTGGCAGTGAAAAGCACCTCCTTGTATGGAAACAGAGCAAGCCCATCAGGGTCGATACTGTCCTGTGCAGTGCGGTGTAGGAAGGGAAATCCATCTATTAACACCTGTCTTCCTGACAGTTACTTGAAGATTCATCATGGGATGCTGACTAGATCAGCCACAAGCGTCATCTCTGTGTCTTTTAGAAATGCAATAATCATCCCAGCAAGCACTGAGTGGAGAAGATCTTTCTACAACGATGGGGGGAGAAAGTTTATAATTAAAAATGTTTAAAGAATGCTACGGTCTGGAAGTTGAATTGTCACTTAATGCTACACGTCCTGATGGAATAAACTGGTTGTCCTGCTGGGAAAGCTCCTCTCTAACAGTACCAAAGTGGCGTTTGGTCTCCAGCCACTGTGCTGCTGGTGAAAGCAGGAGCAATCTGGATTGCAATGTCATCTAGAAATCCTCATTGTGGGCCAGTTCCTTGTTGGAGCAGGTCTGAGGGACTCATTCCTGATGTGAGTTTAGCCAGGTCTGGGCTTACGGTGGCAAGCAGTGGGCTAGCATCTGTGCCAAGCTGTAGTGTGACTCTGTATCAGACATCAGAGAATCCCTGGGACATGCGTGGTCCCGGCTCGTGGCAGCTGCAGGCGAAGCTTTCCATGGGGTTTGCACGCTGCTGGGAGGGTGAGGCTCTGACGAAGGGCAGCTCTGCTCTTGTGTACCGTGGGAGCGTATCAGAATAAATCGCAACTGAGAAAGTCAGGGGCTGCCTTGCAAAAAAGGGCTTCTGGTTCATTTCTCTGTGGTCCCCAACTTATAAAGCAGGGCTGATGTATTCTGGTTTCTATAGTGCCCTGAGATGAAAGATATCCGAGTGTATTGCCTACTGCAGACATGAAATAAAGAAGTCCCCAACTTTGTTGCTTTGGCCAGATTAGTTTTCACTGCAAAGACTAGCAAAATTTCAGTTTTTCTGAGTGGCATGAAAATAGCCTTTTGTCATCATCACTTAGTGACAGCTACTCAGACTTCAGATTTCAAAGCATTAAGGAAAAAAAAAATATTGTTTCATTGAGATCACAGGGAAAATGAGGTTTCAGTTTATCAAAGGTTTGGCAATTTGGCTCAATCTGCCAAATCCTTTCTTAATAAAGAACTCGACAGACTTTTTCAGGGAACAATAGTGTTACTTTAATAGCGCTCTGTAATTAAGGCTGAAATCGTATTGATAGACACCCAAAGGCTTTTTCAGTCGGCATGGATTAGAGCTGCAGGGACAGGAGCTGGTTTCAGAAGGCACTGGGCTTAGCAAGCAAAGATGACTGTGATAGCTTAAGTGCTGTCTCTAAAATGTTAAACAAAGTTGTGCCTCAAAGCTATTTTCCTTTTTTTCTTGATGTAGCTCTGAATGAGATAGTGTGTGCTTACTGTTTGGGGGAATAGGAGATTTTTTTTTTTTTTTTTTTTTTTAAATATGCTCTGGAAAGCAAACATCAGCGAAGACTGCAAAATGTAGAGTCGAGCACTGCTAGATGTAGTGGATCGGCAGCGCTTCTGGTAATTTGGCTCATTAACGTGCCAGCACAGTTGCTGATGCTGGGGACAGATGATCATATTAAAGAGCATCTGTTTTGTTGTACTGCTTTATAACCAGTGGAGAGTTGATGTTCTGCCCTTCTGAGCGTCTCCACAAGTACCGGTATAATAAAGAAACCTGTTTGGAGTCTTTTCCCTTTTAGGAGTGAGTTATGGGCTTTTTCCTCAATATTTTTTTTGTTTGTTTTTGAAAATAGCGATGTGCATTCTGTGGACACTGGAGCCCTGCAGATTCCTGGGGCTCAGCTCTCTGCAGGCACAACTGCCTCCAGGCATCTATAGGTCTTGCAAGCAGAGAGCAACAGGCTTGCTGCTGACCTCTTACTCGCATGGCTTTGAACTCCAGTTTCAGCGGGGAGCTGGCCCCTGTGTTTAGAGGAGTCGGAGGGTTGGGAGTCTGAATCCAGGAGGATCTGGAGTAGGTTATGCTGACTTGTAATCCCTGCAATGAGCAACAGCACTATCCACAGCTACCTGTGGTGCCTTTCCAAGATGCATGCATGAATGGCTGAGGAAATAGGCTGATATGCTCTTAAATGAGGCTGCTGGACTGGGGTGACTTGTGAAGCTTGGCCAGGCAGCAGGAAAAATACACCACAACATAGCCAACCTGTTGCACCTATTCAGGGCAGCTGGTACAGCCTCTGCTCGTGCAAAGCAGCGTTTGGGCACGTCTCAGCGCTGCCAGACGTTGGCCTGAGTAAGGAAAATGCTTGTGGATTTATTCTGTAACCAAGCCTCTGTGGGGCCAGAAAAAGCCTAAAATAATTGCAGGGATTGTCTTGCTCCTGTGTCACCCCCCATGTTATCGGTGCTTTACAGACACAACATTGTTTGTGGTTGGAGCTTGCATTCAGGCTGGTGCCAGGTGGGTGCTGTGGCTCCTCTGCCAGCTTTGGCTTCAACCACGGGCAGTGGCAATGCTCTCTTTAACCATAATGCCAAAATTCTCCTTCCCTTAGGGCATGGCTTGAGTGGGGTCACTGCCCATGGTAAATGGCTGCAGTTTCCCCTTTGCTGGGTCTCCACCAGTATGGCTGCTTCTCTCTGGGGGGAAAAGCAGAAAGCAAAGCCTGATCCCTGTGCCAACCCCATTGGAGAGCTAAACAGAGCAAAGAGCATCTGGGCATTTGGTCTTAAAACCTTCTTCCTTCTTATGATGTGCCAGCACCTGTGTGAAATCTCAGCTTTGATGCCACAGCAATGCAAAACCATGGAGCTTATGGAGCACAGGTGGCTTGCAAGCCTGGCCACTGCCTTCCCAAGAGCTTCCCTACATTGATTGAGATGGCTGGGTCCCTCACTAGGGTTTGGGAATATGGTCCCATGTGGCAAAGGAGCTCTTGCTCCTGGGTGCTAATGCCTCCAAACTGCCTAAAACTCTCAGAAATGTGTGTCTGCTGCAGAACGCAGACTTGTTGGCAGACTTGGAGGAGCCGATTTGTTGGCAAATAGAGCGGGTGGACACTAGCTCATGTCTTCCCCCATACTGGCATCTGGGCGAGGTGTGCTGACCAAACAAAACACCTTCATCGATTGGTGTTTTGCTTTCTCACCTCCTGCACTTCCCATTCTGGTGGCACTTGCGGTGTGTTGACGCTAAGCCTCTTGCAAGGGACTCTTCCAGGTCCTCTAGGACCAAATAAACTAAATTTATTTGTTTTGGTTTAGCTGATCAAGCAGACTAATCTCATGGGGCTTGTCTGCTAGGGCCACCTTGTGTGTTTGAACATGCACTGGGTGAGTGAGCAGAGTGTGGTGGGGATCAGCTGGCCCAAACCAGCCTCTGGGAAGGGGCAATCAGGCTGTGCTGCTGTGCAGAGGCTGCTTGAACGCTGCTCTGGCTCGCTGGTGCCATGCGGCTGCCCTGCAGAGCTTATAGTCACTGTTGATGAAGTGCTTGGGCTCAATTCCACTTAGTTGAGACCATCCTTAAGTTATCTGTAGAGCATTTTCTTGAGCAAACATACTTTCTCTTCTGCATCACCAGGTCAGAGCTATTTGGATTTTCTGATGTTATCTCTTCGGAGTTAGTTTACCTTTGTTTTTGCCTCAGGGATGTTGCTGGGGGTAGCAGAGCAGATTTCTAAATCTGGTTGCTGTCCTGCAAGGCTGAAAGCCCACCTTGGTTATATGGCACTCCTCTGGATCTGCTATTTCCACAATAAAATGGCAAGAAGCCTTTATCTCCAACAAGGGACTTTGTTGGATTTGGCTTTGGGTTGCGCTGACGAAGCATGCAGATGGTCTGCGTGAAAAGGAGATGAGAAAAGACCGGGGAGAGGAGGGTCCGTCAGAGCGGCAGATCAGGGATCAGCCAGGGCTGGGCATGCGCGAGGTGTGCGCAATAGACATCCATTTGGAAACTTAATCCTTTAATTTCCCCTCATCAAGTGGGTTGAAATAATAATAATAAAAATAAAAGGCTTTCTCATGGTGATGTGAGCTGTAATTCAGGGCAACCTTTTTCATTTAGCATTCTTTCCTGCATAAAGTTACTGTCTCTTGTTCCAGAAGAAGCTGCATTTGAGAGCAGTAATGAGCCGCCCTGGCAGGACTACAAAGGGCTTCAGAGGAGCAGGTACGCGGAGGATGAGGTAAGTGTTGTCGTTTGGGTGAAATAGGTGTGGAAAGTGCACTCTGCACACATTAGTCTTCAAAGTCAGCAATAATTACTGCATTTGAGACTGTATCAGCAGTCAGGGCTGTGATTCAAGTCAGGCAGGAATACTTTGAGTAGCGCTTTTGTTCTCCAGACACCCAAGCTCCCCATCAGTGCGCCCCGTCGCAAGCGAGGAACGCAACTGGAAGTGTTGCGGCTTTGAGTTGGCGATCGTTTTCTGTGTAACCCTGTCTTTGATGCATTCATTCGCGGTGCCCTGTGAATCCATGAATATGACTAGGCTGTAATTGCTTTTAATCGCAAAACCATGAAAAGAGAAAATGAGAAATGGGGTGGGTGGCAGCAAGACAGATCTTGCACGGCGCTGGCAGCCGAGAGGTCTGTCTGTGCGGTGGCTCCTGGCAGGTCTCGGCTCTCCAGGAGTGCTGCTCTTGGTCTCATCTCCCTTTCTTCTGCCTCCACAGTTGCTGCAGAGGCTTGGAGTTGAACTGATGTTGTGGGGTAGGTGTCTCTGAGATGATGCGTGCCTTTTCCATAAGCACATGCAAAATACAGCATCATTCTGTGCGGAGCCAAAACCCAGCTCTCAAACAGGGATTCACGATAGATCTCAATGAAGGAGGTCATTGTGTGCTCATTTTACAGAAGAGAAACAAATGGGTGAAGCGACTTGTCCTGGGTCAACAGCAAGCTAGTGGCAAAGTTAAGGAAAATGTTTTGATTAGCACTGAGTTGGAGCTATCCAGGTCCATCGCCCCTGTGTGCTGCTTTTTAATAACTAAATCATAGCTTTTCGACACAATCCCATCTAAATGTACTTCACCTTGGTGCCTTCACTGAGGACGCTGCGGTGGGTGGTCACGGTAAACGTCTAGAGAGCAGAGACTTGGAAGTGATGGCGTTGGGCATGTTCAGTAAGGGAAGTTCATCTCTAGCCTTGGGGATGCTCAAGGCTGTCACTGTCCCCCTGGGCCTTCAGGACAGGATGCAGCCATCTCCCTGGAGCATCCATCCCCGCTCCCAGGGAGGGATTCCCAAAATGGTTGCAATTGCCCCTGGGGTTCAGCCATTAGCATCACTGCTCCCACCCTCATCTCTGGCTGAGCCGCGGCCCAAGGCTGACTGCTCAGAGACAGCCCCAGAGCCGCAGCCTGGCTGTCGCCGATCTGGAGAATGTCCCTTTTTGTAAATTGTGGGGTCACTTTCCCTGCTGGGAACGGCTTTAAACAGTGGAGGCCCTGGAGTACACAAAGGCAGTGTCAGATGCTCCATCAGCCGCCGTCGCCAGTTTTATCTCGGAGCATAATAGCAATGAAGGGAAACGGTCTAATCTCTCCGCGAAGGCACTTCATGCAACTTTTCTCCCTAAAGAGCTCTTGTGCCTTGGAACAATAAATGCCATGGATGCGCTGCCAGCCTGGGGTTGCTAATTGTATTCAAACCCGTGGGCATTTCTTTCCCAGGGCTGGTGGGGTCCTGGCACCTCTCTGGCCACTGCCCACGCGGGCTGGCGGCGGTCGTCCCGTCCTGGCGACGGCAGGTCTGCTGACACGAGCGAGGGCTGTGTGTACCGCGGGGTCTGATGCTTCGGCCTCACCATGACGTCCGGGCCGGCGCGTCCTGCCGCACAATGCACCAGTATGGCGAAGCGCAGGAGGAATGCGGCCCCGGGGCGCGGCGTCACCAAAGGCAATCGGGGTCTCGCTGGAAAGGTCAGGCAAACGAAACACAGCGGAGCTTGTCTGGTGGACAATAAGGGATGTGTTGTCGCCGGATGAATGAGCTGATCTAGTGGATGTCAAATGTTTACTCTGGGTTTCCACAGAGCGGTCAGACGAGGACCGATGCCCCTGTTCCTCCTCTGAGCGGTGAAAACTGCTGTAGGAGCATCAGGACCGATCTGGTGGGATGGGCTATGGCGAACCTGGGTCTTTATTTTTCTTCTGCCACCTTTGTGGCTAAAAGCAGATCTCATACAGAGCCAATAGCACTAGCAGGAAAGAGGGATGTCATTTTAGTTGGTGCTGAAGGCTATGGGGATCCCATTATTCCATACAAACCCTCTCTCAGCTTCATTTAACCAGTGCAAGCGCCTGTCATTAATTCTGCTGTCCATCCTAATGCCTTTCAACGTGTTGAAGGTGCCCCAGTCCTGGCTAGGATGAAGGGCTGGACAGTGGTGGTTGGAGAGGTCTGTGCTGTGTGCATGGAGTGGTTTCCACATTGTTTATAGGTACGAGCTGCTCTTGTCACTCTGCAGCCAGGGTATGTGGTGAAATCATTGCAATGGCCCAGGCAGTGCTTTGAGGTGGATCTCTGAGTGGTACAGAGACATCATTAACACACTCTAAATATGCAACCCGATGCATAGTGGAGTCAATGGGATTTATTTTTTTTTTCTGTTTAACTTCATGAGGCTCTGGACCAAATGAGAGAAAACCAAAAAAACCCCACAAAACTTAATCAGCACCCCAGTGCCACCCGTGGGAAATCGGGATCGGCTGTCCACGGACACGGTCACGTGCCTGTGATGTTTGTCTGGAGCTGCCTGACTGGGAGCACTGCCCATGGAGGGCTGCATCCAGGGCCATGGATGCTGCTTTTCACTGGCTTGGGAACAGAGCAAACGTGATTTCTGGCAGCACCTGTGAAACAAGAGTGCCAGTCCCATGTGGACCGCGAAATACAGGCAGTGCGGTGTTCACCATCCGCGGGGACTGCAGTGATGGGATGTGGGGACACGGCCCTTTGGCAGGGCAACTCGGTAGGAAAGAGGAGTTATGTGAAGCTGTTAGGGCAAATGAGACAGTACCTCAGAGCCCTGCATCCATGCTGGGGGGCCAATACCAGCAGCTCGGTGGCCGGCTGCGCTTGTGCAAGCTGCGTGGACTGAGGAGGTTTGCAGCCTGGAGAGTGTCTTGTGCATTGCGTCTGCTCCTCTTGCCAATGCTACAATGCCATTTATTAGAGAGAACTTCATAGGCTTTTAATATACATTTCTGAGTTTAATTTACAACTTGGGGAAAGATAGACAAGGTGACAAAGTGAACTGAAATATGAAATTACTTTAATTGCAGAGGAGGACAGTTTATAGGCTTCAGAATCCAAGTAATTTATTTTAATGATCTCTGCCCTCGATGCATAATTACCATTTGCATTTAGAGCTGGTTTCAGTAGAGGTATGCAGTGAAAGCTGGTTGGACCTGTTCAGACAGCAAAACTTCTGGCAACTAATAATCTGAGATGAAAAACGAATTAAAAGCAAAATATATTGTAATGTCAGAAACACTTCTTGCTTAAGACACTGTTTTTTGCTTAGTTTCCTAGAGACAGCTGTGGTCCATCTAAAAGCAGCAATCCAAGGCACGTGGCATGCCTGGTTGAGTTTGTTTCCAACCTTACACAGTAAAATACTTGGAAAATCTCTAGGAGTTAACACAGGGGCCAATGGGTAATACGTCTCTTGGGGTGAGGAGATGGAAATGTTTTCTTTCTCTGCAGTTCATTACATTGGTGGGTTGGATATTTGGGGTGGTAGTGGAAAAAAAAGTGGACTTCAAGAGAAATAGATGCTGCTTTTCTTGCATGAATATCTGCTTTTGCCTGGTCCTACTTGAAACCAGCTGGAGATTTTCATCCCCTGGGGAAGAGGAGCTGCTCATGAGAAGCTCCAAGCTGCTTTCATGGCATTTCAGTGCAAAAAAACCTGCGGATGTTGAAGTCTCTTGTTGAGCGATTGGGCACGTGAACCTCTTGGTGCTTCCTGACTCTTCTGATGTAGCTGCTGTGGCAGTTTGTGTGGGCATGGCCTGGCACGGGTGGCTGCTGGAGGTGTGATGAGACATGACCTAGCTTCACTTTGAGGGAAGTTGTCTTGTAATTACCCAGCTTGGCTTAGCTCTGCCTTCACATCTCTGCTTCTCCAGTGTCCAAGAGCTCTCCAGCTGAGCTTGGCCTGGCTTATTCAGAAGAAAAATGCTGATGCCTTCAGAAACCTGAGTGCAAGGCTGGGCTCTTCTTCTGGCAGGGTGGTAAAATGGGAACAAATTGGGTGTAACCTGAAGAAGCTGGAAAGCAATGATGAGCGTGGGCTGGTGGTGCTCATGTCAAGGAGTGGGCTCTGCAGCCAGGCTGGTGTGCCTTCCTGCAGGGAAAGGAGGTGAAAATACCTTTTTCTTATAAGGATCATTAAGTTCCTTGGGTTGGACAGTTGTGGCACAGAGCTCTCCAAGTGCAGCCTTCCCAGGGTGTTTCTTGATTATTTTCAGATTTTTTTTGAAACCACAAGGATGGGCTGTTGGACCAAGTGATCACAGGAGTCCTTAAAGTCTCTGTTAGCTCTCTCTCTGTAAAGTGGTCATGAAAATGTGGCAAAATGGGACAAAATCCAAAGTCACCTGGATCCTCTATCTGCCTGCTGGAATAGGCTGGCTGGGATTTCCCGTGGCCCTGGTTGTAGTCGCGCAGCACCAGAGATGGGGTTTCAGGAGCGCCGTGGACTTGGGACCCTAAAATCCACCTACCCGCTAACTTCTCAGACCATGTTGGCATTGCGTCTGGGCTGCACTGATCCACCGTGAGTGCAGGTGAACGGTACGTGGCCAGCGGGGACAGCAGCTTGTCCTGATGCTGGCAGCAGCTTGCTGGTATGGAAAGCCAAGGATTTAAAAGCTAACATTTTCCAGTGTTGGTATTTAGCTGGGATCTTTGAGCTTGATTTGTTATCTAAATGACTGACGGTTGGACTTGAGCTGCAGCAGGTAGAGCCAGCACTGGAGCCGGTGCAGCTCTGTGGGTTCACAGCCACTGGTGATCTGGCCTTTAAGACTTACTAGCAACAAGAAATAGTAAATTAGTTTTCCTCAGTAGCTCTGTCTCCTTCTTGGCCAGATTGGTCTCCAGAATGAAGTGCTCCTGGCCTGAAGGAGAAATGTGACATTCTTCCCAAAACAAAATGTCACAGGACCATCGCGCACCTGCCCCAGCGCTCGGACACAGCCTCTCTGGCTTGGTTCCCATGCCATCTCCATCGTCTCTGCTTTAAAACCACACTCAAAAAACCTACGTCAAAGAGAATGTGAAGGATGTGAAGTTCAGGTCTTAAAATTGGGAAATACTAGAATAAAGCTGCTTTTGTAAACTTATTTCAGCCTTCTTGTGCAACATCCCACCCTGACTTACAGCCTGCTTTCTTCTCTCTGCTGCTGCTAGACATGAGTGGAAGAAGCGATGGAAGAAGAGGCCATATGGCCTTTTTATTCTCTCTTTCATGTTTGGCAGTATAGTGCTGCCAGCAGCTGGGAGATGCGATGAGGGGGCACTCCTGTTGGACTCTGCATCTTTGCTTTATGGTGTGTGTAGCCACGGGAATGGTGTATTAGGTGCTGATGGGTTGTTGGATGGGTGTGGGGGAAATGCTCCGAGATGCAGATGGCCTCTTATGGCTGTTGTGCATCTGCCCTGAGATAGCTGGAGGCTCGAGGCTGCAGAGCACATGGAATTATTTGGGAGTGGGATGGCTGGGCTGGATGGTGCCCAACGTGAGCTCAGATACCTCCGCAAGAGGACAGGGTGCTCAGGACCTGGTCTCCGCTTGGCCATTTGCAATGGGCTGCCTTTTCTAGTCCCTGCTCCTGGGAAGCCTCCCAAGCCCTGCTTTGCACCTGGGCCCTCTGTGCCCATCGCTGGTCATGTTCAGTGTGCAGGTGCCCAGATCTCATCAGCAGTGGCCTTCCCCCTTGCTCTTCTCCCTGGTGTAGCCAGTCCTTGGTGCAAACCAGCCCAGGCAAGGGGTTTCCAGGACAGGCTCTCCTGCGTGTGTTCTTGCCCAAAGCAGTTTTGCAATGGTCCTGTTGAGGGTCACGGGCAAGGAAAACACACTGCAGGATGGCTCAGACTGGCTCCTCTCGTTTCCAACATCAGCTCCTACTTTTTACGGAAAACATCTTTTTTGTTGTTGTTTTGTTTTGACAGTCAGAGGCTGGGGTTTTTTTCTGCTTTTCTTTTGACCTGAAGTAACAGCAGTTTCCAGACAATTCAGACTTAGGAAGTGGGGATCGAATTGCTTTCTTAATCCTTTGGGTTTTTTTTATAGGAGGGTGTGTGAACTACAAGAAGGATCTTGTTCAGACCCTCGCTTTCTGATTTATGTCCAAGCCAACAGAGCAAAGCTTGGAACTGTGATGCTGCTGGAAAAAAAAAAAAAAGTGGTGGGAAGGTTGTGGGATTGGTGGTGCTGCTCAGCAAACAGAAAGAGGAAAAGGAGAGTGATTTCTCATTCTGTTTCCTAACTCCAAACATGACCCAAAGTTTTTATAAACTTTCTGCTCAGGTTTCAGGAAACTGCAAATGAAACTGCATTCCTCTGTGTGTTGGTTTTTTTTTTTTCTCTTTCTTTTTGAGATGTAATAAAACATCATCACCTACAAGTCTGCGGCCTTTAAAAGTATTCTCTGGAGGGCAGGCGAGGAGTGGAGGCAGATTGACTGACGGCTGGAATAAAGCCTCTTTATTATCTCTGGGATTATAATTTCACTCTATCCTGAGCGCTGGAGCAATGGGAGGCTTGGTCGTCTCTGTCTGTTCTTGCTGGCTTCTCGCGTGTGCTCCAGATACCGTATTAGTGGTGTCCGTCCCCTCCAGCGCTCTGTCTGCAGGGGGAAACTCATCAGCTGAAGAAGCTGAACTTCTCATCACCTAGGAAAATACAGGTTTTTTTCCAAAATCATGTCTTTGAAGGCCTCAAGTGTAACCAGTGAGAAAAAGACACCATGTTAAATAAGAATATAAAAATAGGGCCAGGTTTAACTGAGGATGGAGCAGCCATGGCAGGATGTGGTGGCAGCATCGTGTGGCTGCAGGGGCATCTGTCCTCTACCTATTCCTTTAACTCTTTAAACTGGTTTTGGTGTCCAAAGCATATAAATCATTGAATGGTTTGGGTTGGAAGGGACCTTAAAGATCAGCTAGTTCCAAGCCCCCTGCCACGGGCGGGGACACCTTCTGCTAGACCAGGTTGCTCAAAGCCCCATCCAACCTGGCCTTGAACACTTCCAGGGATGGGGCATCCACAGCTTCTCTGGGCAACCTGTTCCAGTGCCTCACCGCCCTCACAGTGAAGAATTTCTTCCTTATATCGAATCTAAATCCACCCTCTTTCAGTCCAAAGCCACCACCCCTTGTCCTGTCACTACATGCCCTTGTAAAAAGTCCCTCTCCAGCTTTCTTGTAGGCCCCCTTCAGGTACTGGAAGGCTGCTATAAGGTCTTCCCAGAGCCTTCTCTTCTCCAGGCTGAACAACCCCAGCTCTCTTGGCCTGTCTTCATAGGTGAGGTGCTCCAGCCCTCTGATCATCTTTGTGGCCCCTACATCTTTGTAGCTGTTTTGGAGCTGAAGTTCACAGGCTTGCCTGGAGAGAACAAAGAACTGGGAAATGGCCAGAGTGGAGGTAAAAGCAAATGTGCTAACGCTTAAAGACAGTGTTATGCTCCGTGTCTGTGGCTATTTGCAAGCAGTTTAAGCATGGAGGATTTAGTAGTGTGAGTTAAGTGGACGTGTTCTAGTATTTGCATCCCTTGTCAAGATAAAGATGCAGAGCAGGGCTCAATGCACATCAGTGAACCAGCATGGACTTTTGATAAAGGACCAGCCTTACCTCTGGGACAGCTCACCAGTAGCACTAACCTGATTTTTCTTTTCTTCTTAATGTGAATTGCATAGCTTAAAGAAGAAAAAGGCAGGTAAAACTAAAGGAGCAAAAATTAGAAGAAAAATAAAACAAAACAAAACAAAAACCAAAAAAACACTTGAAAGTTCATCATTATTCTTGAGGGCTTGTGTGGGTGCAGTGGGGCTCTGGCTGCTGGAGCAGGAGAGGGGCTGGGAAAAGTGAGGGTAAAGACCAGATTTCATCTTGAATGCTGATGTGCTTGACCCAGGCATAAAGTAGAGGTTGGACGCATTCAGGCACTCTTGTTCCTTCAAGTGGTACTCCTCTTGGAGGAAAACTGCCTCCAGGATGCCAGGGTTCCCCTGTGCAGTGGCACAGATGGAGAAAGACTTGGAACAAAGCTGAAGAAGAGAGTCAGAGTAATAAGTTTGTATGGGAGATTTTACCCCAGAGTTTCACTGGTCATGTCAAAACTCAGGCAACTGGGCGAAAGCAGGCAAAGAGGACTGGGCCGTGGGATGCTATAGAGTGTAGTGTCAGAAGCTGGTGTGGTGTGAGCTGGTGCGGCAATGTCTCGGGCCTCTCCTGCAGTTCCTAGGCAGGAAAAGGGATGGGGAAGGGAAGGCAGGGATGGGGTTGGTTTGGTTCAATGTTGTCCCTAGCCTACTCACCGGGAAGTCAAGGAACCTGCCTGCTTTGTTTTTGGGGGTGATTCCTGGGGTTTTCCCTGTGCTCCTGTCAGGTCTGCTCCAGGAGATGGGGTGAGAGGTGTGTGGGTTGGGTGTGATCCAGCATGGCCACCTTTCCTCGGTGCACGCATTGCCTTAGCAAATCCATCTGGGCTAGTAAATGCCTGGTGTGGAGAATTCTTGGAAGCCAAATTGCTCTTAATAATTAATCTTTAGGGTCTACTACAAGAATAATACAGTACGCGTGATACTCTACAGCACATGTGTGTACAAAAACCACCTTGATGTTGTGTACGCTCAGCATATTGTGCGACATACCTACAGGGACTCATGCTGCTGACCGTGATTGAGTGCAGACCTCAGTGGTGTGTCCTTTTTGCCTCATTGCCACCCCATTAACGCATTAATGGCGGCTCCTCGCCCCGCCACCCCTCTTCTGTGGAAACGGGGGCAGCGCTCTCGGAGGAGATGAATTCGGGAGGGACCCAGCGGAGTTAATCCAGGCCCTATGTAATGGACAGCAGTCCCTAAAGGCAGCCACTGCCCAGCGCCAGAGACCCAAAATTGTTCAGCAGAGGCAGTCCAGGATGCTTGGTTAATTAGAGAAGACCTGTTACTGGCAGACATGGGGCATATTTATTTTTAAAGTCTGTTACTGACAGTGAGAACATGCCTCTGGCGAGAGATCTGAGCCGCTGGCTATGTAATTCAGTTGAAAAAGGGATTTACTTTTTTCAAAACAAAACCAAAGCCCCATGTCCCACCTTCTCCCTGCCAAGGAACGGGCACGATCAATGAGGCAGGGAGCTGGAAGGGGCGAGCGCTGTTATTTATGCAAAGTTTCCACCTCCTTCCTTCCTTCCTACCAACTCCCCGTGACCCAGACCTGCCTGGTGAGGAAAACTGCTCCCCAGCCTTGCCAATTCTGGGATAAATAGGTCATCCAAAACATGCAAAAGCCAGTTCCAAGTCTTCCAGCAGTCGGAAAGACCTCAGAAGTCTTTGCATGTACAAAGCCCGTAATAATTGTATTACTTCCAACATGGTTTTTGAAGCTCTGGGTCCTCCACAGTGGTCCAGGGGCAGCGATGGGGCAGATGAGAAGCATAACACCATTTCTAGTTTTATTTCACCCATTTGCTTGTTCAGACCTTTTCAATGGTGATGGCAGCTGCAGTCTGCATCGTTACAAAAACAGTTTTTCATACCTCCCTGTGGATGGGGGCTGTAATCTTTCAATTAAAATAGAAAAGAGTCCAGCCAAGGATGTCTTCATTTAAACCTCAGTGTTGCCTTTAACCTTGTGAAGTGGAACTGCTAAATTTTGCTGGGTGACTGAGGATGATATAGGAGGGTTTCCTTGAGGAGACTCTCCAGTATCCTGTAGTCACTGGCAGAGATTTATTGGGCTTGCTCTGACCATGCAAGGCACCTCTAGAAATAAGGGGTGAGTAAATGCGCCACAGAGCTGTTGAAAACTCTCTTGTCTGGCCATGTTTGCGCATCCCTACTTTCACCTTCCACCCAGTTTGATTTTGCTAAAGATCCTGAAATCTAGTGAAACCTTTGTTTTGTTTTCTTGTTTTGTTTTGTTTTTTTAAAAATTCCTTTTTTTTTCTCAGAAATTTTCCTTTAAATGCTAACAAGCTGGTTTTCTTGCTTCTGAACTGATGCTAGCACCTGATGAATCAGCAGTTGTCATAAGCCTAGGGCAGGATGAATCAGTGCTCTTCACTTGCTCCAATGTAATTTAAAATGGAATCATTGTTTTTTAGTGTTAAAAACAGGTTTTGAGTTGCTTTGTGCACTGGCCTGGTATCATAACTGTACATCCTGTAGCATGTAAGAATGAGCTAAATCAAAAGAAAATTATACCTAAAGTAGTATTTTTTGGGGTTCTCTTACTGTTTCCACCACTGTCTTCAACAAACTTCTGGTCTCAGTGAACACTGAACCTGTTTGTGAGGTTGTCTGCACTCCTCTAAGTCCCCAGGGATGATAAATAGGATTTATCATGGGTCAGACCCAGACAGTGCCATGGTTTGAATCGTGGAAAAGATTTAAAACCTTTGTAAGTGCCTCCGCAAGTCCCTGACCCTGCGGCAATGATCTCGGTGTCCCCGCGGCATTCCCTGTGCTGCGGTAACGTTACCCACGTTATAGGGACCCTGACGGTGGCCTTTAGGGAGGCTTTAATCTACCCACCGCTGAAATGACAGATGCTTATGCCATGGCAGGAGCTGATACCATCTATACCTTGGAGAGCTTATGCCAGGGTATCCCTTCGCTGCAAAAATAGAATCAAGTCTATTTTTGCCTAATCTTTAGTCAAGTCTATCTTTGTCTATTTTTAGAATATATTCCTTTTTTAAAGAACCTGTGGAAACTTTCTTATGTATTAGTGCAACGGCTCTTGCCTCCTGCTCTTGTGGGCTGTTTTCTAGCAGCGAGAGCCAGGCAAATGCCAAGGTTTTGCCAGTGTGTTGTTATTGCACAGAAATGAGTGCTGCACAGCAGAGGCGCCGGGCCTGGGGTAGCGAAAGGTGGGAAATAAAGGAAGCGAATGTCGTTAGCGAGTGTCGAGTTGGTTACCAACAACTTCCTGACATTGTTAGGCCTCGCTCCATTCGCCGTCCTGCAGGCTGGCGCGCGTCCAGGCATCGTCAGCAGGTATTTCCCTCCTGCCCACAGCTTCATCCATCAGCACCCTCCACCAGGTCCATCCTGTTGCGCTCTGAGGAAGCATTAAAAATAATAACATGAGCTGTGGGGTGACCCGTGGGTGAGAGCATCTCTGCACCTGCAGATCCAGGGGCTGGTTTCTTAAAATGCCCTTACCTTGGCGGCAACTGCTTAAACGAATGTTTCGGTATTTGGTGATAAAGAAAAAGAAACCAAACTGCTGCTTGAGAATCCACAATTGAGATATAATATTTAAAAAAGTGATGCAAGGCAGTCGACTTCTACATTTCCTATTTTAATATTAAAAAAAGTCTTAAATTTGTAAAATGACAACAGTTTGCCAAGAGCATGCACGTCTAAATTTTTCTCCTTTTTATTTTCTGACCTCTGCTCTTTTCCCAAATGCTGTTTAGAAAAAGTGGCTTGTCTGAGTTTTTAAACCTCTCCTCGGTACTATTTCAACAATGAAGTCACCCGTGTAAGATAAATAGTAGCTGATCTCTTGTTAGTAAAGTACACGCTCTCCTTCACGCTTGACTTGAATGGAAATGCAAAATACTCTGCCATCTGCTTCCAGCAAGCAGCCGGAGCAAAGGATGCGGCCTCGGGGTCCCTCGTCCCAGGCCAAAAGCAACGCCCGCTCCCTTGCTGGTGCTGCATCAGCGAGGAGCCCCATCTGTCCGCTGCGGCCGAAGTGATGGGCAGGGGGATAGTTGTCAGTACAAAGGGAATTTTCTTGAAAATACTTGCTTGCTCATCATAAATGCAAATTGCGACTTGCTGCAGAGATGAGGTTTCACACCAAAAATGCCTGAAGAGGGTTGTGTGCCTAACAAGTGTTGCTCAGCCTTGTCTTGCCATGGCATAAAAACTGCAGCCGCAGGGGAACAGGTTGCATCTGTACAGAGCAACCAAGTTATGCTTCCTTCAGGAATGATCCCTTTTTGGGAAAAAAAAGGGGATATACTTTTTTTGGGGTACAGCACATTGGTTGGTCTGTATGAGATTTTAAGCTGTTCCACAGGTGACGTGACAGAGAAATACCCCAAAGTCTGTATTTGGTCGTTTTAAGTTTCCAGTCATAGAGTGTAATTATCGCACGTTGCACTGTTTATTTAAAGAAGGAAAAATACTGTTGCAATCAGGTTTTGTGCCAAGTTACAGGGGAAAATGCTTTTTAAAGAAGTAAATATGCGTGCAGGCAGCTGGTGCACGTGAGATCCTGGAAACAAAAGTGAGTCACCCTGCTGCCGGCTGCGGAGCCCACGAGGAGCCCGCACAGCTCTGCTCTTACTTATCCCAGGGAAAAGGATGCAAAGACAGACATTTCATTGTATGAAAAGCAAGAGCATCAGGCAGGCAGCTGATGAGCAGCGAGTCCATGCTGAATCGCTCAGAGGAGAAAGGCTTGCTCTCGAGGCCAAGTGCCCTTGATGAGGGATTCGGGGCGACGTGGAGGTTTTCTGTTTGTGCAGGACTGGGTACCGCTGCGCTTCGAGGCTGCAGGGTCTGCCTGTTTCCGTAGCCAGGCTAAACTTTCTCTGAATCAGCTCTTTCCATTGCTCTTTATTTCAGCAGTCCTGACTTTTCTGCTTGCAAATGTGCCTTTTGCTTTCACATACCATAAATATTTGAAAAGTGGGTCTTATCTGCCCAGTGTCTGGGGTTGTGGGAGGGAAGTGATGCTCATGACGGTGCCTTGGCTGTGATCCGCCTCCCTGGGGGCAACCCTGGCTGAATGGTGGCAGATGAATTAACTAGCCGGGTGCTGGGGAGGCCACGAGCACCCTGTCTTGTGGCCTTGGGCTTTTCCTCTGCTTGTTGCCCATCACCTGCTCTTTCGGGAGGTTTGCAGATCACGTGAGGGTTGTTTTTCACCAAGTGACTCTTGGAAAAGATCACATGTGAACGCAGGTCCCGCTTAAAAAGTGAAAAACTTGTCATTCTACCTGTTTTCAGGGAAAAAACATTAAAATGTGACCTGTGGGTGCTGGACTGACTCTGAACCCAGAGGCCAACCTGTTATTCCCTAAAGTCCTTGTTCTCTTTTCAATAGTTTGCTTTCTAGAAACTGTGCGATTCTGGGGGGTCTGACTATCTGTTTCCAAACGCTGCACCCAATAGCACACATGACCCCAGCTGGGAAAACCAGTCGTCGTTTCAGTCCTTGATTCCTCTGCATGCGAAGGATGGAGGAGCAGGAGCATCGTAGCCACCCAGCCAGGGATGGCCGTTCCCCGCAGCGGGGCTGACGTACCCACCGCAGCAGCGCACCCCCCACCGATGCCGCTTTGGTGCGTACTGGAGGAAAGCTGAATTCCGACTGAAAATCTGTTGAGGAAATGGGTCTAAAACCTGGAAGGAGGTGAAACAGGAGGCGTGGGGCAGAGCTGCGTTCCTGGGGGGGCTGTTTCTGGCTCCCTCGCTGCAGCATTGGGCTAGCGGCAACTTGGCATGGGTGCTGGTTGGAGGGGGAGCGATGCTGCGGCACAACTGGCTACAGAATAAGAATTTGGGGTTTTTTGTGAAAAATTTCAAGATTTGGACATTTGTTTCTATGCTGTTGGGGACTGCCTGGGGTCTTTTTTTTTGGTGTTTTTGGTTTTGTTTGGTGTTTTTTTTTTTTTTTTTTTTTTTAACTTTGTAAAATCAATGGATTGTGCTAAATAGCCACTCAGCCTAATACAAAGTTCAAAGCTGTGGCTCCCATCTGCTGGGCATGGCCTGGGGCAAGTGCATTTCTGCTCACCAGCCACGCAGGCCAGGCCAGGGTGCTCCCCAAAGAGTCCATCCCAGGCACTGAAGAAGTCGTCCACAGCAGGGTTTTAAAACTAGCACAAGGGCATTTAAAACAAACAAACAAAACCCAAAACAAAACCAAAAAACCCCAACCAACCAATAGTCTTCCTTGTATGGAGCAAGGATGTGTGAAATCCACAGCGTATGGGGCAAACAGCTTCACCATTTAATCTGCACCCTGGAAAAATCCCTCTGCGGCCTCTGGCTTGAGGCCATTGCTCATGGAGGAATGGCCAACAGAGCTACAGCAGCAACAATACGTACGCTCTCTGGAAAAGACGCTTAAACAGTTATTGGGCTCAGCAGAGCTCAGTCTTATTCTGTATGATATAGTAGGGAAGATGTTGTAAAGCAATGTAATTCTGCAATATGAAGCAGGGAAGATGAGATGAGCCAAGGGCCCTGACCTTAAATTTTATGAGCAACTTATTGTTTGCAAAGAGTGGGGAGCGGCAGAGAGGGGCTGGGAGATGGGAAGCAGGATTTCTGCCGTTGTGCGGAGTCAGGAAAAGCATGGACATCTCCTGGGTTGGTGCTTGCTAATCTTTAGCATTTTCCCTTTGGGCTTCAGCAGGTCTGTTGTGAGAAGAGCTAATAAAGGAGGTATTTTTAAAATAATATTGAGCATAAAAAGGCAGAGGCTGCGGCATCCCCAGTACCCGGACACATGCAGAGCTGCTCTGCGGCCGGGATAAAGCAATTGCAACGGCTGACCCCGACCTCCCCGGATTATCTGATGTTCTCAGCATTTATAAGTAAGGAAGAGCCAGTGGTCGTCAGACCGACTGGCTCCGCTCTGAGCTTGCAGCCCAGATGGGAGGCGAGACCTGCCCTCCGAGCATCCCAGTCCTGGGGTCAGCGAGAGGAGTCCCTCCTCCCCTCCCTTCCCTAAAAAGGCCCTGTACAAATTGCCGGCTGGGGCAGCAGGGCAGCGGCTCTCAGTGGGTCGCTGGCCTGGGACCATCCTGGACAGAGAAGTCACCGGGGAACCTCTCATCTTGCAGATGTCTCTAGGGTGGCTCTGAATTAGCTGCATCCTTTCAGCAGTGCAGCAGGACTCTGGGCTATCAGTAAACAGCCTTTTTCTTTTCATTTCTAGCTTTAAAAAAAAAAAAAAAGCTTGAGCTGTCACAGAGCAGAGCCCCAGTAACGTTATTGGGTTCAGGATGGTGTCTGCCCCCCACGAATGCAGATATTGCTGACCTCTCCTGTCCAGAGAGTAGATGCCTCCTGCCTTGTTTTTTGGTGGTCCAGCAGCAGGGAGCTCCCACGCCCCTGTCTGGAGCGGTGAGCGTGTTTATTTAAGTTAAAATCAAGTGTTAAAATAATTCTGTGCAAGTGTTAAGCGAGGGTGATTGGAGTTTGCATGACTCTACATTCAAACTACGATTTCTTTAGGGCAGAGGAGTTATTTTCATTAACTCTTCAGTGCTTGCTCTCTCTGGCAGGAGGAAAGGTTGGATTAGCTAAATGTTGACATACAGACTTTCAGCCCTCCTCAAGCTGTTATAAATCAAAGCGGGGTAGGTAAACATTTGGCTGCGTTTCCTGCGACGGCCTCGTCGTCCACAGCCTGTGAAGTAGCGTGATCCAAAGGGCAGCTGTTAAACAAAGTGAAAACAGACAACGGGCTGCACGGCTCCCCGGCATCTGCTGCCCAGCGCTTGGGGAATCCTCCCTCCTCCCCCAGCATCCGCAGGGCTAGTCCTTTGTTAAAGCAGACAAAGGAGCTCAGGGCTTTCAGGAGGGCGGTGTGGGCTGGGAGTTGCTGGCTGGGTGTGCGTTGCGATGCGGTGGTACCCAGGGCGATGCGGTTGGGATGCGGTGGTACCCAGGGCGATGCGGTTGGGATGGCGTGGTACCCAGGGCGATGCAGTTGGGATGGGGTGGTACCCAGGGCGATGCGGTTGGGATGCTGCCCTACCACTGCCCTGCACTCCCACGAGCAAACCTCTGCA
This sequence comes from Platalea leucorodia, assembly GCF_965183815.1. NCBI lineage: Eukaryota > Metazoa > Chordata > Aves > Pelecaniformes > Threskiornithidae > Platalea > Platalea leucorodia. The sequence continues at coordinate 49,743,541 of NC_138831.1, forward strand.
GGCTATATGGGTTTTTTCTTTTCTTTTCTCTCTCCTCCTCACCCAGGGAATCCTCTGCCCAAACCACAGGTGGAGATATGGGTCCGTATTTATCCATCCAGACCCTAACAAGAAAACCTGTCTGGTTTGGCTGCTTTGAGTACAGCTCTTTTGATAGGATTTGTTGCAGCCTGTTACAGGGAAGAGTAACAGGGTTATATTGCCGAGTATTTATAGGCGCTATAAAGCTCAGGAATTCGTCATGTCCCTGATTTAAATGAGGCGTGGAGGAATTTGCTGTCTCCTGCCATCCCTGCCCTGCCGGAGCGGGTGGCGAAGCGTGGGTCCGTGGGTGAGCACACCGTGCACCCTTGCTCCAGCGTTTGATGGGGATGCCTTAGGGGAAGGAGGTGATAAAATGCAATAGGATTCAGCAGGTGTTTCTCATCAGAGGTGTATAACTGTGTTTCTCTAGGTTTTCAGCTAGGGGAAGCTTGTTTCCAGGGCTTGGTAAAACAGCTGGTTTCTGAGGTGGGCACTCTTGTATTAACGCATATAATTAATAAATAGCCATAGTACATCGTGGTATCTTAAGCCCAAAGATGTTCCTTGAGTTGTCATGGGTTTTCCTCTGCTCCAGCCCCGTTTTCCCAAGAGCTGGTGTGAAGGGACAGGGGGGATTCGTGAGAGGTGAGCCCTTCCTCCTGGGCTTTGGGCTTCAAGATGCCGTTTGTGGGCAGGGCGACATGGGCTGTGCATGCATGGGGTTTTTTTTAATTGAGGAAAATTTGGCATATTTTTCCAAACAGATTAGCTGCTCAAAGGCTTCATCTGCAGCACCACCCTGCAGGGGCCTGGCAGGGTTTTTACCATTTCCAATCACATCCTTAGTTTTGTTTGCTCAAACCACAAACTCGGTAAAATGGGAAACCAATTCTGCTTATTTTACTTCTGAAGCGATGTCGCAGCCTGCGGCAGGATAAACCCCGTTTCCGTCTTCAGGTGATGGATTAGGCGGGAGTCGTGCACGCGTAAAATGAGCTGGGTTTCGTGCGCGTTTCTTGTCCTTTTGCAATTCCTGCAAAGCGAATTTAATGCAGTTTCAGTTTGGGTACAACAAAGTCGAGCTGCAGATCAGAAACACATGTTGTAAGTGCTGCAGGCACTGAGTGAAACCTGATCTTCCGAGGTTTCCCTTAAATCTGCACTTTCTCATTTGGCTCTCATATTAAAGCTGTATTTCAGAGCTGTCTAACCCTCTCGAAAGATGATGAATAACAATAAAAACATTCACTGGAGGACTGTCATCGTTTCCAAAGGAAGTGTAATAAATACTTTACGACAGGACTTTTTTTTTTTCTTCTATGTACAGCTATAAACTAGTTTTAAGTTACAACTTATTAAGCCTCTAAACAATTAGAGCTTGGCTGTGGGGAGGGCGCTGGGGCTGCGCCCTGGGCTGGGGTTTGCCTTGCTTTTGGGCTTGAGGGACCCAGAGGGATTCACTTTGCTTTCACGTGCCTCAGTTTCCCCTCGTGCTGCTTGAGCTGTGGGTGTTTATGGTCACCAAGGTCTTAGAGGGGTTGGGTCAGGCTCTCATGGTACAGTTAATTGATGTACCAGCATCTCCCGTGCTTGTTGCTTGAGCAAACGAGAGTTGTCCTTTCCCTCAAAGGTCCCTGTGTGTTTTTACTGTGTGCTTTCTGCTCCTTAATTTGGTTAAAAAAACGTGCAACTGTTTAGCAGCATCAATTAAAAAAAAACCAAACCAATCCGAATGCTGTTTGTGTGACGTCCCCTACGCCGCCGTGTCTCCACAGCAATCCCCTTCATCCCCACAGGCAGAGCCGGCCCCACAGCTGGGCTGCGGGGCTGCCTTGTTGCAAAGCCCCCTTCCCCTTCCAATGCTTTGGTAGGGGAAAATCTGAGAGAAGCTGGCTGAAAGTAATCCGATCAGGAGAGGTTTGGATCTCCCTTTATTGTGCCTTTTGTTTTGCTTTTGGTTTTATTGAAGGGTAATAAAAATAAAAGGGGGCTCGTGGCCTGAGGACGTTGCCTTTTGCAGCATCATCCTGCTCTGGGTGCAACCTAATTCTGCTGAAAAAAGCCTTTTTTTGGTGAGCCTTCCCCTAACTCAGACCTTCATTTGGATGATGCTTAATCCCGGTGGCTAAAGAAGTGCTGCTTCAGGGCTGCATGGCCCAGGGTGGGCTGAAAGGTGCCTGGTCCCTGCGGTGGGCAGCTTCAGGCAGGGATGGGCAGCACGGGGCGGAGGGTGGGCAAGGACCCACAGTCACGGGCAAGAGCGAAACGCTCAGCATGCGATCTCCTTCTGGTTACTGCCGTGTTCCCACGATGGTTTCGGCTCCGCTTCCCACGGCGGCTGCTGTGCACAACCACTGTCGGACCCAATCCCAACCCGCTTTTCACACATCCAAAATCCAGGGATGGAAGCAGCGCGGCGGTTTGCAATCCCATTCTGGCTGCTTCACCGGAGGGTTTGTGCAGTCCAACCAGTGTCTGCAACTAGGAAATTTCTGAGCGAGTGTTGAAATTGGTTCTAAATGCAAAGCTGCATAAATTGCTCTTCCTTCTGCTGTAATTCAGCCACAGCCTTTAAATCTGCAAAGGTGAAGTGCTGCTGTAGCACAGCATTGAGGATACTGCTAACTGATGCAATCTGATGCCGTACGTGTGATGTTTGCTTCTATAATTTACTAATAAATTCATTTCAGACAACAGAAATTCAGTTGTGACTCAAAAAAGCGTATTTCTAATGAAGGCTTTGACCTTCTGGCTAACAGCAATTCCCAGTGTCTGACGGTATGTCATTTCTAATTGTCTGTTCTTTGATTTTTCTCATTCTGTGCCTTTGCCATCTGTGTAATTACATTGCTGTGAAAATGTTGCTGGAGAGGCAGGTGAAATAAGAGCTACCCCATGAGCGGTGTGCCCCTAATTCACTGGGTGCTCATTTAGCCCTTTGCCTTCGGGTGCTGTGTCCCTTGGCCCCGGCACCCACCCAAAGGAGTCATTTTGGGTGGAAAGATGACACCACCGTTGTAGTCAGCACAGAAAGAGATGCCAGAATTAATAGTTTCCCTCACCAGGACTCTGTGCTGTCCCTCCCGCCAGCACTCAGCTGGGGCATCCCACTGAAGGGGCTGCAGAGGTGTGTAGGAAAAGGAAAAATTGCTCCTGAGACGGTCAGGACTTGAGCCTGGCAAGGCAAGCGGAGGTGTTCTGTGGCGTGTGGGTATAACAATGCTTAACACAAAAAAGGCTGAGAAGTCCGAAGCGGCTGGTTACGCTTGGTCTGGCTCCAAAGCTGTCCCCGCCTGGCCTATCCAAAAAATCCCGTACCTCCAGTTACCACCACGGCTGGAGGTGGATTCTGCTCTCCAGCGGTGCCCTCGCTCTCACGGTTTCTACCCTGCCTTTACCCTTGCTGTGATTTATTTCAACAAATGGTGCTATTAGGTTGGTGGAAGATAGAGCATTGCATGCAAAAAACCTTTCCAGACCTGTACTCCATGGCCTTCGCTGGCAGTTAAGCTTGCAGAAGATGCAGTCTATAGCTGTAGTTTGTTATGTGTTTCTTTCCAGTGCCAGTCATTTGTTAACTGGGCTCTAACAAACCTGAGTATCTGAAAGTATTCAAGCTGAAATAAATATAAATATATCTGGATAGGCTTTATGGCTGCTATGGCAAGTGATGAGTGGATTTCTCTTCTAGTACCAAGTGGGGATTATGTTTGCTAGAGGTACTTGTAATCCAGGCCTGTTTTGACCATGAGAAAAAACAATCGCTGTTGTCTGAACATCTCTTTATGCTATCACACGCCTTCTACGCGGTGAATGACCTTTTCATGTGTATTTTATGCTTACTGAGCTCTTACCCTTACAAATATTATTACAAGTGGAAAAGCAAAGACTGAGTCTTTGGACTGGACCTCTGGAGCACCTCGGCAGCAGACCACGGGTCCCTGTCCTGCCTGCCCATCCCCTGCCTGCAGTCCTGCCCCAGGGATGTAGGGCTGTTCACAGCCATCCTTGGGCCACCAATGCCCCCAGCCCTGGCCACTGGGTTAGCAAGATGCCTGCACAACTGGAAATCTCCAAAGGTGGCTTTCAGTTTAACATCTGTTTTCTTAATCTGCTTGAAAGGTGGAGTTCGTATGCAATATCCAGGCAAAAAAAGGAAAGATTTATTCTGGATTCTGCAAAAAGGTATATGAACGTGCACCCGCAGGGTGCTCTGCTCGCCCCCGGCATGCCTGGGGGGAGGTGCTGCGGGGACCCTCACCTGCTCGGTGGACGTGTTTAACGTTTTCCACGCGCAGGCACGAAAAGGAACTGGTGCAGCCTGTGAACCATTTTATTTATTTTCTCCTTTAAAGCCTTTCCAGGAAGACTTTGGTTTGGACTGCTGGCTCACTTTGTTGTTGTTGTTGTTGCAATTAATGCCACAAACATTTCTTATGAAGCACTACATGTTATTGGTAGGAGAGTTATTAAAAAGCAAAACAAACTCCAAACCTGGCTGTAACCTGAAACATATTTGATGTAAGGTATTTTATATTAAAGAGGATTTGCACTTCGAAGATGGAAGAATTTCTAGTTACGGGTCCAGAATATCTGAAAACGTCATTCTTTAGGTGCCTGAAAACAACCTTTTTGTTGCTTTCCAAGGCTTGCAGAGTCCTCAAACTCTGCTGGGCTGCATGGGCACCCCGGGCCAAGCAATGGAGGTGGCTCGCAGTTACCGAGCCCATCAGTCCCGTGGCATGATGCTTCATCACCTCTCAGTAGAAACAAGAGCATCACGATGAACTCTCCAGCTTTGTTTGCGCAGGACTCCTTTGCTCCTTGGTGATCAAACACCAAGAATTGCAAAAATCATTCATAAAATATGTTGATTTGCAACATATATCAGAATTATTGTGTGAATTGGCTTCAGAGAGCACCTCTGCAAAGTCCAGCGTGCAATGAGTGACTCTGGGCTCCAGCACTGTTGGACGGTGTATTTTGTTAGCTGCGTTGTTTTGACTTGTTTTGTTGATTTAAATGGAGCTGAATAGCAGATTTATTAGGAATTTGCATTACTCAGTGTTTGTTTACTGTGCTCAAATGAGCTAATTTTTGTGCTCATTGAGATGTTATGCGTAAATAATTGATGGATACATATGCATAGAAGCTGCCTTTAAATACAAGGTCGTTTGGTGCCAGTAATTCACAGAAAGAGCCAGCCCAGCGCTGCTCGGGGTGTGCACATGAGAAATGGTGTTTCAAGGGGCTGCTTTGGTTTCACAGGTGAATGCTGAGCCTCTGGGAGGGGTAACAGGGCACTGTGGATTCTCCTGCTGGCAAGTGCTCCTGGTGGCCACCAGCCCTCATCCAAAGTGTGGTCTCCTGAGACGAGGTTGTCTGAGCAGGAGCCAGCTGTGGGGCTGAGCCCGGGTACCTGCACCGTGTCAGGATTCAGAGGGTGCTCTTAATTCAGGCAGGGAAGATGCTCTGCTAAGACCGTTCCAGGCTGGGCTGCTGGGTCTGAGAAGACAACCGTGTAGAAAGATCTCTGCAAGGCCCAGAGTGCTCTTTTTGTCCACAGAGCTTTGGTCAAAGGCTAAAGTGGAGCCTGAGGGAAGAGGAGATGAAAGGGTTGAGCTGGAAGAGACAGCTGAACGGTGTCAGGGTGTAACAGCCCTGACCTTGGAAGGGCAAACACAGGTTGCGAAGGGAGGATGTAGGGAGTGGGAGAGGCACTGTGCCATGGGATGCTTTGCTGGTCAGAAATCACACAAAACTCACATTTTCCTTCATTCCTGTAAAGCAAAACTGGCAAAGAGAGGCTAGTATTGCGAGCTGGCTGTGTTTCTAGAGAGAGAAGCAGGGAGGGAAGCACTTCCCATCACTGGCAGTGCAGGACAAAACCAGGAGCTTGGCCCCAGAGAAGCAGTGCACAGGGTGGTTGCTATTGCACCGCAGAGCATCCGCTCCGGAGTCGAGCCTGGGGCTCATCTTCTCCTCCTAAATGGCAACCTCACGGTGAGGCCGGAGCCATGCAGCTCCGCGGAGGCGGCTGGGGACATTCGCTCGCTCCCCACGCTTGGGCAGAGGCTCTCTGTTTGTCAGGGATTTATAAATCTTCCTGCTCAGGGAAAGCTGCTGGTGCTTGGTTTTTACATGTATTTATATTTATCAAAGTGACAGGCTCAGTTTCACAGAAGCGTTCCCAGGTTTAATTTTCTCCTTTTCCATTTGCCAGGCCCAGGACTGTAACAGCAAATCCTTTTTTTTATTTTTATTTTTTTTTTCCACATTGAGCAGAAAACTGTTTTTCCCATTGCAGTTTTTACAAGGTTCAAACCTATAATACTGGCAACACTCAGACATGCCAATCAACAGCTCTTGTGTATTTGGATGTAGCATGATCCCCGTGTCTGCATTTCCCTACAAACCCTGAATTCGGTGGAAGCTCAGGGGCTGCAATCGTGAAGCACACACACGACTTGGAAATGAGCAGGTAGATGACTTATCAAGTTAATTTAATATTTTTTGACCCCCCTGATGATTACTGTCCCCCAGGTGTAACCAGTGTTCAGGGTGACCTGAGCGTGTGTTGCATTTTTAGACTGTCTGAAGCTCCAAGAAGTGTTTTGGGGAGCAGTTAGTGTTCGGCTGAGTGGGGCTGAGCAGACAAGCTGCGTGGAAGCAGCCCCGGTCCCTGGTCAGATGAACACTTGGATGCTTGCAAGTGCTCAGGCATGTGCTTTGAAATTAATTTTCCATGATTCCATGTTGAAATTCACTCTCCATAAACGTTCCTGCTGGTAAAACCTGATCCCGAGAAGGTCGCTGAGAGCTGGGGGCTGTGAGCAGAGCAAGGGGGAATTTGCTTTAAAATCCAGACTGATAGCAAAGAAATACTATCGCCTAGGCTCACCTGTAACCACGTTATATAGGTACTGGCTGTATATCTGTTCAGAGCCAAAGCACTTCAGTTTTGCTCCCCTTCGCTATCGACAGGTATTGACTCAGGTGTGATCTGGACACGCAGGAGTCTAACGCTGAGTCCTGGGTCCAATTCATGCATGTGAAATCTGGAATACGTAGAATTAATAGAAAAAAAAAATGAACCAGCTTGGTACTCACCTGTTAATTTGGGTTTTTACACCATGAAAAATAATTTTAGAAGGCCTATGTAATATATGAGCCAGGGTTTATGGGCTGGCAGTTTTACAGAGATATTTCATTACCGTAGCTGGCAAAAAATAAAGAAGTGCTATTGCTGGAAGTAAGATAGCAGGATGGGGAAGGTATTGAACCAGAGGTGCGCTGGCACCAGGCAGGTTTCTGAGCCATCCATCCTCCGGCTGAACAAGGATGCCGTTCCTCCCTTCCCTGCTGCAAGCTTGTAGGTATCTGTGGCCACCACCGAAACAAGGGCCTCGGGCTGCTGCTTGGATCTGGCTCTGGGATAAGTCTGAATATTGATAAAATAAAGCATTTCTCAATGACCTGTGCCATCTAGTGGCAAAGCAGAGCTGCAGCCGGAGGAACAGCAGGGTTTGTGCACCGAGAGCGTCGTGGTTGACATGGGTGCCCACCACGCTGGTGGAGGCCTGCTTCTGCGGATGGTGCTGTTGGTGGGTCCCCTCTGCAAAAAGCCTCACGCCCGGTGTTGGATGCAGCTCTTAGGGCTTTGCACCATGAGTGTGCACTCCATGTACCTAATTTTCTGTCTCTGTTCAGTCTCGGTGCTATGCCTTGCATGGCTCGAAGAGAAGAGGCGGGAGCGCATGCCAAGACGTGGTGGTGGCTGCCTGCTCCATGTCTTGCCTGTGATGTGGGCCACAACCCTGCTTCCAACAGCAGCAAAGAGCTGCCCTGCTCTAAATGCCTGTGCGCCCTGGGGACACCCGTGGGACAACCCACGCTCGCCCTTGCAGCATCCCAGCACATCTCAGCTCTGCTTTGGACGTGTGCTGAGATAGGAGGCGTCACTTGAAAAGGTTTTTAAATAATTATTCTGTATTACAACCCAGAATCTATATATAGCTGCCCTCACCACCACGAGGATTTCTCCAGCTGGCTCTCCTGGGCTGCAGCTTGGCATGGAGGGAAGATTGCATTGATGTGGAGTTTGCAGCGGATGGCAAAGCAGCATCCTGGCACCAGGCAGGTCTCTGAAGCTGTAGGCTGCCGGTGGGCACCCTCAAGGTGGGCATCACCGACGGTGTGAGCACGTCCAGTATGGGCACAGAAGGCCCAAGAATTTTGATAATGACTTTTTAACTCAACTTTGCTTGGCAGCACTGTGCATCGTCCAGCATGTGTTGGAAGTTCGTTTAGTTTTGAGATCAAATATAAAGTTTAAAACAAAAGCCTAGATGTGCCCTTTCTGGCAATGGCGCGCTCAGTGCTGCATGCCAGGGCTGGCAGAAGAGGTCACCCCACGCTCTTCTCATTTATTTTTCCCCCATGCTTTTCTTGAGGGAGCTTTCCCAACCTGTCTGACTGCAGGAGTGGGAGCAGGGCTCCTGGACTGACAGCAGCCCGCAGTGAAGATGCTGTCCAAAGATACACAGTTTAACCCTGTTCCTGGTCTCCTCTTGGATATGATATGATATATCTTTTTGCTATGGAGTAGTTGAACTCGGTTTTGAGTGGCAGATGAGCAGCTAAGGTACATGGCCAGCCATGGGCTGCCCTTAAAACTGAAACACAAGTTGCACATGAACTAAAACAGGTTGATGAGTCTGTGACCCAAAAAAGAACCTGAAACAAACCATCCCATTAAGCTGTGTATTTACACTGCTATTTCTAAACTAATGCTCTCTGCTATTTACCAAGCCTAAACCACAATATTTTACTAAGTGCTTCAGAATCCAAGATGCATTTTTGCAACTCCAAGTCAGTGGAAACTTAGTAGTTTATTTTTCCCTTTGGAAAGTAACCAGTTCCTATTTTTATCCTGGTTAAAGCCCACAGCGTCACCCATCCGACTCCTGCAAGCAAATATTTCTTCCACCCTTTGCACCAAAACTGCCAGGCTTCCCCAAAAATCAAACAGTGAATCGTTACTTTGTGACCCCGATTCATTACTCCGAAATAGAAATGGAAAATGCCACGGCAGGAATAGAGAGATCTGTCAGTAAAGAAAACCAGGCGAACTATTAAAGTACATTTAATCTCAGGTTGCTGGATATAAACTAAACTTTCTTAGAGGTCTGGATGAAAGAGGCTGGATTATCCCATGTCTGACTACTCCATTGTTTTTATACCTTCCTCTGAAGCATCCGGCGCTGGCTGCTCTCGGAGACAGGATGCTGGACCAGCTAGACAGTGGCTTTCATCCCGCACGGCAGTTTTGGTAGTCATGTAAACGGGCCCAGTCTGTAAAATATATTGAAAAACATTTTTATAGGAACTGGTTTCTGTCCTCCGTCCTCAAAGGAGTCCTTCAAGCCCATCAGCAGTTTTTCTTCAAAGACTTTCACCTGCTTTTAACCCCTCGGCTGCCTGATGGGAACAGCCCATGCCCTTTCCCAGGCACGCCAGCCCTCTGCGGTTTAAAAGCAAAGGCAAGGTTTGCACTTTAAAAGAACGCTCCTAAGGCTGAACTGCCCAAAAATAGAACCTTAGGTGTAATGAAATGTGAGTTGGTGCCCGATGTCAGCAGTCTCCTGCCGGACCTGCTGGTGGTGGCACCATCGCATGGCCAAGCTCCATGGGAGGTGAGCGATGTACCTCTTTTCTGGCCAAAAAGGCATCGCTCCCAAGTGGGCACGGCAAGCGCTGAGCTCCTGGTCCTGCTGATGCTATTGGAGAACCTGGGCTGGTGTTGTTGAGTCCAGGATCCCATCAATAGGGGGTTTTGTTGTGCAAAAGTTACAATTCTTCATTAAATCCTCCACATAATCTTTCTCCACTTGCTACCATTTTCTCCTGCGCTCTGTAGGACTTCTCTAGTAAGGCAAGGGTGGAGAATCAACAAACATTGTATCGTTATCAAGCTACTACAAGTTAAATTTCTTGTGGTTTTGGTTTTCAAGCTTAGCGTATCATTTAGTCACTCTCTTCCATGGCTTACTCGGCTTATTTACACAAACCAAGTTCAGTGGGGCTCCAGCCCTGGTGCCCACAGGGACCTCCTTGGCATTTTCCATCACCAGAAGTCCTCCCTTGCTACTGTGAGAATTTTGGGCAAAATGCCAGGAGTTTTTGCACCCGAGTGGGAGCTGGCAAAGACCCAATGTTTTGCTCATTCCAAGCCCACTGAAATAGCCCTTGAGCCCAGAAAGGACTTCACTGCCTAAATATTCCAGCTTTTGGTTAAATATTCACGTTGTTCTCATCAGCTAGGCCCAGCGCCAGACCTACAGTATCTCTTTTTACTGGTTCGTCACGTGAAATGGAAGGTGCTAACTGCCTTGTCCGCAGCATGTTGATGAAACGACTGAGGTCATGGGGAGATGCAGCAGCAACATGGTGCAGGAGGGTGCTCAGCACCTTTGGGTGCTTGGCTGAAGAAATGCGTTTTGTCCTGATGCTTTGCAAACCAGCATCACCTCCAGCACGTTTGAAAGATCCCCTGCCAGCTTTTTACTGTTTTTAAAAAAGGAAGAGCGAGGAACGTGGTATTAAAGTTATTGGAAAGAAGGATTTCCAGCCAGAGAGTCTTGTTCTAATCACAGTCCCAACTGATTAAGCTGATATGAGCTCCACACTCAGCCCTGCAAGTACTAATTAGTGATAACATGAGTGGATCCAGGTTATTATTTCTTTATCTGTCAGGAAACAGTCCTGTCATAACTGTGCATCAATGGGCTCTCCCATGGTGGACACGATGGCGTGTTGGCCCCAGATGCCTCTGTGGGTGATAGGAAAGCTTTCAGCACAACCTCGCTGCTCTTAACTTCTGGTTACAGGCAGTAATGATGTTTTGCTTTAAAGGATAAAGGTTCAGCAACGCGCGCAAACCCTAGCAATTGCTTTTTCCAAAGTATATATGTGGTTTAGGAGCACCTGTCCCTTTGATTTTGGTACCCAACATCCCAATCCAGCACCAACCACCATGGCCGCTCAGCTGAGGTCCATAGTCACTCCTTGCCATTGCTTTCCCCCACACAGAGGAACAGGGCAAAAGAAGTTCAGCTGGCAGCAGCTCCCCACAGCCCCCTTGGGCATCACTACATCCACTGTGAGACCCGATATCCCACAGCGCAAAGCAGCTCACGAGCAGGTGGAAAAAAAATATTGGGGTTTTCCTTTAAGTCCTTTATCCCAAGGAAATGGGCAATTTGCGACCACACGTGTCTGTGGAGCCTTCCCCAGTGACTTTTGAACCTACGGCTGATTTAAAACAAATTTGCTGGAGAGGATGGATCTGGAGGCTCGTGGGTTTCTAGATGCAGAGCGAAAGTAGATGTTGGGGCCACCTCCAAGCCCCGCAGAAGGAAATCCCACCCCACACCAAGGAGTCCCCTGGGATGGGGGGGAAGGCATACGAAGCCACGCTCCATCAATGCCGCTGATCATGGAAAAATGTGCCCCAATCTGTCCCCAGATTTCTTTGCTGTAGTTATTATGAATGCAGGGACTGCGAAGAGATAGCACAATGAAGTGACCAACACTTTGACACTGAGCTGAATAATGTTTATTGAAGGAAACAGAGTAATCGTGCCCCAAGTGCGTTAAATCACCGATATGTGGGTGGGAAGGAGATGGGATGCAGCCTGCTGTGGGAGCTGCCTTCCACCCGCCCGCTCCTCTGGGTACTGCCTCAGCATGGGAAAACAGCATCTCCCCTAATACACAGCCTGGGTTTTACATGTTGTGTCAAAGCTTGCCTGCAAAAAATATTATTTAAAATATTTTCTTGTGTTTTCTCACCCTAATCTTCTTGTCCTTGTGCAACTGGGGATGAAGCTGGCAGGGTGCAAAGCCCCTTTCTTCATGCACAAAACCTTTCTGCTGTCCCTTTGAGCCAGCCTTGTACAGCAGCCTGTGTTTCATGTAACAGTGTGGGGATCCTGTGTTTTCATCCTGCTATTCTCAGCAATCTTCAGATTTCAGCCATGACGCCTCCCTTCTGCAAATCAAAGGCCTTTAAAAAAGCTTTATATAGCTGATTTTGGATGTTTTGATGTTTTGTATTTGAATTTTCAAGTATGGACAAGCTGACATCATTTCACGATCTCTTGTGAAACAGTGTAGCGCACTGGGAAAAGGCGCTGTTGGTCGTTAATGGGTGATGGGGAGCGAATCCTGCATTTTTTCCTGCGGAGCTGTAGATTGGGACGCAGCACAAGCTGTGCCAACCCCATGGAAATACAAGAAGCTGTCAAACTCGAAAGCCAAACGAGTAACAGCAGGAAGGCTCCAGCCAACATGCAAATTCTCATTTTTTGCTACCTTGACAGCCTCTCCATATGGCAGGTGAGTGGTGAAAACCGCTCCGTCCCCTGCAGCTCCCTCGGCGTGGGGTGCACGGCTCCACGCGAGCTGGAGGAGCCAATCCTCGGCCGTGCGGGTCCATCGGCCGGGCTGTCAGGGATCTTGGTAATGGATGATGGCAGCGGCTGCGATTGCTCCCAGTTTGTAGCCAAGGGGAAAAAGGAGCATGAAGTTTATTTCAGCCCCAGTGCTGCCAGGGAGCCTCCAGATACGGGTTATAAGGGGAAATATTGAGGCAGTGCAGCTGGAAGGTGTGAGCCAGGGACACGTCCGAAGCACTCCTGGGCACTCTCGGAGCCAAGTCTGGGGGGTTCAAAGTGTCATGGAGCCCCATAAGCCAAGATCTAGCCAAAGGCTTGTCTGCTTAATGGATTCTTCTAGCTCAAACAAAAAAAGCATGAAAGCAGTGGCCAAAGCCCACCTGCACCGGGGCGCTTTGCTGAGCCCACAACCATCCTGGATGCTCCCTGGGCTTAGGGAACAGGAGTTGCCAAACACATACCTTTTTAATTACATGTATTTAATGAAAAGCAGCACTGAGCCTATAGACTTGCCTTCAGGAGGTGCCTCGGTACCACCTTAAATCTTGATGCTGCCCGTGGTTTCTCCTTGGTAGAGCTCTGTGCTGCTGGGCTGCACTGAGCGCGTGGGGATTTTACCAGGCAGTTCTCGATATCGTGCTATAAACCGTTGTGGGGAACAGAGGGGAGGCTGTGAGCGAGCAGCGGACTCGGGAGCGCTCGTGTGCTCTTTTTCCTGTGGCTTCTTGGGTAAGAAAGAAGATTTCTGTAAACAGCGGCAAAGTCCTTGGTGGTCCTCAGACTCATCACGGCTGTGGCACTTTAGGGGAGCTCTGCGGTGGCTGGGACAAGGCACCCAGCCCTCAGGCTGTGCTCTGTGTCCGCTCCTGCTCTGCACACACCTCTGCGCTTGTAACACGGACATGCTATGCGGTCATATCTCTGGATTTAAACAGTGCACAGCTTTGCTTCGCTCTCCTCTTACGCAGAATTTGTCTAGATGTCCTCCTGACCGGTTCACACTAAACAGCAGGGAAGTTCACGGTTGAAGAGGAGATTTAGGACAAGAGGAAACAGCCTCAAGCTGCGCCAGGGCAGGTTTAGGCTGGATATCAGGAAAAATTTCTTCACCAGAAGGGTTGTCAAGAACTGGCACAGGCTGCCCAGGGCAGTGGTTGAGTCCCCATCCCTGGAGGGATTTAAAAGCCGGGGAGATGTGGTGCTTAGGGACACGGTTTAGTGGTGGCCTTGGCAGTGCTGGGTTAACGGTTGGACTCAATGATCTTAAGGGTCTTTTCCAACCTTAACGATTCTATGATTTACACAGGCAGTGCAGTTACCTTTGGGTAAATCTAGGTGATACCACTCCAAAACCTACAGGAGATCACAAAATTACAAAGAAGGGTTTCTGTGAGGATGCCCTTTCCATATATACCAGTGTGGGTGGATGTAAAACCATTCTGCTGTTCTGCAATATGAATTCAGTCCCTTTCTACTCCCTTCTGCTTACAGCAGAATTAACTTGCTCTGTGCCTCTGAGTTCGCTTCTCCTTGACACAACTGGGAGATAAATAAATATCTCTGCGTTTTAACAGTAGGAGCGGTATTAAGCAAATCTCTATCTACATAGAAATATTACCTTAAGTAGCCTGCAGGGGTGTTAAGTTCAGAAGGGCAGACGTGAAGAGCAAAGTGGAGCTGCGGGGCACTGCCCGGCGTGCAGGAAGGATGACGCAGCCCTCGGTGACAAACGTGTCCGAGGAAGAGGAGAGCTCAGGCAGGGGTGAATGACCCGTAAGCATCCTAACTGCTGCCAGCTTGGGTCCGGGGTTAGCTCTCAGGCCATGGCTCCATCACCAGAACTGCATCTTTTAGCAATGTAGTATGTGAGGTTGATGGTGCAAATGCCCACGAGTGCTCCTGGGAATCGGAGCCTGGAAACTTGTGCCGTGCTGCCAGTGTGCAGGGCAGAGAGACCCTCCCGGCTGATACTGGGGGGACTGGGCTGAGCAGGGACATGGCGGGGGGGGTGTGTGAATTTCCTGCTTTATTGGGTTTTTTCCCTCTACGGGTGTATTTGCGTGGAAATCGTGACCCACTACAGACAGCGGTGGTGGCTGGGAGGACTCGCTGACAAATCTGGTGGGACATGTCCAGGGTTTTGCCATGGTGGCCGATGGCAGAGCCACCGCAGCCTTGATACAGCCCCCTTCGGTGCGATACCCCCGTGGCCACGGAGCACCAGTGCCCTCGGGCTGAGCGGAAAACTCAACAGCAGCGAGAGATCCTGCACAAGGGGAAGTTAATATCTAAATGTGATTTTTATCTCTGCTTCCTGGGTTGCAGATAAGGTCTCTCCAGGGCATATAGAATTTGAGACTGTGGTTTCTGGAGCTATAAATGTAACACCACTGTGTTTTCATTAGGTCTGAGGACAAATACGTTGACTGAAACCTTATCTCTTACATTACCCTAATGGCTTTAATGATACGAAGTCAGTAGGCTAAAAGAAGCGTACGAAGGGCGACCTAGCAGTGACGATGGGTTTTCTGCAGCTCAGATGCATCGTACCAGATAGCGCAACAACGCACAGCAAAGCAACAAACGTCCGAGTGCCGTGTTAACACAAAACACAAGCAAACCTTGCGCTTTATTTGCAGATTGGACGCTTTCCATCCCAGCACAATTACGTCAGATGTTAATTACTCAAAGCACATATTACATGGAGACTTATCTGTTTCAATGAACTGGCGTTGAACCGCAAGCTCCCCAGGGGCCTGGCTCGTCATGCCTCAGAGAGAAATATTTTGGGGTTTCTAAGTGAAAACCTGTAGCTGCTCCTCTCGCGGGGCTCTGCATGGGGCAGGGCTCAGGGTCACAAGTACAAGGACATGACAGGTGGTTCCAGTCGCACCCCACCGCAAGAACAGGGGTTGTCTAAGCCCTGCGGGAGCTCGGAGTGGCCTGGGGACCCTGGGGATCCCCAGCTTTGGCACAGCCTGGACTGCAACCCTGATCCCTTGGCAGGTGCTGAGCAAGGTTCACATGATTCTCAGTCATTTCCCTTAGCAGCTACCAGGTCCCCAAAGGACAGAGTGCATTTCTGGGGTGCCATTTTTCTGTGTTTCTTGAGAGCAAAGAACAGGGAATTCTTATTCTACAGGGAATTTAAGAAAACATTAGTTCCAAATCAGAATAAAACTATTTCAAAGGGTCGAAATGTCCTAACATCCACTGGTTCTGGGAGTTGGCTAATCTGGCTAACTTCGCCTGAATGATGTTTTGAAACCAAGATATTAAGAGTATTGTTATAGTAAAGTTTGCCAAATTAAGAGGATCCTTTCTTTCCTTACTGGGTGTACAACTCACATTAACCCATCTTAAGAAACGGTGGTTTATTTTTAATCAGCCATGACTTAAATCTGACCTGACCTGCAATTTGTATTGCTTTGGTCAGAATGAGCCCACCTCCTGTATCAGCAGTTCTCAAGCTGTGGTCCTCTGGTGGTCCTGTGGTGGTTGTGTCACCTTCCCAGAACTGAGGCTTGGCCAGAGATGATATATGGCAGCCTGGGATAAGTTTTGAGGGCTGGAAGTGGTCTATCAGCCCCCTAAAACTGGGGTTGCTATTGTAGGGTACTTCTGAACCAGCAGGAATCGTTTGATGGTACGTTCGCTCTCAAGGTGGATTGAGATGTGAGATGCAACAACGGTACAGTCCAGTATGGTACCAGGGAGTGTTATGGACCTGTCAGAGATGCTGAGAGGCAAATCCAGCCAAAGCGAGGAGCAATAAAGCATAGGTGCATCAAGAAAACACATACCGTGATGGCTTGGGGTTGCTCTTCTTTGTTCTGAGCTGGACTGTGGTTATTCTTTGCAAATACTTATGGTTTGATAAGCACACTGGAAAAAAAACCAGTTTTCTAGAAATATTTAAGGACCTTCCTCCTTCTATTTTAATATTTTTTTCAATGCCTCCTGTTGGTATCTCAGGTATTTCTTCTACGCTCAGCTGTTCTTAGTAAGCGTGCACAGAGAAACGTCACCGGGACTTACTTAGGAAACAGCCCTGCTAATTACTCCATCACATTTAGGAAAAAAAACCTGAGAAGTGATAAATTAATCATTAGCTTGAAAAGAAAGAGCCGTGTATATCCCACACGTTTCCATATAGGTGGGAAACACTTTTTTCCGTTTGGCTGGATAAACTATTAATAGAGTCGCCCAGCAATTTAAACATGCCCTTCGTTGCACAAACAAAGCCTATTTCTCAGAGATATAAAATACACATAAGAGCAAGGGGATACCAGGGGATTACGCTGCAAGTCTGCCGTGTTGGAGGGAGGCGGCTGCAACAACAAAGAGCAAATTCACGGCCGGGGTCCTGCCCCATATGAGGTCATTTTCTGTTGAAGTTGGGCTCATTAGTCTGGCTGGCTTGTTGATACACCTCGAAGTGCGGGTGACAAGTGTGACTGGGTTTGCTGAATTAGGCCTGCCCACCATGCCCGGCATGCAGAGATTCATCATTGTCTCTCTCTGGGAACAGGACCGTTAATTACACAAACTGCCCGAGCTGAATTTTCCAGCCGCGTGTCTCCGCGAGGTCATTTCTGTCCCAGAACCATCAGGTTTTGACAGCGGAGTGTTTAAACAACACGAGAGCAGTTTATTTGGGACAATAAGGGAGAGGGCCGGGTCACAGGACTTCATTAGGTAACTTCCTCTGCGTCGGAGGGGGTGGGTTTGGCCCCCAACCAAACCCCCGGCCACGGCTGCCTCTGCAGTCCTGCCCATCACCCTCCTCCTGCCGGAGCAATCCCGGGCTGCGTCTGGCCGTGGGGCTTCAGGGTGCGGGAGCTCTGGATGAGATGAGCATCACCACACCACCTTTTCCCCCAGTGTAAAATAGCCCAACCACGAGATCCCTTCCTTTTGATTTATTTTGTTAAGCAGAGTGGGGAAAAGTGTCACATCGTCTCTTGCCACCACGGGAACAGTGCTCTGATGAGGAAAATCGGTTGCTCCTCCCAGCGCTGCCTGCTCCAGCCCAAGAGTGGCTTTTGGGTGGCCACAGACAGTGTTTGATTCAGATAACCCATCCCAGAGGCCGCTGAATGCACCATTAGTTTTTCTCAGTTGAGTTTGGGGCTTGAGCAGTGAGGTACCTGGGTCTGGTTTTCAGAAGTCGCTTGAGATATTCAACCCAGTAAATCATTACATGCTCATTGCAGAAATGCTTCACCATGTGGTCATAGCAAGGAGTCACTGAAAAAACTTTTTTGCAATTTTTTTAAAAAGGCTTACTTGAATCCAGCTTTTTTTATTGGTAATTAGAGCTAGACCCCTGGGGCCGTAAGTGCTTATTTGTTTATTTATTTATTTACTAAGGCAGCATAATAAAGTAATTACATAGTTAGTAGTAAATTACTTAAAGAAGTGATCCTTGAATCTTAGGACAAGAAGTGGACCTTTGACTTCTCTGAGTGGGAAGGTATGATAAACCTTCTGATCCGGGCGGTTTCTATCCCAGCCAGGAGGTTGGGTCAATGCTGAGGAAGGAACGGACGTGGGGAAAGTCCAGTCCGAAGCAGGTGACAGCGTGGCATGGACAAGCAGATGTGGGGATGCAGCTGCGAGGATGCTCTGACTCCTCCAGCTCAGTGGCCTCCAGCTCCCGTGCCACTGAATCCACCCAGAGGTTTTTCACCTCCTGTTTTGGTTCAGACAGATATAAAAGTCTCTGTGACCCGCAGTGGATTTAGAGGTGCGCGTTAGCCAAAATCCAGGTCTTGAGCTCTGGGAGCAGCTGGTGCATGGCGTCTCTGCTCGGGTCGGTCCGCCTATCCCTTTGGTTTGCTGTCCACCGGCAGTGATGGATTACAGGACCCGGCCATTAACACAGCATTTTGGAGATGAAATATTAATAGTGTTTTCCACTTGTTGGTCTGGATTTTGTTTCTGCCCCGAGAGCAGGCAGAGCTTCCCATAGCGCCTGGCCTTCCCTTTGAAACCCCTGCTACAACGGGTCCGCCAAAGCCGGAGGGAGGATATTTCAAGCCCAGATTTTCCTGCTGCGCTGACAGGGTAGTGTTAGGAAACAACAGGCTGTGGCGTATGGATAGCATTGGGAAAAGGCTACACTTCATTTTACTCTAACCAGAAAGTTTGTTCACCCAGAAGCCCTTTTGGGGGAGCTACTTATTTTCTAATCTTGTGGTAATAATGAAATGATACGGGAGTCCAGGCATAATGAAGACAAACTGATTGCCTAATGCACTGAGCACAAAAGGAAGCGGAGAAGGGTTTCAGCAATGAGACAAAAAAAGAGTTTATTTTAAATAAAGATTACAAAAATAACCTACTGTCAAAGATGATGTGAAAACCATTAAATAGCAATTTAATGTAATTATAATCATGGGTGAGCTAAGGGCTATCCTACACAATTACAATCAATCTTTCTGTCTGGATGTGTTATCCTGAGCCCTTACTCCTGACTCCAGCCCCGCGTTCCCCCTGCAGAAATGCTTCGTTTAGAAAGCGGCTCCGTGACCGCCGAAGCCATCGAGACCGAGCGATACCCTTCCAGGGCTGATGGAGAAACCCACTCGGGCTCTGCCTTCCCCAACTGCGACAGCCCTTTTAACAGCCGCCACTGAAGTTAATAACCGAGCGTGGTACCTTACTGCTGCTGATTGCTATAAAGTGATGTCTCGCCGAACAAGTAGCAGATGGCACCATCATGCTTGGCTGTGTTGAAACTTTATGAGCTTGGTGGATCCTTATTTACTAAACTAGCAGAACTGTACATGCACCCGACACTTAAAAAAGAACGGCATCAATCAGCCAGACTGCGCCGTGCTCATCCACGCAACGTGCTTTTCTGCTCCAGAGAAATAACAAATAACATTTAAGAGAGAAAGGGAGTTCGAAAGTGTTTGCTTCAGGGGGCAAAGCCAGCTGTTGACCTGCAAAAGTGCCACCCAAAAGGGTGCTGGGAGAGCCTTCAGGCTGGGAATCGAAGGACTGTGTGAGTGCCCATAGGTGTTGGTGGGATCCTGCCCACCAAGGC
The DNA here is from genome assembly GCF_965183815.1 of Platalea leucorodia. Lineage (NCBI taxonomy): Eukaryota > Metazoa > Chordata > Aves > Pelecaniformes > Threskiornithidae > Platalea > Platalea leucorodia. Next base: position 49,763,077 of record NC_138831.1, read on the forward strand.
TTGCAGTGGCCTCGGCCAGGACCTGGCGTGGTAGGCACTGGTGTGTGGTACCCCGTGTCTTGCTGCAGCGTTTCCAGTCTGAAACAAAGGCTCCTCTGTCAGCGCTGAGCAAAGAACCCAAGAAAAAATAATAAAACTAATCTCAGTAATCTAGTTTAGCACTGGTTCGAAGGTTTCTGGAAGCATGGGAAGTTAATCAGAGAGACTAATTAATAGGACTGGGAGCTGCCCTCCATCGCTCAGCAGCAGTTTTGGCAATGCTGGACCGAAACGCCCGTCCTGGGGAGCTGGTGGGACCGTCCCAGCCCACCTGGCACAATTCGTGGCTCAACAAGGGCATGCTGTTCAGCTCTGGCTGCTGCCAACAGCGTTGGGCATGCCGGGAAGAGGTCATGTGCCTCTTGTTCCCATGAAAATCAATGTGAAGGGCCAACCATTTTCTCTTAGAATCATAGAATAGTTTGGGTTGGAAGGGACCTTTAAAGGCCATCTAGTCCAACCCCCCTGCAATGAGCGGGGACGTATTCCACTAGATCAACTCTTCTTGCTGATGGGTCTAAATGCGCTGGTCCCAGAGAGGTATACCCCTTCCCCGCAGCACCTGGAAATGCAAAGAGAAGCCAATGCTGGACCAGAAGGGGCAGTTGGATGTTTCTCCATGTCAGTTGGGTGTTTATTCATGTCTTGGTTGTTGTCTTCTTGTTTGTCCAGCACAGTTTCAAAGCATTTGCAGCTCTTTTAAGAAGTTTCTGTGCCTACATGGGACGCTTGTACCAAGCAGTTGATGAATCCCCCCACCACCACCATCGTGGATGTGGGTCGTTAATGACTTGTTCTGGGTTCACTGGCTCCTCAGCAGCATAAACTTGTTTGGGCACTGTTGTTAAATACAATATGTTCTCCGCCACTGAGTCTGCAGCCTCGCAGCAAGGCTGGCGCATCCCCGGAGCTTACTCCTGGCCCAAAGCATTCCTGCTGGAAAGGGAAGAAGTTAGTAAAGGGACTGGGACCAGCAAAGCAAACCTCGTATGTACCTTCTGTCCTGTGTGATGGGCATGCAGCCATGCTGGTACAGCAGCCGCGCAATCCATACCAGGCAGTCAGGGCATGTAAACGGTCCCCGTGATGATTTTGTTGTTTACGCTTCAGAGTCACTGAAGGGGAGTAATAGGATGGGAAAATCAATAAGGTTAGGCTGTCGTAAAATAGCACTAATGATCCTTAGTTTTACAAGTCTAGGACATCGTTTATATATGGGCTTCTCAGAGCATGGCCATCAAATGATTGCTATGAAGGCAACGGCGCACATGATAACCCTGGCCGTGTGCTGGAGCTCCCTGAAGGTCCCAGCTTTTGTTGAGGGATCACATCATGTTTCTTCTTCTTGGATGAATCATTGACTGCAGGAACCTGGCTGCCCCAAACCAGGTTTGCCAGCCAGGTTTGATTCTGCCAGCCGCAGAATCAGGTTTTAGCTGGCTTACCCATCACACCGGAGCATGGTAAGAGCGTCGCAAGGTGCCAGCACAGCAGCACTGCGCTCGCTGTGGGAGCGTCCCTAGGGATTTTAGGTCAATGTGAGTGATGCAAATGCCTCTGTCTCAGTTTCCCACCCCCAAGTGGGGCCTGGGAGTTGCTGCAAGTAAATGACAAGGAGTAAAATACTTTGACAAGACCCAACAATGGGTCTATGGGAAGCACAAAGGCTTCTGCTCAAGTAGCTCTGAGCAGCTTCTCCTGCCTCGTCCCAAGCTGAGGAACCCTTCCCAACCCTCCATGCTGGTAGTTTCCAGGTCGAGCCTAACCACAATGTTGTCTGGATCGCAAGAAAAGCCCCTTAAAAAAGAAAATTGAGCAAATGACAGCCAGGACCAAGGGGGAGATGTCCAGAACTGCTGTCAGCAGCGTCAGGGAGCTCATTTCATCTCCAGGCAAAGGGGGGCTGGGGATTAGCTTTGCGTAAAAGATTGTTCTGAGGGGGGAAAATTTACTAATTAATTTGATTTTCGTTTGGAAAAGGGGCGGTGATTTGAGAGCTGAAATTGCCTGATTATTGCCAGCACATAAATTTCTCCTAGAAATGTGTGTGCACTTTATCCTAATCATATTCAACTTCAGGCAATGAAAATACTTCTTGCTATTTGTTTTGGCTTCTCTTGCTGTTACAGCGTCTGCAAAAATATGTCATGCATGAAATGCTCCCCTATAGTTTGACAAGTTATTCCTTATGCTCGCTAATTTTTCATTAAGAAAAATGACAGAAACACCAGATACCCAGTAAGGTCTCCATAATAGCTGTGCATCAAGATTAAAGACTGAGAAGTGTGGGTCTGCTGGAATTGCTTCATCTCCGTTACTCTAATGCATTTGTTAAAAAGAAAGTCTCCCGACCCATTCCTGCACTTCTCGGCTACGACAGCTGGAATTTTGCCTCTGTAAAATATGCACGATAGGTTGTAATGTATAGTTTGTACAAGGCAAATCTGCTGGCAAGCCTGAGCTGTTACACGCGTGTTCGGCCAAAAACTGCCTCTAGCTGGCTCTGGGTGCTGCTGGTGGTTGAAGGGGGGCAATTAGTGTTATTATAGCAGAAAGTAGAGGTTCCAACCAAAACAAAGGGGTTGGTGGAGTAGGTAGTCTAGAAGAAGTGAGTACAGTCTCTGCCCCAGCTCCAAAGAACTCATGGGAAGGACATGCCCTGGGTGCAAGGGACCACAGGGTACCTGGGCAGGGTGCTTGGGGATGCGGAGCGGAGCGTTAGTCATGGTCCATGCCGATGCCTTAAGGAAGAGCAGGAGTGATGCTCTGGAGGTTAAATTCAAGGCTGAAGCCTCCACAGATACGTTCGCTAAATTCCTGTGAGACCTGGGAAGGTCTGAGATGGGCAGAGGCCCCAGTGCATTCATGAGAATGGTGGGGGTGAGAGGGAGGATTTAGGGATGCAAGGACCCCAGGAGCTGAGGCTGGAGAAACTGCTATGAGAAAGGAGGTCAGATGCTTTGAGTGCAATAAATGGTGCTTTTTACAATGAGCAGTGTTATAACCTGCTGGAAAAATGGCATCGAGTGGTGGCCATGTGGAGTTTGGTGCAGTGGTGGCAGAGAGCGAGGCAGGTCCGTCCCCAATCTGGGGTGCCTCTGCAGAAAGGGAATGCGCAGGAATGAGGTAACTGGTATTTTAGGGCATTTTTAAGGCCGTGTCATACATCTGCCTCCATATCCCTACCACCCTCTGCCTTGTCTTGCCAGCTTCCTAAAGCACAGGGAAATCTTTTATAAAATGCGTTAAATGGGACGTTAGAACTGAAGTGTGCAGCTTAACTGAGCAGTGTCTGATAGATGTTTTGAAGCTCCTGCAACAAGGCAGCAATAGGTGAGAAAATTGGTATTTAGGTACCCGAAGCAGCAATTTCCCCGCACAGATCAGCCTATGCCTTAATGCATTGGGCAAACTTGGAGATGCAGCTGCGGAGAGCCCGTGTACCGGCTTCCCGGCCTGCTTGTGAGAAAGGGGGTGAGGTTTTGCGCAGAGTCATTTACATGGTAATTAATAGCGTCTGTGCATGCGGAGGAGCGAGGGCGGGTGTCTCCCCGGGGAGCTGCCTCGTCCCAGCGTGCTCGCGGGGAGCCCTCGCCCCCGAGAGCGGGGAAGGAAGCGGAGCCCCTGAATAGCTTCATTTCCTCCAGGACTTTCCCAAACAGATGGGATAAAATTGCTATAAAAAAAGGAATCCCAAGACAGGAAAATATAATGAGCTATGGGCAAGAGGAAAAATAAATGCTGAGGGGTATTTATGCAGCATGGGGAGTAGATAGATCAAATCAGAAATTCCAATTAAGTCCATAATTTATTTCAACGGAAATAATAAAATTAGAGATGGGCCCAAGTGGTGAAATTCAGATTGAGATCCCGATCCAAACAGCGTGTTTGGGCTAGGTCCATGTCTAGCAATCTCCATCCTATCATAACAGACAGCACAGACCTGCACCCCGTGGCAGGCCCTCCAAAAGTTATGGTGGAACCTGGTTAGAGAAAGTAGCAGGCATGCAAAGGGCATCATAAATGGTAGATATTGTGAGACAGGATCATTGTTTTAAAATGCATAAATATCCCTCAGCATAAAATTTGCAAGAGGAAAGGAGACATGATGCCAAGACAACCGATATGCATTGAATAGAAGGAGAAGGGTTGGTTTCCTAATGCATTGATTAGAAAGAGAGGTATTTCTCAGGCCCAACAGCCGTTGCAGTCACTGCTGAAAAGTCCTGCTGGCAAAACTGAAAAATCCCCTTGGCCTTTCTCTTCTTTAATCTGGCAAACTGGACCGATGTGCCAGCAAAAGCAGGCGTGCATCCTTGCTAGGAAACCAAGGCAAATGCCAAAGAGAGTTTGGGAGGGACAGAGAAATGTATTTGAGGTTTTTTTCCTGTGTGTCCAGGTGCCTGCAGCCACAGGCATGGCTGGCACGTGGCTATGCTGGCACTGGTTTGTAATGGGAAGATGCAATTGTAAAGCTGCGGCCAAGGAGCTGCCGTGCTTGCTCCAGAATTGCCCTTCATGGCATTGGAATCACTGGGATTGGCGCAAACACAAACATTTCCCCAAGCTCGAAGAGGGGAAGGGGCTGGACAAATTTTTTGACCCGCCTAACAGCAAGTGACAGAATCTCTTGAAACACAACGGGGTGATGAAGACAGATCAGTGTCTTCAGCTTTCATGTTCCAGCAGCCCGTGGTGAGCCCGAGGAGGACGCAGCAGTAATCAATCATCTGCAAAGTGCGTGAACCGGAGCTCCCTCTGCCTTGAGTCCCCATCAAGAAATAGCACATAACACCCTGCCCAAACGGCCCTGATGAAGCAAGTGGGAATTAGCACTGGGGAATGGCCAGGACAAAGAATGAGCAGTTCCCCTTTCACATGGTTTGGCTCACGATGCGAGGAATGAAAAGGCTGGTAAAAGCCACTGCAGATTTATAAAAGGATGAGCGCGCAGCATTTTTAATCTCATTTCAGCAACACGCCGTGTTGCAAGTGGTTACTTATTATAAAAAAAATTCTCAGTGCTTGACCTGAAATTACTCTGGGTTTGGTGCACGGCTCAGCTCTGTCACTGTTGTGGGTAGCGTCCTGGGAGGGTCTGGGCAGTGGCCGCGGTGGCACGCAGCCTGTCCCAGCACCCTGCACGTGGGGTCGTGACTGGGACGTCCCCACTGCCTTTGAGTTAACACTCATACTGGTACCGCTGACATGGGAGTTTTGAGGAATTACAAGGGAAAAGCCTCATTTTTTTCTGTAAAAGAGTGACCTGAATGAGTGTCATTTGGTGGCTGCCTGTGCAGCTTGCATTAATAATAATAATAATAATAATAATAATAATAATAATAATAATAATAATAGGTAGGAAGGAATGCGTCCATATGATTTCTTTCTGCCTGGGTCGCTCCCCAAGCATCCTTCCTTGGGTGTGGGTTATGATGCCGTCTGAGATCCTCATCCCATGAGCATGATCCCTGCGTGTTGAGCAGATGGGGTAGAGGGATCCCACCGCTGCAGATGCAACCAGGGTCACCGAAGCATCAACGGTAGCAACCGAAGCTCTTCGGCAGGCCAGGAGGTTAACCCCGCGCAGCCGCCCCTGCCCGCGCTGCCGCGCCAGCTGCTGGGCTTTTGTTTCAAAGCCTCGCACCTCCGTGGGAGACCGCTGTTAGCATTTCGGTTTAGCCTTCCAAGTGCTATATGTCCACAGCACTTGTGAGTCATGTTTTCCACCCCCTATTATTTAACACAGCGCTTTCAGCCAACATATTTTATGGACCGAAGTCGTCGTGATTAGAAATGTATGTTTTCAATAATGACAATGTACTTTCCTTCCCTCCACCCCATTCAAACCCTCAATTTACAAAACGGAGAAAAGTATTTTAAACATGTAGATCAAAATTACACACCAGCTTAAATGTGTCACTTTTTGGCACAGACATCTCATTTCTCAGCCAAGACTTGCAACTAAGATTTCTGCTCCTCTATTTTATTGATTTCTTTTTTTCTTTCCAAGAGCACAGTCAGTTAACAAAAAAAAAAAAAAAAATTAACCCCTAAGCAACTGCTCCATCTGCTTCCTTGGGGCGTGGGTTTTGTGCTAATCCACAGTGTTTTCCAATACCATGGTGGCTCATGTGAAGTTTCTCAGCTGCTCCAAATTGTCTCAGGTCCTTCACCTTTGGCTGAGACCAGCTGATGGCTCCACCTGAGGTGTCCTGCAGCAGCCATGAGTTTTTCCAGGTGCAAATATGGGTTTCTTAAATAGAAAGCTCTGAATCCTCTGTAAATAGAGGCTAATTTATATCCTAGCATCTCGTTTCAAAGGGCCTCTGAGTTTCTCAGATGTTGTAGCCTTTAATGCACTGTGTAATTAAAAGAGGGATCATAGATGCAAACATGAATGGCTCATTTGCAGCTGGAAAAAAAAAAAAAAGAGAATATGAAAAGCTTGTTGGCTGCACCTGCGCTGTATTTGTGCAAGGCTTGTAACGGGAAGATCCCGTCGGGCAAAGTGGGTTGAGATGTTGAGGTTGGAGATGGAGTACATTCAGTGACCTGCTGCACAGAGAACATTTTGTCTCCTGGCACGTGCAGTATAAAACACAACCCTATTGTGCAGTTTAGGGTTTTTCCAGGCTTCTCTGCTGTATTTTGAACTCTGTGGCCTCGGGTAATAAATACATGTACACACACGCCCACATTCATCGTTATCCCAGACTAGGAATTAACCAAAACAGAGAAAGCGTGTCCTTGGTTGAGTTCAGTTACCAAAGCTGCACTGGAGCAGCCAGGTTAAACCCAAGCAAGGGCTTTGAGCAGCAGAAATAAAGGGGACAGCGTGTGGCCTCGGGGCTTTGCGTCTCTGGGTGGCTGCAGGGCATGGTTTGGGGATGCCTGGGAGTACGGGGTTTGTCCCCTGCACCTGCCTGATGCCAGCAGCAGCAGAGCTTAGCTGCCCTTTCGCAGCGCACCTGGAGACGAGCATCACGGCGGTCCTCACCCTGCAAAGCAGCAAGCAAATCTCCGCTTCCCCATCCCGGCGGTGACAGCTGCACACGCTTCCCAGGCTGATGCTATATGACAGGTCTGATGTGAGCAAGGGTTTTCATTTACACTGTGTAGCAGTTAGCAACAGATGGAACCATAAGATCAATATATAGTCCAAATAATTAAGAATCGAGTTTTTAATTGTGCCTTTTCAACAAGCATTTCAAATGCTTCTTAAATCAGCCGTGCGGTTGTTGATAAAGGGAACAGTTGCAATACATTTCTTTTTGAGAGACGCATTGAAACCGCGAAGAGACTGATCCAAACAAGACAAGTGAGTGCCTTGTGTTTGTGAAAGATCTTTGGCAGCTCTGGGGGGGGGTCACTGCAAACCATCGCTGTGTGGATGGGTTGTGATACCCAAGAGATTAACCTGACAGGTAAAGTGAAGCACAATTGATTTTATCCTTCTGAAGGCTTTGGGCTTTATCTTTCCAAATGCTATGCTTTCAAATGAACCAAACTGTTTTAAACTCTCACAGCTCCCGCGTCAGTTCAACGTTGTGGCATTTGGGTAAACTGAGGCACAGAGGTCCTATGGGCCAGGCTATCTCGGGGGGAGCAGGAGTACTGAGCTCTCCTTGCTTCTTTTTCCTTTGCTCAAGCGTTTGACCCAGTAGGACTAAAATCCTTCCCAAAAGCGATGTTATCTAGCAGTGTTACAGGAGAGTATGATCCGAGCAGCCTGTGTTTAAACTCAGATGAACTGGATGTTCCCTAACATCAGCGTTCTCGCTTGAAAAGCTGAAATGAAAGATTTTGCATCCTTTGGAAAAATAATCCTATTTGGCTATTCTTTTAGGCATTTAACCAAAGTAACTGGCTGAAAACCAAACGTCATCAACCAATGGCTTGGAAGCTGTCCTGTCGCCCTTCCCCAAGCTCACAGCAGGATGCTCAGCTAGGCACCGTCCTCGCCTGTCGCTGGGAAGGGGCTGTGCCCACCCAACCGCAAGCAGCCCAGTGCCAGTGCTTGCGTGGGTGGGGGGAAAGATGCTTTATTGGGGAAGGCTGGGAAAATGTTCCCCCCTGGCCGTGGGACCATTGGTCTCCAGCAGCCTTCTGCATGGTGCCGCACCGATGCTGCACATGCGTGCACTAAAGGCTTTGATTTGGGGAGCTGTACCCCAGCTTCCCACCAGTGCGGGATGGACCTTGGGGCTCTCCTGAGATGAGCTGGGCATGGGCATGATGGTTCGCAGAGCCCGGGGCGCTGGGGGACATGCTGCAGCTCTGGGCTGCCTTGGCAAACGCAGGGGGACATGAAGCTGTGCCCCCCAACATTGTGTATTTTTGACTGTATCTTAGAAGGCTATTTGGTATTTTGCTTGTTCTATGGGGTTTTGGCTCCATAGCAAGGTGCTTTTAGGTTGTTTCCATTCACTAATGTCGTTTTGGGAGGTCATTTGTTTCTCCTCTGGTTGGAACAGAAAATAAAGCCACATCCAGATATGGCCAAGTGCCAGGAGGAGCCTACACAGGTGAAGCCGCCAGGATTTGCCGCTGGCCTCATGGGTCCGGTCCCCCGGGAACCTCGGCCGTCCCATCTGAACAGGCTCGGCCCCGGGTTCAGCCCTGCCCCACAGCGTGGGTGCTCACAGATTTGGGGGACAGTGCCACGGCAGCGGGCAATAAGGGGGGGATCAAGGGAAGCATCCAAGCTCCACCATCCCCAGCATCTACCGGCACAAGTCGGACCACGAACGCTTCCTGCGCATGGTTACTCCCCAGCTTAATTTATATTAAATACGGCCACATCATTCAAACAATCTCCACGCTCTTCTGTTTGTGCAGGTAATGATGATATAGACTCATTTATGCAAGATTATCCTTTTATCACATTTCCAGACTCATTTATGAGGCTCATGTTTTCCCCCCAAGGGCATCATCAAGTGAGTTAAGTTGTACTATTTGCCTCCCGCAGTGAACTGGCAGGAGCCTACTTCATTGACTGATGAGGGCTGCTGCCTTCGCCAAATAGGGTCTGTGTGATGGATATTTTACTTGTGAATATTATAGCTGGAAATTAGCATGTTTATTGAGGTAGAATGCGTTTGTTTACATTCTGCTACCCATGGTATTACCTTTTATGACCTGAGTTATTTAGCTGAAGATAAGCATAAGTGCTCCCCATCTGGGGGAGGGGAGAGAGGAAATAAAAAAAAAATTAATGAACTACTAGATATCAAATTATGCCGTAAGTAAGTGACAGTGATGCCTCTCTGGGAGCTGCCCCGATCCCCTCACCTGGGCTGGACCGGCTCAAGCACAGAGGGGTGGGAGGGAGGGACTTGGCTCAGTTTTACCTATAGTTTTACCTATTTTTGCCTATCAAGAAAGAGGCTTTCCAGGGAGGAAAGCATCCCATCTCACTTGAAGCATCCAACAGCAATTGGATACCCCGTAGTGGGGATGGTGGAAGAGCTCAGGGTCTCAGCCCACCCCCCAGAGCAGCCCCTCCAGTCCTCCCCTTTCCAGGTTCATTCACCATCCCATGGCCTTGGCTACACGATGAGAGCCAGGGCGCAGCCAGGCTAAAGGATTAGGAGAAGACCAATTAATTCTATATTCCTAAGGCGGCGGCAGCTAAATGAACCATTCCCAATTGTTAAAAGGTGAAAAAAAAATTTAAACCTCAGGTTGCAAAGCCACCTGGCATGGTTTTCAGCATTACAGGAGTGTGCACAGCACAGCGCGGTGGGTTCCTGCCATGCCTTGAGCCATGGGCAGGTAGATGCTGTCTTTCCCCATTTGTTTCTATTTTTCATTTTCTCACGGATGCCATCCATCCTTTTTGGTATCGCCTTCCTCCGCAAGGTCTGGCCAGCATGCGGGCTCAGACTCCCGTTGCCTCCATGACACGTGGTTGCTCCTCCATGGTGACGATGCCAATTCATTGACGAGTGACAAGTTCCCATGGGACGCTTGGGGCTGGAGGGAGCCTGACCAGCACGTTTCAGAAGGGTCATGCTTTCCTCAACCAAGGAAAGCTCTGGCCTATGAGATAATACATAAAGTGACCCTGATTGTGTGAAATTTTCCTAAAAAAGTCATTCCTTGCCTACTTAAAATGATGACGATACATTCATTATGTGAATTACCTGGACACAGAGCTGACTGCAGCCCAGCCCAGCAGTCAGTAGGGTCTGGAAGAGTGCATTCCCAAACCCTACAAAATGGATGTTGTGAAACGTACTGAAATCTGTATGTCAGATTCTTGGGAAGACAGGCGTGTTCTCTCCATATTCAGAAATGCCTGCCTGGAGTAGGGAATTTGCATGGGCAAATAGGGGACTGGGTGTGGGACTGGGCACCCTGCTGCTGGGCAGGAGGTGTTTGTGGAATTCCAGACGAAGCCTGTCCTGCAGCCTGCGTCAAGATTTAATTTCATTTTAAAAGGTGCCTGCCAAGTTCTCTTTTACTTGGTGCACGTCTGCAGACAAAAACGTGTTTTATATCAAGTCAAAGAAATGCTCTTTTTCACTTTCAGCAAAATTTGGCTCTAATTTTTATGGTCTTTAAATGTATATTATCACGTGTGAGCAAAAGAGGAGGGAACTAGTGTCACGTCAGCTAGAGAGCAAAGAGGAGGCTTCAATGATGGGCAGGGTCAGTGCCAAAGCTCCCGCTGTGCTGGCTCACGAGCTGCGTCGGACGAACGGGGACCAGGAACTTCTCCTGCTCCCCCAGAGTCCCACGAGCCTTTCCCTGGGCTGCCCTGGTCTGTGCGTTGGGACTGAACTCATACCCCCTTCCCATCTCTGTTCACCAGTGTCCACGGGCCCCTGTGTATCCGTGACGCAGTGGCCTCAGAGGACTTGCAGCTGGCACCGGCAATGCCGCCGCTTTATCTGCAAGAAGTGACGCCTTCGGAGAGCAGCGATAGCTTTACCCCATCAGTATCTGCCTATCTTGCTTTGCTTACCATGTTAATTTGTTGCTGCGTGACTCTCCAGGGTGAAATGGAGACAAATATGACTTCACTGTTACAATAACTAGTAATAAAAATTATGATTGCCAATATCTGGGAGGCACGCACTTGTGAATCGTAAGATGAAGTGAATTAACAGCTTGAAAAATTGTTGGCCCTGGTAGAAAGCAAAGCTGTAAATGTTGGGATTATTTCCCCTGCGACCCTGCTGTCAGCAGGGGATGGTGCAAGCGGGGATGTTCTCCAGCCCCCACAAGAAATCATTTCCCCTTTCCCTCGGCTGTGTAAAGCCCTTTGTCACGGGCGTCCGTGGGGCTTGGTTGGAGTGTTTAATATCTGGCAAATGTGGACACGTTATGCACAGACGGCTGTGGGTGTGTAAATCTGCTTTCACGGGTCGGGTCTGGGAGCATCCCTGGGGCACACACGCGTGACAGCAGCCGTGATGGTTTTGTACCCATGAAGTCATTTCTTCCCGACTTCTTCCCCAACCATTTGGCCAAAACCTGATGATTTATCCTGCTTCTGTGCCTCTTCCTGCTCTCCAAAAGAGCTCTTGATGCTCTCATTATCCACATTGACTTCCTCTCCTCATCCTGCTTTTAGCCTTAAAGATATCATGATGTAATAAATTCTTGGGGCTAATTGTGCATTATGTAGCAAATATTCAAAGCGAACAGTTTGCCCAATGGGCTAAAATACATTTGCATGAAGTGTTCATTGAGCAATTATGAATAACCTACAAGTTTTTAAAACAGCCTTTTTGTGGATAATTTGAATGTTTGCTGCAAAGTGCAGCATTTGCTGAATTAATGAGTCATTACAGATATTTCACTGAGCTCTGGTGGCACTGCCTGCTGCTGCATGAAGGGGTTTTTTTCTTCCGTTGCACCTGTACCATTTCGACGACATGCAATGCTTAATTTCTGCAAATTACTCCTACTAGAGCAATATGAAATACAACTAACTTGGGGGAAGGAGAGGTATACTTTAATTAAATCATCTTGCAATTAGTCCTTGAGTGATGAGGTAAGGTGTTTTATCTCTGTGCAAGTGGTACCAAACCACCGAGGAGATGCACAGGGAGGGAATTCTGGAATTGGACATCATAATCAGATGAGTTGTTCAACAATTTGAGATTTCTTAAAAGCAGCCAGCCAGCTATTTGGGGGTTACTTTTGCTGGTTGCTTGGGACCATCCATATTTACAGCATTAGAAAACCTGATTCAATTAAAATTAGGGTTTTTTGGAAGTGCGTTTGGGCCCTAAGGACTATGGCAAAATACACAGACATATTAAAACATGCCATCGATCAGGTATTTTGTGATGAGGAAGATGCACAACATTGCGTCCCCTGTGTATAGATACTGGATTTGGTCTTTTGAGACCTCTTTCTCAGCTGTGGAACTCTGGCTCTGCTCCTCTGCTCTCCGCAGCACTTTTGGAGAGCGTTACTCGGGGAGCGCAGAGTGAGAGACTATTAGCCATTCGCACCACATGTGGGTGTGATGGTCCCGTTTGTCCCTTCCATGGTGACACTTGCACCCTCAGAAGTCAGAGATGCAGGCACCTTCCGAAATATCTCCAAGGTGGGATAGAGATTTCACCATTCATTTCCCTTTGGATTCTTTGCTGGAGAAGGAGATGAACGGCTGAATGCTTCTGAATATATAACTCCCCCAGGAGCATTTAGCATGGTGTAAAGTTTTCTTAATGATTTATTGTCCCTAGTGTTTTAGACAGACAAAATATGTTTGCAGTCTGTCCTGCCTGACACTGAAAACCTGGGCTGGCGTATTGAGCCCTCCAAAAGAGAAGAACGTCTTGTTTGGAGACATCTAAGAGCCTCCCGGGAAGCAAACATGAACTCCTCTGTGTCTCTGGTCTAAGTGTACATCGCAGTTTGTGCAACCCAGGACCAAGCCCCATGTGCTCCTGTAGCACAGCAGAGTCATTATTTATATTTGAGCCCAAGAGACGTCTTGTATGCAAGCACTGCACCAACCTCCGTTATCTGAGCATCGGACCGAGTTCAGTCGAGGTCCAAGAAGTCCGTTTCATTGACTCTGGCAATTGCTCGGTCAGGCTTTTAATGCAGACGGAGTCATTCTTCGGCTGTCAGGTCGTGCTCAGGGAAACTTGGTTTCAAGGAGGGGAGCAGGCAGAGGCACTGGGGAGATCCTGTCCCAAATTGAAGAGCAAGTGTTAAACAAGGGCAGGTGCAGGGCAAACCCACCCTTCAGACCGCTATTGTCCAGCTTAAAAAAAAATGCATTTAGTAAAAAAAAAAAACCCTAAGTGCAGTTTAGTAGCAGGATTTGGAATAAAATCATCAAAAGCAAGGAAATTCAAAGTGGCAGCAGCAATTTCTCCCTCTCCTCAGGTCCAACAGATCTGAGTATTACAAGAACCAGTGGGATGCAGTCCAGGGGCCTGCGCAGGGGTAGTTTCATGCAAAATGTCATTTCTTTGAAGTTTAGAAAACTGCATATATAGTAATATAATATCAGGGTCATCTCCCCTGTGAAGGTAATCAGTAGCGTGTTCATGAGTACATATATACGTACAATGGAGACAACAATAAGCAAAGAGCCCGGCTTGAATTTAGATTTTTGGCTTGTGTTAGGTTGCATAACAGCCTCAATGTTACTTAAATGTAGGTGTTTTGTGTGTGGGTGCACGCACGTATGTGTATATGTGCATTAATAGCAATTTGTGATAGATGCCTTCGGGGCCCACACATTCAATAAGAAAAAAGGAGTTTTTATGGGAGATAACATAACTGTTTGCAATTTGGCTATTCATTGTATCTTTGGCATTTTATGTACTGCATTAGCTGAGGCAATTTCATGCATATGGATATAATGCATTAAGTAGAAGCATTTAAATATAGTGAAACTAATTTTATGATGATTAGTTGAAGGAAAACATTGCATTCGTATCATCTATATAGGAGCCAATTTGCATGAAAATGCCCAAAGTTGCTATGCCAACATTTTCTGTGTTGTCGGTCGGGGTCGTCTCTGTGTCAAGACTTTGTATTAAAAATCGGTCTCCAGTGCCCGTGTCTTTTAATTCATTGCAAGCTGTAGGCCATTTGCTCACAAAGCGCTTGCAGTAAAACAAATGAATAGCTAAAATACTCATTTGCATGATTCCCATTTGAAAACGATTCCCCTGAAATTAAGGAAGCGTGTTACTCGGTTGTGAAGATGGATGGGCAGATGAGCCATGCAATTAATATTTTTCGGCATTCTCTTTTAAAGCCCTCCTAAGACTAAAAGCAACACATGCTGCCTTCCAGACAAATTGGGTCCCGCAACAGTTCCAGGGCTGCCATGGCAGCAGCTTGTTCCCACTCTCTCCCCTTTATTGTCTCACTTACATTATGCAGTAATTAAAACTATTTACCATTCCTACTTATCTGCCATCTGCTGCCATTGAAGTTTCCTCTTCTTTATAAAGCCATCTTAAGCAGCAACAAGAAAAGGAACAGATTCAAGGACAAGCGTGGGGGGGGGGAGGGAAATTCTCCTGCTTTTTATTAATAGGTAGCAGACCAGGACGAGGGTTGAGTATTATAAACGACTGGGTACTTGCGTGTAGCGTGTCGTTTACATCCTGGCCTCCATGATAAGAAGAGCTTTTTCTGGAGCAAACGTGGGCACATGGTAGAGGGAAACAGATACAGCAGATGTATGTGGTGCTATAGGCGCAGCGGTGGGATGCTCCTCTGTTTACACCAGGGTAAGCGGGAAGAAGGATGGTGCTGATGGTTTCATTCACTCCTCAGTCGAGTCAGGGGGAGTGAATGAAAGATTTTGATTTGAATGGACGCTGGCTTCGAAGCAGAGATGATTTTTAACAGATCCTTGAATGGGACCTCGTTTCGTGCTGGATGAAACCCTGTAGGATGCACTAATTGCAGTCAGGCCTGGACGTTAGGCAGCAGCAGCAGCACTTGCTGTCAATACGTCGGAGAAACGGGGATTAAAATACCCAGACATCTCCAGGCGAACAACGGTGCTTGGAGGTCTTACTATGGAAAATATGGTTAGTGCTCGTGGCCTGACGAGTGCTTAAATCATCCTCGGTGCTGGCGGGACGGGAAGCAATGACAGCCAGGTAAACGGAGCCTGCGGGAGACTCCGGAGAGCCCAGCCCCGAAGGCAGATTTAGGGAGGGTAAGACGTACCCCAGCAGGGCTGTTATACAGTCAAATGGGCCAATAAAACAGCTCCCAGTGTGCTGTCGGTAATAAAAAGTGAAGAAGCCGGCAATTACTGTCGCCCTCATCGCATAACTCATGCTCCATATTATTTACAGTGACTCTAAAATTTAAAAAATCCAGTTAGCTTAATTGCTTTTCCCCCTGCATGGATGTCAGCAAGAGAGGGCGGCGCGAGCCGACTGCTCCGGCTGCGAAACCCACGGACGGCTCCCGGGGCCCGGCTCGCCCGGCACTGGGTCTGGATGGGGTAGTCGATAGCAATCCACAGAAACATCTAACTTTGCTGGGTAACTGCTAAAAAGCAGTTTTGGCAGTATATTCTCCTTTATTAAACCTCTGGCAGTCTGAGTTACTGCTGCGTAAACCCAGCCATGGCACGGAGGACTCTGGCTGAGTTGGTTTTCTTCTTAGAAAGCCATGGCAGTTTCATTACTTTTCCATCGTTCGACTACAATTGATTTTCTCAGTATTAATTTTTTTTCTTTTTTTACAAACACTCAGTTCTGTATTTCAACTATTTTTCGTGAGAGTCTGTGTTTTTGCCACCATCTCCTGGCCTGAGTAAGAAGTCAAGGAAAAGAAAGATGAGAAAATGTTTAGTTCTGGGTTTGGGTGGGTTTTTTTTAAACCCCGAGTGTTAAACATCGGTGATACTGGTGTAAAGCATCATCCAAAAAACTCTGGCAGAAATATTCCCAAATCTATAAAAACATGCAACATGGAGAAAATTAGATGTTCGTATTACAAACAATGCTGGCGAAGAGCTGGCCGTTCACTGGGGTGGCTTATTCAGTTTTACAGATATTTCATTCTCCCCACATCTGGAA
Source organism: Platalea leucorodia (assembly GCF_965183815.1). Taxonomy (NCBI): domain Eukaryota; kingdom Metazoa; phylum Chordata; class Aves; order Pelecaniformes; family Threskiornithidae; genus Platalea; species Platalea leucorodia. The sequence continues at coordinate 49,779,153 of NC_138831.1, forward strand.
GGATTTAACGGTTAGGTGAGAAACAGCATCCAGTTTTTCAGCACTTTGTGCGATTTCTCAAATACAGTGGAAAGCCTCATGTTCAAAACGACAGTCATTTTCCAATCCATTAAATTCCTTTGTTAACGTGCAAATACTTTTCATTCCTTCCGAAGTACAGTAGAGCAGGCATTGTTGCACCAAATTATTTACAGACACACAGCTGAAACCTAAAAACACAGGGCTCTTTCTAGTCTTTTTTTGGTAACCGTAGCGGGCTTCTCCCCAGATCAAACGCCCCTCAAACTCAGGGAGATTGGAGCATCTCACATGCATCCGAGTCCATCCCAGCAGGACGGGACCACCCTGCTCTCCCCATCGTGTTGTTTCTGCATAGTGCAGAAACCTCATCCAGACACGGCTGGTGTCAGTAGGAGGCAATGTGGCCCCAGAGCAGCATAATCAGCTTTTTGCTTGGTGCCGGGCTCCTCCTTGCAACCTCCCAGCAGCCGTGGTGTAGTTGGGTTCTTAAGAGGTGCCCAGCCGTTGTCGCCCCTTGAATGAAGCATCTCCTTCAGCACCAGAAAACTATCAAATATTCCCTTCATCCAAGCCAAAAAACTGGCTGAATCTTCTTTATGCCATACAGCATTCCCATCCCTTTTAGTAAATGATTTTGCATCACAACCCAGCAAAAAAATTACCATACAGATCCCATTTAAAGCAAGGGGGGAAAAAAAACCGTAAAAGGAAATATTTTAGGTAGGAGTTGAACAGCAAATGCTTTTTGGTCTCTGTGGGGAGTAATGATCCACAACAAGGACACAATTCTATATGCATGTAATATTATCACGTGCTTCAAAAAGCTTTTAAATCACATAAATGCAGTTATGGACCATTGTACAAAATAAACATTCCACTTGTGCTTAGGCTGTTCTTAGTTCTTTGATCTAAAGTGATGCTTGCAGATTTTATTGCTTTGTAAATTAAAGCGGCTTTGATTTGATTGAACTAAATTAATAAGACTTCTGCCTTGTTGCAAGATAACGGCTACAGTGTATTTTCGCTGCGCTGCACATAAGAAAACTGCAGTCTGTAACAATTCCACTGAAGCTTCATGGAGGATTTCAATACCTGTTTTAATTAAAACAAAAGCCTATGTAGCACTAATGTGTTCCTTAAAGAGCAAAAACTTAAAGTGGCTTTTTAAATCTATTTTAATATGTCTTAAGGACTAGAAGATAAATGGTAGGAGAACTAGGCTCTGACAAGGTATTTTTTCTCTGCCTTTTGAATTTTCTTCTTGCACGTCCAAGGCATGTCTTGAATATTCTTGTAGCATGTCCAATGCATGTCTCCTTTTAAACAATAAATCGTCACATGGAAAAGCGAGCAGTTTTCAGGTGTCCTCTCAGGTGCTGACCGACGGCAGAGCTTCCAACCCAGCCTCAAGGACCACAGAAATCACCCACGTCCGTGGGCAGAGCCGGTGATGTGCTCATCCCCACCCGGCGCAGGGGCAGCCCACGACCACCCCGGCAGGGAGCCATCGTCAGGTCGGCTCCGACCGCCCCGGCAAGGTCCTCAGCCCACGTTGGCCAACGCGCAATTACGCTTTTCTAGCAAATACCTCATCTGTGGGTCTTTTTAGCTACGGGACTGAGGGTGTCTGTGCATTGCTAGAAAAAGGGGGAGCTCCATCCAAACTCACAGCGCAGTAACCATCTTTTAGATACCCTGAAGAGTAGCACCCTCGCAGCAGCTCACAGCAAGGCCCGTGACATGGGCAATCGTGGGCTGGGGCTGTTTTAAACCTGCTGATGATTTTAAGCAAGCTGCTTGCTGCCTGTGGGTCTCATTGGTTTTTTTTCCCCTCGTGCAAACTCGGAAAGTTTGAAAACAGCAATGTTTTTTGCTTAATTCCATTTACCAAAAATCCTTAAACAAAAGCAGCTCTTTGAAATCTGTAACAATAAAAAAAAGCAAGTGCCAAAAAAATGGAGCTGCCTCATGCTGACAGCAGGGGCACCACGGGAGGAGCGGGGAACGGCTTCCGACAGGGAAACACGGGGGGCACGGGGGCTGTGCCCCACCACCCACACCTCGCCGGGGGTGGCCAGGGCATCCCTGCGGCCGGTGGGTCCCAGGACATGTCCGCAGCTGGGGGACCTTGAGCTACAGCTCTCCCTGCACATCTCCAGAATGGAAACAGCCAAGGGAAGTGTAGGAGCAAGGTCTCCCTCAAAACCTCCACGCTCGCGTCCCTCCGGTCCCTGGTTCAATGCTGCCGCGCAAAGCGGAGCCCTGGTGCGGTGCTGAAGCTACACCGGTGTTTCTGCCCTGGCCGAGGGGGGATCTGGGTGATGCAGGACAGCAGCCCTTGTTTGCATCTGCTGCATGTCTTGCAGTTTTCTCCTTCAAATAGAAAAAAAAAAAAAATCTTTTGCATGCAGGCACTGGAGTTGAGAGATCAGCACATACATCAAAGGGACGGTGCTTGCTCATTGACTGCCGCGTGCTTGTGGGCTCCATCCGTTTTGTCCCAGAAGCTCAGATCCATCCGCTTCTCCCTCCTTCACCACGACGGTGGATTCACCCCATAAAATAGTGCCGGGAGGTTTTGGGATGCTTCCCCGTTGCCTCGCTAACCGGGTCAGCAGGACAGAGCTGCTAACCCAACCTTTGCATGGGCAGGTGACCCACGGTCCTGTTGCTGAGACCCGGCTCAGCATCCCGGCCCCCGACACGCCGCCCATCTCCGCTGCGAGCTCAGTAGCAGGATGAAAAAATCCCCCCAGGCTCGTCTCCCCCAGCAGCAGCCCCTGCTCCCCATCCTTCCCCTCCTTCTTACCCTTTTCATAAATAATTTTAATATAGTACAGAGTGGCTCAAAACAGGAAACTCTGCTGTTTTAGTTTGGTCTGGAGTCAATTTTCCTAATCCCTGCGGTGGAGTTGCTAAGTTACCCTATCCCAGGGCCCTCGCTGCTGTTTTCATGTGGAAAAAAAAAATTAAAAAAAAAAATCTGTTCTTCACTAAAGTACTGGAGTTTGAAAAAGCCGTGGCTCATTACTGTGTGAAAGGTCCAGCACGCCCAGCATTTACAGAGTTGTCATTTAGAAATCGCATTTACCGCAGCTGAAATCCGGCCAGCGAAAAGCAAAGTCTTCGCCGGCTTCGCCGAGGTCAGGCGGGTCAGACATGAGATGAAATGAAAGACAAACAGTGGCCGTGGAAAGCTTTCACTGCCATCTCCTCCGGCGTAATGAGTCCTGGCTGCGCGCTTGGACAGAGGCCAAACATTCATTTACCACAAATCTTCTGTAAATGATTACATTACCTTACATTAGTTTCTGTAGTACCCCCAACTGTTCCTTCCAAAGCAAGTTAAGCAGAAGGAAAGCTGCCACTTCCCTGTAATTATTCTCCCTCGGCCAGCGGGACGCGGTCCTCCCGTCCCTTCTGCCCGGAGGTGCGGGATGGAGGGGGGACAAACCTGCCTTCCCGCAGTGGCTCGTTGGATGCTGTCACCTCGGATGAAGGGACGGTGGTACCCGTCATGGACCGGGGAGGGTGAAGAGCACGGATGCGGATGGAAGCACAGAAGCTCCCCCAAACTGCAGCTGGGGATGGAAGCAGATGCCCGGCGTTGCTTCACGCCCATGGGTGATGGTTTGCACTTTTGCTCCTGGGTGTCGTCTTTGCTGCTGGAGGTCTGTTGGGTTGAAGTTTGGACCTCAGCAAGTGTGACCTTGGCTCACACCAAGGGAGACCGTGGTGTTTCTGAACCCCTGCGGTCCAAGCAGGGTGTAAAACCGGTGCTTTGAATCAGGTAACTCTCTGGCTTGCAAGCTCCAAGTCTAGTGTTATCCCAAGGTGCAAGATCTGGATGTTTTAGAGAGACCTTGTATCTCCCCAAGCAATTCCTCTTTTCTCCCACTCTACCTCCTACTTTCCCTGACCCAGACGAAGGCTAAAGCAAAAATACTCAACATAGTCCCTCATCTTTATCCACACTGATATCCCCAGCACTCTCGGCTGCTGTACCCATTTGTTGAAGCTGCATTTGACTTCTGGGGGCTACTTTATAAAGTTCAGCCATATGCACGTGGGTGATGAAAGAACAACCGAGCCGTTATAGCCTGGTGTAAACTCACAGTCTGCTGGTGTGAACTAGTTTTCCTAGATGGGAGTGACAACCACACAGTGATATCTCCCCTCTCCAGTGCTCCTCAGATGACAAATTCCTGTGGCTTGCAATATGGGGCCAGTTTATTTATTTTTCCCAGTCCTACATGTGCAGCCCATGTTGCAGAGAGCAGAGGGATCCCTATCCCGACGGCTTTCCATTTCTCCGAGGCACAGGAAATAGCATCGCTTCGCCGGCCAAGACTTACGGTTACGCTAGAGGCTGGTGTCGGGGGAGCACGCCGCTCAAAAAGCCCTTGCGAAGATGCTGTGAGGTGAGCAGCAAACAAAAAATAACGCCTGGGAGTTAAGCGCTGCTTAAGTTAAGCTCAGGAGCGCCAGCGCTTTCTGTCATTCCCGGGTGTTCTCCCGGCACGTCCCTCCCCACGTCCTCCCTTCCCTCTTCCAGCCTTTTCCCAAGGCCTTCTGCAAATCTGCCATTTGTTATCGATCTTATTTAAGCTGCAGCAGTTTGTTATTATTATTAATTCCAGGCACATTTTTAATAGCGCTAATAGGCTGAAAGAGAGAAATGCTCTCATTTGCACGCCCTTTCTTTAGGCTGGCTGTAGCTGATTTAAGTCCGTGCATCTCCCCAGCACAGAAACAAATGGGAAAGGAAGATACAGGCTGTCAACAGTGTTTTTAAGGTGCTGAAGTATGAGCGTGAGAGAGTGAGAGGCGATACCACGAGGTGTTTAGTTGTTATTCTGTATGAGCACGGGGTGTTAAAAAGAATTGAGGTTGTGCTGCCTTATGGGAGCACAGGAAAACAACGCAACCACTTCCCATTCGATGGGCAGGCTTTTGCAATACTGCCCGAAAGGAAAGTGGTGTAATTTAGCCACAAGTTAGCAACGTGCTCTTGAATCTGCCCTTGTGCTGAAATCCACAGGCTTCCTCTGATGGAGGAGCGATGGAGAGAGCGTTACCATTCCTCATCGTTACATCTGTTATCTTGCTGTTAAGGTTTTGTTGCTGCTACAATGCAGAGGATTTTCCCGGGAAAGGAGAAGGCATTTGTTGGCGTGAATTTTGGAGTAAATAGCTCCTGACGTATGCTTGGCCAGTGCTGGCTTGTGTGGAGACAACGTGTGCCCGCAAAGCGCGAGGGTGCCCTGGGGGCTCCTGCCCTTATGCTGTGGCTGTGAAAACCAGCGGCGTTGTCTCCGTCGGCATCACCCCCTTCACCTCCTGGAGCGCAGGAGCCTTTGGCCAAGGACAGGGAAAGGTCACTGCTCACCGTGAAAGACCTCGTGTGGGGCAGGAGCCATTTCCGAGCCCCCGTGGGCGATGCGGAGCCGCAGCCGCGCATCCTCCCGATGCCATCACCACCATCGCCGCTGGGCGTGCGACGCCGTGTCCCCCAGGCTGGCAAGCCAGGAACCCTCTGGGCCTGCTGTAAATTAAAGCAATCAGATTAACAGTGGGACATGAGATGCGCGTAGGAAAAACCCAATTTTAAGGCATCACAAAGGGGCCCCGGTTTGAACCGGAGCTTCTGCTACCAGGAAGTTTGCCTTTTGTTTGATCTATTTTGCACATCCCTATTAAATAACTAATTATTTAACATCTTTTAAAGCTTTGCTATATATTACAGCAGGCAGGACACAAATGGCTGCTTTTAATAATATAAAAGCCCATTAGCTTCATTTACTGTTAATGTTAAAATAAACATGAGGCAATTTAGATATACTATTCCAATTTCACGGAAACTTTGATGTTTTTCTTCTCCACTCACATAATTAAGGGAAAAAACTACTAATGATATTAAGTTTGTACAGTGTTAATGACAGAAACAAGCTGCAGTAGAAATTGCAGCCATTAATATGGAAAAATAAAATATTTAACACAGGAGATAAATGAAAGCAATTTTAATAAAGTAAAATGAAGAAAATTAATTCTAGAAACTTTCAGCATTCTTAAAATGCTATCGGTTTATGATACGTCTTGTGTATTTTTCTGGTTGGGATTATTTATGGGTGGTATGGAAATCTATCCTCGGTATTATTTTTAACACCTACCTGTTTTCTCTTTCTATTGCCCATTGTTTTCTCTGAAGGCCAAATTCTGCCCCGATTTACACCCCGTAGCCTGGCAGCAGCTAAAGGTAGGCTCATCCCTACGAGATGCTTTATCACAAGCTTTTCTGGGAGGCAGGAGCCCGTCAAGCATCTCGAACACCCAAACGTCATGCCGGGATGCAGGATCGCACCGTCCTGCCGGGATGGGCTTTCTGGGTTACTCATCCCAGGCAGCATCGGCAGCTTTCCAGCATGGACATACAGTGTTTGAAGGGGGCAACGTCTGTGTGCAGCAGGATTTATGCCTTTTTGGGGGGATTTTGCAGTGAGGAGTTAGGTGATGCTGTGGTGGAGCTGTGTGGGATGAAGGCTGAGCACCAGGAACACAGAAAGCAGCTAACGGGGCTCTGCTGCAGGTGAATCTGGACTGAGACCTACTGTATGGTGCAAATTTGAGTCCTCAGGGCAACCTGGAGCTTGAACAGGAACAAAAGAGAGTCTGTACTGAGGCGGGTTAGAGCAGAGGTAACCTAGCGGGTCCAGCAGCCAAGCACCAGCCTGTGCTGGTCCCTGTGGGAGTCCTGGGGCTCTGCTGTGGTGGAGACGAGACCAGTGAGGACCGTCGCACCGGTGCTCAGTTAAACCCGCTTCCCCCAGGAGAGAGGCAGGGAGAGCTCATACCCAAGGAGAGGAGCTCTTGCTCCGTGGCTCAGCCACCCAGTCCCCAGCGTCCCGCTCACTTCGGAGTCCCTCGGTAGCTAAAGCAAGCCCATTCCCTAAGAAACTTCCCACATTTCCAAAGTTTGGAGGAAGGACTGCTGGCATCCACTTAATATTTCAGCCTCTTTGGTGCCTCTTCCACACCATCAGCTCCATCACACTAACATGTGGCAGCCTCTTACAGCAAACCGTTTTTAGAAACGACGCGGTGATTTATTTTATTCTGATGCATTTATTTACAGGAAATGATTAATTAAATAAATTCTTTTCATTGCCATTAATTGTTTTGCAGACAACCCGAAGAGATAATCATCACATGCTGACAATCACTTGCCATCAATTATCCACACGCCGCTGCTGTCAATGAATCACGGCCCCTACCTGGTGGGAGAGTCACTGCTGGTGCCACTGAGGCATTTCGCCAATAATGTATAACGGGGGAAGATATTAGACGCTATTTTCAGACAGGCTGAGAGATTGATATGCAAGCCAAAGGGAAATGCATTAAACTATTTAACTGCCTGGAAATCCAGCATAATGAACATCCAAAGGTATCTTATTACTAGTTCACTGTAGCTTGCCTTTATTTATTTGTTAGCATTTAAATTTTGTTCAAATTAGTTCTTGGGTCGGAAACACTCTTGCTGCCAGGGTAGGTCCTGCTCTTGCTCTGCTGAAGGCCACGGCTGAGGGCTCTCGAGTCTGTATTTGCTCAGTCACTGCAACGGGGGGTGGAAAGGGAGCGGGCTGTGGGGCGGCAGACCCTGGGCACAGGCGGGTCGGGGATCGTGACAGCACTTGCGTGGACGCGGGGTCGTGGCATTTGGGTGGGCATGGGTGAGCGTGTCCCCGCTTCTGCCTGTGGTTGTCCCTTGAAGTCGCGCTGCCCACGGTGCTGCACTTTGCTGCCGGGGCAGCATCCGCAGCGCTGCAGCTCAGGGCTTAGAGCAGAGACTCGCTAGGCACCGTGATCTTAGTGCCCGGGTAATATTTCTGATTGCTGCTCGGGGATGGGGGAGGAAAGCGAGTGTCCTGTTTCTCCATCCCATCGTATCCCCACCAAAGGTCCTATGAGCTGGGCTAGGGCTCATCACCCCCTTCACTCCCCTTTCCCAAGTCAATGCTGAATTTATTTTGCTGGTGCTGCCTGCTGCCACCTCCGGCATCGTGCCTGTTAGATGTTTTAGAGAGAAACCCAAAAACTTCCTCCGGCGGCCAGCCAGGGCTGTGCATCACCCCGGCCGGGCCCGGGGACGCTGGGGGTGTGCGGTGGCCTCCTGCCCGCCCTGAACCTCCCGCAGCCGGGAAGAGCGAGACTCCCAGCGAGCAAAGTTTTTGCGAAACCGGACCGATGTGCTCAGCGATGTCTGAGCTTCTTAAACATGCCAGAAGGACATTAAATTGAATGTATTCAGTGCTAAGAATTATGGTATCTTTAGAACCTAAAGTGTATAATTAAATTATAGCATCTGAGATTGGAATTGCTTTTTCACTTGTAGGGGAAAAAAAATAAGACATTTTAATAACATGTCATAAGTTTTACAGTTATTGGATTTTCAAATTGTTTACAAAAGCAATATTGTTAAATTGCATAGTTGTTTGTTTTTTTTTCTTAAGTCTTTTGATAAAAAGAATAAACTAACAATAATGTTCCCAGGAGGTAAAACAAAATTGCATTTCACTTTTGTTATTTGTTTAATTATCCATTCAGCCAGTCAGTATATAAAACTCATTTTCAGCAGATTCGTTCTGAAAGTCTCCGGCTCCAGCTGTAACTGCAAAGAGCATGCAACTTTTATTTAACATTAATAAGCCAAGGAAAAGCCCGGAGGTTGAGGTACTACCAGCACCTTGTCTGCAATGCCAGCAGCCTTTAAAAGGGACGTGGTTCGGAGGGGACATCAGGCGGTAATTCCCAATTTTTAGGACTGGGGGGAACTCTGGGTCATAGCATCCCATTTATTTTAAATAGGGAACCACTGGGGACTCCTAAAAATCAACAGTCCCCAATGGCCTAATATCAGCACGGTTTTACCAACCGTAATGTCAATTAAAGCTGGGTAAATCCTGAGCAGTTTGAGAGGGTTTGTGAGTTCTTCAGCTATTGCTGCTCGCTGGGATTTTTTCCTGGCTGTTTCTCCCCGTGGCTGACAGAGGAAGGGAGCCTGTGCTGCGGGAGGCGGATTCCCCGTGCCGTAAACCGGGTGAGGTCCACGTTGGAAAGACGGCTTGGCTCAATATAGAGACGGGATCTGTTCCCATGGCTGGTTGTGTCTTGGGTTTGAGCAGATTTAACTGATAGGTTCCTGCCTCCATCAAAATTCTGCTATTTTTATGCAGTCATCCCTAGTTAAATGTGTATTTTTAGCAAAGGTGGTTTCAATAGCTTTTAAAACCGTGATTTTCTTGACAAGGGGCAGTTTTGCATAGCTGGAACCTGCCGAAGCACTCAGTAACTGCCCCCCGTAGATGCCACAGGATTAATAGACACTGCAGGATACTTCTGTAGATGTTTTCTCTCTTCTTTCAGCGCCTTATCCCAGAGGCTGATTCCTGCCATGCTTGAAGCACCGACGCTGATACGCAATATCATCTTCCAACCTCGTGCAATACCAGAGAGCTGTTTTCAGGCAGCAGAAGGAGCCTACCCGTTCCTGGCAGCTTTGCAGGACACCCCGGTGAAATGAGCTTGCTCTTTTGGACTTACTGCCACGTAACCCCACAGAGCAGCACCTGAGCTGGGGCCGTGGGGGAAACGACCAGAAACAGGTTATAAAGAGGCATAAAACCGGAGCACCTTCTTTCGCTGCCTGCAGCCAGTGGGATGAAATGAAAGAAGAAAGTATTTCATCCTTCTGGATGACCAGCCTGCTCCTCCTGACAAAGCGTATCGGCTGTTAAATGCTTACCCAACAGCAGGAGGGAGGTTATTAAGAACAGTGAATTCCTTCGATAAGTTCTCAGGTCATAAAGATGTTTGACTCCTCATTTGCACGTTTCTCTTGGAATCAATCAAAGCAGAAAAGCTGGAGGATAAAAATCGATAAGGGAAAACAAGTCTGTGCAAGGCACGGTAAGACATATAGAAATAGATGCCTAGGCGCAGGGCAATCATTTAGTGTGCTAATAGATGGGAAGATGATAATTCAGGATTGATCAGATGCTGCCCAAGCCAATGCGATTCAGCAGCTCCAGAAGCTCTGGTCTGGAAGATCTCGCAAAGGGATGCTCGGCTTAGCTCCACAGTTCCCAGCCCATTTAGCTGCAGGTATTGGCAGGTATATTTATAGCACAGGAGAAAAGCAAAATGAGACTTGCTCTGGGTTAAATACCTAATAAAGCAGGACTTTGCTAATAAGTGCTCTCACTACTCCAGTAGATATTCATTGCCCGCTCCATCTTGCACGGTATGGATTCAGAGGCTGTCACCGCGCCCGTGCGTGACCCACAGCCTGCCCCTCCTCTGGAAACCGCACCATCGGCTTACAGCAAGCTTCGCCTTCCACCAAAGCATCACAGGACATCAGGGGATTAATTAATCCTCCCGACACCCTTGTGAGCTGGAATTGGCTCTGTCCAAAAGTCCCAGTGGGGAAACTGAGGCACAGAGCAAGTGAAGCATCTCAGTCTCATTCAGAGGATGGAGAAGAGCTATTTGCTCTGGAGACCCACCGTGGGAGGCGATCAGAAATGTGCACCATGGCTGTTCCCTGTAGGTTGCACATTTTTTGCAGGGCGGTCCCAGGCACGAGGCACTGCTGTCGTAGGACAAGACAGGAGTCTTCCTGCCCAAGGCCGCTCTTGAGGGCACAGATTTGACATTCCCAATAAGTATTTCTGGATGAAACTCAGCTTGATCACACAAGGGAAGCCTACGGACCCATTTTTTTGGAAGGCATGCAGTAAGATAAACCAGATGCATACCGCCTGCGTGTTCCCTCCGCGGGGGAATTTTGTGGCAAGGCTGTGGGCCAAACTGTGCTCTGATTCCCCTCCAGGTAACTCTGCTGTTGGATGGCACCATCCATGCGATTCCTTGAAACAAATCACACTTTGGGGATAACTTCTGGAAGATCTGCCCTTAACCTGAATGGGAGGAAGGTTTTAGCAGCCAGAAGCCCATGGAAAACCCACCTCTGCTGCGTGGCTCCAGCAGTGACCCCACAACCAGGGCATTGGTGCCAGACGGCTTCCGTCGCTGGAAATTTTGAAGTCCAGGTCAGGAAAACATGTCCAGGAGAGTTTAGATGGAGCTGAATCCTGGGGCAAGGGGGTGGTCGGTGACCAGGCAAGGTCCTCCTGCGCCTTTGCCTCTTCCTCGGCTGCAGGGTGCTGCCCAGAAAGGGGCTTCGCAGGTGCCCAGGTACCTTGGACTTTTTCTGTGCCCTGCAGCCAAAAAAAGGAAAGGAAAAACAAATTTCTTGGTAACAGCTGTGTTTCCTTAACAAACAAATGTTCCCTTAAAACATCCAGGATGATGAGTTGACAGTAATGAAGTAACATCTGTCCAATCAGTGCACTTTTTGGCAGCTCCGGAGCCGCCGAGTGAACGTTCCCTAATGTTCACCAGACACTCGCAGCACCTGCTCTTCACCCCCAGCCTCATACCGCTGCCTCCAAATGCAGAACAGATGTGAGGACTGAGATAAAAAGCTTCCCCAAACAATCTATCAGTTTAATAGCATTGATCAAACAAAACAATCTCGGAACATCACTTGTTTGGCTCCGGGCACCTTCCGCCTTGCTGGGGCATGAACCCTGCCATTAACCCTTGGAGGGATGCCAGAAGGGAGGACTGGCGCTCTTCGGACCTGGCAGAGTGCTTGAACGGTGCCTATTATGGACTGTCGCTAGTGCTGGGACTTAGGGACATATAGGAGTTGCTGCAAGGGTCTGCTGGGACTAATAAGGGGACAGAAAGACCACGCATGTAGGCATCAGCTCCAGGGTGGCTCTGAGCCCGCCTATGGGTGAGAAAATGCAAAGCAAGGACATGCCAAGAGAGGTATTTTCCATGGAGGCAAGGGAATGTTGTTGGCATTGCACATCACGCTGGGGAGACCTGGCATATCCAGTGCAATTCTGATTGCTCGTGCCCAGGACCAGTGAAACCAGCCTGGAAAGGCAGCTTGGACGCTTGGGCAGCTGTAAAATTCATCTCCTGAACTGCAGCTTGTCCTGTCGGGCCCGGGGCAGGTAAGAGCAGCGCCCTGCAGATCTGGAGGGAGGGAGGGAGCTACTTACAGTGTGAGGCCGGTACTGTCTCGCTGCCTGCATCGCGCCCGGCTCCCCGGCACTGCGCGAGGTGCTGTACGGGCGGAGCAAAGCGATCGCCCCGGCTGCCTGCGTTAGGCTTCTTGGCTCACGCCTGCTCCACTTCGCTCTGCAACAACGGTGTTTTACACCCAAATTCGATCAACGAGCATACACCGAGAGCATATGAGCCACGAAGCCGCAGCCTGGGGGGTTGTCCTCCCCACGGCCAGCCACGCAGGGCATCGGCACCGACCCGTGTCTCCTGCTGTCTGGTCCCATTCTTTGGCACATGAGGCGGCGTGGGCCATTCTCTGCGAGGGCGGCCAGCCTGCCCGGGCAAGTGGCACTTCAGGACTGTTTATTTTCTATTTAATTAGCTCAGCTCCAGTCTGCGGCTCAGGGGTCAGCAGGTCCCGGCTCTGAAAGGTGCTGCCATTGCTGGTTTGTTGCTATTCATTTCTCAACAGCCTCTTTCATCCCCTCAGCTCGGTGCACTAAACCCCCCCGAGAGGGGTCCCTCCGGGCTGTCCTCCTCCCTAATGGGAGCATGTTTATAGGCCTGCAGAGTGACAAAAAGAGCAGCCAGTCTCCTTGCTTCGTCCTCTGGTCTTGTCTTGAAAGGAAAAAGCAAACCTCTGCGCTCCTTCTGGATGGGGGACGGGTGAAAGAGCCTCGAGCGGCTGCTGAGAGGGCCCCAGGGACACCCCATGGGACACCCCGTCCCTGGGACGGAGCTGCGCCCACGTGCCCAAACCCCGCGGCAAGGCACAGCACCACCAACGCGGAGCATCAGGGAGCAGGACTGAGCAGGGCATGGCCGGCGCTGGTATGAAACCGTGTCCCGTGCTGATTGCAGCACAGGTTAAGTAAATGGAAGCCTTATTAGTCATAAAAGATGCGATATGGAAACACTTAAGGCGACCACTCAGATAGAAAGAGCCAATTTAGAAATCTATTAGGTGCAAAAAGCACAGCATATGTGGTGCAATAAGGGAGAGCGATGCAATCACCAAAGCATATGGACACCTTCCCGTGTCTAAACATATCTATTAGCTTGGCGTATCAGTTCCTGCGAGCCCTGTCACTCAGGATTATTAATGTGCTGTCTGAGCGCTTGCAGGGAACAGCCACCGGCTCTTCCCTGGGTCACAGCCGCAGCTTGCATCTGTAACCAGCCTGGCCCCAAAAGCCGGAGGGGCGGCTGAGGTCAGAGAGGTCTCGGGCGCTGCTTGCTGCCGGCTGGCACAGGGGGACTTCCCCGCCACGCGTGCAGAGTGACCCAGCCACAAGGACGTACCGAACGGCGCCTGCTTGCTTCGGGAGCCGTGCCCTAGGCAGCTGCAGGTGGGGAAGGCTGAGCTGCTCTGCATGGTTTTCCACAGATTTGCCCGCAGAATGGTAACGGCAGCTGTAGACCTTAGGTCGCTGTACTCACCAGCCACTCACACTGTGTTATTAGGCCTCTTTTATTTGCTGGGCTGTGAGAAGTAGGGATTGACACAGATACCTGGAGATACCAGCTCTGTTTGGCAATTAGATGGGATCCTTTCCTGCCGTCCCAGTGCCAGGAGGCAGCAGGATGGTGCTGTCTTTGGGGGGGAGTGTGCTCCAAAGCCTTTCCAATACCATAATCTCCTGCCTGTGGTCGGACTTGGCAGCGCAGCAGACCACAAAAACATCCAAGACCATGAAAATAGCAGAGACCACAGCCACAGGACGTCAGTCCATGACATCATTTTGTGCAGTTAATGGCCCCGGCTGCCTAGACGGGCATTAATCTGGAAAGAAACTGCCGCTGCCCACTGCAGCAGGCGCTGGGCAGTGCTGTAAGCAAGCATTCATCCACACTAGGGCCAGAAGCCCCGCACCTCTGCCCTGCCCGAGGGCTGCACCTGCAGCGGCGTGGGTGCTTTCAGGGCAGGCGGGGCTGTGGGTGCAGTCCAGGAGGTACCCAGCGGCAGGGGCCCCACCATGGGTCAGCGCTGTCCCTTGCCACCCCTGGCCAGGGCACCAAGCAATGCTCCTGAGCGTCCCACCCTGCAGGGTCAGTGAGCACCATCAGCTGTGGGTGCTGGAGAAGCACCCAACTTGACCCACAGCCGGGAGGGACGGGAGCCCCTGTGAAAGCGGGGAGCAGGAGAGGGTGCCTTTCGTCTTACGGGGGCTGGTGCTGAGGCAGCTGCAGGGGGAAAACAGCAAAACACAAGGTGTCGAAGCATGCACAGACCTGCCAGAGACCCCCACATCGTGGTCTTGGGGTCAGGGAGGTGGCCAGCAGGGCTGTGCAGCCGGTGCTGGGCACCGTGCAGCATGCACCGAGCACCGTGTGCTGCGTGCAGGCAGCCACAAGAGAGAGCCCGTACACCGGGAACGGCGCCGGGGCTTGCACCGCCGGGGCCCAGCCCAGCCCCGGCTCTGCAGCACGGCCCCCTGCTTTACTTTGCTGGCTTTAGGGGCTCAGGGATTTTTAAAGCCATTTCCATAAGGGTGATCCGAGTATACGGAGCGATGCGGTGACTTGAAAGCATTTGTGCATGCGTTCTCGTCGTCGCTGGACGAAGTTTGCAGGGTTTCTGACTTCCCATTCTCTGGTGCAGAGGCTGGGTTTTGAGCAGAAGTTGTCCTGTTTTGTTGGCTTCTCTCCGGCCATCATCTGCCTGCTCACGGTTCCTTGTAACATAACAAGTTACCTAAACCTGGGCCGCTCGTAAAAGTGAAATACGTGAATTAGTAAGAATTAATTAATACAACTGTCCTTCAAAAGTCATTGGAGCCACACTGATTTATTCCAGGTAAAGCTCTGGCTCAGAGCACACGTGTGGACATACTATGGTATCTTTTGAGCTGGAAGGAAATTTAATATCGAAGTAAAATATCCTGCCAAAACCTTCTGAGCTTTTGGGATAGAGATTGCCCTCGCAGGCTGATAGTAGAGCATGGCAGGGCGCCGTGCCTCCCCCATGCCTGCAATGATTAGATCCACTCTCAGGACCAAAAGCTGAATTTGTTGTCCCATTAACACAAAGCGAAGATGAATTAGCAAAGGTGGAAGGTGAAAGGTCTGTCTGCAGGCTCGCCCGGAGTCAAATAGAGGGGTCTCAGCTCATTTTGCACGAAGCGCAGCAAACTAAAGCCTCAGCCTTGGGGCTTGCAGCCATTGAGTTTATGTATATTGATTTCACACCTTCACTCATTTGCCTCAGCTTTCTGTAGTGCTTTCATGCGGACAAATTTAAGGCCCAGCAGAGAGGGAACATCCTTAGCTGGAAAAATCAACTGTGGCAAATTTGCGATAAAAGTCAATCTTCCATGCACCTTTGTTTTACTATGTGTTGTAAGAGATTAGACATTTATTTTAGCCAGCTGGATTTTCACCCTGAGCTTTCCTTGGTAGGGATCAGACAGGAGGGAGGTTGCTGTGCTTGCTCTCCCGAGAGCCCAGCCCAGCCAGCAGCCTCCCCGGAGCACCCCAGTTACCTGAAAATACAGAGCCTTACAAGAGGGTGCTGGCTGGGGTGCTGTTTCTTTGTAGGCAAATTCCAAGCACCTGTGACTTCCAACTGACTTTAATTTTAGGAAAATCTAATTAGCTGTGTAGGCACATTTTGCCGAAGTGGGTGATGCTGGCCCAAGGTTGCAGCAACGAGGGGGTCACCTCCCCCCCATTTCTGGTGCTGTTTCCGGAGCTGTGGCTCCTTTCCTTTCTGGTTCGGTTTGATCTGAGCGTCCCGGGGGCCCTCCGCTGCAAACGCTGGCTTACAGCTAGCTTATTCTTTCTTCCTGCCTTGTGCTGCAGCCTGAAACAAGTTGTTGCTTGTAACACAGGACAAAATAAAGTCTGTATTGTTTCCTGCATCCTCTCCAGTCCCCATCCTCTTTATCCACTCCGAAGAAGCTAAATCCAGCTTATAAATCTGACAACTGCAACCTCAGAGCACTTCTAACCTCAAAACCAAGATGGTTTTATTGGCACCAGTGTGATCCCAGGCATGTTTTGCAAGAAGCATCTCCCGGCACCGAAAGCTGAGGGTCCAAAGGTGGGTGCTGCCGGTGCAAGCTGGGCCCTATCCTTGGGTAAGAGCCTTACCTGTCCTTGCAGAGGGACCTTCTCCTTCTGCAGGAGAGCTACGGGCCACCCTTGAATTTGCTGAGTATTTATCCCACTGAATGAGTGCAGCTCCAGCTTGCAAGTCATGAAACTGGAGCTGGCTGAGGCATCTCCATCCAGCACTGCTTTGTTTGGATGAAGCAGCGCTGCTCCCAGCTGCAGTGTGTTTGATCTTTTCCCAGAACTCAAGGAGATAAGAGCAAGATCATCAATGAGTTAGGAGATCCTCCCTGCTCGTCAGAGCTGGGGGTGAGGTGAGCAGGGCTGTGAGCCCCTGAAGGACAGGTTGGTTTTCTCACGGTCCCATAAACCAGGACTACAGGCTGCTCTGTCACCGGTGCAAAGCAGGGGAGGGTCAGCGGAGCAGCTTTTAATCCTGGATCTCCTCCGAGAGCCGTGAGTGTGCATTGGAGAGGCAGAGCTCGGTCCAGGTCTGGGGCTGTGTGTGCCAGCGTGGGAGCTGGGCCGCTCTGCCGTGCGCTTTCATTTATAATTGGCAATTAAGAACAGAGAAGGTCAAGGAAAATGCTTACAAAGTCATCAAGGCTTCATCCAGAAGAAATATAGCTGGGTAGAAAGGGAGAAGAAAGAGGAGGAAGAGGTGATTAAGGGGGGGAAGGAGGTCGGTTATTCTGGAGTAAGGAGTGACCAGGTTGGCACCGCTGTGAGCCCTGTAGGGGATGCGGTGGAGCATCCTCCTCGTTCACAAGCATCAGCGTTGGGGACAGCTATAGGAAAAGAGCCACCAAAACTCCTTCTCCAGACATTACATGGGATTCGTTATATGTATCCCACAAAAATGTGCTTTAATCCTGGAGTAATGGGGGAGAAAGCCTGTGGTTTCATCACTAGCATCTAAGCAAGGGATGAAAAAAAGCCCTATCTCCGTATATCCATAAATGGCTAATTTTATTAGGCAGGGCTGTGGAAAGAGGGTGACCTGGTTAGGGGTGATTCATGCACGCCGGGGCAGTAGGCATTCCTTGCTAAAGGTGCCTTTCCCTCAATCTGCTTTGTCGCTGCGTGAGTAACAGGGAACCTCGGCTCTCTGTTATTAATATGCCATCGGACCATATGTTCTCAGTCTCAGCCCATATGTATTTTTGAAAAGAACCACCTGTGAGTAATTCTGCCTCCTCAGAGTAGTGAGTAAAATCTGCTTTGGTGTGTGTGTCGCACAGGGAAGGGAGGCTTCAGGCTTTTACTGAATTTGTAGGAATGTTGCTGTCTTTGGGTCCTCCCTGTTGCGGCTCGGGGTCACCCCGGTCCCCATGCCATCAGTCGTGCCACCTCAGCCGCCTTGCTTCTGCAGGAAACCGGCCCCGAAGAAGAGGCTGTTGATGTTTTTGAGGCAATCGATGGGTCTGTTCTCGGGTTATTTTAACAGCTGTCATGAGCGGTTCAGTTAGGAGCTGGTATTTCAGCCGGTACCGAGGCACCGCTGGTGAGTCACCTCCGCTGCCAAGGACAAAACACAGACCTGCTCGGGGGTGCCAAGGATGAAAGGCTGACCTGCTCGGGGATGCTGGCGGTGCTCAGTTACCCCAGATAGGCAGAGGTGTGTGTGCCTGACCCTGGTCATAGGCTCCCTTTTATTTTCCTCTACTTCATTTTTAAAGGATCTCAGATGGACCGAGGCCCATTTGAGAGCTCTCGGAGCCTCTCATCCGCTGCAGCCCCGGGACGCGCTGCCAAAGGATGTCCCAAAGGCAGTTGTGACTTTCTCATTTTCTGAGGGCACCAGGAAAGGGGTTAAATCTCAGCCCCTCTGAGCTGGTGGGGATGGCCGCGCTGCTGGCCGGGAAGCAGGCGAAAGGCAGAGCCATTCGGAGGGGTGGCTGTCACTCAGAAAGAAACTTCACCTTTTTGGCTTCGGGGAGGCTAACGCATTTAGCAGCAGCGATCATGGGCCAGTGAAAGTCTGGAAGTAGCTATTGTTTGCAGATGCAGGAGAAAATGTTTGCTAAACACGTTATGAATCAGTGTTTTAATGGATTGAAACCACATGCTTGTGTGGCTGGTGTGTATATTTTTTCACAGTAAAATGTTAATGAAAAACTTTTGGGCAAGCTGGTTCCAGTAAGCCATATAGCTGGTGTCTGCGCAATGCTGGGAATGCATGAGAAAGAGGGGCAGATTTACTGCTCCATCAGAGTGAAAAAAAAAAAAAAAAGGTGCTTTATAGGAAAGGATGAATACAACAAAGGAGTTGTTTCGCATCCCCTCCGTGCCCTGGCGGTGCTATCCTCGCTCGCCCGGCTCACACGTGGCGGAGGGCAGCTCCAGCACCTGGGATTATTAACGTCGCTTCCAGGGTATTGCGGAGGGATGTCTACGCATGTGGAAACCTGGCACCTTGGATCGCTCCCCTCCGTCTGAGCGGGCTGGCTGGAGCTCACAGAGACTTTTTTTTCCCTTGCAGACGGAAAATATTGCTCAGCGGAGCCCCAGTATTTGACTGACAAAACAATAATATTCCCTTTAAGTGTGTCAGGCAGCCAGGTAAACAGAGGCTTTGCTGGCATCGCCAGGGATGCGCTGAGACCGACTCCTGGCCCCGACTAAGGGCTTCGAAGCACAGCACGATGCTTTCCAACGCGAGCCCTTAGCAAGCGGGGCTGCACCTGAAGATTTACACCTTGCCCAGACTGGAAGGAGCGAGCAGGATGACAGTGCCTTGCTGAAACTGTGCTGCAGCCAGTGCCCAGGTATTTTTCCATCACAGTGTGCCTGGGGGGGAGTTAAAACCACCTGAACTTTACACCTCAGCTTTTGCCAGTGCCGGAAATTTGGGTCTAGGGGAAAAAAAACCCATGGTTTTGGGCAAGTTGTTAGATTTTGATGTTCACTGCAGCCGGTCAATGGAGCCATTCAGAAACGCGCGCTGCAAAGCCCCGTGCCTTGGGAGAGAGGGGGCTCGGGTCTGCTCCTCTCGCCCCAGCTCCCGGCACGCGGTCCCGGTGCAACGGAGAAGCGCGTTCCCAGGGAGGTCACCTTCGGCGTACGGACAGCAGCATCACCAGCAGGCAGCGAGCGCCCAGGCACCCACCAAATGCCATTTTGGGACAGCAATAAGGCCAGTTGCTGCTTCTCTGTGTCATCCAGGGCACTGAGTCAGCAAAGACCTTTGGTCTATGCTTAACATCAAGCCTGTTCATGATTCAGTTAAGCACGTTTACTTATTTTAGTGCCTAGATGTGGCTCAGATACCAAATACATTTGCTGTATGTGCTTATTCCCTTTCCGGAGTGCTTTCCTTTCTGTATTGTTGGAGCAGCAAGTGCTTGCTCATCCCCGCTCTGCTCCGACTGCACGGTTTCACTCTTGCTTTCAAGAAAAGTTAGGAAGTTGTAAATTTTGCAAATGGAGTGTGCATGTGTGGTGTGAGAGGTTCGTTCGTTTAAAAGAAAGGAATAAAAAGCAAAAGAGCCCAGTGCCACTCAGAAAACAGAAGGGGGAAAGAATTGGAGTGAAGAGGCATTTCAGGCCCACCAGTGTTACACATCACGTGTCAGGGTCTGGAAGGGGAATGGGTTTAACAGCTCCTTCACCTTTCTTTTATCTCCCTGCGTCGCAGCGGTGCGTGTTCACAAGGAACACATTTCACCGGCTAGTCGCACCTTTTTCCACTCCTGGTATTATATTTCCGATCTCAAACAAAGCTTCAGACTCACTGAGGTCTTGTCCTCTGTAGCAGTGGCTTCCAGTGCGTAGTACCAACAAACTGTCTTGTTATGGAAAGGCTTTGTACTGGTGAAGGAAATGTTTTCTTATACGAGAATACCATAAGGTATGGCAGCAACAGTCTTTCTTGGCCTGGTGGCAAGAGTACGTGCGGGGCTTTGGCTGGTCCAGAAATGTGGTAAAAACCCACACTCCTAAGCAGGGAAGCTGTGCAAGAGAAAGTTTCCAGAGCTGACCTGGCCTTTGTTTATGAATCATTTGAATCATCCGTTTAATGTCATGCAGAAGGATGAACCCACTACAGATTTTTGAAAGGAAGCTTTAGAAAGATCACTCTCATACATTGTAGGGGGGGGGTTAGAGCAATGACTCGATTTAATCTTTCTGGAAGTTATTGTTTAAGCCTGTTAAATTCTATAGGACTTCTCAGGGGATTGAAGATGAGTGAGAGGGAGACAGACAGCTGATGACCAACATCGACTATTCCGGCTGCTGTTTTCTGTCCAAGGACTCTCTTTAGTGGGGCAATCTTAAATGTCATGCCTTGAACAAGAAACAGAGATATTTCAAGGTCCCCTTTCCTGGTGATCTCATGTCTTCACCAGGGAAACCTTAATTATAAATCATAGTAACACCAACGAGGATGTATCATAGCCGTCCCTGCAGCCCCTCCTTGCAGCAGGAGCTCCCTTCCCAGCTCATCCTCCCTATCTGCTCCCTCTCAGACACTGTTTACAGCAGCCTCCCAGCACTGGCGGTCGGAGCAAAGGGAGGAGCGGGGTTTTGGCTTTAGGAATTAGGACCAAAAATAAAACCCTCTGCTGAAAACCATGCAGCGCTGGGAATCTTGAGAAACACTCCCGCCCAAACACACAGACGGACTTCCTTGGCTGGAAAATTAGAGATGGGTATTGGAGCAGGCGTGGGCGGCAGATCACTTATATAGACTTTGCAGAAACCCATGCTGCCTTGACATAGACATCTCCCGGGCTCAAATAACCAGTGACTTACACTGGTGTAAGCAAGAGCAGATCCCAGTGGGCCGTCCAAGCCCAGGTAGTTCAGGAGGAAGCCCCAGAGTCACCAGGGATAACCATGTGGGTGAGGAAGCTGGGCCAGTGCTGCTCAGTTTAAGATTCCCACCGGTATTTGACTTTCAAACTAAGTTATCTCAGATGTCTTAAAAACGTAAGGTCTGATTCTGCTCTTTCTTGAACCGGTCTAAGAAAAGAAAGAGTGCCCTGAAGTTAATGATCAGCTGGTGCAGATCATGCCTCCTTGGTGGTCCTACTTGGTGCACTCATCATTTCCAAGATAAGCCCCAGTCCCCACCGCAGCAAAGGGCTCATTTTGTGAAAAGGCTTAAAATGCCGGATCGCTGCCAGGCACAGATGTCACTAACCAGGTTGGTTAGTCACAGCTTCGTCCTGGCACCCTCACGACAAAGCCTGTGACACAGCAGCCCTTCAGCAGCACCGCTTCGTACCGCCCCAGAGCACGTGTAACAGCTCTGGTCTAAGGCAGGGCAGGTTCAGCTGATGGTAACTGGGCTTTGGTAAAAGCAAGAAAGGAATGACTTCTGGGCAGTTTTCTGTTTATTCCCTCTCACAGCATGACTTAAAACAGCCTGTCTGGATAGTTTTGTGTAAAATGAATCCAATTTCATTCCATACTGCTGAATATATCGGATTAATTCTTTAACCTTAATTGTTAATCCTAGTTCATTGACCTGTTCCTATACAAAATGCAGCTGGAGTTTTAGAGGATTGAGTGGGAGGTCAAGGAGCAAACTAGAGGTGTGTTTGCACAGATTAAGATTGAAATTGTGGAAGAAAGGCTTCTCAGCTAGGACCAGCAGGCAGGCAGCTGTCTGCCGGTGCAGGAGCCCTTATGCCAGAAACTCTAAGCCCCACAGATCTAAAAACCTCCTGATCTTGCAAAACTACCCAAAAATTAGTGTATCACTTACATTCACCATGCACGAGCAGCACGGCCATTCCCCTGATCGGGGCAGCTCCAGCACAGGCAGGCGATGGTTTTTTCCACCCGTGATTTGGCTACACACCTGCGACACCTGAACGACTGTGTCTCCAGGCAGGTACTGACCCCAGGGCCACCACCACTGTGTTGGCCCACCTGCTTTTTAATATTTTGAGGTCTTTCCTCGAAACACTCTTCTGGCAGCTACGAAGCCCCGTGCTGCCTGCTGGACCAAACATCTCCCATAGCCTCAGGTAGGCACAGTGTGTAGCCCAACTAGGGCCAACCTCTTTTCTTTAAAGATAGTTTCCGCATTTTTGATATTGATACATATTGTTTTGGCTTTGGCTTCTGGCTTTTGTCACCTATGCTGGAAAATGCCTGGTGTTGCAAGACCGTTTTGTGTCACTAGCTTAACAGGCGACACCAGGCTCTGGTGTGTCTCTCTGTTCAGATGTGTCCCCAAGACTTTGCCCCTCCATCTGCCTCTTCTGATGCATCAAAAAATACCTACGGCTTTTGAAAGCCCATAGAGTCAGTCTCTAAGTTCATATTTGCAGAAAAACATTAATGTTTGCATGTGGTGTCAGAACAAGATAAGTGTCTGTGCAATTAAGAAACAGCTGTTGCTGGCAGTTTGCCCCAACCAGTCTCAACAAGGAGCAAGACAGGTAGCCTGCTTTCATCAGACCCTGGAATCCCTTTCAAACTACCCCAGCATATTCACACCAAGACAATAAAATAAGCATTTTTATTAGCCTGTAGGAATGGCACGTTGGTTTGGGTCCAAAACACGAGATTAAGTTGTTCTAAGACATAATGCGCTGTGGCGAGGACAGCATGTTTCCACAAACAACACCTGGCAGAAGGAATTAAAAACAATGCTGAAATCATGCCAATCTAAAGATTTTCTGAAGTTGATAGCGATGCGAAACGAGGACAGGTGTGGCCATATTTTCAAAATCGCCCAGGGCCAGTGTTTCAGGAACTTGGCAGCAACTGGAAGGGCCAGATTTTCTAAGGAGGTCAGCATCCAAGATGCGGAGCTTGCTTGAAAACCTGTCCCATAATATCTAGCAGAGAAATACATACCTTGAGGGTGTCGCAAACGTTTCCCCACTGCACCGAACGCAAGGAGACCTAAGACCCTTCTCCAGACCCCTGGACACAGCCTGGCAGTGCTAACTACCTCTCCTGCTGCCATTCAGAGGCGAATGAGGAATCCCTTTGAGTTACCTGGCAGCTTGTGGCTTGAAAGCAACTACTGTCGTTTCTGGAATAAAATCTGTGCAATTCCCTTCTTTTTGCTTTCTCTCCTTACCTCTTTTCTTTCACTCTTGCTTTTTTTTTCTGGAGTTGGCTTTAATTTCCAAAGCATTATGATTTGCAATTGTGATTCATTAATTGTATTATAGCAGGGAGCATTCCCAGCGTGGTGCTGGGAGCTGTACAGACACCTCCGTCTGTCCTGCTTTCCCTACGCAGGGCTCGGGCAGGGTGGAAGCAAGCCAGCTCCTCTGAGCCAGAGCGGGTTGCTCACCCTGCCTGCCAGGGCTGATGCTCTATATGAAGAGGTGCCTCCAAACCATCTCTGTCCGGCCTCAGGAGAGGTGGGAGTTGGATCTCGGCACTTGGCGTGCTTCATACTGGGCTGAACCAAACCCAGACAGGGACACCCATAAATTCTGGGAAAGTCTGGTTCTGAACTCTGTGGCTTGGACTCCTCTTTAATTACAGGTCACTGGTAAAGCCGGTTGGAAAATGTTATATATATTCTCTGCAAAAACGGTTGTTCAGTTAACAATTTTTCACAGATTTCGTTCCTTGTTCCTTGATTATTGTATCTTTTGGTTGAGGCCTCACATAGATTTCGTTGTCCATTTTTTCACTTAGCTTCCATTTTTCCAATAGAGGAGCAGATTAAGTGACAGAAAATCAAAACCCTCATGTGCATTTTTGTCCAAAAAGTTGGAAAATTCCAACCAAAACAAAGAAGTACTTTAGCCAAGAGCCATTTTTGTCAATGAAGTGCTCTGTGAAAAACAAAATTGAAACCAGCCCTGGTCCCAAAGCTAAACTGGCTGCCACCGCATCCACAAAGCGCTGCGGGAAGAAGTCACCCCAGCACTCGCCCCCTCGCTGCTCCCCATACCCAGGGCTGTTGTCCTCTGCCGAGAAACCCCACCGCACAGCTGGAGGTGGTGCAGGCTCTGCCGACCTCCTGCCAGCTTCGGCCCCGGGTGTTATCTCCACTTCTTCCGTGTCTTCAGGGCTGGAGAAAGTCGTAGCCGCTGCAAATGCAGCGCAGAGTGTGCAAGTGGTGCCGTACTCGGGAGGATGATCCAAGCAGGCAGATGTTCCCGGGAAGTGAAGGGTGTGGAAAGAGAATTCGTGCAGCATGTCAGTGGAAAAAAAAAAAAAATGAAGGCCAAGCGTCTTAAGCAATGGTGCTTCCTGCAGAGCCAAACAACAGTGAGGACAACCACCTTTGGGAATTGATGATGTAGAAGTGCTCTTCTACCGGAGGAGGAAGCGAGGAAGCGGGAGGAAGCAAGTCAGCAAGAAAGGCCAACGCTTCTGAGCCGCTTGACCCACATCCCATTGAAGTCTGCATTTTATTATTAGAATCATTATTATTTGTATTGTGGTAGCATCAAGTGGCCCCAACTGGAAGACAGCCTCATTGTACTAGGCGCTGAACAAACACAGAATAAGAGACACTCCCTTCCCCATGGGATTTGCTGGCAGAGAAGACGCGGAGAGGGCTGCAGAGGACAGGAAATTATCATTTACTGGCATTCATTGTAAGTATAACGGCACTTCTGTGCTAATGAGACTGTCTCCCACTACCCTCATTCCCATCCAGGGCCTGATCCAAAACCTGGTGGAGTCAGGGGAAACGTGGACTTGAGCACAGCACAAACCACCACATTTATTTTGCTCCCTTCCTGCGTGTCTGTCCACACAGCTCCTAAATATGCAAGAATTCTGGTTTCCAGCCACCACTGGCTGAATAAAGATGCAGCCTCGAGACAGAGGAGAGACGGGGAGATATGTTTGCACTCCTCCCGGAGCTGGTAAATCTAATTTTAGGTTTATCAGCCTTGATTAAGCCCTTTTAAAGACTGACCCAGGAGGGAAAATCTAACTATGCAGCTGTGCAGAGGCCACGCACAAGGATCACAAGTCTCTCCGATTCCCCCGGCCTTCAGCTTTATAAACTGGAGATTACTACAGCAGCCTCAGAAGGGAAACTTGAGATAGATCCAAGGTTGACAGGTCTCCCTGGATTAAGGTCATTTGTTTTAAAAATTATTTATTTCCACGTTCAACATTTTATATCGAAACGGCTGGGAGTCACTGCGTAGATCTCCAGGGAAAGTGGGGCAGGAAAGCAATATTTTCCAGGGACCCGAATCCCGAAAGACAGCCCTTGTGCTGCCAGGTATGTGACAAATAATAGTTCCAATTTACACCATTTTTCATTCTTTTATTTTATTTAACTGACTAGTACCAGAAGTCCAAGTCTGGCAGGTGATGAGCACTTTGAAATCCATTTGAAATGATGGGACCTGCAGAAGAAACTTAGCATCACAGAGCTGCAGTGGACGGTGCTCTGAGGGAGGCATCACCCTCTGCTTCAAAGGCAAGGTCCAAAACCTTACAGTGGGTCATAGTAGGAGATTCCTTCCATACCCATAAGCAGTCTGCTCGTGGACTGACACATAAGACTATACATTCCCAATGCTCTTGCTGAGCCTGACCGAAAGTCTCTGCACAACCCAGCTGAAAAAAAAAGCTAGTGCTCCAACACCGCTCCCTCTGCAATGCGTGGGAGTTTTGCCATTTGCCATGGGCATGATCAAGGCTGTTGTTGATGGAGGTGGAACAGAGCTACTCAAATCTCAAGCAGAAAAAATCAAGTGTGCTGCTAGTGAACTCCAACCTGTGTCGCTGCATTGCTGATCGAGAAGCCGTGGGTCTTTTCTCTCATTCGTATGTCTGGCACGCGTCCGGTGGGCAGCGCTGTGCTACGTGGGGCTGGCTGGCATAGTAGAGCAAGGGCTCCAGCCGTAGCCTGTGGCCAAAGGCCATCCTAGGGTTATGCCGAGTGTGAATCCGCATTCCCACCGTCCACGCAGGGCTGCTCTTCATCTTCTGCTTGTTAACCCTGTCCCAGACACAACCAACCCACCGCCTGCTCTCCCCAGCATACAGGACCATGGCACAGAAGGAAAAACGCAGCACCACGCTGCAAAGCCTGAGCCACAGCCATGGGGTCTGTGATGGAAGAGATCAGCGAACGGCATTTAGCAGGTCGCTGGGAGAGCTGCATCGTCCGGCAGATGCTGTCCTAAGACTTACAGGCATGTTCTGGCAAGGGCTGAGAGCGAGCAGCTCCCCACAGCCTTCCCCAAAGCACCGCGGAGGCCTGCCTGCTGCTGTCCCTGGAAAGGTGACATGAGAGCAGACAAACACAGCAGCTTCTGCCCAGGTTTGTGGCAGTTCTGAGAACAGGAAACTCTCTAGACAATTGTTCGGAGAGGTGTGGGCAGGGAACCACTTGTAGGCAGAGACCGAAAAGAGAGAAATCTTTTCCAGCCCAAAGTGACCCCTAACCCTTTTCATTGCGCACAAGGTGTCTACCTTCTCTCTGACTTGAACTATGCTTCTTTTTCACAGGAAGACTTATTTTGGTACTCAAGCGTCAAAATGAAGTACTCAAGTGGTGATGAAGTCAAATACTCAAAAGATAGGAATTGCTACTAAGAAAGAAGGATGCTCACGGCGTCTGTTCAAATGGATATGTGCCCTCGTGTTACGATGTTATCTTCTACCATATGGCTACGCACAATTTTCCTCGTAGGGCTCCCGTCTCTTTCCATGTACAAACTTGCTTAGTGAACCATTATTCAACCTCTTGTTCTTCCTTGTTGTGCAATGTGTGGCCCCATGCCTTATTTACTGCACACTATTCAATTCCTGCTATGAAGACAGAATTATTCATTTCCTTATGAGGGAACTGATGACAAGCATTAGTGGATTTATTTTTCACCATTCCCATGAGATGTGGGGGTGGTATTATGCTTGATTTATAGATGGTGTTTGAAGCAGAGAGAAATCAAGTCCAAAAGTATTCACCAGTTCTGGGTTTGGACACGATGCGCCTGCGATCATAGTCCCATGAAGTCCCTTCGAAGCCCGGCTGTCTTCAGATCCAGTCGGGAGTCAGGAACTCGGCGACTGAAGAATGTATATTTAGTGACCATCTGGGAATATTTTATTTAAGTGACTTGCCTAATTCCGCTCAACAATTCTGTAGCAGAGGCAAGGATTTTACAGACATTTTTCCAGGTTGGTTTTCAGCTGCATTAGCTGGTTCTTTGTCTAATTTCCTCCTTAATTCACTACATTCTTCCCACCTTCTGCAACAAATGGAGTAGGGGCCCATCAGGCTATAGCCTCCATCGCCTTGCAGTCCTAATTAATAGGCTCTTGCCTACCTGCTGATAGAAACTGAGGGGGAAACAAGGACGTGGGTATATAGTTTGTAGTAAATGGGTTTGTGGGGGCCACAGTAGGATGACACAGACAGATCATCAGGTCTGCGTCTTCTCTGGTTCCTTCCACAACTCCTACTCGTTTCCAGGTCTAGTCTGTCTCCCTGCTCCCCTTCTGCACATATCTCCTCTTCCACCCTCTAATGCATAGCCAAGATTTCTGCCCTCTCTTCTCTCCTGCACTGGCATCCATTTCCAGTTTCATTGCCCAAACTTTACTCTGCAAGATTGCCACAGCTTCCAGCTCCTCTCCATGTGCAGTACACAAAGCCGTCGGACCCACGCTGCCTGCAGCACCCATGCGCTGTGGTGACAAAGCCAGCTCTGCTCAGCCCCGCTGGGTGCTGGGCTGATGCCTGCTCTGCCAGGCCAGGCCATCCACGGAGGACAAGTGAGCATCCAGCAGGTCTCTTCTGAGCCCTTCCAAACTGCAGTTCTTCATATAACTTGGGCAAACTTGAGTGATTTTTTTTTTTTTTTCCAAAAATACTCCCCTTCCCTAGCCAAATTTCAGGTTTCTCTTCTGGAGAGTAAGGATGTTTCTCAGAGGAAAAGTCAACAGAGTTATTCTAAAAAAGGCAAAATAACCTATTTTACTCTGTCCTCATTTCAGAAATGGCTGAATGGTTTCACTTGATTTAATTTAAATCAAAAGAGCAAATAAAACCTCAAGGCAAACCAGACCATGGCAGGCTTTTGACAAGAAAAGTTTCAACCCAAGTGATGAAAGTTTGGCAAAGATTTCAGCGAGCCTTAACATCGAGGTGAGCTATAGCACCAACTGTAATAGCTGTGTTTTACTCAAGACGACTGTAGTGACCTCATACTGTTTTGCAACTAAAGAAAGTGAGACGAGACAGTGATATTAAAGGTATTAAATCATTAAAGATTGCAGAGGTGGTAATCTTTGGTTCAAAGAGTTTGCACGCTCTTGTGCTGCCAGGCAGAGATGGCTGAAGATAGGGCTGAGCGCTGCATCCCTCAGCAGGGACACGACCATGC
This sequence comes from Platalea leucorodia, assembly GCF_965183815.1. Classification (NCBI taxonomy): domain Eukaryota; kingdom Metazoa; phylum Chordata; class Aves; order Pelecaniformes; family Threskiornithidae; genus Platalea; species Platalea leucorodia. Next base: position 49,807,655 of record NC_138831.1, read on the forward strand.
CTGGAGCTCTGTCCCGTACACTGGCTGCTCCGAGATTCCCAGAGAGAAAGTCCGACCAAGTCTTTGTAGCTCTTCCTTTTATTTCTTACGGTGGATTTCTGGGTGTGGAAATAGTCTACAACAAAACCGAATCACTCCCATGGATCTTTTAAAACTAAACAGGTTTTAAAGGGGAAAGCTCTTCTTTTGCAAAAGCAGGGCTGGCTTGAGTCAGGGACCCATGTGAGGCGATCACCGAAGCAAGGGCTTAGTAAAGGAAATGTAGAACAAGTTCTGTCTTGAAAAAGGCAACGGAAGTCAGGGAAAAGGGTACATTTTATCTAAAGTTTTAACCTGGTGGATGGAGCCACGGCAAGGGGAGCATTCCAGTAAAGTAGGATCTGTCTGGCTTATCCAGGAGGCCCTTTCTGAAACCAGTCTCAGATGTCAGGAGGGGAGGGCTGCTTGCCTTTTGCCAAACTCTCATAGTGACCTGCTCACTGTTTAACAGACGGCTGGCAACTCACTTCGGCTGTGTGAACCTACAGAAACCAGAGATCAATCGGGACACAAAATTCAGATGTGATAAGCTGGCAAACCACCTCTAGCTTCAGGATTTATCAGCATGAGTCTAAATTCATTACCAAGGCCTAAAGCAATGGCTCTCTTTCTAGTGGCAGATACTAATCACGGAAGTCCTTGATCCTGCAGGTTCCAAAAAAAGGGAATAAACCCTTCAAGGCTATTCCGTACTCTCCTCTTGATGTTAATACACGCTGCTTAGTTCAGCTTTGCATCAGCACAACTCTTTGCCCATGCACGTGCTTTGGGACAGGTAGCATTAGTGCCCAGCAGTTGCTTTTAATTGCTGTGTGGTTAAGGAAATTTTCACAAGAGGATATATATTGCTCATAAACTTTTCCTTTAAAAAGTCTTCTGTTTAGAGAACAGAATAACAACCATCCCTTAATATAATATATTTAAACATCATGATAAAAATCCTCTCTGGAGAATCTGACAACACACTATTCCACGAACATTATAATGGATGGTTTTCTTCTTTTAAATGCCTTGCCATTAAAGTTTAACGAGCAATACTTACTTTCATTCTAAACTTATTTTTCTCCTTGACAGATTGGATACTTAGTTTGGATTTGTTAACACAGCTAGTCATAAAAATGTCTGCTTCAAAGAAACTGATAGATACTGTCTTCAGGAAATTGGGCTTTGATGCCTTATTTGATTTCCATGGTAAAATAAGTTTATATTTTCTTATTTGGAAGAAATGAACATGAAGTGCTATACAGAGCAAGCTAATAAGCTCAAGCCCCTTTTTATTTGCCTGGAATTTAAGTTTATATCAAGCATAACAGATTGTGTAGCTCAGAAATGTCCTAGCTCAGGACTGTACTTTTTAACGACAAGGGGGTTCGTTTGTGGAATTTCTGATCTAGCTTTAGTTGTTTGCAGGACTTTCCGCCTTCTAATCCTTTACTTTAAAAATATGTAGTGGTACAAGGAGTAACCAGAAATGAAATTGCAACTAAGGCTCACATCTTTATGTAGAGGTTATTTATGGCATCACACATCTTACCCAAGTGTCTGGTAAATGTCCTTTGTAGTGTTTCCAGTTTGCATGGTTTTACTTTGAATCTCACTGTATTAATATTTCTCGTAACCTTTCAATTTCCTTCCAAAAATTATTTCTATCCTTAAATTTGGAAAGGAAAGACTGAACTTGTGAATTCTCATGCTTCAAGACAAATATACATTTTTTTGAACCATAAATAAAAAGAAGCTGCAAGGAAGGAGGGATGAGCCTGACTCATGATTTTTCTTACATTCAATTTGTCCTTCCTCTGACAGACTCAGGCTCTCTTAGAATAGTCTCTGCGATCTTGCCAAGCTTTGTGCCTCAAGAACAAACATTTGAGGAAAATCTCCTTGACCCCCCTTAGCGCTGTGGTGCCTAACGGGTTGGTGTTAAGAGTTACAGTAGAGAAACAAAGCGAGCGATTCAAAGACTTGCTAGAAATATTCACAGGAAAAAAATGCTGAGCAAGGACATTCAGAATTTCTTTAGCATCATTTCCTTACAACAGCTGCCATCATCACCCTCCTCTCCAAAGCTGAGCTACAGTACCTACTGATGAGCCTCTTCCTAGCTCAGACGAGGGCAACAGGCAACCGCTTGATATTTGAAGACACGAAGATCCACTGGAAAAGAAAAAAGCAGACCACAAATAGACGGTAGAAACCCATACAACATCGCAGCAAACATTTCCTAATTTACTGCAATGCCAGAAGATGATTCACCCCAGTGTTCCTGTTGCATAATCTTCCCCGCAGCTCAGGAGAGTGAAACTAGAAAACCAAAGGTCTCGCTGGGCTTTCAGTGACATTTATGTTTAGACTGAACTTTCAGTTAGGAAAGTGTGAGTTTTTCTCTGATGACAAAGGAGGGGGAACTGATATAGTAAGGTGTTGTTTCAGAAATGATAAACTACTGAGTGTACCAGATTGTCATCTCCTTTGGCCCAGCGTAAACCCCGAGCCAGACCACAGGCTTCATTTGCCCTTCCTGACTTCCACGCCGGTCCCGTCGCAGTGACGGTTCATCCCGTTCAGCCTGCCTGGTCCCTGGGGCATCACAGCTGGGCCCCGAGAGCCATAACGCCCCTCCAGATAAACCACGCCAGGGTTCCCCAAGGCTTGGTTATCAGGGTGGAAGGTACTGTGGGGCGTCCCCCCACCACAGACCTTGCAGCAGCAGCAGGAGGTCTGGAAACTCCAGGCACGTGTTTGCTCTGTCTGAGCATTGGGCACATGGTAGGTCCAACGCTTTCCAAAAGCACCGGGCTTGCTGCACGCCTGCAGGATCTCCCAGGCTTTCAGGGAGCCCCGGGCGTAAGCAAAGCTGCCAAACTGCCTGTGTAGTCACCGGGCAAATTCCACCCAGGCAGCCGCTTGCCGGAGAGAGCGGGGAGAAGGGAGTAAGAAAGCAGCAGGCAGCAAGGATTACTACTTCAGAGCCTCTGGGGTGTCATATATCTAAAACTATGTGTTTGAGGGGCCCAATCTACTCTTTTATTCCTTAAAATCAAGTCAAGTGAATTAGTGAATGCTGCCCATCTTCAAAGGAGCGTCAGGCTGAAGACTCTACATTCTTGTTAAGCTAAGTTATGTTGGGTCAGTGGCCGGGTGCCAGGCATTTTTCTGTGCCGATTTGGTGAATACTGTTTCAGAAGAGCCAGTGTGAGCAGCACACGAGTCCTCCACACCTCAGCAACTTTCTGCTCTCTGTTACACCAGAGTGAACCAGGTTAGTTCCTCCTTCAGGGCAGCATTACTACAGGCAATGTCATTTCTTCCCCTCTCTGTTGAGAGTAGAGGAAATTTCCTTTATTCAGAGAAGAAAAAAAAAAGCTAAGTATTCTGAGGGTGGCTTTGTTCTTCTCAGCGTCTCTGTTTCTGTGGGATTTCCACTGTTGCTGTATTCACATCCCCTCCTTCCAGCTGATATGTGGCATGGTCTAAATGAGCTGCCCCTTGACAATTTGCAGGGCAGATAAGACATTTGCTGAGCAATTGCCTCGAAGCAATGCCCTTTTCGGTAGGGACGGATGCTCTTCAGCACAGCCTTGGCTCTGCAGGTGCGTGGCCCTGACTCACGAGGCAGAGCTGTCTCTTTCCTGCAGCGGGGGAATTCTCCTGCTGGCTCTCTGCCCCGTGCTCTGCCCTCTCGCCAGGTCTGGACGTGCTGTCTGCATCTGAGGCTGTATCTAAAGCATCCATGGGCCCGGCCTTGAGGAGGAAAGTGGGTGATCCCCAGGTGATCAGCAACAGCTGCTGTCAAAAGCTACGGGGAATCCCGAAACTGAAGAGGCTTTAGGGTTTGAAAACAAAAGGACGGACTGAGGGCAACCTCAGTCAAATGGAGAATACTGCAAGCCTTGTGTTAAGGTTAGTGAAATGAAGGTTCCTTGCATTTTGCCGGCAGAGACCACAAACCCAACAGGCAGCTGCCTGTGGGTGAGAAAGGGCTGCCTGACTCACTGCCTCTGAACACTTCTTCGTGCCACCATGGGATGAGAGCGGAGAGCTGAAGTAGAGCTTTATCCCTACGAGCTAGGGTGAAGCTGAAGTAGAAGCATATGCCAAAAAGGGAACAAAAACTCATCAACTCAACCACAGCTGTGGCTAGAGAAGGGAAGATGGGGTTTCACAGCCTCTCTCCTCTCACATCGGGACTGCGTGCCATAGGGTAGGAGGGGTAACCCACAGTGCTCCCACCCAGGCATCGGCTCTCTGTGGCTGGCAGATAGAGCTTCGCAGCATGATTCCCCCCTCCCACTACGATCGGTGCCCTCAGCAGCAATGTAGCCGGAGAGTTGTGTCATTTGGATGAGGATGGGGATGAAGAGCCCTGCCAGCAGGCAAAGACATCAAGGTGTAGATGCCTCCTGCATGCCTAAAACCGTTACATTAGATGGAAAGTCATCCCTGAGTGGTACGCAGAAAAAGAGCAAACTGAGTGCGTTGGTGGAAAGGTCTTAGTTGATAGCCTGAACAGAGAGACAAAAAGCTGGGCCTATGTTGGTAAAGATGATGCTAAGAGAGCACAGAGGGGTTGCAGATCACTCTGAGGTCCTCAGCTGCATGTTATAGCAAAAGGTAAAATACAAATCTGCATGTGTTTAGAAGCTACCTGAGAGGCCATAATTCATACCATAATGATTTGTATGTCATGTTCTGTACGCTGAATATTTCAACTAAAGAGTGCAGCTCTCCCTTGCACTGATGAGCAAGATGGTGTCACAGCTCCCTCAGAGAGATGGAGTTGTTTGGAAGTGATGGGAATACCTACCCAAAAGGAAACTTTATAAATCATAGGTATTCTGGACTAAAATACTTGTGGAATATTCAAGATTTGGGAGGAGGGAAGTGTCTTCAGAATTGCTGAAGGACTGATAATTTTCTATGCCAAGTCTCAGCTTGAGGCATTTATGGCCAAGTTATTAAATGGTGTCTATAATGCTTCTAATGGAAAGGCTGGCACCACCTTAACTGTAGGAACTCTGGCAGGGGCTGCTCTGGCTCTGAAACTAGCATCAGCCGTGGCTGCAGAAATAGGAAACAGCCTCTTGTTTGTTCCTCATTCTGAAGCAGGGAGGGCATATGTGCCTCCCGTGGAGAACCCCTTCTTCCTCTTGTATCCTCTAATTTGTAATCTTTAATATCCTGTTTTAACTGGAAGTTAAGATTTTAGCTTCATCACGCTGCCCACGTACTAGGAGGATGAAACAAGCACGGCATTGGCTGCACATTAAGTTCGAAGTCCTGCAAAACAAATAATACATGTTGAAGTATTCACTCAAATCCGTTCTAAATCAGGAAAAAAATACAAAGATGTTTCAGTGTTTTGATGGACAAAGCCAGATTTAAGCATACACTTAATTCATTTGCAAACTTTGGGCCCAAGGCCTGCTCCAGAAGTGCTACAAGATGTTCCCTCTTAGAGAAGGTCTTTTAGAGAATTTGCTTTCCAGAGTCTAATGTTATTATTCTGTCTTAATTCATTACAAGCTGGACTTTGCCATTTCCATTAATGCAAAACTATCCCTTCACGCTGAGATGAAAATAGCTAAAAGTAAATATCTAATTTAACTCTTAAAATGAAAAGAATGTTTGGGAGGATATGTTACCAGGGAGTGTAGGTTCTGCAGTGCTTGTTTTCTATTTTATCTGTGTTAACTGCTGGAGCATTCAGGCCTTTGACATGCATTGTTCACTGGGAATGAAATTGCACACTGTCATAACAGTCTAATAACAGCACTGAATTTCTGCAGAACTTTACCTCTTTTCTAGAAGATAACATCTCTTTCCTTCCAAGGATAAAATAGCTTCCTTTCTTGCAGCGGTACATATAATGGTGCTATTGCTTGATGGGGATGTCAAGTTCCCCTGACTATTAAGGAGAGGGGAAATGTCTTTGTTACACATTTCTGTTCTCCTTTTATCCTCTTCAGAGAGGCCCCCAGCTCAATCTAAACAAAATAAAGCCAGGGTATCATTTAAAAACAAAACCATTTTGAAAGCTCTTTGATCTGCCTGACTTCCTGTCAAATACACAATCGACGGTTTCTCTACATCCTCGACCACTACAGATCTGATTTTCTCTACAGTTTATATTGTCTTTGGCACTACACAAAATTAACATAGCCTTGGCTATAAAAATCTCTTAAGGACAAAGAAAGCCAACCGCTCCTCAGCTTCACCTTTGCCTTTCTGTGTCCTCTTCTTTTCAGCTCTGCATCCATTCTTTTTACGTAAGAGGACCCTGAGGTTGGTCTGTCCGTTTTGTTGAGCTCCGATTTTCCAACTCTTCTGTCAGTCCACCCTTCCCTTTCCCCACTCCCGTGAAGATCCCTTATACATGTTAACCTTGGAAAGACCTCAAGGCCTCGTCACTCAGCAACTCTTTTTCTTTTGCATCTACACACTCTTCTGGTTTTTGGGGTTTCCCCCCCACCCCCTGAGAAGCCTCTCCTGCCCAGCTCCACCAGCACTGCTACCAGGTCACTCTGTTGACTTTGCTCTTCTCCTCCACCACCGTGACTTTCTCCTCCACTCCTGCCCGAGGCCGCACCATCCTCTGGGTGGGGAAGAGCACCGTTTACCCCTCCCGGTGCCTCACCACCGGCCCTGCATGGTCGGGCCCTCGCGTCCCTTGTCCTTCCCTTTCTCCTCACCTCTGACTCTTCACGTAGCTCAGCGCTCAGCTGCAGCTCAGCCCTGCCGTTTTCCCTTTTCAGAATTTAAAGTTTTCCAGTCTATTCATGATGCCATTTCTTCTCTCTCAATTGGCTTTATGCCTTCATCCTCACTCCATTGTAATTTGAACAATTGCCTTTTTTCTTTTTTTTCTTTTTTTCTTTTTTTCTTTTTTCTTTTTTCGTTTTTTCTTTTTTCTTTTTTTTCTTTTTTTCTTTTTTTTTTTTTTTCCTTCTTTTCTTTTGAGGGGATGAGAATGGGTGGATGGGAATGAGACAGTTCTCTGTCAACTTTCTACTCCTTAAGCTTATCTCTTAACTGTCCAGTGTTCATCAGTTCTGGTGCGTTAATGACTCAGGCAACATAGATTAATTATTTAGGGTGAGAAGGGAGTTATATCTGATATAGATGAATAGCTGGTAAGGTATTTAGGTCTTACTGTATTTGTGCAAAGCACTGCACATAATCTATTGAGCTACACAAGTAGGAACAGGGAAGTCTAATCCTCTATACTGGCAAACTGTTGACTTGGTCTCTTCCAGATTTAATTACACTGAAGAAAAACAAAACATTGTAGCTTTAAGGACTAACTGCTCCATTAAGTGTAACATTTTAAGCAAGAGAAATGTTCGCACACAATGGAAAGACACATAATGTTGCTCCATGCACAGATCAGATAAATTGTTCTCCAGCTTTAGTGACAGCAGAGACAAAAGGCTCTGTCTCCCACATTGCGGCAGCAGCATCTGGGTGGCTGCCTTCAAATTTCTCCCCCTACTTGAGGCCTCTCTGGGCTCAAATAGCAGGAGAAAGAACATTGTTTCACGTACCTCAGGTAGTACCGAAATCGGCCAAGGCCCGAAGCAGGCTGTGAGAGCGTGATGGATGCAAGTTTTGACATGACAGTGCAAAAGTGGGAATTGAGTTTGCATGCATCATGGGGAGATTTGCTGTCAGAATAATAGATCTCGTGGGGTTTTGAGTGGCTGATCAGAGAATTATTTTGCAACTTGCCTGGTTTCCCTTCTTGCCTCAGAGGTATTTTATAAAATGAAGCCAATATTTCATAAAACAAAGGGCCCAGAATATCGAAACAAATTGCTACGTAGCACAGTCACTCAGGTTACCAAATACCAACAAAATGCAGAGCAAAGGCCAAATTCTCAGCTTACCTAAATCCATTCAAATCCTGCCTCGCACTGCAGCAGCTCTGTGTTCATCCTGCCTTGCACCGCTCTCGCAGCCCCAGCAGCAATGGCCCTTTTCAGGATTCTCCTCCCATAGAAGCACAAACGGATGATGAAGAAATGACATTGACATGGGATCTTCTTCGTCCCTGCTCACAGCACCCTTGTAGCCTCCTCCCCCCTGCTCCCCAGCCCCCGTTTTAATAGCCAGTGGGAACTATGGACAACCGGGCAGCGCGTAAAAGCCACCCTCCACACGATGCCAGGCTCCAGACCCAAGAGATCCCCAGGTTACAACTCAACAATCTCGGAGGAAAACTCACAACTCTCAGAATCGTCAGAAGAAATCAAAAATGAGCTGACTAATTTCGAATGTGCCTCAAACTCCACCTCAGCAAGCTTGGTTAAATTTTCAAAAAACAAGCCAGAAAACACAAGCAAAACCAAAACCAGAAATCAGAGTTGAAAAAGACCCTCTTTGTACCCTTTCATTGCAAATTTAGTTTCTAGCCTGGCTTCCTTTCTTTTAAGAATAGTGCATCTCTTTGGAAACGCTGGGTTCTGTGAACCTTTGTACCTCCGGCTTGCCATTACCGCATCTGGTCAGAAAGAGTGATGGTACGGGAGGCGAGTTAACCATTTCTCATTTACTGAGTCAGCTCCACTAAAAGAAAGGTCAGCCAGGAGGTCAGCCTCTACAGACCAGAGCAGAGATACGGGCCCGTTTACTAAACATATGCTTTATCTAGCAGCACATTCAATGTCCTGTAAGTATATAGCATAGTGAAATTTCTGCCTAAAGTCAGCGTTACTAATATTTTCTTCAGCCTCTTGTTATAAAAATCTCCTTACTTTCAGCAGTTTGTCTACATGACTAAAGGTCAAGTGTTCTGGGCTTAGGCCATAACAATTTATGCAGTATTACAAGTGATACTGAAATGTATATGCATTTTTTATGTGAATGTCTACGAGAAAGCAAGGAATCAATGGATATTTAATAACTGACTTATAGCATTCTGTGTTTTTTGACCCAGGGATCTTCAAAATCTTTACAAACTCTGATTTCTTGCCTGTAATGGGTTTTGGATCAGCCCCCCCAAGATAAAAAAGCCAGTTCTCTTATAGCCAGCTCCTTCTTTGCACTGTAGGCGTAAATTACATTTTACTTTCTCTAAGTGGGGAGCTGCAAACAACTCTGGTGCCTCTGGGGTAGGCGGCGAAAAGAAGTATGGCTGATTCTAAATAAAAGTTACTTGTCAGCTCAACCTTGATAGCAGAGATAATGAGGGTGATCACATGGGAATATAGATTCAGGGTTTAGTTTAATCATCGTTCCGTATCAGCTGCACTGATCCAGTTCTGCATGACTAAGTCAAATAAATGTTAGGTAACTGAAATTATCTCTAGCCTCCTTACTTTTCACTCCCCCCTCCAGAACTCACAGCATTTGTTTCAGTGACTTTAAAATAGGTAAATCTACAAAGGACATCTGTAAGTGCTAATAAGTAAACAGAGGACAGAGTTTTCATGAAGAGGTATCTGAAGTTAAGCTGTGAAAGAGATTTCTAAAGGCAAAATATAGATGTAAGGTCATAAAAATCACATGTGCCTTTGAAAATCTCTATCAAGGCTGTACCCAGGTGCCTAAATTGGCTTCCATTAACTTCACAGGGCCTCTCTGAGTGCTGAAGCATGTGATTTTCAATGCTACTCCCAACTCTGTGGGGGGGAAAGACCATCAATATTGAAAAAATTGCTCTTTGATACATTACAAAAAGCCTTATAACGAGTGAGGTGGCATTATCATTAAAAAATTCCCCAAACCTCATATCAAAACCAACAAGAAGCCTTATGTAGGCAGCTTTGAGCTCTGGTTTGAAATCTTGATACAGGTCCAAATTTTGCTGGTTAGCTCATCCTAAAAGGATAAATAAATAGTGTAGGATCCCAGCATGTTACAATAAAGCAGTGTTTGAGGTTTCCTTAATTTGTTCAGTATCTCAGGTAAATTTATAATTAATTGCATTTTCTCCACAGCTCTGGTTTCTTTTGCACTGTTCCTACCTCTCACAAGTTTACTGCAAGCCTCACACAGGTGATGTTTCTTAAAGCCCTTAGCTCCCAGAAACATATACTTGCATCAGAACCTCAGCCTTCATCTCATTTCATGTGTTATGTGGGCTGAGACAAGGTAGGTAACATGAACCCTTTGAGATGTAAAAAGAGCAGAAAAAAGGAAGCAGCGTTATTATTTTAATTTAATTGCTACAATTTTAAGCCCATTTGATGATATGCTGGGGTCTTGACTCAGGAGTTTTTAATGCTTGAGTTGGTAATTCTGCTTTTAGCCTCCATATCAAGTACTACACTATGTGCTTAAACTGAATTTGATTTGAGTTTCATTTTAATTTAGGGCAGTCTGCCCAGATTGCTTTCCCCTCTCCTGACAGGCTTGGCAATGCTTTAGCAGGGCCCTGAGAGCGTTTCAGCCTCACTAGCAAAGAGCCCTCACACAAAGCACTTCATTCCCCCCCAGAACAAATAAACAAGGAGTAAACATCCCTCCTCTCGCACACGTGGAGCAGGAGCGATTTTGTGATTCTCTTCCCCTTCTGTGCCATTCCTATAGCCTAAGTAGGACTTGAGCTCTACAAAAATCTTATGAAAAAGAAAAAGTTGCATTTCTGCAATAGCAAGCGCCCAGAAGAAGACTAAAGATAAAAGTAAACTCAAGGGTTTTGTATATGTGCATGCACAGCTCGTGGACTCTCTCCAGTTCAGCTGTGTTTGAGGATCCCCGTATTAATGTGAGTGTGCTCTCTTCAAAATGTATTGAAATTCCCAGTAGAAAAGAAGAGCAGGCATGTTGTAGTGGTTTGATTTTCCTTTTTTACACTTTTTTTTTTTTTTTTTCTTTTTGATCCTGAAGAATGCACTGTCTTGGGTTACACATTAAACTGTCAGGAGGCAAAATCAACACTTGAGATTCTACGTGGAGCTTGAAAAGTTGCTCCACAAAGCATGGCCATACAGAGCTTCTCCCATAAATCTTCAAGTTGTTTTTCTTATCTAAGCAAGCTATGTATAAATATTAACATATTATTCATGGGCAAATAATTCCACGCCACTCCTTTACTGCTGCTGCCTTAAAGAGGATTCTTGATTCAGATAAGAATGACAGTCCCTTTGTGGGGCCTCAACTGCATTTCAGGTTAAAAGAATTAAAACAAAAAAGAGGGTAATGGCACTTCTTAATTAAGTAAACCTCAAAAATGAAGAAGTAAGCAGCCTTTAACTGTTGGTTTTAATGTAGAGGAGCCACCACATAAAAACTACTGGCTAAACTCTATAGTAATTGAAATTAGTGAACTCCCGCTTGACTTCGGTGAGGCAGGGCTGAGATCCAAAGCGTTTGTTCTCTGGGGTGTGAGTGCACGGATGTACGTTACCGGCAGCCGCGAGCTCTGCCCGGGTTCAGCACAAGTGCCGCGGCAAGCAGGCGGTGTGCGAGCCACGCAGTTCGAACCTGGAGCAGGAGCTCCCTGTAGTGCTGGGGGGGTCAGTGCCAGCACGTTGGCCAGGGTGGTTTCTGCTCCCCAAGGCCGCAGCACAACAGTGGGATTTCCCCCTGCAGCACGGGTGAATTTTTTGGTTAAAGTCTTCTTTAAGAATCTCCCTTGTGCACAACAAGAAGTGTATTCCTCCAGAAGTGTATTCTTCCCGTAGAGGGTTTGACTTGCCAGCAGTTGTGGACAAGAGGCCATTGCAAGTGGAACATGTGAAAACAGGGGCCTATTCATAAAAATAATATATTTATATTTACGTGTTAAAGGCCTTTGCTCAGGATCCTTTTTAAAGTTCAGCTGGATTTAAAATGCCCACTTCAAAAGCCAAAATGAAGACTTTAACAGATGTGCCCTGGCAAAGAAAAGGGTGTAGACACAGCAAGGAATTCAGAAGGGACAGACAGTCATATATGGACATAGGAAAAGAATCCCAAATGAAATGCTTGTGGCTGGGAGCTGGCGTTTTTGTGTTACCTGCAACGAGCCTCTGTGTTTGGGGCTTTGGGGCCTGGCCTATTCCTTTCTTTTTCTGGCTGCAGCTTTTCTGCTGGTGCTTTTTGTACCACGAGAGACTATCTGTGTAATTTTACCTGGGCCCCGGTCACTCTAGCAACCAGAGGAGGTTGCCAGACCAGAGGAAATGTCTTATCAGTAGAAACTTCCCTATAACTGAGAATTTGAACCACATGACATACTTTAAAAAATACGAAATTTCAGGTTGCAAGATGTGGAACAGGCAAGTGTTTGTGTGTGTGTGTATGCAATCGCACCGCGGAACAGCCTGACAGCAGCTACTTGTATGCAAAGTCTCGGCAGCGCTGAGCGTTTGCAGGTGCTGCCACCTCGTAGAGCCGGGTGTTGAAAATCCTCCACTCCATGCCGTCAGGATATCTGCACGGCCTAGTGGATGTCTATGCTAGTAGACAGTTTTATCTCCAGGTTAATTGAAAGCATATTAATTTCAGGCTGTTAACACATTTGTAAAGATTAGATCAGGCCTTATCCAAGTGACTGTGGTTCAACCGAGGGCTCAGCCTCGGGAGGCTTTTGTGTCCCTGCGTGCACCTCTCCTGTCCTCCGAGAGCTGCGCAGGGGACGATGCCGTGGTGTCCCCAGCGAGACGCTTTATTGTCTCTCATGAAACAAAAAAAAAAACAAACCAAAAAACTATCCTCCGTGCTATTGACTGCCATCTCCTGTCACTTACTGGACACATGTAAATTGTGTTAAGAGCTGTCATATAGGGCATATTAAAATTTCAAAGCCAAGCCTTCAATGACCAGGGAGAACCAGAATTAGGATTGCCAGTTTCAAAACTCTGCTAGATGTGTGTTTTTAAGGAGGTCCTCAAGGACCCTGACCACCAGGACGTCCCGCTTTACTGAAGCAGAGCTCTCAGCAGCTTCCCGTGCAGCTGTGTGTGCCCCGCTGCAGACCTGACCCCAGGGGAGCGGCCAGACCTCCCGAGAGCGAGGTGCACACAATAAACACGCACCGTTTGGGCTGAAGTTGCCTCGTATCACGCGGGAGCAGTGACGGAGAGGGGAAAACTCCGTTTTCCCAGGAGAGCACTCACCTGCCCTAACCACAACACTGCCCTTTCTCTTCCTGCATGGTCACCAAGTACTGTCCAGTTTGTAAAATAAGAAACGAGGGAATCTTACAGGCAATATATTTTCATTGGACACCTTTAGTTCATCTTTAGAGTAGCTCTATTCTGTGTCCCCGATGGGGCACGGGGGTCTAGTGGAGGCCACTCGTCCATGCAAGTCAGAAGTAGAGAGGTCTTGGTAGGCGCGGCCTATCCGTGGCTCTCCGGGGAGATCAACTCCGGTTCAGGAGTGCCTACACAAATAATTACCAAAAATTGGGAGAGTATATTAGAAGAAGGATCAATCTGGACATGCTGCTGCCTTGTATTTTTTCCTTAGGCAAGAGGTACTGCCACGGTCACAGGCAGGATTCTGGCTTAACTAGACCTTCGGTCAGAGGTGGTTGTGTGATTTTTATGCTTCTGAGCCTCTTGGAACATGCAGGTGAATTAGCGTGTGTGTATTAAGTATTATGAATTTTCAACAAAGCAACTTTTTATCGTATACGTGTATGTTTTCTCACATGTAGGGAAGAATAATTGCTATACCCTGAAAGGATTTGTCTGAGCTTTGTTTCACAGCATTGAAGTTCAGTCTGAAGACATTAACTTAGAATGACCTTGCTTTTTTCATGACTAACCCCAAAAATTATTTTACTGTAGGTGTGTTCTGAGTGATTAAGATAGGTTTGCTTGCATATAAATGCTGTTCTATATACATATATATATGTATTATCTTAACCAAGGAAAGCTCCCACACTTTCCCTTGTTTATGCATATTATATGTGACATAGATTCAAAGTTAAATGTCAGAGCTCTTATTTATAAGTTGACATATGAATATAACCCAATTCAAAACTATCTATCTCCTCATTTTCACTGCTGCCTATCTTGCCTTTCAGTGTGGCTGCTACTTCGTTAACGGGGAGCAAATGGAGTTGAGGAGGTCACAGCCCTCTTAGCTGCTCCAGTAAATCCCTATCAGCTCTGAACTTCACAGGTTGTCCGCCTGCTTCTCAGCTGTCTTGGTCAGCGCCATCGCAAAATTCCCTTCCACATACAGGTAATGCCCACATAGGAAATTATACTTAATATTTCATTAAGTGAGTGAAAGAGAGATGGGGCAGTACATTAGAAGCTGGTTCTCAACCGCTCCCTGATTTTCAAACTAGCCACAATTGCATGTTCAGGCAGCCCGGGAGCTGTTTCAGCAGGCACCGGGCTCCCCGAAGAACCGCCTGTCGGCTGAGCGTAGCCAGAGACCGGCATGCTCTGGCCAGGCTTCCTCCAGCCTGCCTGTTGCAGCACGCCCCTGCACGCGGGGTGCTGGGGAGAGCGGCGGGAGTGGATGGCACCAGCTTCGTGTCTGCCCGAAAGGCCCTCGCTCCCTTCTGACCGCTTGAAGGACGTAAAGGGAACACAGAGTGAAGCACAGAAGCTATTCTTCAGTCTCAAAAGCTGGTAAAAATATTTCTTGTAAAGGTACATAGGCGCGCGCGTGAGCTTCAGAGGACACCTTCTTGTTTCTCATGCTAATTTTATATTGTTCCTGAATCAAAGCCAAATTTTTCTCTTTGTGAAAGTCAAGTTTAAATTCTGTTCCTATTCATTGGTCCTATTAATAAACAAGGCATGTAGAGATTATTGTTTAGCAATTGTTAAGGTGCTAGTGTGTTAGTAAAAGGTTAAGAGATGCAAGATAGCCGTAAAGGGTATGGGTTTTTTCTTCAAGTATATGAACCAAGTATATGGTTTTGTCACATTATTGCAGACTATATGTATATATATTTATTTTTCAGTAAGAACAAACTGCGATAAGTGAAGTCCCTGAACCTGTACTACGCCACAAACATACAAAGATAATGACTTTTAAAACACGAAGAAAAAATTGTGTCACAAATAAATGCATAAACTTATCCTGCCTAGTGGTGGCTTCCAAGACGTCAGACATTTTGTAAACCAGCAAACAGATCCAGACCATGCAAAACTGGGAAGGTCCCGTCTTTTCCTGTCTGTTAATTTTTCCACTATGAGAGTGTTCAAAAGCCTTTGAAATAAAGGTTTACTGTCTAGGGGTTCAGAAAGTCATCTTTTCATAGAACAGTTTATTCCGACAGGTAACCCCAGCAGGCACACGAGCTGTTCCGTAAAATGTAATGTCCCTAATCTTAAAAATTTATTCTACATCCTGAAACCAAATGTTTATTTGTTTTTAGTAGTGCTCACAGTGCTGCTGTGGCCCAGAGTTTAGCTCAGTGATTTAGCAGCCTACACCTCATTTATGAGATTGTGGGCAAGTGAGCCCGAGTTCGATTTAGCGTTTAGCAAGTTCACCCTTTTGCCACTAAATCACTGTACAAGTGTGAGCAAACCACTGCGCTCTTTCCCTCCTTCCCCTTATTCAAATTTACCCGGTCGATCGCTTGCGATATGACTGTAATGGAGGGAAGATTAGCCCGTGAATATGCACAGAAAATTCTGGAAGCCCTGCTGAACTGAGGTCACAGCGTGAATTCTGAGCGTAGAGGTGAGATTTGAGTATGATCGCAAACTTTCTGGATGAAAAAAGTCTGGAACAGTCCCTGTGATTTTCTAGCCAGAACAGCTGGAAAGAAATGGATACGGTCCCCAGCAGAAACCTGCTCTGCGATCACCCTGACTTGCCAGGTCTGAGAGAGGTCCTTCACGCTCAGCCTTCTTCTGGGCTTCTTTTAGTTGCAAAATGTGCTGGGCCAAGAACTACGAAAATAGAAAAAGATTACAATTGTAAACGTGCTGAAGTTTAAAGTAATAAGTACTTATTTCTACATTAAAAATGTATTTAACTTCACCATCTGTGTTTCACTTGGTTCATATATCCAGGTTATTCTCTAAAGTTGGGGAAAATTATTTTTTTTTAAAATGAAAGTTCAAATTCTTAACTAAGCAGCAGCTACCAGGAACTAGGCCTTTTCAGAAAAACACAAATATGCAGCAAGTCAATGGCACTAGCAACAGTCAGTAATTTAGGCACCCTGCTTTTCGTGTAATTAGTGTCAAAAATTTTTTGCATTGTTTTAGAGGTATTGAGGAGCTGTTTCCTCAAATGATGTTGGGATCATCTACAGGGGTTCCACATCTCTCTACTTCAGGCATCTCAATCGAGGCAGCCAAAAAACTGGGTCAGGGCAACGTTCCAAAATTTTAGTGGTGAGCCTCCAAAATTCAAGACACTCAGGGAATGCATGTTGGGGAATAATATGAGAATGCTGGAGGGAAAAAAAAAAAAGAGAAGGGAATATTTAATTTGTACCCAATATTGATATTTCAGAATTTGGTACGGTCAGTTTGGAATAAAACACACTGTTTGTTTTAAACCCCTGTGAAAGCCAAGCCAGTTGCCTCTCAGCCTCAGACGCTGTCTGAACCATTGGTTCCTAACTTGCCACAAGGCAATCTGTATGGCTGGCTGCTTTGAATCCGCAGGCACGGGAAGATTTTGGATGCCGGCTTTCGAGGAGTCTCCCCACTGGGTTGCACTGGAACCTGGAATATGAGAACGTGGGTTGGCAAGAACCTGCGCGTCTGGGAGCTGCCGAGCAGCCCCGGAGGCTTCCCGAATTCGGGCTCACCATCATCCCTTCTGGTAGGATGGAGAAAACTGGGAAGCCTCTCTCAGCTCAAAACCTCAGAATTTGGGAGCCGGGTCCCCTGAAATGTTTACCCCGTTGTTCCTGGGCAGCTGTTGCACGGAGCTGTGAAGCAGCTGGAGTTCAGAAACCCAAAACAGCCTCAGCGGAGGCACCTGGTGGCTCTGCAGGTGGCCCCCAGCCTCCTTGCTGCTTGCCAGGCTGCCATGCGTGTCGCTTGGCACCATTTCGGGGTGGTTTATCAGAGAACCGGAGCCCTGAGGAGCTATGGTTTGTATTCACGTGGTTTTTAGGGCCTGGGCTCCCTTTCGGCATGGAGGGGGCGATGCTGGAGAGCGGGGAGTGCGACAGCCCCGTCTGTCCAGCGATGAACGTCAGAAACTAGAAATTCACCTGGATGCCACCCTGAGTCAGCCAAAACCGAAGCATCTCTACAAAACACCTAGATCTGAACAAACTGCTCTGACAAAAATATTCCGTCTGAGAATTTCTGACCAGGTCTGGTAGTAAACATCTCCAGGGTGTCATTTGTGCCTGATACAGGGCAAAAATTATTCGGGTACCTGGTGCTCGGTGTGGAAAGATGAGGGAATGGAATAGTAAATGAAAGGGGTTGAAACAAAAACTGCCGATTGTCTGAGCGCGGCTGACCGAGTTGTGTTCAGCTATCTCGGTGTGGAAACACACCTTTCCACAGAGGAGGCGGCCGCGGCCGGGGGCCGCGTCCATCCCACCCTGCCCGGGGAGACCCTGCGTCCCTTCCCCTCACCGAAGGGGACTTTGTCACTTGTGTTTATGTTACTGCCTCCCCCTCGGTGGGATTTGTCCCAGGCACCGCGCCTCAGCCGGCTTCTGGGCTTTTACGGCCGCGCTGACCCTGTGAGCCCACGGCCCCGGCGGCCCTGAGGAGGACGAACCCGCACCGCGGGCCCCCCTCCGGGGATCCGCCGCCTCGGCGGGTCTCCGCGCTGTGGGGAGACCGAGGGGACGCGGCTCGGGCGGGCAGAGCCCCCCGCGGGTCTCCCGGCGCGGGGCGAGGACGCTCCTTCCCGCCGCGGCGGCCCTGAGGGGAGCTTCCCGCCCTGCGCTCTGAGGGGGGGGATCGCGGCGGGAAGGCCGCGGGTGCGCGACGCCGCTGAGGGGGCGCCGCGCTGGAGCGGGGGCCGGGGGAGGGAGAGCCCCGTCCCGCCCGGGGAGCGGGGGGCCTCGGCCGGGAGCGCGGGGGCTGCTGCCGGCGGCGGGGAGGGGGGGAGCGGAGTTCCCGGCGGGCCGGCTGCCTCCCCGCCCTCCCTCGGCGGCGTGAGTGAGCGTGTTTGGGAGGGAAGGAGGGGGTGGAAGCCGGGCCGGGGCGGCCAGCAGGCAATTTGCATGAGAGACAGACTGGGAATGAGCTGGAGTGGGCGCCTCTCCGCGCACACAGAGCGGGGCAGGAGGGGGAGGAGGGAGCTGCCGCCGCCGCCGCCGGGGAGAGGCGGCGAACTCCGGGCAAAGTTTGGTGCCGCGGGCCCGAGGCGCTGAGGCACCGGCGGGGCGGGAGAGCGGAGCGGAGCGGCGCCGGGCCAGGCCAGGCCAGGCCAGGCCACCGCCGCCCGGGGCCGGGCTTTGTGCTGCCCGCGGCGCGGCGGGGCCTGCGCGGAGCGGAGCAGAGCGGAGCGGGGGGCGGCGGGGCGAGCGTGGAGCCAGCGGCGGGGCGCTGCCGGCCCTGCCGGGCGAGCCAGCATGTCCTCCATCCTGCCTTTCACTCCTCCCATCGTCAAGCGGCTCCTGGGCTGGAAGAAAGGGGAGCAGAACGGGCAGGAGGAGAAATGGTGCGAGAAGGCGGTGAAGAGCCTGGTGAAGAAGCTGAAGAAGACGGGGCAGCTGGACGAGCTGGAGAAGGCGATCACCACGCAGAACATCAACACCAAGTGCATCACCATCCCCAGGTAGGGGGGGGCTGCTTGGCGGTGGGGAGCACACAAAGCGGGGGTCACCCCCGCCCGGGCACGGCAGCCCCCCGCCCGGGCGGGGCGGGAGCCGCCGCGGGTCCCCCCGGGGCGGGCAGCGGGGGGCTCGGGGGCCCCTCGGTAGCAGCGTCCTCCCCAGGGACTCGGCGTGCTCTGGCACAGCCTGGCGGAGGGCTCGGTTTGCTTTCCAGCCCCGCTGCACTTCGGTGCGGTGTTAGTCCTCTCCTGCATGCTCTATCCTGGCTCTATATATAGTTAAAAAAAAAAAAAAAATAACTGGCTACAGAATTGGATTACTGTCTAGTAATAAGAGAGGAAGAAAGTAAGAAGGGAATGTAGGGGAGAAAATATGTCTCCAGCCGAGATTAAAAAAAAAAAAAGTTGGAAGCGCTCGGGATTACAGTTATTGTGGATACTCTCATTGTCAAAAGTTTCGGCGTGTTCTCTACTACTGTTACACTGAGATTTTCTTTTGATTAATGTATCGGGAAAATGGTTTTGTTTGGGTTGCTTGGTTTCTTCCATATTAGCTAGACAGATATTACTCTGAAGAGGTGATTTAGAGCCCTGCTATGCATATGTTTTCAAATTACTTTTTAAATCGGGAATGCAAATGGCATAGCTGAAGGGGATTGTTTGGAGTGCAAAACAAGCATGTGAGAGTGAATATAACTGATTTTTTTTTCCCCTTTTTTTGAATTAACATAGATTTTACTTTTAGCCTCCATTCCGAGATCGATCCATAAGACCATAATAAATCATAAAGGACGTGTATATAAGCATCCAATCTAAGAAAAATTTTCCAAGTAACTTTCAAATAGCTGGTCACAAGTGGTGTTTTATTGCTGAAGATTTGCTGGTTTCTGTGAGCTCAGCCAGATGACTGCTGATTCTGTTACTGATTGTTGTTTGAGGGTATTTTTTTTTTTTTTTTAAACAAAGGCCAAAGTTCATCCCAAATATTTGAATGCTGCATAATTGTATGCTTCTGCGTGAGAAGATATCTGTGTGTGTGTGTATTCATGCTTCTCTCTCGCACAAACAAATGTACGCTTTCTTGGTTGTCAGAATGATTTAATATGCAGTAGCTAATACAAAGCAGCATCTGTTGCATGAAAAAGTGAAGCAAGTAGCTTAGAAATGTGGGTATTTGGAACTCCTAAAATTTTCTTCCAACAATGATAGTGGTTTTTTTTAAAGGAAAAATAAAGCATCCTTATCTTTTTGGTGGTGAATGACTGTGGCTTAGATTTTGGCCAGTAATGCAAATAGACCTCTCAGCCTTTGTTAGAGTTGCTCTGGCTTTGCCCAGTTGAAGCAGAAATCAAAACCTGTAGAGCTACCTCCTGATACAAATGCCTTAAACCCTATATTTTTAAATTCTTGGTAAGCAGCGTGTTTTCCACATAGATGATACCCTATTTAAACCACTTCCCTGAAATACTTACCATTTTAAAAGAAGAAAATGACTTGAGCTGCCCTGATGATGTGACCTGGGTGTTGTGTCTAGCTGATGCTGACCTGTTAGGGAGCAGAGCATGAAGCCTTTTGGTGCTTCTTTTACTAGTAACAAGGTGGTTTAGATAGGGGAGGAAGGTTTTGATATGTCGTGATTCAAGGGAAGCAAAGAGATGGGTGGAGTATGATGTTTTAATTTAGAAAAATAATTTTAAAGCTTTAAAATAAGTAACAACACAAGCAGATATCACAAGTCATAAATCTTAGCACCTCCATAGATTGTCCTGGCTGTTCCTCCTGTGCAGAAGTGAGTGTCTGTTTCTCCTAGACCTCGCTTTCTTAAAGGAAATCCGTACAGAAATTAAAACGTTTCATGTTCACTTGTGACACAGAGCCTGGATCCTGCAGATCTTAAACCTTGGTATGGGGGAAGTGTCAGCATATTTTGATGGCAGCTCCTTATGCCTTGGCACTAGTTGTTAAACACGACACTTCATATGTACTTTTATGACTGTTCAGTATGTACATTACAGAGATCCAAATGAGCGTGGTTAGGTTAGTCTGTGCTGGACCCTCTGCAGCAGCGTAGTGAGAGGTTAATATCTATATATCAGAGACTGGGGAATGGTGTGGAAATGTGAAACAGCTTGTCTAGAAGTCAGTGGCAGAGCTGGAGCTATAACCAGGCTGTGTGACTTTTAAGAGCTGTGTCTTCTCTGGACTGTGCTGCTTGTCCTAATGTGTCTGTGAAT
This sequence comes from Platalea leucorodia, assembly GCF_965183815.1. Classification (NCBI taxonomy): domain Eukaryota; kingdom Metazoa; phylum Chordata; class Aves; order Pelecaniformes; family Threskiornithidae; genus Platalea; species Platalea leucorodia. The sequence continues at coordinate 49,828,537 of NC_138831.1, forward strand.
CTGATTATCATGTCACTAGAAATTAGTGTTTGCAAGACAATTTTAGTATGGTTTTAGTTTTTGTTGTTGGTGGTGGTTTTGGTTTTTTTTGGTTTTTTTTTAATAATTCTGTAATTCTACATATGTCCTTTTACTATTTAGTCAAATAAGTATGTTGGGAGGGGAGAAAGGGGGGCATTAAGGATTAGATCATGTTGTGCATTGTCTGTAATGCATCGGTAGACTGAATTACAGTGGAGCTATGCCAGTGATGACTCTGGCCCAGCAGGAGTAGGGTAAGTCCAAAATTAGCTATTGTATCCATGAGACCAAGCAAGTTTCAGATGTGAAAGTGCTTGAGCTTCGCAGAAACATTGCTCACGGGAATAAGGGCTACACAGCAAATTCCTGCAGGGATCAGGTGGGATTGGTTTAAGAAAGAACAAGAAAAAAATTAATTTTTGTTGTAGGGCTAAGGAATTAGAATACCAAATTTATTCCTGCTGTCATTTTTATGTACTTGGAATTGGAAATATACATACTACATTCTAGCTCCTGACAGATTATTAAACCATGAGTAGTTTATTTGCTTGCATATCTGTTCAGCATGTATTACTTTTCCAAGTGCTCCGTTTGTAAGATGATGTGACAGACGCCTCAGGCCCCAGGTTTTCTGTTGGAAGGACCTGTGGCGGACAGCAAAAGACTGGAGAGGCCTTCAAGGATTTCAGTGTAATGCTCTGCTGACAGGATTTCTCCTTCTTGTTTTTTTTCTGCTGGAGCAGGAAGTAATTTCCACCTGAAAAACCTACCAGTCTCAGACCATCTGATTGTTTCTTGTGCCGCAGTTACCGGTGCTGGACAGAATGGCTGGTTTAGAGGACCTTCCTCCCTCCCTCCTCTGGTGCACGGCTGCCAAAGTCCATCCTTCTCCAGAAGGCAGCTGCCTTTAAATCTCTGTGCACTAAGGTGGTGGGCTTTGGTGTCAGGAGCTGACCTGGTGAGTTGTAGCAGGCTGGGTCTGCATGGCAGTAAGACCTTTTTTCGTACTGTATTGGGTGATAAAATTGAAAATACACATTCTTTTGCCCATTGAAATATATCCTTTGTAGTAGTTGTGTTGACCTTGAAAGCCTGGCTTTCACGATGGACGTTTTTGTCACTTTTCAGGCAAGCTTGAGGATAGTGCGCCATTAGCACCTACCCCAGCACAGCCAGGTCTTTGAGTTTGCGGCCTCTCTAATTTGCTCTGCGAGCAAGCTTAGGTCTACTCCAGCTGCTATCAGATTTTTTGAATTTTTGATATCTCTATTTGCTTCCAAGACCAAAGAGTACGATAAGCGTGCAATCCGACGGCAGCAAAGTCTGCAGCTGACATTGCTACATACCTACAGAACCCTGTGGACTTCATCCTTGGGAGGAGAGCAATGAGTTTCTAATACAATTCCTGATCTGAAGAGAGGCCATACCGTGCACCTGACAAACTGTCAGCATTTTGCCCTAGAAATAAAGTGCGTTAGGCTGAACTGTGATGAGTGTTTAACTCTTAATGTATATAGGGGCCTGACCTGCAGAAGCCAGGAACATGTGATGAGCACTTAGTAATTTCTAAAAGCTGTGCAGTATATATAGTCTCGCTGATATGGGACGAGATAGTAAATGCTTTCTTTCAAGAGCTTTAGTGGAACTACACACATTAGGACATAAATCTTATGACATTTTGTGATATATTTTCATATGCATATTTTTCTTTTGCACCTATTACTGTATTTATTTTTTTATATCACCAGTGGTTTTAGAGGAGCCGGGATTCTTGCATGTAAGGAACACCTTCTTTTAAGTAGTGGTTTGTTTTTTTTTTTTTAATTTAGAAAATAGTTTTGAAGAGAAATGGGTGTTATTTCTTGTGGAACTCATGTGATAAGGATAGAATGTACCAACTGAAATTGAAACATGGCACATTTGCTTTTTAAAAGCAGCTGAACAAGGTGTTCCTTAAATGATTTATATCTTGGTGGGGAAAACCAGGGATAATACATAAGTGATTTTAGGAACATCTTGGGTGTGAGCATACCTTCTGTTGTGTTGGTAGTTGGCTGCACGATATTTACAAGAATTGACCATGTCCTTAGGATTGCCTCCATACCAGGAGAATGTGAAAACTGTAAATATAGTAAGTGGCGGAGGCTGTCTGCGAGACTGTGAAGTATGTTCTCCTTTCGAGAGTGGTGCCCATCTGGTTTCAGTAATAAGCAAAGGGCCAGTCATAGTTTTGTGTGTTCATGTGCAAATTCATATATTTTTTTTTTAATGCCAATTTTAAACGACCTTGTTTTTTCAATTTGGCTTGTCCCTGTGTGTGAGGAGCTTTAATATTGCACAGAGTTGTTTAAGAGTGTCTTAAGGTTAGATTATCGTAACGGTGGTGCACTGGAGATGATTACAGTACAGTCCCTGTGTGCAAACACAGTCAAGCTGCCATTATCCTTGTTAGCTCCCTGTTGCCGGTAATTTTACTGCTAGGGAACGGTGTGCACTAACCTATGCACTGACCTAGCTTTATGGGCAGGTTTTTACAGCCCTGTCCTAACCTTTGTGCTGCCACAACTGTGCTGCTGGCAGTACCCACATGAGCTAGTTTAGCTGTGGCAGTGATAGCTGCAGGGTGGACGCCGCTTTACAAATCTGTTTGCGACTAGCTTTTGTGGCATTAGTGTGACTGCAGATCAGGTCTAAAGGTGAAAATATGGTACAGTGGGCACAGGCCTTTAATCAGGTGTACTTTCTGCCTGCAGTCCCACTTGTCCATCAGTACCTTTCTCATCTTCCTCCTTGCCATCTCCCCAAAGGTCAAACCCCTCTTTCCAGGCACAGAGGTTTCTGCTCCCCACAGCCCCTCCAACTTCTTCTCCCCATCCTTGCATCAGAGTCACTGCCTCTTATATGAGCCTGGATAATAGCGTGTAGTTGATTTTTAGTCCACACTATACCATTTTAAAAACCAAAGCACTACTGTTAAGCTAAAGCAATAATGTTGATACAACCAGTTAGGGAGCAGCTTCGCGTTCAGTTACGTTGGCGGAGGTGAAGGAACTGGGGAAAGGAGGGAGGTCAAGGGAGAAATATTGTCCGGCGTTGCAGCCCTTTCCCTCAAAGTAGCTGCTGCTGGAGTAGCACGTCAGACCCAGCCCTTAGTAAGATGTCTTAAATTTGTGATCTCTCTGTCAGCAGCCAATACAATTCAAAACCTTTTGTTTTTCCTGAGATGTGCAGGCCAGCTAACATTTTGCGTTAAAACTGGTGGCAAAACTCCTCTTCACTTGAAAGACAACACAGCAATGTTTATATAGAATGCTGGTAGGCTAAGGGGAAAACATGTATTTGACTATTTGCTGAGATGTTTTCAAATATTCATCTCTCTGCCTTTTTTTCTCCCCCCCTTTCTCAAGAGACTAAAATATTTAAAATAGCTTCTGAAAGGACTCACAAGATTCTCATTATATTGTGTGGTAAGTGTTGAATCTTTGTGAAAGAAAATGTTTAAAATGGTTGCTTAACTTTTATAGTATTAGGAAAAGACCCTGAACATTGCATTCATTTAAATATAATGAGAAATAAATGCAAAAAATTGATGAAATCAAGAAATACACACTGTACGGGATTATCACATCAGGGATCCAATTAAAATGAGCTCTTCTAATAAATATTGGTTTAATAATGTAAACTTGTGATTGCTATATTATTGCAACAAAAATAAAATTAACAAGATTTAATGGACTGAGCAGCCATTAATTTTCACTTGTTAATTTATTAGGAGCTTCTAATGCTGTTAGATGCACAATAATGCCATTATCCTGCATGAACTACTTTATGGAATAAATAGGGCCAAACGGTGCTTGAATTAAATTGAATCAGATTTTATTCCCAAATTATCTTTTCCTGTTTTTTATTTTTTTATTATTATTATTATATTTTTCTAGCTTTCCTCTATTGAGTGCAATTAAATTTTCAGGGATGGGAAGCAGCACTCTCTTCCAGTAAGGCTTATGGATAGTTCTAATTAACTTTTGTCCTTGTCTGCCTTGATGGGCTGTGTAAAAAGCTTTTTCCAGTCCAAAGCTGATTGTGTTGATTGGCAGTGAAGAGAGCAGACAGGAGCGAGGGGAATAAAGACAGGGCAGAGGTTCTTGTCCAGACACTCTAGTTCTAGCAGGCTGACTCCACCAAGCTTAGCAAATGTTTGCTAATTACATTTTGTTACTGCGACTTGAGTCCAAACATAAAGGCAAGGAAGTTGTTAATAATTGGGCTCTTGTACTTGTCACTGGTAGCGCAACTTGCTGTGTAACTGAAGAGACAATAATGTGTCAATTGTTGCAGTTAATACTGCTTTTAAAGATGTTTTGAAGCCTTTTAGACCTGATCCTCATTTGCTCACGCATCTCTTTGCTACCACTGTCAGAATGACGGGACTTGCCCTTAGGCAAGCAGGAAAGTTTGCTTGCTGCTGGTACTGTGGCTCTGTAGGAACAGAATAAAAAGCCAGAGCTCTTTCTTTCTGTATTAAAGGCTTGATCCTTCAGAAGCACAGGTCACAAATGTGAGCAGGAATAAACTACTTGTGCATAGTAATAGAAGCCCTATAAAAAAAAAATAAAAAAGGGTAACCCTTATCTTCAGAAGAGCCCAGCCAGGTAAGAAATAATAACACCCTGCTTTTTAGAGAATCAGCCAGGAATTGTCTGAGCTCCAGAATAGGAAATCGTCGTCGTCAGCTAAGCAGCCCGTTAAACCGAAGCTGCTGTAGCTGTACTGTTTCGGGTATCCAGATTTGCTCATTTAGTGACAAGGTAGGTTTCTCTATCCTACGTGGCTGTGGTGCAGCCAGACTTCAGGCCATTCAAAATGAGTAGGTCAGGAAATCTGTGGGATTGTGTGCCCCAGCAGTTCCTCCAAATATTGAACCACCATTCCGTTCTCTACAGTGGGGAATCTCCACGTGAACAGGCATTACTCAGTGTGAGCGATGATTGCTGATATTGGCCTTGCTTCCGTCAAGAATGCACTTCTGAAGTAGCAGATGTCAGTGGGTGGGAGCAGCACTGGGGAAAGGACACCGGGAGGCATGGGGACAAAGTGGGTAGTTGTTCCTTGTGAGTTTGATTCTTCAACCTGCTTGCGTTCAGAATCGTGTTTTCCCACGAGGAGTAAATTTGATTGCATTTTTAAAGTGTTAGGGGCTGCTGTTGATGTGGAAGACATGATAAAATGATAAATCTCATTGGTGAGCCTCGTGAAAGAACATGCTTAAAAATCCAATAAAACCTACCTGTTAGAAATGTAACCTGTGTAAGCCTAGGAAAGGTGAATAGGTGATCTTGATAAATTTTATTTGTCGCTAGAAAAACCTTTACGGCCCAGTTGCTGTTCAGCACGGAGGTTATGAGGGCAAAGAAGCTGCACGTTTCAGGTAGTCGTGTGGCTGGGGTCTGTGTGTGCCTACCTTGTCCTAGGGCACCTGCACACCCACCACGGATGGGCCGTGTGCCTGACCCCAGGAACGAGAGCATCTGCTTTTCGATCTCCGGAGGAAAGTGTATCACTTTACAAAAGGTGAGGTCTGTGTATCATGGAGAGGAGGTTGTAGGGGACAAGGTGTCAGAAGAGTCGGTCAATCTGCCTGGGGCTCTCGCTTCCTCCATGCTTCAGGGTCCTCATGAAGGAGAGTCTCAGGGTCGAGGTATTAAGTGGACCGTCTTTAGCTCACTTCATGATTTGTAGTTATCTAATCTGAAAATTTAATTAAAGTTTTGCTTATAAATTGTGTCATAGGAAAGGTCGGAGATTATCTTTGAATTGGTGACGTTCATTAACCATAACACAATCTTTTTGAAAAAGGAAGTCAAGAAGAAATTTCCTGCTTTGTGGTGAAGTTGCAGCCAGCGATGGTTGAATGATGGATGCTGGTACTGACTCTCCTTTTTCACAAGAAAAGAGGAAAAACCTTATCCTTCCTGTTTTAGTTGCTTGAACATGAAAAGAGAAATTCACTTACTCTTCCCAGATGTAGAACAGTTAAAGTTCAGAAAAATATTGAGCTTAGTAGAAGACGTGTGTGGAACATGAGCGTGCTTCTTTGTGTCGAATATACAACTCTTGTTGCTTTATCTGCTTATGGCTAGAGAACATGTTTTTCCCAAAATTTCCTTTCCTTCCATAACTGGATTTTAAGTGTTGCTGTGTGGGAAGACCCAACTACAAGCACCTTTAATTTTGTTATACTCGGAAAGACCAGATGTGGTTTTTTTCATAGAGATACAAAGTCTGTGGTTTCCATACATGTGGAACTGTACAGAAAGGTCCTTTTCTTCTTATTATTTGTTGAACAAATTGTTGTTCCCCTTGAGTCAGATGCATAGCCAGTTTGTATAACACGTGTAACAGTATCTGAAAAATTATATCAGTGTTGAAAAGGCACTCTTTGCCTAAAAGAAAGGCTAATAAGCAGCTGGAACCTGAGTCTTTTCCCACTCTTTTTGTGTTTGTATAATTACATGGATTTCAGTAAATTTACTTCTGATTTACATGCAAGTGAAAGGAGAGTCAGGCCAGCACAAGAAACCAGTGAACTGAAAATGGAGGATAGAGGCATTTGTAGGTTGTATATTATCTGTTTTTCTCTTTTAAATTCAGGGCTTTTGGGGCTTCTGTGGGTTCTTCTTTGGGTTCTTCTTTGCAGAACTTGAAGCCTGCCCAGCAGAGCCTGCGAGACCTGAGGGCTCGGCGCTGGGCACCCTGCGTGGCTGCAGCGCGTAGCAGTCCCATGAAGGCTGGACTTGTCAGGTCTGGGCTGGAAATCTGGCAGGAGGCCAGGCAGGATTTAGCTGGAAGTTTGTTGAAAATGATACTTCTCTGCAAAGCATTTCATTTTTGGAGGAGTTCTCGCTCGTGTTTCATTGAGGGTTTTCTGCTGGGCACTAGTGTGGCTTGGCAGAGGCCCTCCACGTTTTGTAGCTGAGATACCACTGGCAGTGGGTTTGGCATTGGCAGTGGCTCCTGGTCCTGTGCCTGTGCAGAAGGCGGCATTTGGCTGTTCTCACTGTGGGGTTTTTTTGTTTTGTTTTTTAACCATTTTTAACCAGCTTGCATACCAGTGGTGAAGCCCTTACAATGTGCTTCTCCCTGAGCCCCCTTCCCACCTCCCGTGCTGCAGAGCTATACAAATACAGGAAGGAGCAGGGGTTTCCTCTTGCATGGCCTAGATAAAGCCCACCCACAATTACAGGCCTTGAACTCAGAAGAGCACAAGGTCTGCTAATAACATCTATCCTTTCTTTCTTCTCCCATGGTCAGCAGCCTGTTGGAGGAAAGGTCTAGAGTAGTTACTGATGTTGGCCTGGAACCTTCGCGCGAGACTCCGGTTAACTCTGGAGACCCCAGGTTAGTTACCTTGTACGAGTTTCACAGGCTTGGAATGGTGAAACTTGCATAGATTTGCCTCAGCTTTCTCCATATCTGCTTTTTGGGACTCAAGTGACCTGACTTACTGAACATAAGCTTCATCATTAGCTGAAACTACATTTTTGACCTGTTAATGTTATTGATTTCTTTTCAAAATTTTGTGGCTTTTTTTATGGCCAGTGGAGTTTTTGCAGAAGATGATGACTGTTAGAGTGGTCGAAAGTAGAAACCAGCTGATTTGAAACCACGGCGTTAGAAACAAGCTTTACAAAATAACTAAATGTAATTTTTTTTAAGAGTTGATAATCACTGTCTGATTATCAAAGCTAGTGCTACTTTATAGCTGATTTCTTTCACCAATAAAAGTCTGCTGGCAGTCTGCAAACTGCTTTGAGCTTTGCTCTGAATTAGATGCCATAAATAACTTGTGTGTAGGTAGATGGCTGGTCACTGAAGCTTTTTCCCGAATCTGGTTTTGCTTGTTTGGTAGAACTATAGGCTGAAAGTTCATGTATAGAGTTGCAATTGCATATTTGTTTTTTGCAGTCATAACTGAATTAAGATAGGTTTTCAGTTGTGGATTACTACATGATGAATGTACATTGTGGTTAGGGAAGACTGAAAACATCAGGTTTTGTTCCATACCACTATGTAATATTGAGCAAAATGTTTAACCTGCTTGTAGCTTACTCTTAACTACCTAGCAAATACAGTACTTGCTGTCAGGGTGTCAGAGAATTTAATAACTGTTGTGAAAAGCTCTTAAAATCTCAAGAGGTAGACTGTTGCAAAACCCAATACCTTGCTACTTTAAAAAGCGTTCTCTGGCTGTTCAGCATCTCATTTGTACTAAGCAAGCAGTTTTAATTTACTAAGAAAGCAGTTTTAATTTTTGTTGGAAACTTTCTTTGAAAATATGTAGATGCTACGTCAGTGAGAATATTAGAATTCCGTAGATGTTTAGTGGTAAACCTTAACTGGGTTTGCATAACATTTATCTATTCATCTCTGTGCTGGTGCCTCCAGTACACAGGGACTGTTTTGACTGGTTGATACACATCATACCACAGTGGTCTGCTGCTGAGCTTAAGTTTGAAGTCTGTTAGCACAAGTCCAGGGGAAACCCTATACATGTAGCCTCATGTTTTCATTTAAGTAATGTTATATAACCATATGTGAATTTAATGCCATCCAAATACAAAATGTTAAATGAAGTAAGTAAGTGTCTGTTGAGCGATTGTGCTGTTGTTAGTGGACTTTTACGACCACGACCCACAGCAACACGAGTTGGAGAAACTAAACATTTCTATAGCTATAGCTGTGTCTTTTAGCGAACGTTTTGGCAGCCACCGAGAGTGCTGGGCAGTCACATTCATTTGCTTTATAACTCCTTTGCATCTGAAGACTTCTGGTGAATTGTTCCGAAAGAGATGACTGAAAACTAATAGCTGGCCATCTGGCTGGAAACAACATTATTAATTAAGCTTTCTCTTTTAAATCATTTACAAGTTTGAAATAAATGCTCTTTTCAAAGGCATTGAAGCAAGTGGAATTTGAATTCTTGCTGTGGGAAACAGTGTATTTAATGTTCCTAAAATTAAATTTAATGATCCTAAAATTAAGGATCGATAAGTAGCGCTTGAGACCATGGTTACATAGATTTCTTAAGAGCAAAACAACCCCTGGATTAGTCCCTGTGTCTTTTAAATGGTTACTTTCTATGAAGAACAGCGATTAAGCTCAGATGCTGTCAGCTACTCCCATTTAAAAATAAAAAACAATCTTTACTATGCAATATTCATCGAGTCCTTTTAAAGACCTTTTCATTATGGTCATTCCACAACCTGTTGAAGCGCCTGTGCCCTGTTGAAGGGGGAGTGTTTGTGACTTCTCATTTTATACCACCGATCTTTAAGTCCTTTGTAGCACAAGGATTTTTACCTCCTTTTGCTGATGGGGAGAGTGAAGTCCCGAGAACTTGGTTCACTTACCTGAGGTTGATGGAGGGCAGAGGCAAAGCAACAGTTAGGGTGCAGACATCCTAAGGCCTGCTGCAGTGTTCCATATCCAAGACAGAAGTGACATTACTCTTGAGAGTGCGTCTTCCCATGCTCTGGATGGAAAACAGGAGTCAGTTCAAAAGCTGCTCTTTCTGCGTTGTACCAATAATTCATAACATACTCATAATGTAGCATTGATAATTATATTTATAAAACTAATTTTCAGTTAAATACAGGAAGAGGTCTCTAGCGTTTTAGAATCGCGGAATCATAGAATGGTCTGGATTGGAAGAGACCTTCAAAGATCATCTAGTCCAGCCCCCTGCCGTGGCCAGGGACATCTTTTACTAGACCAGGTTACTCAAAGCTCGGTCCAACCTGGCTTTGAACACTTCCAGTGACTGGGCATTCACAGCTTCGCTGGACAACCTACACACAAAGAAAGTATGGAAGTGCTGAGGATACACCTCCTTGGATACTCGAGAGGTGGTATTTTGTTAAGTGTGCGTATTTTCCAGACTTAAGATGGGTGCAGCTCCCTATTGACTTGATTTTTCAGTACCTTAAGCATACCTGGCAATTCTTACTGATATGTTTGAAGGCCAGAAGAATAAGTTTTAATTAAAACCTGTCTGCAAGTATCGCAGTTCCTGATGATTGCACGTGGAGAATTTGTATCTTAGGGTATCGGAATAACTGTATAGTCGTTTAGACACATGGAATAGAGTACAGTCATGGAGAACCCTTAAATAGCGTGCTGAGCTAAAAGAATAGGTTCGTGTAAACATCCCCTCAGTTTCCTTCCTTTAGTTCTCCATTTTTTGCTAATGGTGTCCGTGCTGTAAAATAATGGTGTGCCAGACACAAATGAACCCATATAAGCAAGTGAAGGCCTTGGAAATTATGGCTTGAAATTGAGTTTTGTAAGTCACTGCTTTGCATGCCAGGCTCTACTGGTTTGAAAGCTCTGTTGAGATAGCTGCTTCTAAACTGGAATAAAAATAGACATTTGAGTGTTCTGATTTTAGAAAAAAAAAAAAAAGCACATTTATTGGATTATGATTGGCTGATGACTTTGAAGCTGGAGACAGTTTTATATTACAGAGCTTCTCACTCTGCTTATTCTCTCAGTTCCCGTTCTCCCCCCCTCTTTTTTCTTTTTTTTCTTTTTTTCTTGCTTTCTGTTTTCAGAGTTTCTGCTATACTGGCAGGCCAGCTATTCCAGAAGAAAAAGAAGGAGGAAAGGTGGGAGGTAGAGCTAATGAGCGCGAACAGTCTGTTATTAATTTGGCTTTTGAATGCTTACATTCAGAGTTTATATGTTTCCAGTTTATCTGATAATTGATGAAAGACCTACTCGCACTTGAAGCCATTGATGACATGCATTTTGACAGTCCTTGTGCACTGCAGTAGAAGAGAGGAAAAGTAGGAAGTTTAGGACTGGAGAGAGGCCATTAGTTTTAGGACAATTCTTTGTGCATTTTATATTTTTTATATGTGTGTGTATATACATATTATTTTTTAAATATGTGTATATAAATAAATAAAAACTTGTGTCCAGTAGAATTAGCTTCAAGTAGAAACTGGTAGTTTAATTAACCATTCTGTGGTGGAAAAAAAAAAAAGAAAGTATTGTAACATCATTAAAAAAAAAAGTTAATGGTCTATTAACATTTGAACAAAATATGAATAGCCCTTGTTTAGTATGTACATGTGCCTACGTAAATGAAATAATGGGATAATGGTTTTCCAGTCAGCTGTAATGCTAATCAGAGATTTGGCTTGCTTCAGCGGTGTAAAAGCAGGGAGAGGGAGTTCCACGGGGCTGGAGTAGTTAGTGCACATAGATGCGAAATTCCTCCATCCCTCCTAGTGAAGGGGCCGGGATGCTGTGTGGCCTTGCTAAAACTCTTTCATGAGATGCAGCTGACCATAGTATCTTTGCGAATTTGTGCCTTTGTGACTTGCGTTCCCCTGTGTGTGTTTTTTTTTAGGGGCTGGGGTAGGTTTTTTTGTTTAAATATTATTTTTCTTCCTTGTGCTGTGTCTGAGAACCTTAAACAACAGGGAAAGATGGTTACTTGGAGGGCAAGGAAATGAACAAAAATGTTCTTTGTTATGAAAGCAAAAGGCTTTACTTAGTGTGACAATGCCTAAAACAATCCAGGCATAGGTGCTCTTGTTTTTGCAGCCTGAGTGGGATTTGATTTTTGTTACTAGTTCAGTAAGTCCCATGTTTTTTCATCTGTGTGACTTCAGGGCTGTCATCCTTGCACGTGCAGAGCAGCTCTGAATTTACATCACTGTGAGAGAATAACTGGGGAAGTGTAAAAGACTTCGTTGCACTTTTGCTTTAGAATCACATCTTGATTTTACAGGTCGTACCGTATTCCACCCTTAATTTTGGTTCGCAGTCGCTGGGCTACTTGGAGCTATGAAGAATATTTTTCTAGGTTCATTTGAGGGTTAAGTGTTAAAAACTGGCTGAAAGTTGGTGCAGTGTAACTGCATATGTAATCTATTGCTATAAATTAAATCACTGAAGAATTATTTTTAGAAGACAAGGATTATTTCAAAACACAGGCCATAACTTTTCTAACAGTGATTCAGTAACTTACTCGTGTCAGTTAAAAATTGCACCTCGCGTTCAGTTGGATCCAATGCTAGCTTGCAGGATTTTTTAAAAATTTTTGTTTTTTTACAGCAAGCGAGGTTGTTACTCAAAGGTACTTAGCCTCTTTAGAATAAACATGTCTTTAGAATAAACAGGAGACAAACACGTCTCTTGGTTCACAAAACCCGATATGCATAGTTTGTTTTGTAGCTATCGTGGGGACTGAGGTCTGCTGCTTAATCTGAAGTTGGCAATCCTTTGGGAATGCAGCGTACAGGCTTGCTCATAGGATAACCTTTCTCCGGTTTTGTTTTCTGTTGTTATCTCCTGGTACAAAAGACTGGAGGAGGAGTGAGCAAGTGAAGTGTTTAAAATTTGCATGCGTTTATATCTACTGCAGTAGTTTTCAGGGACTGAAGAAGAGGTGACTAAGGAAACTATGTTCGTCTGTGTTGTGCAGCAGGCTATATGGATGAAACTGCTCAGGCGAGCTTTTCTTTTGGGAAATTTTAAGTAAGTTCTCTACATGCCGAAGAAGGTGAAAGCCATTGTGAATGCATGCAGTTGGCTGGCAGATGCATCCAAGCCAGCTTGTTGTAGCAAGCGGCATTATGTTGGTGGAAGTTGTGCTAGCGATAACCCCTGCTTTTATTTGTCAATAATTTTTTGCCTTGTACTTGCACTCCAAATATTTTCTTAATAAGCCAATAAATGGCAGAGTGGATTGGGACAGAGCAGCCATCTCGGGCTGCGCTCCTGTGTGTCTCATTAATGTTGTTTGGAAGCCAAGTTCATTTTAACAGAAAGGACAACTCTGAATTATCTCATTTCCATGGACTTTTATGCTGTCATATCTCTACATATTATGATAATGATACATCAGCAACATAATGTTATTTATGGTTTCCACTTCTACAAGTATAGTTCTTGTTACCTACAAACCACTGCAGGACTATTACCCACTGGGTGAACCACTTGACTTTGAAGAATGTGACTATGATGAAATGTTTTATTTTCTCACATCCTACGCCAGTGACTGGTAGTTTCTTGTCACGGTTGCTAACAGGGACTGTTCAATAGAAGTTTGTGGCTTTACTAGCAAATAGGTATGTTGTGATTCCTCGGTGAACAGGCAGCTGACCACATGCAAAGCCATTACAGTTGGCCATTTGGTAACTGTCCTTACAAGGTGCCTCTGAAGTGACTGGCCCTGGAGATGCAGACTCCCTTATGCCTTTTGATGTCCCCTTCAAAGAAAAGACTAAATAGTGTCTCATTGTGTAAGGTAAGTAGCCTGTTAATGGTCATGTCCTCTAATGAAGAACTTGAGCTCTTGAGATATCCTTAGTCTAGCAGTTTTCATGAGGGTTGAAAGCATTTTGCATGCTGGAGCGAGGTGTTACAACAAAGCGAAATGTGGGTGCAAAACTGGGCTGGGCGTTGCTGGACTCTGCAGGGATTTGGTGTTCTTCATGTGGAACGTGAGTAGCTGTGTGATCCTTGTGCAACAAGTAAATGAGCAGCCTTTGAAATATTCCTCCATCTTCGTAACCAAGTCTGGCTCTCTGCAATTCGAGCATTTGTTAGCCCACAGATAAGCTAATTGTACAAGAGGCAACATTACCTGGCAATTGCCTAATTTTCCCATGTGCAATAATCTGCTACCCGGATATGTTGGATAACGCAGCTGTGAAGCGTTATAACTTCATGGGACTCTTTTCTTCATCGAAAGTTAGCTAGATGACCACAGTGCATTTTGTCAGGGATGAGAGTATTTCAGATGGATGTGTAACTGTCCTTGACAGGAATTCTGCCTGGAGTGTACTGAATGAAAATATGCTTCTTAAAATCCTTTTCCTTTAAGTTACATCAAAAGAACTTTGTATAATTTCAACATATTGTTACCATCAGGTGGTGGTGTTCATATGCATCTCCAATCAATGTAGCATTACTTTCCTCATCTTTTTGCCTTAGTTGAAGGCCTTCATGAGATTATTTCAGCTAAAACCTCTCATTCTCGGGCATTTGGTCTCTTCCTCTGCAGTGCACTAGCAATACTAAAAGTGATAGATCAGCACCTAATAAAAGCGGGATTATCTCTAAGCTGAAAATAAGCAGAAAGAGCCTACTGTGGAAATTACAGGGTTTGGTTGTCATTACTGATTCATTTCGTAATACTTGCAGTAACTTTCAGTGCAATAATCGGCAAGGTGAGGGTCTTCAGAGGACTTTGTCACTAACTGTTTTTTACTGCTTGTAAACTCTCTAGACTTTGGCTGTTCAAGCTGCTCAGATGATCTCTCCCCAGTCATGCAAACATCACAAGCTGCTCAACTTGTTCATTTATTCTGTTGGAAAGGCAGAGGGGAAAAACAGCCTTGACTTGCACCCTGGAGGGACGCTATGCAAAAGCAGTCTAAGGTTTCTGGGGCGGGAGCTGCGGAGTTTTCTATTCTTTTGTTTATTATCCTTTGCTTTCTGTCATCTCTTAGCAAATAATGAATAACAGTAATAGTATGCTGCGAGACATGAAATCTGGAAGTGTTTATTACAATATGTGTGTGAACCATAGTCATCACCAGAACTTATTTTCTCATGGACTGGTCTAGTAACCGCCCGGGGGAAGAAGCTTACAGCTATCTTTGTAAATAAGGTCTCTGGTATTTCTGCTTCCCAGGTTCCCTGTGCATAGCAATTACTGTCCGTTCTGCAATCAACACCTGTCTCTAATTTCCATTAATAACAAAAGACTCTGCTGCTGTATGAAACTCTCTGCTGTTTGTGTGTAGAGTACTGTGCTTTTACAGTCAAGGGCTCGGAAACACCACAAAAGCCGATAAAAGCTAAGTAAAGCAGTTGCTGCAGTAGGCCTAAAACAAACATAAAAATTTGTGAGGTTTTTCCTTCCTTCCCTTCGTGGTTTATTTTTGTCTTTATTTTTGATATGGGGGAGGGGTGCGAGTGGGGAAGATTTATCTCTAAGTGTGAACGCTGAAATTTTGTTGGGGTTTGTGCACACTGTTTGTTGGGGTTTTTTTTGTCACCTTCCCCTCCTTTAAGAACTGCTTTCTTTAAATTAAGATTTCCATGATCTCAGTGCTGCCGTGAGCTTCCCATGGTCAGCCCTGTGACCACGTGGAGCTGTAGGAAGCCCTTTTGCCCTGTGAACGCTTAGGATGAGTAATAGCGGTCCCACCAAATTCACACGCGCTTGAAGACAGACATGTTCTGAAGAGCCTTGCCAGACTGAGTCTCGTACAAGTCAGTGGAACTAATCACACATCTAAGTCTAACCATACGATTCCCTTTCTAAAGTCTGCAGCTGCTCGTGCATGGCTATGGTATTGCCCGAGGTGTAGTCAGATGCCTGTGTTTCTGAGGGAGCTGCTTTGCCTGCAGTAATATTTCTTTATTTTTTTTACTTTTCCTAGCAGATCTGTTTAACAGCGGGGTTGCTCCTACTTTGGACTCTAAAACCATTTTGGAGAGGATTGCTCGTGAAGTGGTTTTTCAGCTTGCAGTGACTGTGGTCTGCTTACTAAATATATGTTTAATATTATTTTGGGGGTTTTAAAGAAAATGAAACATCAGATAATTAGTTTAGCTCCTTGTTTCTAGAAATCATATCTCTACTGGCAAGCAAACGTAAAACGAAAGGAAGCATTCTGGGACTGAGTAAGGATGCAGCTTCATGTTACACCTCTGATTGAGGCTATAGTAGATTGCCATTAAAAGGCATAATCCCATTTCTGTCTGTCTCTGTGTGAGTCTGCTGCCTGCCTGTGCAGAGCTTACTGTAGTTCTCGGAGTGTCTTTTTATCTTCATGGCAACGAGATCACCCAGCCCGATATCTTGTAAATCGGGCACTTTGAATCAGACTTGTGGGTAGAGTTTTGACCTGTGTATTGACATTAGTAACCTCTACAAGTGTGTCTTCTAGAAATGCGTCCTGTCTTCAGTTAAAAACACCGAGACAGAGATTCCACGATGTTCTCCATTTTTTTTCAACAGCTAATAATCTCCTCACATTAAAAAAAAAAAGGGGGGGGAAAGAAGAAAGTACCATATTTCAGCTGCAATTGGTCTGGTGTCAGCTTACAGCATTGCTTCATTATACCTCTCTTGGCTGGACTGAAGAGTCCTTCAGTATTCACTTTTTCCCCTCCAATAAACATACTCATTCAGTCATTGTCTTAATAAAAACAAGGGATTGAAATTCTTATATCTTTTAATACATTTTCCTGTATTGTAAATTGTGTTTTCTTGTAAACAGCCCCAGACTGTTTTTGTGGATATATTTTTACCAAGCTGTACGCAGCCAATTGCGTTACAAGAGTCTAAACACACTATGTTTAGAAAATTACCTTTTATCAACCAAACTTCTCCTCTAATAACGGAATGAAACTAAATTTGAGAAGACCTTAAAACCGGATTGCTCAGAGTTGTGGTGGTCTTTAATTCCGCTGTGGTCTTCTAATTTTTTTCACTGGAGATAAAATTTACCTTCTACCTGCCTCTAGAAGTCCCCCACCCCTCAGGTGATGTTAAATTTTGTCCCGTGATGTTTTGTTTTGTTTTTTTTTTTTTTTTTTTTTTTAATGTTTTGTTTTGTCTGCCCTTGTAGCTTGTGCAGTCCTTCAAAGGAGCTTTCTGAAGAGCAGTTGTCCCGCGAAGCACAGCTTTTGGGTCTGCTGGCTTCGAGAGGGTAAAGGCGCTTAAGCAGCGTAATACATTGCTGACTTACTGCGAATTAAAGCCTGTGGTTTGCCTCAGGATTTGAAAGGGATGGGAGAGAGCGTGTTGGAACGTGAGTGTCCCCGTGGCCTGACACTCTGACTCTGTGGAAACAAAACTTCACGAATTCCTCTGTAGGGGCAGTGGGAGGTGAGGCAGCTTGCCACAGACCTGACATCTGACTCGAGAGGCTTGATTCTTTCCACCTGGAGAAGTCCTGTGATTATTTTTAGTTCTTCTGATTCTGCTTAGAAATAGTTTTGAATAGTAGGGACTATTGTAGGAAAGTGGGCAAATTGTCCAGGAAGGTGTCTGAAAAGGTTTCATTTAAAAAAAAAAACAAAAAAAATCCACTGTATACATCACCTGTGCGGGAGCAGAACAATGCCAGGTCATGAACAAACTCACATCTGCTCTCCTTACAAGCACCGATGAGGCAAGTCAGAGCTTAGATTTGAGTGTGATTTCTGTAATTTTATGAAAAATAGAAATTTAGGGTCTCCTATACTCTTTCCAATTTATATTTGTTTTTATTTAAGATGCTAGTACAATTTTTACAGTTTCAAGAGGGGTGTGGGAATATATTACCGATACTTCAAGTATTTCTTTTATGGGTAAACTCAGGACAAAACAGTATCTTGTTGTTTCAAGCTACGCTTAGCATTTCTGCCCTGAGGCGAAGAATATGATTACACAGCACATAAGGCTTGCTTGGACAAGTTGTAATGACTGTTAAATAACTGTTTGGTAGCAGCGCGCGTGCTTTTAACTTAATAAATATACATTGTGGTAATGTTAGAGAAGACCTCAAGATTATAATTATTTGAAATATGCTTTACAAGTGCTTAGCAAAGCAAACTAGTTTGTAGTCTCAGTCAGGAGCACACGCTCTAAGGAGATGCAAGGAATTTTCATTCAGCCCATGTGGTTTAAACCAGCAGAAGACATCTGCCTCTCTTTTGGCAGTCAGCTACTTTGCAAGGGCTGTGTAGTGCTCATTGCAGTAAGACCGAAAGATGTATTTAAATACTTGCCCGAACTGGGACTTGTGATGGCAGACTGGTCTTCAGGTGGCTTAGGAATCCAAAGTTGCTGAAGACCAGTTGGGCATTAAGCCACCAGAACGGTGCTGCACTGAGACTGGCGCCCTGAGCTTCCTGCACCTGAAAAGCTGCAATTCCAGGGAATCATCAGGAAGATGCATTTTGACTGATTGCTAGGCTGCTGCTCTTGCAAAGCTTAGAGACCTGGTGGGGCGACGGGGGGGGGGGGGGGGGCTGTTTGGCTGCGAGCAAAAGGATGAGTAAGTTGGCATTCACCTGAGCATTCACCTGATTCCAAGGTCCACAAGAAGCTTCCTGTGCCGGTTATTTCTTTAGCTTTTATAAAAGCTAAGGGGTCCCTCTCCAGTGTTACCAGTTTGGTTAGAGAAAAAGGGCTCTCACTACCGAGCTGCGCAATGAAGGTTTGATTGCCATTCTGTGGAATTTTTTCTTTACTTCATTCTTGGTTTTACTCCAGTGCAGAATGAACTCTGACACTTCTGGGGAGTTAAAGTAGATAGGATTATAAATTGTTGTGGTGAAAATTCTCAAAAGGTGATTAATACTAGAAGCTCTTTTTTTTTTTTTTTTTTGAAATTGCATGGGCAGTCTCCAACATAGAGCTGCGTTAATTGTTGTGATGCACACTCTGTAGGCAAAGCTTAAGGCTGTTGTATTTCTATTCAGGATTTCTTGGACAGAAACGTGTGTGCATCTGTAGTATTACACACAGCCAGTAAGTCTGCCGTTTTGGCAAGGTGTTACACCCATTGTGTTGGGCCGCCCGGACGGTCTCGCAGTGTGTGAATTCACTCTGCAAAACGCGTGGTAGCCGAGATGCCTCTTCCAAGTGTCAGACTTGCTGCACACGTTTGCAGTTTGTTTGTGCACGTGCGATAACATATCTGGGCTTTCTGGACCTACCGCAACCTGTAGCTTTGACCAGGCTTCAGCAGGTCTGGAAAGCATGAAGAAACGTAGAAAATCTTCAAGCTCTGCCTGAACACCTTTCTGGTTTTTTTTTTTTTGGATGAAAAATAGCTGATGGGCCTGGGGAAACCTGGAAACACGTTAGCTGGAGGAAAACTGTTTAAAATAGCAATGATGTGATTAATTTCCACTTCATTTCCTCAGCTATAGTCAATGCTTGGACAAGAGTTGCACCCTGGGAACCAAGCATTCAGATGCAGGCTGAGAAGAAAGGAGATTGCTTGCATACCTTTTGGCTTGTTTCTGCTCAGAATAGCACATACAAATGGAAATTGGTGCCAAATTCTGCTAACTGGGCCCTAAGCGGGTCCTGTTCTTTCTCTCAGCAATGGGGGGACTGTTAAGGCCCCTTCCTAGGTAAACCTGCAGCATGGTGTGCATTTAGTCATCTTTCATTTCGCTGGGGAAATTTTAGAGTTGCCTTGTTTCCGTTCAGGGTCCCTCAGACAGAAATGAGAGCACATCCAGGGTATAATACATGGGCAACAAGGAAGCGCTCCAGCATTTTCTGAAGCTCTGCATTTCTTGGGTGTACGCATGCAGTAGCTTGTGGTAGCTCCAGTGCTTTGTGGGAGCGTATTCCTTGCTATTAATTCTCTGTACAGCACATGAGCCTGTTTCCTGTCGGCAGCCTGTTCCCCGCAGGGAAAAGATGTGGTTTCAAAGCAGCCTGCCATTGCATTCCAGGGCAACATTCAGCCAGCTCCCAGCTGCCCTCTTTCCCAGACGCTCTTCAGATCTAAGCAGGGGATAGGATGCAAACTGGATGAATTGCCTTTGTGGTAGCAATAGGCCTTTTCCAGCCACCATCTTCCCTAGAGAAAGTTTGCCCCCCGCCACATGAAAGGGAAGGGGAGGGTGGTGAGGATCGGGCCGGTTGGCTCTTGGTTGCGCAGCCCGGGGTGGGCAGCGCAATGTGTGTGTTAACTTCCTCCTCGAGAAAATGTCCAGACACATCGTGTGCTGTAGCAAAATTTATGGGATACTCAGATGTACAGGTTGTTTGGTTTTTGAAAGAAGGATCAGCTTGCAAAACATTAGATGTTGATGCCAGATGTATTTGGATGTGGTTTGCTTTGTTCTTAAACAATAGATGGTTTTAAAGAAAGAGGAATATTACTTGTGCCCATATGTCTCATTGTTTCCATCATGGGTATAATCCTGGCTACGGACTTCAGCATTATCATGCTGATTCTGTTTGTAGCGACTCATACAGTTGAACATTTGTCATCCAGTTTGTTGAATCTTTGATCTCTTTTGCTTCTTTCTTTTCTGATCAAATCTGGAATTTCCATCCTGTGCTGTAGGAACTGCATGGTTTTCTGAAGGAGTAAATTCCATCACTGCGCTCCTACTAGGTGCTTAAACCGTTAGGTATAAGCATTTAGTTAGTTCTGCATATTTCTGTCATAGTTTTTCATGGCCCTGTATTTCACCAGCAGTGATTTCAAAGGGAAATAATATGCAGATTTAAAAAAAAAAATAAATATTTCTAATGACAGACCAACAGCATGCATTTAAAAATAATATTCTGAATACTCTGTTAAAAAATGAATCAAGAAATCCTCCTGAGTGACATTTGCTTTTAATGTAAGCTAGGCACCTTTTTCTTCCATGAGGCTAGATAAAATGTAGTTTGAAAATGATAGGAAGCATTCAGGAGATCATGCCGATGAGGATCATTTAGCTTTTTCTTTTATTTGGAATTCTCAGGTCTTAATTAATTTACCGAAGATATCAATGAGTATCTTTCATTGCTCTCTGAAATGCAGGGCTGATCGCTGAATTTAAATAAACAGATACTGTAACACAATTTCCTGGCTGTGCGAACAAAGCTTGAAAAACTAAGAGTGATGAAACCATAATTGGATTAAATGTATTCCTTTACCCGTTGGGACTATGGATAAAATTCCTGTCTTTCAATAGTTTAGTTTTGACCATGCTAGTTAAAGATCCTAGGCTGATGGCTTGTGTTACAATGGGTTGAATAGCAGATGGCAACTATGGAAGTGTAAATTAGCTAGCAGCTGACGTTACTTGGAGAGCTATTGATTGTGTTGATACCATTATATGAGGATAAGTGCTAGATACTCAGTCAATCAATAAGGGGAGAGTAGAACTTGCTTGGAATCATTTCATGCAGTTAACCCGTCAAGAGTTCTTACTTCCCTCCAAGGAAACTTTTTTCTGGTTTTTTTTGGTTTGTTTTTCCCCCACAATAACTTGTTGCTTTGAAACCTAGACTAGTAATTCTTTACGGAAAAAAATTCCTAAGCTTTACAGTAGCAAAGATTTTTATTTTAAAATATTTTGTCGTTATTTCCTGGACCGTTCGCATTCAGGCACACAAAGGTGAGGGGAGGAAGGAGAGCGGGCCAAACGTTCCCATCGGGAGAGCCTGGGGGAATCTGTTTCGAGCAATTTCTCGCCGACTTGGGAGTGGTGGTGACAGGTTTTGCAGAAAGTAGCATCCGGTTTCCTTGGCCAACGGCGTGCTGAATGTGATTCAAGGTTTTTCAGGGAAACAGTGGATTTAGCAATACAGCATTATCATATTGGCTCACCAGCTTGAATACCTGCCTTGGATTATAGCTGGCGTGTGATGCATCATAGGAGTTTCCAGTCCTTCCCGTAAAGATCTTGGCAAAGCTAGCAGCAAACGAAAATACAGTCACTGTGCCTTGATACAGCACACGGCATAGGATGATTGACTACCTTCCACAGCAGAAAAAGTTACTCATTTTTTACTCAGTTTTACTCAATTCCTCAAAATGGCAATCCCATTTTTAAATCTGTCTTTAGTATTTGATTTGTTGGCTTTTTTTTTTCTTTGCCTCAAAGAATTATAAAAGTGCAATCAAGGTAAGGCATAACATGAATGAAGTGAGTAGAGCAGCAAACCCAAAGCGTTGGGCTCTTTCCCCAGCCTAATAACTAGACAGCTGTGCAGCTTGTGGTGCAACAGTGTTTGGATGGTGATGCTTCACTCCGTGGCTGTCCTATAGCATGGAAATGTTACATTAACACTGGACAAAAGGAAAATACAGGACTTAAGTTCAAGAGAGATATCTGGCTTCCTGCTAAAGATCTGCAAATCCAGCTGCTGCCGGATAGGTGAATTACTGTTGTGTGGTGCAAACCTTCTCTACCGGGTGCTCCCTCTTCAACCCTGGGAAGTGTGGAGGGTAAGCATGGCGCAGAATATCAACATTTACAAGACACCGAGGTGAGGCTTTTGTTACCATCCCCATCCCGTGTCATGGGTTCGACTGTCACTTGGCTGTCTTGCAGCCGAATGGAGCAAATGGAAGTTGAGAACTGACTCTGAACTTCATGTTAGGTAAAGAAGTGATTTTAAACATAAGCAATGTATCTGCATATTGTTGAGAATTTATTTGTGGCCTGATTTCATCGTTCAGAAATATTTCTGGTTTTACTCCGAGGGGCCTGGTTCCTGGGGGGGCCTTTGCTTTCTGTGGTTCCGCTGTCCAAAATTGCTTCTGCAGCTGCCGGAGGCTGTGTGAGCCTTCCACGCTCTCCAGCCAGGGATGCTATTCCTTTCTCAGGATATTTCTCCAGTTTTAGCCCGGAGCAGCTGTGTGCGCTGCCCCCGTTCCCTAGAGCCATATTATATCCCGTGGCGCAAGGAGGCCTCACTGGGGTAGATGGGCAAAGCAGTGAGAAACGGGATCAGTCGGACCTGGAGGGCAGGTCCTGTTCCCTCCTGCACAAGCAGGGGACCCAAGCCTGGCGAGGCAGACTGAGCTTTCTCCTGCTATGGCAGCCCAAAGCCAGCCTGTCTGGGGTTTGCGTACCCTCTAGGATAAAGGTGCCTTTTTCCTCCTGAGTGAAGAAATGAGTTCTGGGTAGGCCTCGCTCTTTGACCAGACTGGTTTCATGCTTGGCTTTCGCGCCTGAATCAGCGAGGATGCATGTGGCATCATCTTTGGCATCATTTTGGAGCAGAATCACCCAGGAGTTGCATCTCAGACCTCTTCTTACCTTCAGTGATTCCGAGAGAGAGCTAGGGCACAGCTGAGGGACTTGTTCTTGTATACTTCATTTCGTCTTTCTTTTTTTTTTTTTTTTAATTTAACACTTTTTTCTTCTCTTTTTAAGTAAGAAAAAGAAGTCGGGGGCATCTTGTTTTTAAGCTACACGTAGAAAGGAGTTAAACTGAAGGGGTGAGGTGTGACACAAGCTGCCATTCCAGCATTGCTTCTGCAATAGAGGAAGGTCTCTCTCAGGGTTTTGCGGAGCGGTAAGAAAGCGCAGCATGGACTCAAAGAGGCTCCTGTTATTCAGCGCTCAGGAATGCAGAGGCATGCTCCAGCCGGGGTGTGGGCGGCTGTTTGGTTTGCGGTTCTTGCTAGGGGGTGGGTGATTTTTAAAAGCACTTGCTGAATTCGCATTTGGTTGAATAATGGCTACTTTATATACAAATGATAAATGTTAGTCACAGCGGAGCAAAAGAAGTTTCTTGTGTTGGTCATGGATTTGGCATATCAAAAAAGGGAGGAGGGGGAAAAGAAAAAAAGAGAGCAAGGCTAGGGTTTCACTGCTTCGGAAACTGCAAAGTTAAACAGAGCTGCGTTTATGTTATGGGACATCTTTGAGCCTTTGGCTCTCTCAGCTTAATGCCAGATATCTAATTTGGAAATATTTATTGTAACTGGCATATCTTTTAGAAGCCTGTCATCGCGGAAAAACTGTCATCAAACTGTCCTTGCTAACTTGGTTCTGTTAAGTGACTTTTTTTCGGTGCTTCAGAGTTAGATGAATCATTTCTGTTTTCTTATGGCAGTAGTGGCTGCTACAGAAAAGCTTATAGGATCTTAACTGGATTTATGTGGTGGTTGGTTTTGTTCTGTGTTTTGGTTTTTTTTTCCATTCTAGAATCAAAGATTCTGCAAAATTAGATTCCTGAAGCTGTATTTTTAGAGTTTTAAAGGTATCTCTGACTGAGCTCCTTGATATTTATTTTTTCCCCCCCCAAGTGCTGGAGGCTCACCAGCCCCTCGTTGAGTCACGCTTTGCTGACCTGATTTTTCAGGTTACTTCAGTGCATTAATATGGAATGAGGACGGAGTTCTGCATGAAAGAAGAACGGGTTAGGCATAAAACTCGTTTGAGAATGGAATTTTGTTTTCTAGCTGACTTTGGTTTTTCAACACGTTATTTGCTTATTGCTTGTTTGCTGCTATTGCTTATTTTGAAAAAGCGAAGCTCAGTTCTCCGCATTTGGCTGAGGTTAATCTCAGTGCATGGGCTGCTGTGAAATGGCCTTCTGGATCCCGTATTTTTGCACTCCTCTATATTGGCCCTGTTCTCAGCCAGGCGCCTATATTTTCCAGCTGTAGTGCCTGTCTTAACTCGGTGTCAGATCCCCAAAAGAGATACACAGGGCAGATCCTAGGATGTAGAATCCAATAACGGACCTTGCCTTTAGGAAAAAAGTAGGCTCAAAACAAACTACATCATTATAGCAACTCCCAGAAGGCTATGAAGTGGTTTAGGTGGGTACAGATGATGTTGATTTAAAGCAAAACGTTGCAAAGCTTTGCTAGTCTGGTTTGTCACTGCTCTGCTCCTGGGGTTAACATTGAGACTTGTTTAAAACTCTTCTTCGCTTTGCTTATTTTAAATCACCG
Source organism: Platalea leucorodia (assembly GCF_965183815.1). Lineage (NCBI taxonomy): Eukaryota > Metazoa > Chordata > Aves > Pelecaniformes > Threskiornithidae > Platalea > Platalea leucorodia. The sequence continues at coordinate 49,853,010 of NC_138831.1, forward strand.
TGTGTCAAGCACTGAGATTCGGACCCAAAAGGAACCAATTCAAAACTCTCTTGGTGAAGCTGAACGCTGGCTTCTTGCTCTGCTAAACTGCAAAGCCCTTCCTGGGAAGAGTGGATTATAGAAATCCTGGTTCCACTGAAGGAAAAAGGATTTCTCCTATTGACTTCTGTGCAGCGACTAAAGAGGGTTGCTGAGGCAAGTTTTTAATTAATGGAGGGGGGAGGAATCCGCAAATATTTCCATGCGTTCTGAAAGATGAAAAGGGGACTGCATATCACTTTTATCGTCAATAATGTTAATAATGCAAAGCCACAAAAAGGAAATTAAACTTTAAAAACCATGTTAAAATAACACTGAGGATTTGACTGTAGCCCACAGAGGCAAGAAAGTTCAAAGGGAAGACTGAACTTTATCTGACCCTGATGTGCCTAGGAATTGCAACACAGTTATTCTGTAATATTATCCGATTTTTAGAGTCTTTACCAGAGCAGGAAGAGGAAGGTCAGTGGCACCCTGTTTAAACTTGAAGTTGTTCCGTGTGTAGTTCATACAAGACTAAAAAGAAAGACTTTAAAATTGCAACTTAATACATCCAAGCTATCAAATGATTATGTGTGTCTGTTTATGTGATACCTATCAGAAAAGTAGAAATCTCCTTAAACATACTAGTATTCTGTTTTGTTTTTTCCCAGGGAAAGTATATGAGCAAAATGTCTTCCCCTTGGGTTTAATACTCTATTGTTCCTCTAAACTTTTAGACTTTTAAGTTGTAAATCACTTCACTTGATATATGCTGCTTATTAAAAACGATTAAACTTTTCTGCTATATCTCCCTGGCTGGTGTGCTTTTTTTTTTTTTTTTTCCTTGTTGTGCTACAGATATCTTGGTTTTGGTACGCATATGTGTGTGGGGAGCTTTTTAGTGGTTTTTTGCTAGTTTGGAGTTTTGTTACAGATGTTGGTATTTTTTTGGCCCTGCACTTGAAATACTGTCAAGAAATGTAACACTTAACAAGCTGGGAAATTCTTGAGTTAATTAGCGCTGCCTTTCTCACAGGTGTTACAACTGTTTCACTTTTGGCTTCAAGAGGAGTTTTTAATCAGAGGTTTGAGTGTTTGCTTGTGCCTTGGCAACCTCCAGAAGAGATATATGCCAGCTACCTTCACAACATACTGGTATAAACTGTTATTGCAAAGGAGAGATTAACTTTATGCTGTAACTTCAGTTTTATACCAGTCTAATGAGACGAGGCTGTTTGAACTAACGCTAGGAGCTTGCTCTCCGTTCTTTGTTGTATTCACCCCTGAGCTCTGCGCAGGGGCAGTGCCTCCCCACCACAGCCCGTTCTCCGTGCCAGCAGCTCGGCGCTGCGGGGCTCTACGGATCCTTGGTTCTGCCCAGAAGCCTCGTGTCACCGTCCCTCCTGTAATGGTTTCCACTCCATCTTCCTCTGGAGCTCTCTGCAATTCTCTGTCACCACTTTTCCATTTCCCCGGATGCTCATGTCCATCATTTCTTCTCTCTTGGCTAGTTTGTCCCTCACCAGTGAGTCCATCTCCATTTCTTACTGCAGTGTGCCAGACACGGTGTGACATTCCCCCTTGCCCGTGACAGGGACAGTCTTTATGTCTCCGTTTCCCTCTGCCTCGTTATCTTACACTTTCTCCTTTTCACTTCACTTTGAGGGTACCCTGGATTGGACCCGCGGACAGAGTCAACGCGTGTAGATGTTTCACTGTCATGGGGTGGCATACTGTTAGCTTGCACTGCGATCTGCAGATTGTTACAGATCTTGTTTAAGCCGTTGGCAGGATGCCTTCTGCTTTTGGTATCTCCTGTCACTTACAGTGGGTATTTTGGTTTTCACCAGAATTGATAGAGGAGTTTCTCGCTAATGCTCTTAAAAGTTACTGTATTACAGCAAACGCTTGTTTAGAGAAAGGCCAGCAAATTGTGCATACAGCCTTGTGTGCTTGGCTGACCCAAAAATAGCAAAAACCAGAGTAGCCTAAAAGATGTAGAGGTGTTTGTGGCCTAGGCTGGAATTTGCAAATGAGTAATACGGTGTAGAGAAGTAGCGTGAAGCTGTTCTTATGGACCCCTGACGTCGTGGTTGGGTAGTTTAGAGTAACTGAATCTGAGAGGAGGGAAGTCCCCAGAAGATCCCCGCTTTCGCTGGGGAAGCCGTGGTGAGAGAAAGCGCAGCGCAGAGCTTCACCGTCTGCCAGCTGGGTGCCTGCCGTGGGTGCATTCGAAGACTTTGTGTAAGGGACTCTGCTCCGGTGGGGTGAAAAGGTTGGTGAGGAGAGGTTTTTCCCTAGTCTGTGGGCTTTAATGTTGGCTGTGCAGATCTATGAACGCCTCAGTTTCAGAAATGCCATTTGGAGTGCGTTGTCAAACCCCTGTGGTTTTACTGTGTGTGTACTTCACATGTGTATTTTATTGATTCCTTAGAGGGTAAATTTTGCTCTTTGTTGGGGGGGGGGGGGGGGGCAGTTGGTGAAGCGTGAAGTCTGCAACGTGGGTACTTGAATTTGGGTTTGTATTTACTTTTGTTGGAGAAGCTCCAGTGAAGCTCTTCTCCTCTGAGTAACTCTGGCGGCCTCCTGCACAGACTGAGCAAATGGAATTCCCACAAGAGACGCTCCAAAAATCTTTTTTTTAAATAACAGCCAATTAATAAAAGACTGCTGCTGTATATACTCACTCCATACTCATTCAAAATATATTTGATTTTACCAAACCACATAGTGTAGATGGGACAAAGGCATTATAATTTGCAAGGGGGAGGGGGTGGGTATTTCATTTTTACAGTGACCTGTGAGAGACCTGGAGAGGCTGACTGGTAAAGGGCAACCCACAGAGTTCACTGCTGAAGCAACATGGGAATGACGTGTAAGCCCTGGACTGTGAGAAGATTTTTATTTAGTTATTTATTTTTAAGCTATACTAAGCAAATATGTACACAGATATGACTGGCCTGATCCAAAGCCCAAGTGCATTTCACAAACTCTTCCTGACTTTTGGATTAAGTCCTAAGTCTCTGAAGAGGAACAAGGGAGTTGCTTATTGGGATTGCGTGCGTCTGTCTGTCCTGGGCTCTGCCTGATACAGCAGGGGTGACTGTTCTGTAAAGAAGATAGCAAGGAGGGTGTGCATGATAGTGAGGAGGATAGCACAGTCGCTTCCCCCTTCTACACACTCACGCTTTTAGAAGTTTTTAGGCAGGAGAAGTGTAACAAACAGGGAAGCTGTTAGAAATGTCTATATTAGAATAGCACATGTAGTAAATGTTACTCTTTACTGTTGTAAATTATTATAAAGAATTTCCTTGCTTGCCACTGTGAGATAAAAGATGAAGTTTATTATTTCTTGTTGCAGTGACTTTCTGCAAAGGATGTTTACACACATATGTGGTATTAAACATTAGGCATAGCAGAGAGCTGGTGGACTTGCACTCCTCTTCTCATCATAACTTCAGATTGGTTATTCTCCCTTTGCCTCAGCTTCCTTTCTTCGAAATGGAGCAAATAATTCTTTTGGGCACTGAGACAAGTACGCAAAAGTGTATCAGGCACTTGGATGCTATGGTAATGGAGACCATATAGTTGCGTAATTACACAGAAAACACAGTTTTCTTTTTTGGGTTATCATAAATGCTTTGTTGTGTAATGATGTAAAGAGGGAAAATTTAATCATGTAGATTAAAAAATCTACATCATGTAGAATTTTGGCATCATGAGCAATGTTTCTACTTGGGACAGAGTATGGTGTAAAGGCTGCATTGCAGCATCCTTTTATTAACGAGCAGAGATAATCAGTGCAGCCCTCGGGTTTTGCCCCAGTGCTGCAAGGGAAGGCAGATGCTGCGGTAGCAGGCAAGCAACAAAGTGTGACTCTTTGTAACCCTTGCCTGCTGTGTGACCACAGCCAGGAAGGGAAATCAAGCTGCCTACCAACACTGCCGCGCGTGAAATGCGGCTGACGTCGCACCCAAGTGCCCTTTCTGGGGACTTCTGAGCTCTGCGGGGCAGTAGGCACAGTCACCTTCTCCGCTTGCCCTTTCTCATAGCTTTGCTTTTTTTAGGGTAAGAGAAGACGTAGTCATGGGCAGGCCTAACTCCTTATTCGACAGTAGTTCCGCTTGAACTGGATTTCTGTGATGAGGTAAGGCACTCTTGACAGTTGCCTCATATATCCCCCCTCTCCTTTCCTGCCTTCCTTTGGGGAATAACAAAATGGATTCCTGCCTCAGTTAGGCACGTGAGGGAACGGACTGCATATTTCATAGAGAAAGCTGACATAAAACCTCAACTGGTTCCTAAAGTGGGTAGGTTAGGATTGTTCTGCTGCAAAGTATCTTCTGATGCTACAGGGAGTCATAATGGGCCAGTATGTGCCAGGAGGGCTGCTAGCCGTCGGAAAAGCATTAGATACCTTGCAGGTCACATGAGGACGATGAAGCAGAATTTTCACCTTGAGCTTCTAAATTACTTAGATTTTTTTAAAAAAGAAACTAATACCAATTTTCAGGAGTCAAATGGAATCAAAACTTGACTTGCCAAGAGTCATGAGCAGATTAGTAGGAGGAAAAGAGCAGTGAGTAAACATGTTCATTGGGTAAGGTATTTTTAAGGCAAATAAGTGCAGCCAATGAGTTATATTTTGGAATCGTGAATATTTTTTCAAATTTTATTGGTGAAACACTTGGTCTCTCAATGACTTCACTCAGTTAATTTTGGTCAATTATTTTGTATAACTGTCTCACGGGAGGGTGCCCTCACAGTACAGAGGATCTTGTTCTCTAGCAGAAGCCTTGCTCTTGATCCCTTTTCCCTCTGTCAGAAAGGTGAACAAGAGAAGAAAGATCCTTCGGGGCCAGCTGACAGGAGAGGAGAGGCTCTTGCACAGCAACCTGGGAGAGAGAAGCTGGGTATCTGGCCTTGATTGCATTGCTCTTAGCTCTAGGTCTCAGTCCCTACTGAAAAGGAGATTAATGGAAGCAAGGATGTTCCCTACAAAGCTGGTCCTTGTGTCCTGTGTTACAAGGACAACAGAGCAATCCAACCAGCCTTAAGAATTTCACCAAGGTTGGAAATCATGCATTTCGCAAAAAAAGCTAAGTTTTAGCGTGGAGTATTGTGCCTTAGTAATATTCGCCAAGGTAGCGGAACAGTCTGCCAGTAGGATTTTGTATCAGTTATAAATGTTAAATAATTTGTAAAGGTAAAAAAAGACATCTCTTACTGATACCACTGCATCAACAGTAGGGTTTTTGGTGAAAAAATGATTGCAGGAATCACACTTTGATTCACATTGCTGTGCCAGTGAAGATTTCAGGCCTGCCTTGGTGAAAGCAGAAGATAAAGGAGCTGAGGTTTCCCATTCTGAGTTTTCATCCAAGAGTTACAGCTGTGCAAAACCAGGCTGGAGCAAAACAGAACTGCGCAATGCTGAGATGTTCTACCGCGTGCAGGGCTGAAATGTGTCTCTGTGTGTGTGCCTTGTCAGCAGAAATACCTTGCTGGGGGAAGAAGAAAGTCACAAAGTTCTGTATGGGATTACTGCCAGGTTGAAATATGGTCTTGTACTTGCTTGCCTACCAGCATATAATAGGAAGCCCTTATGTTGGTTAGAACTGTAGTTAGATCATGGTTAAGAGTGAAAGGACTTGATTGCATAAACAGAAACAAAACATGAGTAACAACTGGTGGTAGAAAGAACAAGGAGAATAAAAAATGTCTTCCTAAATTGTTTTAACCAGTACCCCCCACATGAAGGAGGGCTTGTTCTTTGGGAATGCAGTCCCGCAAGGAGTGGTGAATACATGCAGCCCACAAGTTTGACAAGGTCAAAGCATCCATTTTTAGCAAGGTTTATTCTTTTTTTGTTGTTCTGGGGGCTTGGGGTTTTGGGGTTTTGGGGTTTTGTTTTGTTTTGTTTTGCCAGTTTGCCTTTACTTTGTGATCTTTGGGCATCACGCTGGGAAGTGTGCATTTTTCATCAATGAAGAACATACACTTGGATATTTTTGGTATTGTGCCACCTACGAGTACCAGTTCAGCTAATGGTGATACTAACCTTCATTTATCACCCTTCATACTCAGGCATTAAGATTTCACTGTCTGGCAGTCTGTCCTGAAATGCCATCAAAACCCATTACATAATGTGACTGAAAGAAACAAAGCTCAGCAACGGTTATTTAAGAAGTGTGCTATATTTCTGCGTAGTGTGTGAAAGATCTTCCCATGAAAGAATGTCAGGCATTATCTGGAAAAATAAAGACAAGTATTAAGGAGAACCTACAGAGAGAAAATATGGAGTGGAATGACAGCAGAGTCGAGTCGGACCCAGGTGCCTCCTGCCTTTGCAGACCAGTCCTTTCACACACAGTCAGTGCCACGGTAGCTTTCCCCCTGCCTCATATGTGGCTGCCACCGGTAGCTGTACCTTCTCCAGTTAGTCTCTCTCAAGTTAATGGAGCTCTTTGTGGATACAGGGTTATAAAGTCAGAATTTAGCCCGTGAGTTTTAATTCTGCTTTTCTTTGAGTGAAAAATTTGTCATGACCCCAGGGTTGCGTAGTTAATTTCATGCTTAGTGACAGAATTGATAATCTGTTCAGAAGCATAAAGAGTAAAGAAGGAAGACCTCATACATAATGCCAAGATAGATTCTCTATAGCATACCCATTAGTGCTTTTGGATTTGTGCTGCGGTTGTTCATCCCATGGTAGATGTGAGTATGTGCCTCAGCAAACCAGCTTTTCATTAAGGGGGCTGTGTTCGGGAGGGCCCTGGGTCAGGGAGAGTGTCTGCTGCCGAAATAAAGAATATGAAGTATTAAGGTATCTCCTGAAGTGGCACAGCTGGATGGAGGCTAATTTCCCATTAGGCACTTTGGTTGCTGGGCTGAGAAGGCTCTGTTCTGCAGCCTCGGTTTTCTGAAGCCCACATCCACTACGTTGTTAAGGCAGCTACGTAGAGCTGACGGTGAACGCTCGTAATGCAGACCTATGAAGTAAGTGCCAGTTGTTTATTACTGGCTTTAAAAGTACCTCAGCGAACATGGCTTAGAGTTTTTGTTTTTAAGGATTATTTATTCAAAAAAAGTCGAGGTTCAAGCTATAAATAACACAAGTGAGGAGGGTGCCAAGCAGTGGTTTGAAGATAAAATCCATTTCCCGCACAGCCTGCGTACGCACGATGCCAGCAGCAAGGTAGCTGAGCCCTCCTTCCCATCACGCAGCCAGGGGTGAGCAGCTAGGCCAGAGCTCCTTGCCGGGCAGCTTGCTCTCAAGGTATCTCTGATGTGACCATCTCTAAAACCTCTATCTTCCCTAGAACCTGCTTCCCCAGCACGGATAGATGGGTTCGTTCCTCCTCACTCCTTTTGTGCTGGCACAAGTGCGTTATCGCCGCCTTGGAAAAGAACCCATTGTGCCTCTCACCTTCCTGTCTCTGTTTCTTTGTGCCTTTTTCCGTTTCTAGATTTCGTATTAGAGGGCTCGTTTGGTTCATTTCAGGGAACTGCATACTCCCTTGGGGTTTAGTTTCTTTTTCTGGGGACAAATTGTGACGTGCTGCCATTTTTTCTCAAGCCGCTGCCACCGATGCCATCGAAAAGCTGCAGCCTCCCTCCCTCCACCGCCTCTGGGCTGCCCTGTGCCGCTGCACCCTTGCTCTCTCCTGGTTGCCCACACGGTTCCTCAGCATCGATTAATCTCATCTCTCTGTACTGAAGAACAGGAACGTACCAGAGATGGGCATCTGTGGCTGGACAATGGAGTATTTTGGGTTTTAACTTTGCCTCTGCCGTATCACGTCACTCTTGGCCTAATTCATCTACTAAGGCAAAAACGGTTGTTATCAGCTTCTTCAGAAATATTTCCTTTTTTGAAAGTGGGGACTTCCAGGTCTGATCAGAGCCTGTTACCTTTTGTGCTCTTGATAGAAGCCAAAACACCAATTCAATGGGATTTTTTTCTCGGTATAGCAGTGAACATAGCTATTTGTTTTATGAAGCCTGATTATTGCTATGTTCTGGAAGGTGGATTCTGGACAACCATACTGCTAAAATAAACACACTGCTGAAGGAAATCAGCTTGTGGTTAATTAGCAGCACAGAGAATGAATATGTATCAGTGTTCAGATGTTTGAATTGGAAGTTCTTTATATGACTTTATAGGCTTGGATGCACAAGCGTTTTTTTAAAAGCTAAAGAGCCACCAAAAATGTGTTTTTAAAAGCTTCTTTGAAGGCAGCTTTCTGTATTAAGCTGATTGAACGGAGGGCTGGTGATGTCATTTCCCTCAAACTTGCTGCAAAACTCTCCTATAAAAGCATAATGTTAGGAAAACCACAGCAAAATGAGAGAAGCAAAGGCATGTGCCCAAGGAATAATGCCATCAAAGGCGGAGTAACAGCACCGCTCTTGCACCACCGACTGGAAAGGGCCCAGGCGGCATTTCACTAAGGAGATGTTTGAAAATCTCCCTTCCTTCTTGACGCCCGTTTGTGCAATGCTGACACTTTTCAGGAAGGGCGTCTTGAGGATTCCTGTGATCCTGACAAGAAGAAAACAGCCTTGTTGTAAAACAGCCTTTTAAAACAAAAATGTTCCGTTGAGACCAAGCTGGCAGCACCATAGTGTGCTTTCCTTGAAATGTCTACTGACTTAAAGCAAGGCATTTCTGATTTGCCTCGTCTGTGAGCTCCTTCAGTATATTTTCTTTCGTGGCTTCCCGTGGTGTTTTTTTCAGGTGTGTGTTCTCCTCAGATAGGACTTGAAGCAATGCTGGGAGCTTAATGCAATCACTTCAGATGCATTAAGACCTGCCAGGAATGCCGTTCTTAAGCAGTAATGCATATGGAAAGTCCTGGCATTTTTACTGTGAAAGGAACCTTATGTACAGAGTAACTCAGACTCGGGGGGGGGGGGGGGGGGGGGGGGAAGTGATCAAGTTTAAAAAATATATATTGCTAAATTTGCCCACACATCTTGTAGACATTCTGTTGTAAAATGCAAGTCAAATTGGTTTAGTGTTGCAACAAATACAAAGTAGAACAAAATAATCTTAAAGAAGAAATGTGATGAATCCTTCCGTGTAGCAGTCTCCGTTCCTCTGTTCCCTCCCCAAAATATCAGGCAGACCATTTTTAGAATGATATGATAGAAATAACCGTGTGCGTTTCCTGCAGTCTGCTGTGCTGAATTTTGGGCAGAGGACGCTTTGGGATTTCACTTCAGTGAAGCTGAAGTACGAATCCAGATGGGTTTGAGAAGCTTGGGCCAGGATTGCTTAAATAGGTGTACAGTCAAATTAGGTCTGTTGAAGCATGAGAATAAGTGGCCTGATGGGGGTTTGATGAGCACCCAGCAACTCCCACAGAGCACAACAAGCCTCACTTTCTCTTACCGTAGACCTTTTGTAATGCTCTCCTCTACCAAGGCAGAAATCTGCACTCACCCAGCAGCAGTGTTTCCCACCCACTCTTGCGCTCACTGGCCCAGATCCTCAGCTGTGGAGGGAACACCAAGAAGCCGTAGTCCTCAGAGCAGTGCTGCAATCCGTACCCGGGCTGGAGCTGGCTGCCGAGAGCTTTCCAGAGCTGCTCCAGCCTGGGGACAGGCCTCTTCCAGCTGCCCACACACTCAGGTGTGTCCCTTGTGCTGTTGGGAGGGGATTGGCATAGGGCTGTCTGTCCTTCCTTGGGAAATGCCAGGCGGAGGAATCGTTAGCTATGCCTTCCTAAGCTTGCTTTACATCTTCTGTTGGCTGAGCTGTGCAAAAGTGCAGGATGGGGCTGAGCATCTCGTCTGCTTTGCTTGGTGGCTGCACATGGTGCCGCGCCGTACAAAGCCGGGTGAGCTCTCACTGACTTAAGGTTGTTGGATTTGTCCCGAAGAGAATGAGCCTTTTGGACGAAGGAAAAAAACAGGAGACCTGCTGGCTAAGAAATCCTTTACAGAGCACAGTAGACCGGAGTGATGTTAACCCTCTGTCACTACGAGTAACAAAACTGGTCCTCCACGTGGGCTGGTGTAACTTCATCGTTTATTTTTCGGGGGAAGACTGTTGAAGTTACCTTTTCCATTCAGTGAAGTTTGGCTTTAAGTTTTTTCAACTGTTCCAAGAAAGAAAATGAAATGTTGACTTTAAGCACCTCGGTTAAATACTGCGAAGCTGTGAAAGTGCGTATTTCATAGGGGAAAGCTCTGTTTTTAATGCAGTAGTTTGCATTTATAGGAAAGATAAACCTAGTCTGAAGTAACATTTCTCTAAGCCTTTTTTGGTAGAATTTGATCAGTGGTTTAAGCAACTGTAACTGATTCCAGGAACACTTCAAAGCAGGCACTTCTCATTGGCCATTTGCAAAATCACCTTCTGAGACTGAAGCTCTGGAAATGTATTTATTCATAGAATGTGTCTTGCATTAGTCCTCGGTTGGCCAACAAAATTATCTGAGGCATGTCTGAGGCAGCTACTAAAAAGAAACTTAAAAGGCGTTACTGTTCTAGCGAAGATGATGCAATACACTTGTGCTATTATCAGTCTCAAAATTAAATACATTCAAATGAACTAGTTCTGAAGGGATTTGATTAATATAGAGCTTTAAAGAAGAAAGGGTGCTTTGAGTAAAGGCCCACCCTTCTTAATTTATTGTGCATGAAAGCTTAGGTAAAAGGAGAGTGCCTTTACCTGCCCCTGTTCCTTATCCCAGGTTTGCATGCGATGAAAAGGAAGTGACACATGATATTCCATGTTGTTTTTCTTCATCTCACAGACAAGGCCTACAATTGTGGAATCTTTACAGCAGGAAGCAAAATGCTAAATATGTTGGCTTTTATTCAGACAGGAGTTCAGAACAGAGTGGGGGTGAATATTCTCTTTAAACAAGCATGCGTAGTTGTTGCCTTGAGGTATATTAGACAGTATTGCCTGCTGGGGTTGAAATAATAGGTGCTCGCAAAAGAAAATATTGAAGGCCTTTATTTTTATTTTTTTTAAACGCTTCATTATCTAAGACAACAGCAGTGTTTTAAGGTTTCAAAGTCTCTTTCATCCTAACTGAGCAAAGCATTTAAGTGCTTCCTCAATCCATCTCCTTTCTGCAGGACCCTCTAAGTATATGCTTAGATTTAAGCAGTTAGATTAATGGAGCTGATGCACAAAGTCTAGCAAATGCTTAAATGTAGCATCGACGGGGCGTTTCTGGAGCGCCAGCTTGGGTAATGAGGAATTGTTCGCTGGGGACCACGCTTAGAGCTTTCTAAACACATCAGCAGGTGAGAATGGCAGAGCCGCAGACGGGAAGCAGGTGGTTGGGTTGCTCTCCGCCCGTTCGTGACAAATGGCACACTGTCTTCCAAATTTCTGGCTTCACAGCCCTCTGGAGAACGTCGTGGCTGTCAGAAAACAATTAAGAAGCCATTACGAGGGAATGCTTTTGCCAGTCCTGCACCTGACACAGCCACCGGATGCACCTTTGCTTATGAGTCAGGAATGCACCAGCCACAGCCTTGGTCACGTACGGATTCCCCGGCTGCTGGTATGCACCCTGGCCCTTCTCCAGCCCTTTTCTGGTCTTTGGGTTTGGTTTTTTTGGTTGTTTTTTTGTTTTTGTTTTGTTTTTTTTTTTTAACATCTGAAGGATTTGGCTCAAGAACATCCCATGCCATCTTTTCGCACGGTTTCCATATTATTACCGTTCGTTGAGAAATAAATGCCTTAAAACTGTACAATTATTTATGCATAAACTGTGTTTATTTGCAGTGCTGCTGAGTCTCAGGTGCTGGTCCTGCCCACACAGCCACGTGCGGCGCTCCCGCTCCTCCCACCCGTGGCAAAGTTGCAGAGGTTTTGTATAAGCAAATGTGTGCTGTGTGGTATGCAGGCATACCGCTCAGCCCTCAGCGGCTTCTGGGGGCAAGTCATCTGTAAGTTATGTTTTTTGTCTTCTCCGCAGTGTGCATCCAGGACCGCTACAGGGTCTCAGTGCCTCTTGTAGTGGTCCATGCTGCCTTTTTATTGCACCGGAGCTACTAAGTAGTAGCTGGCTGAGCAGCCAGAGCTTTTACAGCAGTGAAATTCGTCTGTGTGGGAGTGTGCAGCCCTTGTTGAAGTTTCAAAACTGGAGACAACCTTATCTTCTTTAAAAATAGGAGTAATAATAAAAAAACAGATGTAAAAAATCCCTAAGGGAGTAATGATAATTTATCAAGGGTGATCTGCAGAGGAAAGCAAAAAGGATTGGTGCTCTTTGCTTTACTGATATACATATTTTCCCACAGCCTCCTCTTTCTGATGCCACTCTGATTTTCAGAAAAATGTATTTTTTTAGTTTTGTGCTTGTCTTTTCCCCTCTCTCCTTCCCCTGTATGTAAAAAGAAACAAAATGCTTCCCAAATTTGCCCACCTGGACTTTAGCACACATGTTTTGAAAGTAAAATCTGATTAATTGCTGGAAGAAGAATGTGGTGGTGATGTTTTTAATTTCTTTTCCCCATGAAGCCACTTCACACTTCTGGTATCCAGTAACCGCTCCTGCGATAACTGTTCTTTCCTGTTTGTCCGTTTCATTTACCTGTTGCATCCTGTTGTAAATGGAAATCACGTTCTCCTTGGGTCAGGGACTTTCTCTTTTATGCTGGTTGTGTATTAGCCTTGGTATTTGATTGGGGTTTAGTGGGCATTAGTGGGTGCTATGGTAAAACAATTAGCATCCTCAAAAGTCAGTGGTCTGGAATGGAATTTACTGAATTCATTGCATGTGCAAATGAGTGCACACTGGAGGGCTCTGCTCATTCCCTTCCTGGAAGGTAACTAACCTTTCAGGTTTGGGAACCTGTTTTTGTTTGCCTTTCTGAATACCCTTTTACGGTCTAGAACTTTACATAGCTCTGGGCGCATGGGAGGTTCTGAGGAAAGATTAGACTCTCTGAATGATCCTGTGTATTGTTATACCCAAGGATTGTCTATGGCTTTTTGTTTTAGGGACTGTTATGCATAACTGCATTGAATGCTTTTAAAGTTTGGCATCCGTTCTTGTGGTATCGAAACTCTGAAGAGCTTCCAGTGTCCTGACATACATCCACAAGAGGGACCTATCACATGTATTTTATAGAAAGGCATTGAGACCAATGGGGGCATTTTGTTAGGAACAAAAGAACTAAAAGGAATCTGAAGGTTTTGAGAACTTGGGTCTAATTCACCAAAACCTAGCTAAACTACATCTACTAGAACAAGAAATGAATCTTGTTTTCCTCTGGTGGAGAGCTGTGACCTCAGTGCTTCACTTTTTGTCAGTCTGGTATGGCTTTTGCCATTCTTTCATATATGCTAAACAAAATATGTGCCCCTTCAAGCCCAAGTTTTGCAAATGGGAACAAGGAACGCAGAATATAGCGTCTTCTAGTTACCTGGGGCACTTCTGTTTTTTCTGTGATTTCTGGGTAGAGAAAGGAGATAGCAACAGCCCTTCGCTTGCAGGAAAGACGACTTAAAAACCACTGCCAAGTGCAAGGAACCACGCTGCAGTGAGTCAGCACATCTCAAGGCTGGGTTTCCTGCTGCGGGCAGGGTACAGTGCTCCTACAGGTGCTGGCCTTATCAGAAAATGGATGGTAAGACCATTTCCTCCTTCCACACCTCCTCCCCGTGCCCCCGGAGGGACGGGCAGCCCGCCCGTGCCGGAGGTGAGGCAGCCCCGCCGTGCTCCCGTTTCTTGTTTTTTCCAATATAGAGCAAGATACCGGGGATGAGGAGCGTAGCGACTCTGGGATGAAGGCTGCGGTTTATTACGAACTACTGTCCTACTTTTTGTATGGGTGGCCTGATTTGTACAATAGTGCCAGTTCGCATCGTGGTGTTTACAGAGTAAAGACAGGATGTGCGCCGGCCTGTCTCAGCGCATTATCTGCTCGTGTTATATTTTTAGGCTCTTGCTCCCATGACAAAATATTCAGTGACAGTATATTTGCCTACAAGCCTTTGAAGGTCTGTTTTTGCCTCGTGTAAGAGTTCCCGTTGTTTGGGATTCAGCCAGCATTTAAGCAGCAATGCTACATTTTACATGTCATCTCCATCATGTTTCTAGAAACAAACTTTGTGTTGCTTTCAATAAAGCCACGGGTCCCGCCTTAAAAAGGTTGAGTTTGTGGCAAGCTGACTGCTGATGGGTTCTTCATGCCAAACAAATTGTGGCGAGTGTTATGAAAGCAATAGGATGGGTATGTGGTGCTGTTAATTGTAATAAACATAACAGCCTGTGGAGTAGGAGCTCTCAGGGGCTGCTCCTCAAGCTTGTCTTACAAGTAAGCCCATATGCATAGCAGGGGGAAGACCTGCCCAGCGATGCTCAGGTCATTCAGCAAAGCAGAAGCAAAGATTGTTGTTGCAAGTATTGGAGCTGAAATGTGAGAAAGTAGTGCTTGGAGGAGGAGGAGGACGGGTACTTCTGGTGTGAAGAGCTGGGCCAGAACTGTGGAACTTTCCACCAGCAGAGAGAGAGCTAATTCCCCAAGCTCAGCATATTCAAAGCCTGAATGCAAAACTCATCTTTTCCTTGAGGGTTTTTTTTTTTTTTTTTTTTTCACAAGCTCACAATGGATAAAAATAAAATCTTAAGAACTAATCCAGTTAAGCTTTTTCTTGTGGGCTGAGAAGAAAGAGAGGCAGAAAGAACAATAACTGCTTTGTTTCTCTTTTGCAATATCAGTGGTCAGATACAACAGAGGTAAAGAGGTCATGTAAACACAGATAATTTGGAGCTGGATACGCTGTGTTACTGGTCTGGGTGGGAGACTGAGACTTTGGTGGGGACAGAACCAGGACAAAGCCGTGTGGGCATGATAACTTAGATGACTGAAGAAGACAAATCCTCTCAGGCTCATCTATAAATCAATTACCATTTGTTCCTTATTAATAATTTAGCTGCCAAGAATGTGCTTATTGCTTTGGGGGTGGGGGAGAAATACAGACTGTCCCTATACTGAATAGCTGGCAGTCTAAAAGATGCAAGACAGTACTCATGGGAATATCCAGAGAAAACTGTAACTGTGGCCTATATTAATTACTTTAATATTTTTGCACCATCTCCCCCCTGCAAACCTTTTTGTCTGCTTGTGTCACGTTGATAGTGTATGGCGCCTTCAGTTCAAGTGGCCTTTCCAAAGAAATGAGGCAGTGAAGGATCATCCTTCCATCTCATCGGGGCTGGAAGGTTTTTCTGTGCCCCGGTGTAACGCTGAAACCCGCACAAGGCAGGGAGAGGGGCCGAGGTGGGGAGGGAGGGAGAAGCCAAGGGGAAGCATGTGGTGGATGTCAAGTCTGGGCAAGGAATTTCGGAGGCGGGGGAGAAGCTGCAGTTGGGATGAGCTCTCAAATGTGATATAAAGAGGGCTAGAGTGCCTTGAGGACAAGGCTCTAGGCTGTTTGAACTTAATACCTCGTAGAAGATGCCGGACAGATTAAGAGAGGAGTGTGATTGATGGGTCAGAATGGTAATTTTAGCAGCTGTGTTTTCTGATGGATTGGAGGAACAAGATATTTATCTGACGTGCCAGAGAGGAGGAAGAGATTAGCTGGGATGACATAAGGACAGGCGAGTTGTTTTGGTTGCTAAAAGGAAAAAGAAGGGATAGATCTTCATTTGCTTTGGGGAGTTGGGGTTTTTTTTTTGTTGTTTTTTCTTAAATTTTGTGCAGGAAAATGTATAAAGGTACAAGTAGTGAACAAAATAGAAAATGGCTGGGAAGGCTACTAGAGGTGGTGTGGAGCAGTGGTTGCGGATGGCGCTTAGGTTCCTAGCGGAAGGTTTAACATCGTTGTTACGCAGCAGGTCTGTGCCAGGATGGGGATGAAATCTGGGTCTTCTGCCTCCAGCTGCAGGCAGTGGCCTTGCCTTTACACACCAGCAGCGCTCAGCCAGCACAGCAGCGGTGCGTTAAAGGTAAGGCATGGCACAACGCCTAAGTTAATAGGTTCAGCGGGATGTTGGGAGGCAGTGAGGCATGGAGTGCTGCCCAGTGCCTTTCCTTACTGAAAGGCAGGAACCTCTGTGGCACAGCCACCGCTCTCGCTTCCGTGCCATGCTTTTAAGCACTGTTTTGGGATCAATGCTGGTCTGTGGCACACTGGGCACTGCAGTGTCCTTTCCCTGGAAGCAGCTAGGAGTAATTTCAGAAAGTTTATCTGGGCAAACGATGTTGTCTGTAGACTCGGAGGTTTGGGAATGGGATAAGGAAAATGGAGAGGAGTTGGACTTGCTCGTGTTTAATGTCTCGTTGAGAGAGGGAGTTGGATCCTGTTACATACAAAGCAGACAGTTGGTGCAGACTCTTAGTAAATAGACTTAGTGCCGTGAGGAGGAGGTGTGATTGGTCATTGCCTCTGTGTATTTTAGAGCAATCAAATTTGTTTCATGGAGTTGTTTTTTGAGGATGGAGTGGGTGTGTGGACCAAAGGCTTAGTCACAAGGGGAGGGGAAAGAAAACTGTCTTGACTTGTGAAATCAAATATTTGTGAGTTATCCCATTGTTTCCCTATCTTCACGTAGCTTATGCCCGTATTCACATGCTGTCGGAGTGAGCAGTGCTGCTACATCTCTGCGTGGCTCGTGTTCCTTTTCGCAGCGTTCAGGTATTCAGAGAGCATTGCCCGCTCTTTTGCATCCTTGGTCGCGTGCTCTCCCTCTCACTCTCGCTCATGCCTTGGACAGCCCAGTAAGTATTTAGGGAAGGTGTAGGTAGTGAGACATCTCCCAATCAACCAAACCTGGAGGGCGCTTAAAAATGTGCGGATGATTCACTGGAAGGCCCTCTGCTCTCTGAGTCACTGCTGACCCTGGGACCTAGCAAGTGCATTATGCTGCTAAAGAGGAGACATAAAAAGAAGGCCATAATTGACTGTTACCTCTATATGCCTCATCGTGTTGTTTTAGAGAAGCTGGGTGGTGTTCCTGGGTCTCCTGTCTGCATTTCATCTTGAGCAGTTATTATGGTTTGTTTCTAAAGTTTCCCTCAAGCTTTGATTTGGAATGAGTGGTGGTGGTCTTCGTGTTGACCATGAAAGTGCTGTGGTGTTGCTGTGAGAGCGTTTTAGTGTTACTCTCATCTTGGCTATACCGCAAAGACGGACAGATCTATTTGTACACTCGTATAGTTTTGAAAACAGTTTAGGATTTGAGGAACTGAACGTTGTTTTGTCTTCTGTGGATTCCCCTTTCAGGTCACAGCAGAGGGATGCTGGTCTACTGCTGCAGGCCAGGAGGGATCTCTCCTGTGGCTTTAAAAAGCTTCTAGTCTTTATCTAGCGTTACTGCTCAGGCCAGTACTCCTGAAGGTTGCCAGATGGCAAGGTGATACGAGGCCTGGGAAAGAGAGGCCTGTGTGGTTACAGGATGGGAGCAAAGAGAAGGAGAGTTGTGCTCCCAAACAGCATTCCTTGCCCCTTTCCTGAGCGCCAAAACCATACACAACGGCCCAGCCAGACTCCTGTGTGGCTGGCATTAACGGCACCGGCCAAGAGGGGCCAAAAAGAAAACGAGGAAGAAAAACATCCCTTGTTTCTGGAATTCTGCTGATCGTTTTCCATAATTTGGCTGATAATGGCTGGCAGCGTCGCTGTCACCCTGGCCCAGCTGCCAAAGACGCCAGGCGCTCGTTCCCCCTGCGTCACCCTGCCCTACCAACGTTTGACAGAGGACGATGTCAAGTTGGCATGAAAATCAAAAGCAGCTTTAAAATGTGCTCTGGCTTTTTCAAGTACAAACTAATATTTACCTGTGAGTCTGCTTCCCTCCTTGTTCCCCTCTCCTTGGCAAGCTCTAGATCTGCTTCTAGTTTAAGCTTAATGTTGAAGCATTTATCCAGTGAGGTTCCCAGGACGTGCATATTAAAAATTCTTTTTAGTTTGGAGAGAGGGAAGGGGGAGATGACAACAGGGAAGCTACTTGAAATGTCTCTCTGTTACTTAAATGTGAGTTTTGATGCAGTTGATATTTTCAGCTGTTCGTTATGGACACCTCATGGAAAACTTTTGAAAAACATCTCATTTGGGAACAGTTCTGTCTCCTGTGGTGGTTGAAGGGTGACTTGTTTTCGTGTTGTTTTTTTTCTGGACTGTTCTTTAATCACTTCTTGCCTCCAGTTTTTATTACTGCTGACATTTACATGAAAAGAAGGTATTTGTTTATGTTGATTTCGGCTGCTTGCTTTTTCCTGCTCCTTTTTATGTCATACCAGCTGGATTTCCATGCGAGCAATAGTAATGATAAAACCTTTACAGGAAAGGTACTGCGCGCACACATGCTTGAGATCCTGTTTGGATGATAAGAATGACTTAGCGTGATACTGATAGACGCTTTATAGAGCTGTTTGTTATTCATGCCGCTGTGCTGCTCTCCCACACATCCTGCATTACTCAGAGTTAAGCACTGAAATGATACATCCTTGCTCCCAGCCATATCACCAGCGCAGAGCTGGTGCAGTTTAGGGCAGGGGAGAGTGAAGGATAGAGGGAAAACATCTGTGCTTGTGGTAGTGCTGCTTTCCTTCAAATAGATAGCGACTGCTGCAGATCTTCAGGGGAAAATGGTGCATCCTGATAGAGGGAGCAACAGCATGTAAAAGTCTGGTTTTTGGTGAGCAAGGGAATTCCTCGTGCCTCGCAGCATGGGGAAAATACTCTTCCCCCCTCCTTTTCTCAAAGTTTCTCAGTGTGGGGTTTTTTGGTTTTTTTTTTTTTTAACATAATATGTAATTTAGGAAAGCAGGATTGGGCTTCCATGAATAAGATAATTATCTTGGCCGGAGGGGATGGCGGAGGGAGTGACTTTCTCTTGCTGCATGGCATGTCTGCGGTACTATTAGGCTGCGAGTGGTAGCCTGAAAAAAACCCGTTCAACTGATCTGTAGATTTACTAGAAGAAAGGAAGCTTTCAGGTAGGCCAGATACACAGCTTCCTTTTTTGCTGTTAGGAGTTTTTGGTGGGGGGGGGAAAAAAAATACTTCAGCTGAAGCATTTTCCATCTCTCTGGTACAAATAACCCTCTTCTCTTATTGTTTAGAAACAGTCCCCCAAAATAAAACTAACAAACCAAAAGCCTGTAACACCACCTCCTCTCTTCCCTCACCCTCCTCAGGTGTGTTGTAAAACCTGATTATGAGACAGAGAAGTTTACAAAGTTGTTCCTCCAAATACACACGGACTCTTGCAGAGTCTCGAGCCTCTGATTTCACTAGTAATTACAGACATAAGAGACTGTAAAATATTAACTTCTGTGGGCTTTTAATGAGGCGTTTCATCTTAAATCTGCAGCGTTCCCCTAAGACATCACACTCTTTTAGGTTTACTTTTTAAGCTGGATTTCTTCTGCATTGCTGGTGACTCATAATTAAGGAAGTCGGAGTTGTAAAATTAACACAGCCTTCTTCCACTACCCTTTTCACCTCTCTCACACGGCACACACCTTCTGTTAACTCCTTGTGGAAACTTCAAGGCTTGTTTTGGTAGCGGAGGTAGTTCTTTGTCATCGGGACCAAGGAGGAAAGTCTGTGAGAATCTGCTCTGTGATGAAATCCGCAGTCTGCACATGGGAAATGATTCATGCAGAACTGATTCATTAACAACTCGCAGGATGCCAGAGCGGGTCGGAGGCTGGGAAAGCTCGGTTGGAAAAGAGAGGTGGTTAATTGTTTGGGAGAATGGGAGAGACTGAAGGCTAAGGAACCCAGACTAAAGTTTTTGTAAGCAAGCTGCGTTTCGTTTAAAGTTGATCAGCCTTAATGAAGAACAGGTCCTCATCACGGAGCCCTCTGAGCACATGTGCGGCTCTGCTGTTGAATGGATCCCAAAGGACGTCCCTGCGGAGGGGCTCGGAGCGGGGGGATGTTGGATGGAAGCGTGAGCGTTTGTGGGTCCAGGTCCCCTTGTTTGTGGTGTACTGTTAATTAGTACTGGTGGTGCAAATGATTATATATCTGAGTTGCTGTTAAACCACCTTGAAAAGCAATATAATGTAGAGCCGGTGGAATTAATGGAAGACTTAAAAGGCCAATGTAATTCAAGGAGAGCATCGATCTATGTCTTAAGTACCTGAGTTGCTTTTGAAAATGGGAGATGGGCACTCTGGAAAATTTCACCCTGGATCTTGTTATCCATGCGGGGGAGGTACAAACACAGATGTCAAATCTTGAAATAGCTGCTTTTCAAATTACAGGAAAAGCAGCAACATTTTCACTATATAATAAAGAAAATAACAGCAATGAACCTCGAGTAGCCTCAAACTATTCCAAACAAGATAATTGGAGGCTGTAGCACAGTGTATTTTTAGTTATATCTGCTATAAAGTAAACATGTTCTTTGCCCAGGACCACCAAAAATGTTTCCATAAGAAATGTTGGCTTTGTCCCAACTTGATAGAATGCACAAACATTTGCCTGAGAAGTCAGTTCCGACTCCTGGTATTTATATGAAGTTTCTGTTGATGGCACTGGCGATTGTATATATTGCGAAGGAGAGTCCAAGGTCTTAAAACTGTCATTTTTCAGCACTCACTATGAGAATCACTTTTGCTTTTGTTAGCAGACATATATATTTGGGGCAACAGTTCTTGGTGTGAGACTTCTGTTTAAACATTGTGCAGTGCATTAATTTCTTTTCTCTTTCAGCAATTAAGAAGCGTATTCTTTTCTGGGTTCTCTTGCTCTGGTTTTATTTGGGCTATATTGACAGGTGATGCTAATTTGCAAAGCTCTCCTGACTTCAGTGAAACTCTGAAGATTTTCTCCCTACAGCATCAACAGGATGCATGTTGAAGCTAGATATTAAATGTAAATCAGTATAAATACTACAGAAGCTAACAGAATAACTGAGCTTTACAGCAGCTTTTTTTTTTTTTTTTTTTTCCCTTTTCTGATTGCTAGCAGGACCGTGTGCTCCAGTTATTCAGTCTTTCTTGAAATACTTTTGTTTTGAATGCACTCTGTGTTATGGAAGATTATCTGGATCTCTTTGGCATTTCCATCCATCCATTTTCTCCTTATGAAAGTCCTCTGAACACACAAATACACAGACCCGTCAGTATGCCTGGAATCTCCTCGGAGAGGGGAAGTTGCTGGTTCGGTTGGATGAAAGTGTATTGGGTTTTGGATTTCATGATTGGAGTTAAACATGGGATTCTGGGAAGAAATGGTGAGCTCATATGATAAATGACTTTTCAAAAAGGCACGCTCCTTTTGAGAGGCTGAGCTTCTTGCTGTGTCGGTTTCCTCCACCCCCAGTCCCCTTAAGGCTCACACACAAATAAATTTAGATGAGTCTGACACAGATTTGGGCAAATAAACTTTGCTGAAATAAATAAAAGGACCAGAACTGCTTAGAAAAACTGGATTTAAAATGTAGAGGAGTTATACAAATCATACAAAAAGTCATGTTTGCTCCACAAAAGGTAACTGGGAAAGGGCTTGGATGCGATACCTTCAGAAACACTTCTGGCCTCAGATTCCGCTTACATCCCTTAGTCTCTGCCGATTTCTCTTCATGGTAAATTAGTAGTAGTGAATTACCACATTCTTACCAAAATGAAGCTTGCCCTATCAGCCTCTTGCAGTAATAACCAGGATAGTTAGCGGGTTTTTTACCTTGCTTTGCTGACAGCTGTGGGCTTCCCCAGGGTAGAGAGGTACCATCAGAGATATTTTAACTGCATAATTTATGCTGCAGTTATTAGAAACGGTCTGTCTTCAGTTTTGTGCCTTGCTGGGGAATTCATTGCTTTCCTTTGAAATGTCAGTAGTAGAAGAGTGTTCCTTTTCTGAGAACTGCCATCCACCTTGCAGGTCCAAGGGCAATTGGGCAAGTGTAGATGGCAGGAATATTGGGGTGTTTATTAGAAAGTCTAGAACTGGGTTCATGATTGAGCCTTAATTAAGCATTGGGATATGTTCTGTCCTTTCTGAGGTAGGGAGGTGAAGGACATGCATGGTTGGGCCTCTGAAGTACCTATCTTCTGTGCTACTGGCTCTCAGGAAAGGGAGGAGGTGAAAGAGAAAGTGTAGGGGCATATAATTACAAAATGGCTAAAAATAGAGGAAAGGGAGCTGGGTTTGATAGCCAGTAGCCAATGTCCTGTAGCTGTGGCAGAAGCAAAAGTGGTGTAAATCACAGAGATTAGTAAAAAGTACAGAGGAAAAAATAGTTAGATCGTGATACTACATGACAACACAAGATCTGTCTGTAGCTTTAAAGAAACCTCAATTAAACTAAGCTGTTATTTGCATGCCAGCAGGCAGTAGAAGTGGACACAGCTTGGAGAAGAGAGCTGTGGAGTACAGGGCAAGCAGAAGGCGGCTTTAGGGAAGCAACAATGGACAGACAGTTTATGGTAAACCAATAAAATGTACTTATGTCTGAATCTGAAATTAGACTCTGAAAAATATGGTCTCAAGGCACCTGCTAAAGAGCTTAGCATTACTGGAATCTTAATAAATGACTCATGCTGTCATAATCTGATCCTGACATCAACGCTCCACGCTGTATTTCTTCAGCTTTCGAGTGGGGGAAGGGGAAGTCTGCAAAGCCTTAGTAAAGACGGAGAGATGTAAATAGGCAGTAAGAAGCCCACACAAGATATATTGGTAATTTGTATTGTCAGCTACTTTTCAAACCCAGAACAAATGAGACCAGAGTAGAAGAATTATGCAGCATCAGAAGAAATGGGAATTGCTCTTTACCTTTGAAATCTTTACCTGATACTGCAGGCTGTAGATTGTAGCGGTCTCTGTTCAAGACTTCATGGCCAGCAGACGCGTGGAGCTGTGCCACCCACTGGCTGTGATCCTGTGCTTACCTGTAAGTACACACGCAGCGGTCGGCCCGAAGGGTGTGACAGCCTTTGCACGGCTTCCCATGCTTTGCCCGTTGCCTCCTCTCCGGGCCTTTGCCGCAGTGCTTCTGCTCCCATCAGCCACTCCTTGCCAAGGTCAGAAGCATCTGAAGTCAGCTACAAACGTCGAGGAGATGTGTTTTTTCCTCTAAATCCAAAAGAGGGCTTTAGTGGAAAGAATAAGCAGTCCAAATGAGAGAGTTACCAGCACAAAATAGCTGTGATCTTTGATAGCGTTGAGGGGGGTGATGAACTCCTTATTCCTGGTGTTGGCTCTGACACAAACTTTTGGGTTGCTTTGGGAGAATCATTTCACTTTGTTGCTTTAGGGGCAGTAAAACCTTACCCTCTCCATAGAGATGTGTTGCAAATTAGATGTTTATTAATTCTTTTAATCTTCTATAAGTTTAAGTGCTAAGTAGAAGTATTAATTATTAGTTTCCTCTGTGGCGGTGTGTTAATGTGCATTGCAAACCTCAGTTTGAGGCAGTTATTTCTATTTCTAGAACTTGAATGACAGTACTGTTAAAACTGCACCAGAAATTGGAAAATTTAGTGATGCTGAGCAAATTGAGGGGAAAGAGATGGCAAGGGATCAGCTTTGGAATTACAAATGTGCTGCATGGGTCATTTTTTTTATTCAGTGTTATTCATTTGGCCAGTATTCAGGGAAAGTTAAGATTTTATCCAACTTTTCAGTGAAGCCCTGTGGATATTGCAGTGCTCTGCACACAAAAGCCAGATTCTGCTACAAGAATAAATGCTTACTTTCCTGGTGTAGACCAGATGCAGGGCCAGTAAGGAACTTATCATGTTTCGTGCTTAGGAGAAAATCACAGCCTGTGGCCATGGTTCTTGGTGCATTTTAGAGCATACTGGCAACTTATTTGTCGTGGTTTTAAAAACCAGCTTCTGCTCGTGGTTTTTAATGAGAACCCCTTGGAAATATATAACTTAAACTTTTTCCTCCTGATTGTTTTTCTCTTTTCCTTACCCGTTTTTGCACATGCTGGTGCTGCTGGATACTTGAGCTTTCAGGCATTTTGCTCTCTTGGAAGGTTAACGACAGGGATATAAAACAGAAGGGTTTTGCAAACAGGAGTGTATGTGTGTGAATGGTAAGGGGAGGGAATGGATCTCTGATAGAGTAAATCTGACCCTTGACAACCCCCCGTAATATCTTATGGCTTATAGCACTTTGTTTAATTTGCACTACTGCATTCCACCGATTTCAACTTTACTTTTAAAGAAAGAGAATGGGTGCAAGGAAGAGTTTCATTACCCATCAAGAGGAAAGATAGCTGCAAAATGCTCAAAGAGGAAAATAAGAAATAACAAGTACATGTTTTAAAGTGTGGGGTTTGGTTTTTTTTCTTTCCTGATTCAGGACCTTGGAAATTAAATCAGGTTTAAAAAAAACCCAACCAAACAAAAAAAAAAACAAAAAAACCACACACAAACAACAAAACCAACAGAAAACCCAACCCCAAAACAACAAAAAAAACCCCAATCAGGCCTGGAAATCAAATTCCTGTTATGCAGTGTAATATTCTCCTGTTTATTCCTCGCTCTTTTTCAGACAGTTACAGAGGATTGTTTTTTTTAAAAAAAAAAAAAAGAATAAAGAAAAAAAAGCTTCAGTGTTTCTGTCATTCTTTTTTCTTCCCTTCTCTGTTTTTGCTATTAAAAGTCCCTGTTGCCCTTTGTTCTTCGAGCAGTAGTAGTCTGGACAGTTCGGAGTAGCAGTTTCATGTGTTAAGCTTTCCTGGTAGATGGCCTGTCACAACATATAAGGATGGGTCAGTCCTAAAGGTGTTCAGCCTGAGGGGTTTTCTGTTTGTGTCTTATGGAGACTGCAATGTTGTCCTGACCGTGCCTTAAGCTGTTGTGCAAGCAGTTAAATTACCTGACTGCATTCCTGGAGCCTTGGTCTCTCTTTCTTCATTCAGTATTTTTTAATCTCTGGTTATAACCACCCTAGGTGTGGAGCAACCTCTCCACTGGATACCTCTTGATCATGTTTGAATGCACCATATTGTAACCCTCAAACCTTTGGCTAACTTCTCCTTGGGCGTCTTCTACCAAGCACTGAGTCTTCTGAGCTGTATCCTACATGCAGGATACGGGTGCACAGTCATTATCTTTATTGCGAACACCCACAACGCGGGCTGGGACAGACACGCTGTGAGGCATCAGTCTGCTCTCCCGCCCCAGCCCAGCCAGCCAGCGGGTCTGCTGGCCACGTAGTCGTCCTTCAGCTGGCGAAGTGCTGGCCTCTGCCCTGCCTCTCAATGGGCTGGTCCCTGACATCGCTGAGCCGCTGTCTTCCTCCTCTCTGCTTCTTCTTTGTCTTGTCATATCAGGACTTTGTTTTTCTGAATCATGGTTGAATTCGTTTCTTTCTTATAAACCGCTGCTAACTGGTATCGGCTCAGCAATCTTGCTGTGTTCTGGCTTTGTTTTTACTTTATCTTGCAGGCTCCCATAGCCTACACACTCTCACACTTGCAGGCAGTGATAACTACAGCTCATCGTATTTCCCTTCGTAAAACAAGCCTGTGGATCACAATATTTTCTCGTTCTTATCTTGCAAGTTCGGGATACGTGCTAGTTACGAAAGATGCACTAGAACACCCTCTGGCAGTGAGAGTCTGCATCACCCGCTCGGTCTAAACATCGACACTGTGAAAAGAAGAGCTCTTTACAACTTTTGCTGTTTAATCCCACCGTGCAGTATAGAGACACTTTGAAGACATAGCGTCCCACCAAAATAAATGGTGCTGCTTTTGGAGAGAACCATCCAATACTGAATGTTTGGCTGAAGAACCTTTGGTATTTTTAAAAGAAATCTTGTTAGGTAGTATGGAATAATAAATGTACCAAGTCAGTTGTACAGGAACATCTGCTCAACACAGGCTGGTTAAAAGAAAAGTAAGAGGGAGGAACAATTCAGTAACCCAATGGAAATTTTGGTGCTTAGATTCTACTAATTCTAATGAAGCCTGGATGTGCCAAGCGCTCAAGTGGTTTGGGGAATACTTCAGCCTTCAAAATCAGACTGTGGTTCAGAACGGGACCAAGAAAGGGTAGAGGTTGTGTGTGCTATGGAGTTTATTATCCGTGGATGGGAGAGGCAGACCTGCTTGGGGCTTCCCGGAGGGCTGTGGGCTCCAGAGATGGTGAGCCAGTCAAATGCATCCTCAGCTGACAAAAGTATATACTAACTCATTTCAGGCCAGCTTTTGGCTTTCATCAGGTTTCTCCAAGAAATGTTACAGCCTGCTAACCCCTGAAAAAGTGGATAGTCTTCTGCCAGGTTAGAGACCTGAGCCAGCTTGTGGTATGATGCTGAGGGGAGAGGAGCCAACGAAGGAAGGGAGGAGATGAGATGGGGCAGGACTGTGGGAGTGGGAATGTGTTGGACAGGAGGAAGACCATCTCACCAAGGCAGCGCTCGTCCCGTAGCTTGGTGCAGCTGCCCTTAAGACTGCAGTCTAGATCGTTTATAAGCGAGAGGACTGGGTGCTCAAGACAGTTCTCCTGCTCGATCAAGTGTTTGCATCTAGGAGTGAGCATTTATTTAGCTAATAAAGATGTGGCAATTGACTGTGGTAATTGGAGTGCTGTATCTACACAAAAAGCTGCCTTTAGTAGTGCACAGCGTTTGCTTATCTAATCTTGTGTCCCATCTCAGCCGTACCAGTTATTTGTTGCTTTGGAGAAAATACTCCTTGAGGGTTGAGGCAGGGCAGCAAAAAGCAAGCAAGCTGCCCTGTTACTTAGCCACCTTCTTCCCGAGAACATGCAGACGATGTTGTTTTGTTCCAAGTCCCTTAACAAAGAGCCTGAGGAGAGATTTCACAATCATAAAAATGTAATTAGCTCCCAGGGCTTCGGGGAAATATAATTTTTTTTTTTTTTTACCTTATCTCCTTATTGGGGGGAGAGGGGAGAAGAGGAGGTGGTTATATTTGAAAATCAAACATATGGCTCTGTCATTTTAAAAAGTCTTTTTAGATAAGATTGTAGAGAAGTCCATCTCTTCTGCCCTATAGACAGCATTCATGCCACGAGCAGTGGTAGACAGCAAGCACAACACGTTTTCCGCTGCGTGCAGTCTCTGCTAACAAAAATGAGTAGCTGTGACAGTAGTGGTTGAGAGCTCTGTTATGCTTCTAGGCTGTTTTCGTTTTAGATAACCACTGAAGTTGTTCAGGATTTGGGGACTGCTCAGACAACAGTGACTTGGTGTCTGTCTCCGCTATCTCCTGCGAGAACTTTGTCGGTGGAAGGGCTCCGTTAACCCGGGTGGCGAGGGCCACTGCATCCAGAGAGTGAGTCAGGTGTCTGGATGTACTGGCTCGTCTTTTGTAATGACTTCACAGCTTTTACCAAGAACCCTGGGGTGATGGGAAGAAGTGCACTTTACCCTCCAGCTGACCGGGAAGTTTGTTGTAGGTATAAAGAGTTTCTTCTGTCCTGGGAAATGTAGGGAGAGAACCATCCTTGCAAGTAATCCCAAAGTCATACGCACTTTGTGTTAGTCCCCCCGTCTCAGCTGCTAACCTCAACCCAAGTCTGTCTGTGCTGCTGTGATGTCCATCTGCTGATGGTGACTGGGAACAGTAAGAATACTTGCCACGGTTTTATCTCCTGCAGGATACTTGGAATCATCTCTCTGAGTCTCCTTTTTTCTCCTTTACCCCCACCTAGATGTGAGATATCCTGCCGAGCGGGCAAAGATGTTTGGAAGGGGAACAGAAAATCAGTCCTGTTTTGTTCCTTGTTTCAGCCTACTCTCATTTTGTTAAATTTAGTGAATATTTTCACACTTTTGGTATTGGTTTTTTTGTTTGTTGTTTTTTGTTTTTATTTTTTTTAATTTTTCCAAACTGACAAGTTTTGGGGTCACGTAAGTCAAGTCTTGGCCCCATTGAAATCAATACCAGGATTCCCACCTTCCACAGAAGATAATTCTAGATGCTGGTGCCCTCCTTGGGAGTCCTCCACCTGGGAAATCCCATTTCTGCTTTCCTGCCCTCAGAATGAGCTTGGCATAAGAACACGCTTGGAAAATGTGCCAGATACTCAGCTGGTTGGTCACCCTGTCACAGAGCAGTCTGAGAGAATGCATGACCCATAAATAACAGGCACAATATGAAGAAACACATACTATAAATATGTACTATAAATAATAACTCTGGGCGTTGTGAATTTTTCAGGGCTGTAATATACTTGCAGGTTTTAGACATTTTATAACCTGTACCAGCTAGTCCCTCAGTGATGGCACAGACTCCTTATATGCTTCCTACGTACCAGTTACATGACGTGTTTTCCTGCTCCCCTAAATCAAGTACTTGTCAGTAATAGCTTGAACTGGTCGCATTTTGCCTTCCTCGTCGTTGTAGCAGCGTTTACAAGAGGTGTGTGTGTTACCAAGCTCTGCCAGGGAAGCTTTTGGGAAAACTCTCTTAGGGCAGCCAAGACTAGCGCAACCACTGTTTGAATAATTGTTTGTGTGTTTTGGTTTGGTTCTGTTTTGTTTTTTCTGGATTGGCTGCCAACACAAAGAACCAAGGGACATAAATCTGAGTAAAATTTCAATTTTCTCTTCTTTTTTCTTTCCTTGACAAATTAAAAAAATAGAAATATTTCATTTCACCAACCCCCTGAAGTGTTTCATTTCAGTCATTAAGAAAAGCAAGGGAAATGAAGGGTTAGACTTCAAAGAAAGTGCCTGGGGGCAGTTCCCGTTTGGTGGCTCGGGGAGTGGAGCCCTCATTCAGGATGGAGGAGACCCTGCTCCAGCTCCTTCCCCTGCTGCAGAGGATCTGAACACGCTTGTCTTGCTTCCCAGGAAGGTTTGCTAGGAACAGGCTATTCTAGGGTGAGGATAGGCTTAGGTGAAAAATGGGTTGGAGAAGACACGGGCTAGATGTAAAAACACAAGTAAGCAATGCTGAAAAAACCCTGGTTTTGCTTTCAAGCTGCAATTTGGAAAATGAAACTGGAAGCCTTGCTTGTTTGTAATGTTCGTGAACACTGTTTAAAGAAAAGGTATCTGTATCAATTTTGGACGGTTTTGTCACCATGGAAATTCATGTCTCTCTGTATTTTAAAAGTCCAGTTTTATTTGCACATATTTTAAGATGTAACACCTTTACATGCACAGCATAAATGGTTGAGAGCTGTGCAAGTGGCCTGTTTGTTAGGACACACTTAAATGCTTAAGAAGTACCGCTAAATTGATGTATTCTTACTTGCTGTAGCTCTTGTCTCTGCCTCCAAAGTAACCTCTTTTCAGAAAATTAATAAATCCAGAGCAGGGCTGTTATATAAAACAAACATTTTACAGTTTCCAGAGATAACTTCTTGGCCTGAAGACTGGGACCGGAATGCCTCCTTGCAGCACTGTCTCAGCGGGTTTTGGTGACTAGCATCTTTTGGGATTTTGTCCGGGTACGGAGTTGGCTGGGCAGCCTATGCTTTCAGCCTCCTGCTGAAGTCTGCGGTCTTCAGATTAGGTTCCCCTGGGTAGTGTTTGATGGGCTGTGGTCGGTACTACACCTCTATTAATGCCAGTCTAAATTGCTATCATCTTTATGTTCTGACTGCAGATCATTAGACGGCCGGCTGCAAGTATCTCACCGGAAAGGTCTTCCCCATGTGATCTACTGCCGGCTGTGGCGGTGGCCAGACCTTCATAGCCACCATGAGTTGCGTGCCATGGAGATGTGCGAGTATGCCTTTAACATGAAGAAGGATGAAGTCTGTGTGAACCCTTATCATTACCAAAGAGTGGAAACCCCAGGTACTGCCGACCCTATGTGTGGATACCTCAGCTTCTCGGTGCCAGCATAAGGGATTTATAAGTGCATTTCAAAATTGAATAAAGCAGCAGGCGTAGGGTTTTAAAACCAAAGTGTATCTATTATTGATGATAATCTCTTACTGTACACAGTAGAATAATTTATGAATCTGCACTCAGGGGGGAAATATCATTTTAAGTCGATAAAATCCAAGTCGAGCGGATTGCGCTGTTGCCAGGTTCCTAATGTGGCATTGTGCGCACGCAAACGACTCACACGCATAGTGGAGGCAAGTATGAACTACGGCAGTGTTCTATGCATCCCTAATTGTTGGTATTAAATTAAGGATATACTTACTTGTTAAGTTGAAGTGGATCTAAGAATAGCTCCCAACACAACTGAATTTCCTGTTCCGAAGTCTCCTCCTGCCTCTGAACGAGACTTTCATCTGGAACTGCAGATAGTTCTGCTGCGTGTCAGTGCAAATCTGCAGAACCAGTCTGGATGTTTATGCTAATCCTACCTTGCTGTTCCATTTTATGTGAAAATTATGCCTTTTGAATCATGTGATATAACTTCTCTTCAATGGTTTTTCAAGAAGACCTGTTTCTTTGCCTTGGACGGGGCAGACAGACGAGGTGTGTTCAGATAAGCACGTATCCCGTCCCCAGCTGAGATATGTTAAGAATAGCATCTTTAACTGCTGCTGTTATTTCAGAAGCAAGTATCAAATTGTGTCCCTTAATTAGCGGCTTTGGTGTTGCAGGTATTTAAGGGTGTTACTCCAAACTGGTTTCTCTTCATTTT
Organism: Platalea leucorodia; assembly: GCF_965183815.1. NCBI lineage: Eukaryota > Metazoa > Chordata > Aves > Pelecaniformes > Threskiornithidae > Platalea > Platalea leucorodia. The sequence continues at coordinate 49,883,516 of NC_138831.1, forward strand.
CTAGGGTTTCAGTCATTTTATTTTAAAGCTGTTAACGTTGCTGTTCTATTTTTTTTTATTTTTTTTTATTTTTTATTTTTTTTTCCCCTTTCCATTTGTGCAGTGTTACCTCCAGTGCTGGTGCCTCGGCACACAGAGATCCCAGCTGAATTCCCGCCGTTAGATGATTACAGTCATTCTATTCCAGAGAACACTAACTTCCCAGCAGGTATCGAGCCACAGAGCAACTACATTCCAGGTACTGTATGTCTTCCATACAGGGAAAAGGCTCATATTGCACGGTGAATCGTGTCTATGTATGCCAAGCTGGATGACTGGAAAGTCTTTCTTTCCATCGTGACTATGAAGCTAAGGAGTGGGAACTTATGCAAAAATAGATGAAAGCTGTAAATGTAGACGCACAACAGTGCTGTTTATAGTTTTGGTTTGTTTTCTTTAAACTCACCTCTCCCCTTCAGTAGTACGTGCTCAGTTTATTGTGAAATCTAAAGCTGAATGTTCCCTTAGCAAGTTTAGATTTGAATGAAATTCAGCCGTTTTAATTTGAGTAAAACTCTCTAAATTTCTGATGGAATTGAGCTCTTCTATTTATGTATCTCTTTTACAAGCAATTTACACCTTATTTGCATGGAGAAGCTATGCAGCTGCACACCAGGAGAGGAAAAATATGCGGACAGAAAACTGTCTACATGGCTTAAAGTTTTATGGGACTGAAAATCCAGATTTTTTTTGTTTCCCCCTCCTCTGTTATTCACAAATATGCTATGATGACTATCATCCTGGTTATGCCAGCTCCTCCTTTCAGCAGCTTGAGGAAGAAAAGTAATAAAAAAGAAATTTAGCTCCTTGTGAATAACAAAGTAAATGTTTTTGGTGTCTAAAATCCAGACTTTGCATCCAGTTGCAATGACAGTATGATCATTTTATGCTTCTAGAGACACCTCCTCCAGGCTATTTGAGTGAGGATGGAGAAACTAGTGACCACCAGATGAATCCCAGCATGGATGCAGGTAAGTCATCTTTTGCCATTTGCTGCAGCTTTCTAGGTCATATCAGGGACTCTTTTATTATCCCTGTAGGAGTGGAAATGTAGCCTGACATCCCATGTAAAGCACAGGGCTGTATGTTTTAGAGCTGCTGGTGAAAGGTGCAGCGTGTTCCCGTTCTCCCCAGCCTCCATCATTCGACAGTACTAAGCAGGAACCTGAAACAGTGGAGACACATTTAAGGATGACAGTTTGTGTTATATTTGCATCCATGCATCTGTATGCACGTGGAAATTTTGCACGTAGCTGGCACTTTTCGGCAGAGGCATTTTTCTGATTGTTTGGTTGTTGACATACTGAAATGTCGAGTTGAACTATATTTGAAATGACCATATGAGATTTGTTTTTAAATAGTTTATCATTTAGTGGATATATCCCAAAGAAAGTTGAAAGTCTGGATTCTCTCATTGCCAAGAAAGCAAGTAACCAGGTTTAGAATGAGCAGCCTTTGTGTTCGTGCTAACCTGTATCAACACTTTCAAATTAAACGTGCAGGTCTCATCTTTCTGGGAGTAAATGTTTAAGGCATCTTGTTGATCAGAGTGGTGTCACTGCTTGTGAGTAAGAACCACTGAATCAGACTCTGAATTCATAAAACTTTTGCTAGAAAAGCAAAACCACGTCCTTGGTTAGAGGGGCTGATGCTTTACAAGAGGGATATGCAAATACATGGTACTTACATAAACATAGACAGGCAGAACCTAATGAATGCAAATACTGCACACAAATATCTCGGTTTCTGTGCATGTCTTCAGCTCTAGAGCATACGTGGGATTCTAAAAGAGGGATGACTGATTTGCAGTCTTTCACTGCAGTTATACAGATGGAGGAAGGCAGTGTGGGTTTGTTTGTCTACATCAAACATAGGCCTATTGACACAAACCATTTTAGTGCATACAATTATTGGTAATGTGGTTGACATGTGGAATGTATGTATGGCTTTTTGGGAGAGTGTACTGGAATAGGATTGGTCTGGAAGATGCTATAAATACCCAATTTATGTTCAAATGCTATATCCCTTCCTTCAGATGTCATGGACTTCCCTCTTTATAGAAAAAAACACATTTTAAAGAAACCAGCTGAACTCGGTGTGAGAGGAAAAGAAAAAATGAGCTGTACCACCTGTCTGCATCCATGTGGCATCCAGAGACTGTGGAAATTGCTCTGGACATCCAAGTGCAGATATTTGAAACATATGCACAGAATTTTTGGACTAATTTGAAATGATTTGGGATAAAATTCTGACGGTTGTTTGGTCAGATCTGTATAGCTTGACCCAACAGTCCGTTGTCCCCAAACCAGTAAGATTTGCTGATACAAAGTGGTGTGTTTTTGACTCTTTACGAGTGAGTATGTTTTGTGCCTAGCAATGTAAAATCAAGCTCTCAAATGCCCAGCTAACTGGGTTTGGCTGTAGCTGTCACGATGGTGCCTGGAGTTTTGATAACTGCAAGTGAAAGTAAAAGAGACAGCTGCATGCTCAGTTTTGAAAATTAATGGGTTAAGCTTAAGTGAATGCATTCTGAAGATGCTTAGCAGTATTGCAGATGTAGCAAGTTGATATCATAAGTAATAGCATTTGGAAGCTCATGTAAAGAGCAATCAGCATCAGAGAAGCTGCTGGTGTCACAAAACGAGACTTGAAAGTGGGTTATCCCTCCAACAAGCCTGGGCAGCACTGAAGGTTTTGTGCAAGTGTTTTTCCTTGGGTGGATGCCATGCTACTAATAATAATGTCTTGATTTTCAGGTTCTCCAAACTTATCACCAAACCCTATGTCTCCAGCACACAATAACCTGGGTAAGCATCTGATCTTGAGAACTGTGTGTAATTACAGTGAAGACAGTGACATTTTAATGATGATGTTATTTCTTGAGGTTGTGCACTTTTGCTGAGGTTGTGAGCACTGTTGACGTTCCTTTCCGCTAATCCTCTTTACCGTGCTAACAGTGGTTCATAGTAACTCTATATGAAATAAAGAAATCTGAACTTAAATCAGAGAGTTAATAAAAAACCAAGAAATGTTGGCAGACAAATACCAGAAAGAATGAGTGAAGGACTGCAGCAAAAAATACACTTGTTTGATTACAGGAGGTTGCAAGGAATATGTCCGTCTGTTTTGCTGGTGGTTTTGTGTTTATATTTTTAAAGGACACAGATTGAGGTTAAATTTTGTCTCCTGGAAGTTACTTTGTAAATTTATAGTGCTTACTGGTCTCTTTTACAATGTACCAGAGTGCCTTGCAATTTTTTTATGTTTATTAACTTGGTGTTACAGCCATTATAGGGCAAACGCTGCTGTCGACATGTTGTGGACAGGGGGCTGAGGTTCAGAGCCACAGATTTGCCTGCACTGCTTCGTCAGCTCAGGCAATCGTCTGCTTGATTGAAGGGCAGCAAATCCTCACGTAAACCCAGCTCAGGAGCAAACTCACGTCCCCAGCAGAGCAAGCGTGCAGTTACACAGCACAGATAGGCATGGCCTTGAGAGTTTGGGTGGCAGCGGCTGGGGACTCCTAACAAAAGGACAAGTGCTGGGACGGTGTCAGACCACAGGGTAAATCTACCGGAGAGGCATCCCTAGACCGCACAGGGACAAAGCAGCCCAGAGCCCTCGTGTCCCAGTGCCCTAAACCACTGGAACATCTGATGGCCCAGGTGTGTAAGTTGTTACAGTACAAAATCAAGCATGGTCTGAGCAGAGCAAAGTGGAGCAGGCTAGTTGGTCGGTGTGCAGTTGGAGAGTCTGAATAAAGGGAGAGAGGGCAGGAATGCTAGCATATGGAGAGGTGCAGGTGTCACGGACAACCTTACTTGAGCATCAGAGGTGTTTGTGGGGTCTTATGCTCAAACGAGCCTGGAGGAGAGTTGCAGTTGAGACGCACAAACCACAGATGCACTGTGGGGTTTTTCTGACCGACCAGCCGGTTGGTCTTCGTCAAGCAAACTCAAGTTATGCTGCAATCTTGAGTTATCTTTCCCCTAGCTAACTCCATCCTGGGCCCTAGGAAGACAGTGCAGCCCGAAGTGCTATACTAGACCACTGATGCCATTGATTCACTCCATAACCTGTAGATAGTAAATAGGAGGAAAGGTGAAGAAGAAGGAATAGCAGTTGAACAGGGCCTTTACCTTTGAGATACTATTAGAGGTTTTGTGGCTATCTATCTCTGAACCTCTGTTATCTTCTCAAATGGCTCGCCCTTTATGTTCATACCTATGGATATAAAAGCTCTGATCTTCATCAGTTTGAGCTCTTACCCTGTTTGAAATTGCTCTTAGCAGTCTGTCATAAAAAGCACTCCTAGCTTTGGCTAGCTGCAGGATCAGTTCTCTAAACGTTCATTAAGCCAGCAGACAGAGGCCACTTGAGATTACTCTTGAATAACCATAGCCGTAAAGTTTACATATGCTTTTAATCCTGGCACAGGGTACTTTGACAGTGCTCCAGAATTTGTTAGTCATTGGCTGACTTGTGGCTATCTTGGGGCTGCTGAAGGGGGGATTTCTTTTCTCTTCCCCTCACTCCCCCCTTTTTTTTTTCCAAAGCATGGAATATATTGCCACGGTGCCACTAAATTTTTATTTGCTTTAACCGTTAAAGCCTAAGAAGAGAACACATGGCTGACTTACTTTTATTTCCTTTTTTTCTTTTTTCGTTTGAATCCATTATGCTCCAGTGTGCTGCCTAGGAGTTGATGAGAATTTCTCGCATTTTTTTTTTCAACCTAAAAATAAAAAGCCAATTACATATAACAAAACCAACCTGGCAAGTTGACTGTGGCATCTGCCTTATATAAGAAAGAAAGGAGTTTCTAGGAAAGAGGTCCCAACACATATCCTTTCTAACAAGGACACCGGTTATTAATACGTGCTGCTCAGCTGATGGGCCCGTCAGATGTCTAATGTGCTGTCTGGTGACAAACGCTAAGTAGGAGCAGGTGAAGCTGGTTAACCACAGGGAATCTCTTCGTAGTCTAAGGAGCAGCCATCAGAAAAGCATTTTAACTTACCAACATGAAAAGACACCTTTAAGTTTTGCAAACCAAGTATTTATTGCTCTTAGGCAAGAGCTTCCAGAAATTAAGAACTTCTTGTCTCTTTTAAAAATTTGATTGTAAATTTTTGCATGTGAGGAAGCTACAAAATAATAAATGAAATGGCATGTAGCTGAGCAACTCTTAGAACTGTCAAATGACAAAATTGTCATCATCTGTACCTTGTAGATGGCATATCTAAACTAAGGAGCTTGAAAACACCGACAGCCCACCAGACCTTCAGCCTGATGGTCTCTGCAGCCGAGAGAGAGGTTGCACAGGCTGTGAGAGCAGAACTGTTTTTCAGCTTTGCAGGTTCTCTCCCCAGTTAGACAGAAGTTAGTCGGTGGCTGGTGACCTGCAGTGCTCCTGCTTTTGCTGTCCTATATATAATTCTGTGGATAAGCAGAACGCTCCTGTGTCTAGGGCTGTACTTTGATCTGCAGAAGTTTAATCAGGCTTTCTCTGTGAGTTTGTTAAGAAAATTGAATAGAAATTTAAAAAACACAACATGGTGCAATGAGGAAAATTATCAGCAAGCTTTCAGCAGCAGAGTGCGTGGGTTTTTGCAGTTTTGCCATTAAGAAAATAACGTCCCGGCATAGGTGTCCATTTACTTGACCAGAACTACCTGAAGCTTTTAAGACAGTTTACTCTGTGAGCTAAACTTTGGACTTAAATCCTCTGGCCGTATTCCAGAGAATTACAAAGGCAATAAGCTAGCATGAGGCAAAGCAACTAAGACGATAGAAGCTAGGTTTGTTTGAGGTGCAATGTATGTATTTCAGCATAAAGCTGTAAGGCTGTAATGTGGGGTTGAAGGAACTTAGGGAGTTTCATCTTTCTATTACAGGCACAAAAGTGTTGCAAGGTAACATATTGGCATTTTTTTTTTTTCCTCTTTTCAGCTTGTGCATTTGATTTGGTAGCGTTCTAGTTTTGGTCCAAACTTCCAGTTGTCAAATTTTCAGCTCTCAAACATGAGCTTTAAATGGAAGTTATAGATATCCAGTGCTCTCTTCTGTATTACTGAAATATGAACTGGAGAAAATACAGAAAACAACCAAAATGAAAGGAGGATTGCCAGCATTATGTGGACATTCAGAATGAAGTCAGGGAGTTTACACTGGCCAAGGGCCAGGCCTGAGGTTTGCATGCGTATTGTTATTTTGGAGTGAGGCAGTCCCTTGGTGTACAGGAAATCCATTGTCAGTGTTTGCTCCGCGAAGGACTTGACGCAAAAGCTGTAAGTGAAATAGGCACCTACCCTGTGGTCAAATCCATCAGTAACATAAGCCTCTCTTGCCCTCTGTGTTGAAACACGATTTCCCAAAGCAGAGAAAAGACAGCCCTTCTCAAAGTACAGAGGGGAAGGGAGTGTGCACACATATTTATCTTTTCATTTCTGAGAAGGGAGTTAGAATTAATGTGGCTGCAAGTAACGTAGTTGGATAACGTGATCAGTAACTTCTGATACACCTTGTGTATCAAGCGCATTAACTGAAACTAGGATAACAACCGCTCTTATGCTTAGAGCACACATTGTAGAGTGTGCAAAGCAGCCAGCAGATTTTTTCCTCTGCAGCTGAACAGATAGTACTTTCGTCTCCTAGGGAAGATGCAATATGGGTAGCATCCCAATACTCAGTGGGCACTTGCGAAAGCAAAGCTGTAGGGAGTCAAGGTTGAAATAGTGCGGAGACGATTCAGGCAGGATTTGCTTGGTTTTAATGCATCATGTTTGAGTTGATTGTGTACCCCCTCAGGATTCTTTGGCTTTAGCAGAGCTGCATTCTCTTACTTTTCCCCAAACAGTAAATCCATAAACTGAAAATGAATATACAGGACAGCTCTAACACAAGAGGTAACTCGCCCATCCCATGACGGCTTAAGCCGAAGCCTAAGACCACAAATCACAGGAGAAAGCAGCATCGTTAAAAGCTTGGTTGCATTTTTTAGAGACGAGTTTTTCTTCAAAATAGGATTTGTTGGTTTGTGTCTTTCCTCAAGTTGCAAATAAGCTGGAAATAAAATTTCCGTACATCCTTCAGTGGGGAATCCACAGTTCCCTTGAGTCGCGACCAAGCGGAGGTGGTTTCTGAAGGAAAGGACCACAAAACCATAGAGAGCAACACAGGCTTTGGTGTTTTTATGTCTTGAAGGGTACCAATCTGAGGACATGGCTTAAGGATCAACAAAAGTTAATTTGATTTTTCTGGAGCTGAGCAGCCTTTCAATGAGAAAGGCACTTGCTGTGGAACAGGAGCGCAGTCATGTGGAACACAATCTGTTTTCTTAAGTGGGTGGAGACACCTTCAGAGACTCTGATTAGTGCTGGTATTTGCTGTACCTCTATACAAGTTGCACTGGAGACATGGGAAGCCCGGCGTCGGTTATGGCGTGTGCAGATCACTGCTGCAGGCCGCAGCTGCTAATAGATGAAGTGAGGCTGGTAGTGGGGAAAGATGCCCAATGTGGCAGTTTCCCAACCAAAATGTTGTACAAGAGAAAAAGGCAGAGACGGTAAACTTGTGTGACTCCTGGATGTTCGATATCATCTGTGCGTGTCAGGAGAGGGGCGTGCTTTAATCTATAAAATTGTTTAAAACGTGAAGAAACGGCGGGTGTGCTTACCAGATCTCTTAAACTGATGTAGCAACCCCTGTTCTGTTGAGCTGCCTTCTGCTGGCTTTTGCTTTGAGTGTTGTGTCCTTGTCCGTAAGAGGCAGATACGCTTTTTCTTTTGTGGGTGTAATGTGTGGAGGAGAGCAGGAACATCGGGCTTTGCCTGTGATAAGGCATATTTCTTTCGGATTATATAATTAAGGAGAGAGACTGTGAAAGAAGCTGGGAATGGGTATAAGCTCCAAAATTCACGGACTTTGAAGATCTGCTAAGGATTACAGAGTTCCCCAGATGCACTTTTATTCAATTCCTTATTTGCTGTCAGCAAAGTTTGTAACAAAGCAGAAACCGAAGGTTTTTTTCTGATAATTAGCTACTTTGGGAACTCTACACCACACTAATGGAGAGGGAACCAGCATGTCTTCTCGCTGAAGCCAGGCTGCTTCAACCTCTTTCTAAAAGTTATAGAGTAACAGCAGGTATCAGATGAGAAATGACTCTCAAACCTCTGTAGAGACACTCTCTTTGGTGTGAGAGGAGGCTGGGCCGGTAAAAAACTGTCTTTGATTTTTTGGAGCTGATCTCTTAAGCCCCAGATTTGCCTAAGCCTTGCAGGAGCAACAGATGGGAAAGCCTACAGAAAAAGCTGATTTTTGCTGCTTGATGTTAACTCTTTGGCCAGATGGGAAGTTGCTGTGTTCTGCTTTTAAGCGCTATTTGAATGGGGATGAAGTGATAAAGTGAGGGGAGGACTGGAGGGAATTCTTCCCTTGCTTTTTTTCCTTGCATTGAACGTGGAGATCAGGGCACTTCTCAACTAGCGTAGCCTGCTTTCCACTTCCTCCGCTCGGCAGCTTCTTGGCTGACGGCAGGACTGGGCACCATCTAGTGCAGGATTTCCAAGAGTCTTTGACTTGAGCCTTCCTCTGCTGAAACCTCATTGGCTTCAGTGGGAGCAGTTAAATCGCTGGATGCCATTGGAATGCCCCACCTTTCATGCGTATGAAGTATTGTCTTCCCGAGACTGCCTCGGTCTGCTCATGAACTTCAGTCCTTTTGCTGCGGTCCACAGGCTGAGTCAAACCATAACCCCGATAAAAGAGATGTGTCATCATCTATCGGGGATTTTCTTTTGAAAATTTGAGATCAAATGGACTGGAAGAAAAGATCTAATTTTTAAATTACTTTGATGCCGGTGTTGCATACAATTTGGTGCGTATTGCGGACAACTCTACTGGTTTCATCAGTGCCAGAGAGATCATAGCAGAGTCAGTAAGAACGAAAGTTGGACTTGCTGGCTACTTGGTGTAAGTGCACAGCATTAGGGTTCTGGAGACCTGTGTTATTGAAAGCAGGTTTCTGGTCTGCTCTTTCTAAGGTTTTCTGTTTCTTCCTTTTTCTCTCCTTTTCTTTTCTCTTTTTGGGGTACTGGCTACCTAAAAATGATCCCACATTTCATAGTAAAGCTAAGTTTATTTTTAAAATTTTCTCCAAGTACGAAGATAGTTAAGTGACACCCTACTTGCTAAGTGACTAATATCTTTGACTATTTGTGATTATTCCATGTGCCAAAAGCTTCAGGGGTGATGTAACTTTCTAGCTGCGGTCCATTGAAATCTGTCAAGTAATTAAAGTTTGCTGGTTAAAGTGAGCCCAAGGAACGAAGCAGAACAATATTTCAAAACGGTCGCTTTTTTTCATCCCCCACCCCTCCTGAGGGCCTGTGATTCATTTTGCTTTTTATTTTGTGCAGATCTGCAGCCTGTTACCTACTGCGAGCCAGCTTTCTGGTGCTCGATATCCTACTATGAACTCAACCAGCGAGTGGGAGAGACTTTCCACGCCTCTCAGCCCTCTATGACTGTGGATGGTTTCACTGACCCATCTAATTCTGAACGCTTCTGCCTTGGTTTACTGTCTAACGTGAACAGAAATGCAGCAGTGGAACTCACAAGACGACACATCGGTAATTTCTATTTCCTTGCTTTAGTCAGTGCCTTTCAAGGTGGAAGGTGGAGACCTGCATGTAAAGCTTTTTATTTACCTAATCTGCAGCACGCAGTTGAGAACACTGCGATGTTTGAATATCTGTGGTGTTTTAGCAGGCCAATCTTCCATAAAGGAACACTAATTGTATTTTTTCATAAAAGTATAATAAAAAAAATGCACTGAGGAACGCTAAAATTGCTGCATGTAATAGAGACAGACAGAATTAAAACTTACACGCGCTCTTCTGGACTATATTTGGATGGATGTTAGTGATAATCTTGCGTATTCCTGTTCCCTCCTGCACTATTTTATTTTCTACCTGACTGTTCTTTTATAAATGGAAATTTAGTTCCTTGATTTTCATCTCAATTTCCACTTTTCCTGCTTATACTGCAAGGTAATGTTCAGTTTTGTTTTCAGTTAAACTTGTGCTAGATAGAATATCCCAGATTTATGCAATTTTAATAAAAGGCAAAATTGCTTATGCTTTGCTGTGTTTTCTGCTGACTTCTATCAAAAATGAACCTGCTTTTTGTCATGATTTTGCTCCCCTTTATACCCTTTCCTGAGCAGTAAACTTCTTACAGGAGGAACTCTCCTTACTTATTTCTAATATGATTTCTAGCACCAAAAAAAACCCAGTCCCCCAAAAAACCCACCAAGATTCAGAAACTGGTCTTTAAATTCAGCAGGCTCCTTATGCTTTATGGAAGAATGAAAGCAACATGTTCAAACAGGAATGTAAGGCCACAGCAAATGTTTACTTGAGCAACAGAGATGTATTCCTGCAATTTGTTTCTTTATTAACTGAGATTTTAATAATTTGTGTAAACTCCTATGGGAAACGTATGTTTTTCCTTGTATGCAATGTAATCTCTAGCAAAAGGCAACGATTTGAAAACGTTGTATAATGTAATTCCAAATCACTAAGTAAATAAGCAAACAGTTGCATCCAGCTGCAATGACTTTCAGAAAAGGTTGAAAACCATATGTTAACTGAGAGAACATTCATATGGAAAATATCAGAGACACGTATGTTTGGAGTAAGCAGGCTGCGAGGTGGTAAATTTATGCAGTCCGGGCTGTGATTGACAGTGGGGCCGGAGAGTGCAATTCCGACTTTGTAAATTGGTCCTCTTGCCTTCCTCAGCTTCACTCGCTCGCAGAGCAAATTTATTGCTCCCTAACGGGATTACCCAGTGGGCCAAAAGAGGTGGTTTTCATTCGCCATCATTCATAGTTTAGCTGCTTTTTGAGAGCTGCCTCACGCAGAGGTTGTCTACATCTCTACCAGCTCTTCTTGCAGATTTTGCAGGTGATTGCTCTAAGCTAAAGCAAAACTGTGCCATGTGTTTCCTAGGAAGAGGAGTAAGACTCTACTACATCGGCGGCGAGGTGTTTGCCGAGTGCCTTAGTGACAGTGCCATTTTTGTCCAGTCTCCCAACTGCAACCAGCGCTACGGCTGGCACCCGGCGACAGTTTGCAAGATTCCACCAGGTAAGGAAGTATGCCTTAGCTGTGATCCTACACAGGCTTCACCTTTTGGGAACCGGGACTTGCTATGGAAAGCAAGCTCTTTGTCAAGGTAGGCATGGATTTGCTGACCTCCATTCTTGACGATAATCAGAAAATTGAACCCTATTATAAGCAACTTGATGACTTGAGCAGGACACTTTTTATAGGATGAAGGTACTGATAAAGGAGGCTACTATGTATGCTCCAGCAATTGTTTGCACTACATTCATACAAGTAGAAAGAAACAGTACTTCAGTATCTAAGCAGAACTAAGAGCAGAATCTGCCACTTGTTCATGCAGTGTTTTATCAGTCCGTTATTGTATTGTAATTATCCGATAGTCATGATTATAATTTTGTTTATACCTTTAAGGAAAAGAATATAACATAAGAAATTTTTCTTAATTTAGATTCACCCATAATAGATTTAAATTGTTACTTTTTTCTGTTCTGTAATAAAACTTTGCCCCCGCCCCTCTTGTGAATTAGTTTTATTCTAGGGAAATCGCATTTGCAGGCACCTTGTTGTTCTGGTTACAGCAAACTTATGTCTAAAGTATGCTGAAAGATTACAAGAGAATTTATTGCATCTGTCTAGGAAGAAAATACTTTTTTCTTAGATACATGCAAAGGAGCTAGGATGAGAGGATGCCATTCGAAAGGGAATTTAGCTATTTAGCTAGGCTTACAAAAGCTACATTTTTTACAGTTAAAAGTATGTATACGTTTAAAAAACAAACTTTTTTTGTTTAGAAATATTTGAATAAAGATTGTCCTTCTTTGAGAAGAGATCCGTACACTGCAAGCTCTGGCCCATCTTAATGGGTTTCCTTTCTCAGATGCTTAGGAAGCAGCTGCCAGTGTTGCAAACATGACTTAATTCTCCAGCCACATCACAAGAGTCCACCCTGGCTGGAGTCAGCATCTGAAGACATAAACAACCCACATTTCCGCTGTAGATTCATCTAAGGCACATTTTTTGGACTCCAGCTCTCCCCACTTTTGCCATAGTCTTTAGCCGCCTTCTCAGACTCATCTTCGAATCTTTGCTGTGTTTGAAGCAGTTTCTTCCTTCCCTTGTTGGCAAGATCAAGTCGTACCCGCTCCTCCCAGGCACAGTCGTGGAGAGATCTGTTCCCATCCAGTCCTGAAGTCTGAACAGCTTGGCAGTCTGATCCTGATCAAGTTTTTGCTTTCCTTGCCATAGCTCTTTCTCCGTGCTCAGCCTGGCCCTGATGCTCTTCACCCTCCTTATTTTCCCCTCTTCGACTGCAATATGCCTGACACAGCTTCCCTTCAAACGCGCTGCAAGATACATGGCTCTTGGGCTGTGCTCTTTTATGGTCACAAAAATGGGTAGTTGTTTCTGCAGCTGCTGAGCTGTTGCATGCGGTTACGCTTTGCTATATGCAGTTCGACCCAAAACAGATGACAGTATGAGTCCAGCCCAAGAGAGTAGGCTCAGAAGTGATTTTAGAAAAATACAATTCATCACGGTCCAAATGGTTGTTTTTCAGACTTGGCTCATATGTAATCCCAAATGAGCATTAGTTGCGTGCCAAGTTTCAGAGTTTAACTTGTTTCTGGTTATCTGGGAGAAAGCAAGCATAGCAACACTTTTTTTAGGAGTTATGTATTTATTTATTTATTTAAACTAGGAAGGATGTTGTTATATTTCACCTTTATCCCCTAAAAACAGTTGAATAAGTTGTTCCCAAGTCTTTCAGCTGGGACTAAACATTGGGGAAAAACTCCAGTTTTAAAGGACAATTCTTTGGCGGATGATAGTTATATTTAAAAGCTGATTATAGCAGAAGCAGCTCAGCTACCAGCCTTTTCAACCCTGATAACTGGTTTCTGGCTTGCCAGAGCAGTTTCGCTTCGGAACTTCTCCGTTACTTCTGCTGAGGGACACCGTGTAAATCCAGCACCAGTGAGTTCCTGTTTTTAGCCTGTGCATTCCTTTCTTTCAGGCCCCATCGCAATTGCCGTTGTTAAGTGTTACGGTCATAGTTGGGCTTTTAAATTACAATATGAGGGAAATGATTGTAAAGGAGATAGAAGGAGGTTCCACATGAGGATCCTGAGTCTGGGGTCGTAGATCACAATCTGCTGTGTGGGCACTAGCACCCATCGTTCTCTGTCCTGTAACACGGTTTTCTTCCTTTTCAGCGTACGAACTGTGGAAATGTGGCAACCTTGATTCCTTTTCTGAAATGCTGTGTTTAAACAATTTGTGTATAGTACCACATGGTCTGAGGACATGGGAAAGCAGCATTGAGTTTCTTTCCATCCTCAGAAAGAAACGAATTTCTTAGTCTAGTTAAGCTAATGCCTTGTTCTTGCCGTATTCTTTTTTCACAGGATGTAACTTGAAGATTTTTAACAACCAGGAATTCGCCGCTCTCTTGGCTCAGTCTGTAAATCAGGGCTTCGAAGCTGTGTATCAGCTGACCAGAATGTGCACAATTCGGATGAGCTTCGTCAAGGGATGGGGAGCAGAATACAGGTCAGGCCTTTTGAGTGGAACGTGGCGGTATGCTTGTGCTTGCCGTTGCCGCTCCTGTATTTCACAGCCCTAGGACAGTGCTCTGCAAAGCTTCTTTACTCAGCTTTTAAGATGGGGGGAATTAGCACAGTGTCTCTTTAGTAACGCGGGTGGGTCATAGTTGTTGAGAATGTGCTGATCTCGTCTCTTGTTTTCCCGTCCTATTTGTGTAAAACATACATCATGTGATATACGTGGAAGACCATGTGCATTTGGTCACAGCGTTGTATGAACCAAGAACTTTACCTGAAGCAGAGCAGATAAATCCAGTGTAGGAACTGGCCTGTGTAGGAACTATTACTTTCTTTTTCTTAAAATTAGATGTATATTTGATAGTTTGAGTGTCTTATGACTACATTGTTATCAGGATAGGATCAGTGTGAGTGCTTCCTAATAGATATGGGTTGGGTTTGACGTTTCTTTTATCAGGGACTAATGGGATTAAAATAAAAGCTTGAAAATTTACATTTGGAAGAACTGTTAGAGTTGCTGCAAAATTATAGTTACATCTCCTCATCCTTTCCTTAGGCTTGTCGTAGGGCAGTTGCTTTAATGTGACCAGTGGGAGAAACAGGGTTACTTTTTTTCCCAGTGAATATTGAAGATGAGAAAAGAGATGCAGTAGGGTCTGGTGGTTGGAATCGACGATATGGTTATTCTGACAACATGGGGACAGTGGAGACAGCGTGAGGGACGTAGCACTCCATAGCTTGTCTTGCTGTCGCTCTGCTGCATTACCAAGCAAACGTCCCCAAGTAGCAAAGGGAGTGAAATCAGTGTTTAATAGTACAAGTAGGGGGGATGAAATTCATCGGAAAATGAATGTTGTTTTATGAGAGAGAAAGCTGGCAAGGATTTAAGCCAAATGTGATTTTGAAATACTTACTTGACCGTGTACCCTTTAAATCTGTGGCCTTATTTGAAAATCTGGGGGCAGTCTCTGCCTCCCGGAGCAGCAAGGCTGTCTGCTGACGCTCCCCTTGCACAGCTGCCTGCGGCAGCCGGGGGAGATGCCGCAGTATCAGCTGGAGCCTGGGCCCTGCACGTTACTCTCCCACTTTCTTCATTTCTCCAGATGTTTGGAGTCCATTTTGTTTTGAAATTGTCCTGCACCCGGGCCAGAGCATTTCAGCTCTGGCTCACAGCCACGGCTCGTAATGAAATCCAGATGAGCATGACTTACGGAAAGTCAACTATCTCATTAGAGTATTGTAGTCAGTGAAACCCTACGCTCACGCTGACCGCGCCGAAGCTGCTCTCTTGCTCCTTCGTTTCCTTGCCACAAAATACTACATCTGATTGCCTTTGTCAGAGCACGTTTATTTGTTGAACTGATTCATATATGAGAACGTTACTGTGGGAGCTGCATCCAGAGCACTGTTCCAGTGATTTCTGGTTCAGCTGCTTAGCCTTTTGAGCAGTCTAATTGGTGGGGTGTTTACTGCTCTTGTGTGCCAGGGATTTGGTGGAGGGAACGGGGGAGAAGCCGACTGCATAAGCAGCCTGTGATTCAGAGATTCTCCTCTGTCCAGTGAGAGCCCGGTGGAGCAAGCTGAAGGCATGGAGAGCTCTGAGGGTTTGCCTTTCTGAAAGGCTGGAGCCAATGTGTTGGTCGTCCAGGTGGGAAGGCAGAATGAAGTTTGCCGTGGGAGATTTGCAGAGGGCAGAAGCGCGGCAGCCCCACGGGTAGCGGGTTTCTGTACAGTGCTGCCGGGACAGTTGTTGGACTGCTCAGCCTTAGGCTGGTTTCAGGCCGCAGAGGGGACCGCTCGGTGTTCGGTTACGGGAGACTAGTTTTTGCTGGGACCCGAGAGGTTTGTATGCTTCACTGATGCTGACAGAGCGAGAGGTGCTCTGCTCTCCCCGTCCTGCAGTCCTCCTGCCCAAACAGCTCACGAGACACCCTTCCATGCAAAACACTTGCCATTAAGTCGCTGTATAGGACAGGCCCTGCCCATACGCCCACTCTTGGGGCATCGCCTGGCCTGCCAGCTCCGGTCAGCCGCGCCTGAGCTGGGAATGGGTGGGGTGCCTTCAGGGAGCCGCTGCCATTTTCAGTTCAAAGGATGAGATACAGATTGATCAACAGACCGGGTTACACCCCTCGGCCAAAGCCTTGCGGAGCCGTACCCCGGAGCCCCGCTCCTCTACCCTGCTGCGACAGGGCCGGGATGGCGATGGGAGCGCAGGGCAGCCCCACGGAGCAGAGGCTCCCCTTTTCAGCAGCAGTTTCTCCCTGGGCGCCGCAGACTTCGGCTTCTCCCTCCCACAAACAGATTCCAAGGACAGCTTCTGTGGGAAATGAGGGTGTAAAACAAGGCTGTTTCCAGGCTATTTCTCTCTTTTTGTAATCCTCCTCCTCCACAGCAGCTGTCCCTGCCTCTCTGCCTGGAACAAGACTTAGGCCCTCCCTCGGCAGAGGAGCGAGAGCCCCTTGCCCTGTGCCTTGGCCTCCCTTCCCTTCCTTTCCTCCCCATCTCTTCCTGCTTGACCATCTGGAGACGCTCCGTGGGGTCTGCCCTCCGGGAGGATAACAGAGAGGCAGATAGGAGAGGGGAAACTGCTTTGCGGCAGGGGAAAGTAAAAGCGCGGTGTGTGCTGACCCAGCAAGGCATCCCGCTCTGCTCTCTGGCCACAGCCGCCAGCTCTTGAGGGATTTTAAAACACATGCTTTAATACCATGTTGCTGCTTTTCGGATAGGTTTTGCAACTTTTTACACTCTACAGCATTTCTGCTTCTTTCGAGGCAGCTGATCAAATGCAAAATCAGTTGGAGTGCCCCATGCACAGCATGCGTAGCGTGGGGTTCAGACCTCCAGCGCATCCTCCCAGGCTGTGCAACGAGGCTGCTCAGCGGCAGCCCTGGCCGCGCAGGGGAGAGGGCTCCGCGGGGCTGCAGGAGGGAGTCTGAATGGCTGAGCGGTCATCTCTCTCCATCACTTCCACATACTACTAAAACCTAAAGATATGGTAAAAAGAGAATATCCTTGGCTATAGAGAAATCTAACATATTTGGTAAACTGCTTATGTTGCTATCTAATTAGGAGAGGCAAGGCCTGCAAAATAAAACTGAAGAATTTTGCTTAGATAAACGCTTTCCTTTCTCTCCAGGGAATCAGATGCTGCCTGTTTTCAGGAATCTGAGTAGTAAATAGGTTATATGGTGAGTTGCTCCTCTGGGATCATAAGAAATGTAAAGAGAAAAGGTAGGGTTTTTAAAAGAAGTTGGCAGCATAGGCCAAAAGCGTGTTATAGAGGAGAGAGACATTCCTTTGGCCCCACATGCAAGACTATTGTCTAAGCAGGAAAGAATGCTTCAGTAGCTGTAAAACCTTTTCACATTTGTAAAGTTTGGTAAGTCACATTTATGTTCTCTTTTTTTCTTCTCTCCCCCCTCAACCCCTTCTCTCTTGCAGGCGGCAGACTGTGACCAGTACTCCCTGCTGGATTGAACTGCATCTTAACGGTCCTTTGCAGTGGCTAGACAAGGTCCTCACACAAATGGGCTCCCCGAGTATTCGTTGTTCCAGTGTCTCCTAAGGAAACATCTCCTGGGGGCGGGTGGGGGGAACAAAGACTCTGGAAAATGGAATTGGTTTAACCCTTAGCAAAATGCATAGTGCATAGTAAACAAATTCCAAGTTATTGAAGCGATGAGAAAAAAAATCTGCTTAAAAAAAAAAGAGGTGGGTTTTCTTTGTTTTGTTTTTTTAAACTAAATACCCATTTAAGCCACTTCCACTGAAACTGTTAGCACTTTGGTTACAATGCTATGGGCCATTGCAGTTAGAATTTGAAGCTGAAGTTTATCATGATAAAAGAAAACAGACTTTGTTTCAGCGGAGAGAAGCCAGTGCTCTGCCTCCAGCCGTGTCGTGCCTGTCTGGCCACTTGCTCCGTGCTATGCGGGAGCCACTGGCGGCTCGGAGGAAACTTTCTGTTTGCCTCACGCAACTCCAGGCTCGTGTCATGCAGCATCTCCAAAAAGCCAGATACCGTGGGACTTTGGGATGACTCCTGCTCGTGCATTACTGTCTCCATTCACCTGATCCACACCCGTCCCTCCCTGGGATTGCAGCAGTAGGGGAAAAAGGAAGCATTTAAAGCACACACAAGAACTAATTCTCCCAATGATGTTCCCAAAAGGAATGAATTTCCCACGCTGGACTACTAACAAGGAGGCAGAGTCTTGCTTTGTGCCTGCGGGATGCAGCTGATACCCTGACGGTCTCAGACTGGATTGACATGAAGCAAAAGGCCAAACTTCAGGCTCCTTCTGATATTGCTGCAGCGACTTTTGACTTGAGCTGCTCGCAGACAGACATTTGTCATGCGGGGAGCTCTGGCTGGATAAGTTAAGCCTTTGTTATTGTGCAGTCTATTTGCATTAACTACAGAAAGTTTGTATTCTATTTTCTCAGTATGTTGAATGGTATCAGCCACTTCTTAGGGGCTTAGTGCATTCAGTGTCCAGGTCTGCTCTGGTGATGGAAGTGAACAGGCCCTTGCTGCCATTTTCAGAATACGCAATTTAATAGGTTATCCCATGCTGTCACATGTGACTGCGCATGAACCAGGACATCTCAGACACAAAACCCCTCTGTTTAAAACTTATTTCAGCTTATTAAAATGCTCTGAGATGTGTTTTTGCCTGGAGAAATTGGGAGAGTGTGTATTTACTTGTATTATAAAATGTTCATTTTAAACATACATGCTCCAGACTGTTTAATACTTTTTTTCCCTGCAGCAACTGTCATGGCAAACAACTTCCACAACTGGAAAAAAACCCTTAGCACTTGTTTTTATGGTTCAGATTTGCCAAATAAGTCTCATAACTTTGTCAGTGCTATCCAATTGTCTGTTTCTTTATATCTGCATTGAATATCATACGCATTTGTGCCAAAATATTAGAAGGGGGAGGGGAGAAAGTGATAATCAGTTTCCTATGGAAATCTTTATTTCTTCTTCTTTTTTTTTATATATGAAAGACAAACACACAAGCTAGATCTGGCTCTGAGAAGGCCAGCCTCAGATGGACTTTATGATGGTTTGTGTTAAGGCTTTAGTCCTGCAAACTCTTGTGCTCCCAGATGCGAAGGCGAGCGGCCCCACTGAGTGCAGTGGAAGTTTTCCTGCGTGCCGGGTTGAGGTTTGCAGCTTCGGAGCGCCCTGGTCCCATAATGGGGTACTGACTTGTAACAGCATTTCAGACACTTAGCAGGAATTTCCATGTACCTGCCTATCTGTAGAGAGAGGCTTTTCCCATGTGCTTGTTCCTTTGAGACCACTGTTTATCAGCCTCGCTGCCTCGTTTGCAAAAAACCAACACTTTTGGACCTGAGGCGTTGGCAAGACGGGGCACGAGGCGCCCCTTGTTCGGTGGACACAGGAACAGACGATCCGAGAGGCTCGTTGCTGGTGTGTGTTTTTCCAGGCAAAGGAAAGGATGCTTTAGAGGAGAGTTTTCTTCTGGAAACAAGAGGTGACATTCTGTATAAGAAATTTAAGTTCTGAGGAAGACTTTCAGTGGTGCTTGTGCTCCTGAATGATACAGGCACTTTTGAATAGCCTCTTGCAGAATTTTGACTGGAGCTTTCCCTGTGCAACACGGCCTGTATCATAGCGCTGGAGGTTTTCTAGGAGTTTTAGTTTTTTGTTTTGTCTTTTTTAGTTTTTGCAATGTGTCTGATTTTAGTTAAATCTCTGATTGCATGGGCTTGTGCCATAAGAGCACCTGTATAAAATAGGATTTTCTACCCACTTAAAAAGTAGGTCTGTCTGTCATTGTGATTTGATTTGGCATAAACTTTCAGATACAGGTTTCTAACATAGTTGCAAACCAAAATTTATCCTGACTTTTGTGGAAGCATTTGACTTGCTGTTTTAGCGAGAGAGGGAAAAAAATCTGCTGCGTAAAATGGCCCCAAGTTTCCTCCCTGAGTGTCTTTAAGTCATATTTGCTTATTTTAGTGAACAAACTGTTTTCGTTGTCCACATAATCGTGGAGGAAGTTGGACTCTGTGGTGCCTTGTGCATTAGCAACAAAAATGACATCTTAAATCCCCGTGTCGGAGAGTTCATGACACATGACGGTGTGCGCGGGAACCCGGCCTGACCCAGAGGCTGCGAGCTGGAGTAAACCCGAACTGTAATGTGAAGTTTGCACACGGAATCGCCTCCGCAGCCAAACTAAGAATTGGACCTGGATTTCCACTATCAACCAGATTTATATCTTCTACTTGATAAAGGATGATGAATTGCTAACCGTTATTAATAGATGCCTTTTGAAAAACAGGATTCAGATGATGCCTAAAAACTTTGGTTAATCTCACCTCATCATCCCTGAAGTAAAATGACTTCAAATGGAAAATGTAAGCTGGTCTAGCAGTACGGTTAGATAAAATTAAGATTATCTCCACTAAAGTATTAATTTCCTCTCCTCCCCTTTGTTTGCCTTCTCACTAATTCATAAAAGCTTTATGGTTTCTAAAGTTACCTTATAAAGTCAAATGGAAAGTCCTGTACCGTGCAACGAGTGAAAAGATAAAGGCTGGGGAAGGGGTGCGATCCAAGGGACGTTACGGCTGCCTTCCCTCTGGGGTTGCAGAGCTGCAGTGGATTGTACAGAGGAAAGCTCGTTCCCCCGTCAGATCTGACACGTGCTTAATCGTGCCGTTCGCGTGGACACTAACGAAAGGGAAGAGGTAGCATTCGGCTGTAGGTTACTGTAGGCAGCGGTGCCCCAGAGGCGCACGTGGCTTCTTCTTGGTTTTACTTTTTTCTAAAACTTTATTAAAGTAGCTTTGATATGTAGCACAAATGTATGCAATCAACCATGCCCTAGCTTAGATTACATATCTGTACTGGAATATCTTCTCGTTTAATGGTAGTCTTGGCTAGTTTTACCAGGATTTCATACATTTTTGTTACTAGTAGAGAGTCACTAGCAGGAACTTTGACTCTTTTTAATTGGTGTAGCCATACACAAGGGCCTGGCTGCTGGCAGATGACATTGATGGCCTTGTGGTTTTAAATGACTGTGGTGATTTTTTTTTTAATTATTATTAATGTATTGAACTGAACTGCAGTTTGTATTTTGTGTTAAGCTTGTCTTAGAAGTAATCCAGTGCTGTCCATTTGATTTAATCGCCAGGAATCAGCATGCGTACGTACAAAGATGGAGAAACCTAATCAGAACACATTTCCCCAAAGCTCTGGCTACCCACATATGCCATGAAAAGGCTGGGGGGTAACCTTTGAGAAGGAGTTAAACAAATTTGTTTCCTCTCCCCTTAAGGATCAGCATAGTTTGAACCATGCAGAGGACTCCTTTGCAGGGTGACGAATGTTCAGGACTCCATCTCAAGCAGCAAGTATTGACATCCGTGCCTTGTGCTACTCGCTAACTGGAAAAGCACGAGGAGCAAGACGAACACAGCGCAGTGAAGGACTTCAGCCATATCACAAAACATCTGGGAGCTTTCCTAGTTCTCTAAGGTACTGGGTAGGTAGGAGGAATGGAATTTCACAAATAAGCTGGTAAGCTAGAATGAGAAATAATTAGTCACTATATAGTAGTTGATTGAGCGGTATGGTTAAGAAATTCAGTATATGTTTTTTATTATGTACATGCTTTTGTATTTATGTTGTCTTTCTTGAATATTCAGATGAATCAAATATTTAATTCTTAACAGAAAGGGCAATTAAGGACTCAGAGTATTAAATCTTTCATGTGTTCCTTTCTGGTGATTGCTAGAAATTAGGCAGTTACTGATGTGAGAACGAGAGACTCTCCTCAGAACTGAGCAACAAACCCTGGTGAATAAAACAGAACATGGACTTCTCCAGCAGGAGCCTTTGCCTGAGTTGCTGTTTTATCTTTTAGCCACAACTCAGGTTCCCAGATGGGCCCTTGAATTGTGCTCTTCGGATTTATGAGGCTTTAAAAAGAAAATAACATATTACTCCATAAATGTTTTGGTTCATCTTACGTGTCCTCCAGTACGCGGGTACTAGAGGAGTCTGCACCAGTCCCTGCTGCTGAGATGCATCTAGTTCACTCCCCCAATGGAGGCAGCCTGCTTTCTTCACGCTAGGTTGAACTATTCCCCCTTTGCTAGATATGTATGAGCATGTTTGCATTAGTGTTTAGATTTTCTTAACCTGAGATTGTATGTTAATGACCGGTGATGTCACCTACCTGCTTTAGCTTGTTAAGCATTATTCACCTATTTTGTTACTAAAGGCCTGTACTATGTATGCCCTCTTATTTCATACGTGAAACTGTAAGTTCTATTTTTGACATTTTAATAAACTTTGATTTGAAAACTAAGGCTCATGAGAAAATAAGGACATTATAAAAATATATTTAAGGACACAAACTGAAAGCATTTGGAGTTTTGAAACCACAGATAGTTCAGAGACAGCAGCATCCTTAGGTATGTATAATGAAGGTTGTTCCCAGTAATTCGCACGAGATCTCAGTTACAGGTAAGATCTTCATTCTTTGTACAGTTTGGACAGTTTGGTTCAAGAATTTAAAGCCAGATATAAAAAATAATTAAAAAATTGCACCTAGTTCTTTTAACGAACAGGATTCAAAGTTGAGTACAAGTGGAGCGCTGTGGCTCAAAGGATTTATTGCCGTCCTGCTGGAAAAGTCAGGCGTAGCTAAGCATTCACTCTTTGCCCGGTGTACTAAACTGTAGCTGTGTTTTCACCTTATGGCCGTGAATTAGGAAACTCCAGTATCAGAAGCATAGGAGCTGCAGTGGAGTATTTACTGCTTTGTCCTCGGTGTCTTGGCGTGAGGCAGACCCTAAAATGCCCCTGGTGGCTCTGTGGTGAGGAACTGCATCTTTTTTAAGTCCCGTGCTGAAGCCATGGCTTTGGCCGCTCAGTTGTTCGCTCCTGCGGAACGGGGGAAGGCCGGTGGATGGGCACAAACGTGGTCTCCAGGCCGTAGCGCGCCGGTGATGAGGTGTTAATGCTCTTGGAACGGCACGTGGTCTGCTCCAGCTCAGTAGCGTTCGTCCAGTCAATGTGTTGCCTTACTGAAAAACGTGGCTTCTCTCGGGCCTGGTTTAAAAGTGCCCCACTGTTTCATCAAATCGGAGAAATGATGCTTGGAAGAGACTACTGGAGGTCTCTAGTCCAACCTCCTGCTTGATCCAAGACTGTTGCCGACACTAGATCGGGTCATCTGGGCTCTTGTCCAGATAAATCCTGAAGAAAAATCTTAAAGAACGGAGATTCCACCCACCTCCTCCCCAGATAAGCTGTTCCATGGCTGCCTTATGCTCCTAGTGGAAAAGTTTTCCCGTCTTAATCTCCCAGGCTGTATTTTTGGCTATTACTCCTTGTTAAGAATAGGTTTCTCAAGTCTATGATCTCTCTTTGCAGCGATGACACTGCTCCTCCCTGCCACTCGAGGAGGCAACCGCTATAGTCAGAAATGAAACGGCAACCGAGCTTGAGCGGTGGCGGCTGCCGGGCGGTGGAGTCCTTCGCACCCGCCCTGGCCAGCTGTAGAGAACCGGACGCCACGGACGTGTCCCTGCTGCTGCTGTCCTTGCTGGGACTGCGCCTAGAGGTGACGCTGGGCCACGAAATGTCCAGCGAAGCGGCTGTTTCAATGGAAGGCAGGTAGTCAGGTCAGGTGCCATACTGGGGGGGGTGGGTACATATAGGCTGGCATTCCGCTGGCCGCAGAGAGGGCATGCTCCGAACAGCGTTACTAAGCCAAGGCACACTATGATCTCATCCTGTGAACTCCTAACGTTCCTCCTAGGGTTTTACTGAAACTCAGATTTTTTTATTTTTTTTGTTGTTGTTTTTCCTGACAGAGGATTTACGAGAATACTTTTTCCACTCGGTTTTCCAACAATGTGGTAATAAAAAGGTCTCGTCCAGGTTTTGTACTGAGGTTGCCAAAACTCAAGTTTGATGCAGTAAATCAGCTCTGAGCTGCGAGTTCTGCTAGTTGTCACCTGAATATATCACGGATTTCAGTATCAGTCTTCTCATCTGCACTGAAAATGGGAAGCCGAAGCAAAATACGGGTTTGATAAATGAAAAATCTCGAAGCCATAGCCAAAAAAAAAAGTGAGTCAACATTCTGTGGAGGTTTCAGTTCAGGCAAAAGCTGGGTAACGAGCGGTTGGTCTGTACTGGCAGGGAAGTCCTCTTGCACGTGTCGGCCTAGCCCTTCACCGGGACTGCAGCCCGGCGTGCACCGTAACGCCGCCGCGCCCGGCCAGAACCGGGCAAGCCCTACCAGCGACGGGTTATTCCGAGACGAGGGGAGCGGGGCGCTCTGGTTTTACACTTGAGATGGGTGGTGCTGTGCTGGGGTTTCATCCCCGTCCCTGCGCCTCCTCCCGGCTCACGGGAGGGTTCTCCAGCTCCCTGCACCAGGCGGCTGCAGGGCTGGAGGGAGGGAGGGAGGTGAAAGCACCATGGCTGGGAACCAGTCTGACACCACAGCACCCACCTTATAAAGGATATAAACCTTTTTTTTTTCCTTTTTTTTTCCTATAATCTACCAATTTGTGGATGTTTAGGACAAAGTTTCCACAAGTCCAAAACGCTATCAGAGTAATCTATATTGTTTGAGATACACATTGCTGTTATTGTATGCAATAACATTTTCTCCTTTTAATCACTGATTGAACACATTTCTGTAGCCTTTAGTCAGGGTTGGAAGTTCACGAGCGAACAGTGGCATACTTGGAGTTCGTCCGTTTAATTTTACACTCAATTTATTTATAATGACCTAGCAACTAGTTTAATCACAAAAAGAAATGCAAACTGAACAGGCTACAGAGAAAGACAGGACTTGGCCTCAGAAGCCTTACGGACTGGTTCATATAGGTAACAAAATCAATACCAGACGGTGTAACAAAAGCGTCTTTTCTCAAGTCAGAAGAGACATTGCAATGAAAAGCCGCCTAAGCCCAGGAAAACGATAGCATGTTTTGGCTGTATTTAAGGGTGGATTAGTAAAACTACCAAACCTGAATGTAAAAGATGACTGAGCTGTGTTTATAATAGATACAGAATCATAGCCGACAACTGAATGTGTTTCTCCAAGGCCCCCCAAACTCTTAACTCACTTCTGCAAATGCTTCTTTGGATTAGAAAGTGCCGCTGTCCAAGCGAATGCAGGTGGAGAGATACAGCGGATTCACGTTCTCCCCTCCGCGTGCGGAGAACGGCCTTTCCGACAGAGCCGCTGGTCGCTGATGTTGGAGGAGGGAGGTTACTTTCAGAGCGTAGAGCTAAAACCAGTCTGAGAGGCACTGAACCGGATCTAAGGCCACGGGGTGAGACCACCGGCGGCGGGCTGCGAGCGGCGGCGCGGGGAGAGACGGGCGTTCTGCAAACCTTCCCCGCCCTGAGCGCAGGCTGCCCCGCGCCGCGTCGCTCCGCTGAGGCTCTGCGTTGACGACGGCGCACGTGCTCCTAAGGTCAGCAGCTGCCTCCAGCGTGGAGCAATAGGAAGGTGATGTTTCAGTGCTGTTTGATTTCTTCCCTGCCTTTCACACGCTCCGTCTCCGTTCATGACATCCGCCGCTCGGTTCCTCCCTTGCCACCAGCCACTCGTGTGGCCGCTGGGGATCCCCAGGGAAAACTGAGGGCAACGGGAAACGTGGAGACTGATGGAGCCTTGAAAGTTTAACTCGCTTTAGTGTGTTTTCATGAGATTCAGTGATCGTCGTGCCACAGCTAGCACTGGAATTGCAGTTTCTTCAGCTCTGTTTAGTTTAAAGGTCTCCCGCAGCCTTTGGAGTGTTTGCTGGAACCCTTTCTGGTGCTCTTTGCTAACAGATGCAATCGCTTTCCTGCAAAGACCACAGCCAGAAACCGACGCTTCCCATTTTCACTGACACATCATCATGTTTTCCTTCAGAGTTGTGTCTTAAAATTCATTTACTGTATACCTAGGTGCTCTTGTGACCATCTTTACCTAGGAAAAGCTGCTACATCTAGCCACGGTGCATTAACTTAACTGCAGAGCGGTTCCAGAGCGGTTCCAGTTCAGCACTGGAGTACCGGTACCAGGGAAAGCTAACAACCTCAAAACTGTTATAAGGATTTAAAACCAAGACGGGAATTCTTTTGTTGCTAAACAATGGTGAGGTGGGAATTCTTTTGTTGTTGCTAAACAATGCTGTGGCAGACAAAGAGAAACTAAGAGAGAGACACAAGTGTCAGGTTTGCTTTTCCACTAATGCCCCTTCTAGTCATTTCTGTAACATCTATTTTGTAAAGAAATGCTGTAGCTAAAAACAAAGCCTCTTTTCAGAAAAAAAAAAAACAACCCGCAAAACAAAAACCAAGCTGCCAGCAAAGTAAACTTTGATTTAAAAATACAACACAATACTCTTTAAGGATCATTAAAACTGTTTCCTAATATCTCCTAGCCACACTCCCTACCTTGACGAATCGTGCTTTTTTAAAGCACAGGCTGCATCTACAAACAAGACACACATTTACAACAACACCATATTCGAAAGAGTTCTTAGCATGTTAGCAAGACCTGCACCAAACTATGATCTGTGCAAACCTTAGGCAGAAGCAACGTGGACGCCTTCCCTGCGGGAGGGGGCTATCAGGCCTGACTCCTGCTGCACCAGACTCCCTGTTCTTCCGATCAAATCACGCTCGCTTGTCCTGTCAATACTTGCCCTGCGCGTTCAAAGACTTGTTCTCGTCACCGTCTGCACCAAGAGCTGTGACTCTTTCCAGGATATATTTCCTATAACACAAATCTCCTCCTCCTATTTGTAACAGGCTGAAGTGTGTTCCCCAACTGGTAATTCTGATTCCTGGGATAAGGCATCATTTATGGGAATTTAGCTGCTACTACCTTGTAAAAAGGCAGCAAAGAACTTGATTTTAATTTGTATAATTTTATTAAATTTAAATAAACTGTCACATACATATCACATGTATAAAGAATTGGTTTTATGAAGTATTGAAGTGCATTATGTTCTTCACTTCGTTCAATTAATCTGCTCTGCACTTTTGCCATTTATCGCTATTGCACAACAAATACTTAGAAAGGAAAAAAAAGTCTTCAGCTACCAAGAAGCAAACACGGAAAACTGTTCCCTACTTGGAAGGAACCACCTTCGGTTCTTTGTTACAGCTCTCTGTGCTGGGGAAAAAGGGGAGGAGATGGCAAAGTCAGGGCAAGGCCCGGCAGCTGCTTTGTGTCCTTCGGTTCAAGAGGGGGCCCCGGTGGCTGCGGTTCCTTCAACGTATCCCTGTCAAAGGAACGCTTCTTCTTAAAAATAGGTGTTTGACTATGGTGGAGCTACTGCTCGGTCTTTGTATGAGAAATGCTTTTCAAACCGCTAACAAGGCTTCAGTTCTGTTTCTTAAGAGTTGAAAACGCTGCCATTTTTACCCAGGAAATGATTTACAGCATTCTAAGAAGCCTATTATTTTAGCTTTGCTTAATCCTAAAAGGAGAGGCGATGGATGTCAAGAACCACTGTGAAAGTGCTTTCAAAATTTGAAGCTGTCAAATAATTTATGGAAAGGCACTGTCTCAAGACTCACGAAATTTATTGACATGAAAAAACAGACATTGGGAAAATTAATTTCAAAATTTCTAAATAAGATTGCTGAACACGGCATATTTTCAGATTGATAAGGAAATGCTCTTGGGGAAAATACATGCTGTTTCACAGGGGATGGCAGACAAGCACTCGAGAAGGCCTGGTTCTCCAGCAGGGCATCTGTTGGCCACCTCTTTCCACTGATCTGCTGACTGTATCACAACCGACCGCAGCAGAAAAGGAGACAGGATGGCATTTGCCTTTTCTCCTCTCTCTCCCTCACCAGCCTACGTCTTCCTTCTTCTTTTCCTAGCGCTTCCATGTTTACACTCGCCAGTGGGTCTGACTGTGTGACTGTGCAGAAGACAACGTACGAAATCTAAGGACAAACGCATTTTTTCTATCCCTTGATACCATGAAGCAGCAATTTGAGACTTGTACTCTGGTGCCTTCTAAGGAACACACAGGAGCGTAAGGCTGTAAGAAATGCACCAGGTGACGGGGCGGGGGTTTGAAATCAGAGCTTTTCTCTTCAGGTATTTAGGACAGAATCCACCAGCAGAAGGTCTGTGCATTCTGCCAGGCCTTGGAGGCCAAGCCTTGCAGAAGGTTTGGGCAGGGAACTTCACCCCTGGAACAGCAGCAAAAATCTGTCTTGCATTTAATCCCAAATTTAGTTTCTAATGGAAACCCCGGGAGTGTGGCACAACACCTGACTTGCCAGGGAAGGACCACATACTTACACACACAAACAGAATTCAAAGCCTGTGGGCCATTTTTAATAGCTTTGGCACGCAGCAGGATTAACCTTGCAGCCTTGGCATAGCATCCCACAATAGGGTACAATTCAGCAGCTTTCTCTTCATGGCTCATATAAATCTGGTTTGTTTTAACTAGTAAGTCAGCTATAAAGCTACATAAAAACATCAAACAGGCCTACATCTAAAATGTTGAGTTTAGAATTAAGTAGTCACTTAACAACCACCAGCCATATGTAGAAAGATCACTGGTAGTAAATTTGTTTATTTAAACTCCAAAGAGGAAACAATGAAAATGTTAATTTGAAAAATGTAAACTAATTATTATTTCCTCTAACTGCATGCATCGCCTTCCGAAACTCTCTGAGAGAGAATAAATGAACAGTCAGACAAAACCACTCTAACCATTAGGTGTTGTGGAATGTGTTACTTACTTACTACAATGATACAGCGAATCCTTTAACCAAAGAAAGCAGCTAAAGCTAAATGGGGCTTTTCACAATAAACGCGCGTTGCAGGAAAAGAGCGCTCTTTCAGGACTGCTCTGTCGCTTACAGCTCCAGCAGAACTTAGTTTTCTTCGTCCGAGGAGAGACCTTCAATTTCATCTCTGTCTCCTCCGATTGCCATCCAGAATGCTTTGGCCACCTAACAATGGAAAAACAGATGGGACAGGGAGAAAAATTCCCCGCAAATGACTGAAGATTTTGGATTTGCCATCCAAAAAATAGAAACTGAGCAGCAGCTAAATCTAGCAACCATGTCTCTCGGTACAATGCTAATCCTCTCTGAAGTTAAGACATTTCAGCAACACAGAGGCAATAATTTAGAATTCATGGGAGGCATATATGATGCAAAACTTGTGCTAATTAAGGCACGATTAAATTTTCCTTGAGATCAAGGCTTTTTCATTGACTTCAGTGGAAGCTGGCTTACACCCTCAGTGACTGCAGGGCCTTCGTTTCAGAAATTTTGGAAGGGGAAAGCTTTTTCTGGTGTTTCAAAATTCCAGGTTTGTTATTCAGTTCTTGGGCGATACCAGACAGTCCTCCCTGGGACTGCACGGTTTGTTCTTGCTACTCTTAACACAGGAACTCTACAAGAGAAGTAACTACGGCTTAGAAGGGAAAACCCCTTTTTTAATAACTTCAATGCCAATTTCAAAACCTCACCTTTTCGGCGTGCAGTTTTCTTTGTTCATGAGGCAACGTTGCAGCTTTATCTGTGAAAAAGAACACGACTTAGGTTGGCAACCTCAGGAGCAGGGAGAGAAACACCTATTGCAGCTGGTTTTAGGGGACTACCAAGAAACTAGTTTAAGATCGTAAAAAAAGAATCGTATTTAGTCAGAGCAATTGCAATTCCCGAACACCAGAAAGCCGATGCTTCTGAGCACACTGGATTTCATCTCAAACATTTGTAGCTTTAAACGGCAAGAGTGGCACACAGTTGTAGAGCTAAAAAAAAAAAAAAGGCTTGCTTGCAGAAAACTGCGTAGCATCAGTTCACGGTGGACAAAATCAGCGTGACAGCAGTCAGCTGAGCAATATCTACTTCTTTCAAAAGCACTGTCAAGGTGAAGGGCAAATTAATGAAAAGATCGGCTACTTATAAAAAACCTCAGACAGGAGAACGGGAATTTGTACAGTCTTCCCAATTCACACACTGGCTTTCATGCCCTTGAGTGATTCAAATCAGCGACGTAGCTCAGGACGTCTCTCCCTGGTACCTTACCTTTCATTTCTTTCAGCTTTGAAAACACCCTTTCAAAGTTCTCCAGGTCACCGTCTCTTGTGGTTAGGCTGGCTAACTCTTGAATGTCCATATCTAACATGGGATCTGAAATAAATGCATATAGGTTGGTTTAAAGTAAATTATTCTGTTTTGTCAGCAGGTATGAAAGCCTTTCTAATAAAAACAGTATTTTAACATCTGCAAACCCTGTTTGCAACCCCATAGGAGGGAAAGAAACATTTAATTTACTGATTGTTCATACAGACAACTCATGGCATCATTACAGTGGTAATTAATTTTGATACATTACATTGCAAGAGTGTTTTTGAGTTCATCCAATATTTAAGGTTTCTTGGTTATTACAAAATGATCTGTCTAGCAACAGCCACGGAGTAAATTAAAGAGTAATGAGACTACGCTTAGACCGCAACTAACAACACCCAACCATTAGAAAATCTCCACATAAAACTTGTAAGAAAGTCCCATCTCCTGGAATGGTGCAATTATTTAAGGACCTGTCGCTTAAAACACCTGAACCTCTTAGGACCGACCCAAGTAGAGTGTGCTTCATTCACCGCCTGCTGGGTCAAACTGTAATATTTTTCCTTGCAACCATAAAGCTTGAAAGTTTATTCTTAGAAAGATGTTTCTAGATAGACACAATATACACAATACGCGCATCAGAAAATTTGACAAAGTCAGATCTGAATGTTTCCAGTTGGTAGTACTGCCAGGGCTCTGTCCCACCCAAACCTGGGCCCGTTTTTTCAAGGAGGAGAACCCTAAAGACTAAACAATTAGCCTCTGCTGGCTCTGCCAAGCGCATTTATGCCATACTTTTCATTGAGAAAAAGCCAGGGGCTTTCTGGGACCATCCCAGCCAGGGGTGCCTGCTCCAAGGAGAGGATGAGCTTACCTACAATGCTGTCCATCTGCAGGCTGTTTGTGCTAGCTCCATCTTCTCTGTTGTCTAAATGGGCTTCTTCTCTGTCTGCTGATGGTGGATTGGACTGTCAGGAAACAAACAGGTATTAGAGTATAATATAATTGTGAACCTAAAAAGCATCATCAGCAAATCAGGCGCTTCCTGTTTTGACTTCAAAAGCTTACGCTTTATCTTCAACTGTTACTGCAAAACCTGTACCACGTATGTTATAAAAAGCCACTTTTGCAGCACTGGACGTAGGTGCTACATGCTTTTCTCCGATAGCTTTGTTGTTGTTTTAAATAACACTATCAAGTGATAGTTTTTGTTTTGCACAAAACACTGCTCTTGGATATTAATGAAAAACAACATCTCGAATGGAGCTTTTAATAATCTTTCCTCGGCTCCAGTGGTTCGTATGGGGTAAAGCATTTACACAGTGCTGAAGTCAGTGCAATCAACACCCAACAGCTTTCCAGACTGAGCACACAATCGGGCATCTCCAGGTAAAACGATGAGCTCTGAGGCCATGTCCTCAAAGACAGCAAGCTCACAGCCATGAGGTGACAGCTCCTAGGAACAACTGTCTCAGGAGGACTTGTAAGAAAAATGTCTGTTTTTCAGACATCAGAAATGTTTCTTTAACATACATTGCAATAGGCTGTGAAGCATCCCTTGAGAAAGGAGGAAAAAAAAAGAAAGCCCCCACCACCCCCCCACCAAGTGTGACAACAGGAAAGAGCAACGCAAAAACAGTATGAGCAAAGAACAAGAAATAGGAATTACTGTTTACTTCTGTATCTTGGTTCTCTTCTGACCCAATGCTACAGTTCGCACCTGCTAACGTACTGAGAAGACCAAAGCCCTGGGTCCTGTCTGAAAACAAAACAGCTGTTAGCTGGACAGAACCCGCAAAGTTATTACAAATAGTTGTCACTGCCCAGATGGGATAGAGAATATTTCAGCGAAGACACACACAGCACCCTGTAAAACTCTATCAGTGCACTATTTTAAGCAGAAACTTTTCCTAGTCTCTAAGCTTTTTTTAAAGTATACTAACAATATTTACTGCTAAACATTACCAACAGGGAATAGACGCGTAAGCCACAAGAGATGTGAGCTCTTTTTTCTTATTTGAAGTCACTGCTCTGTCAGGATTTGGTCCGGCAAAGCTCTTCCGATTCCAAACAAGGCGGTTTTCAAAATGCAGCAGCAGCATTTGCTGTTACTGGCGTTCAGCGGACCAGGTTTCACCGTCCATGGGAAGCAGCACTGAGATCGTGGTTAAATACAGGAAATGCAACGAGTGCTTTTGCTTATCTGATATTGTCTACATAGGTTGAGCGCTACAGCAATGGCAAAGGCAACTTTAAAATATCTAATTCGGAATTCGTGGAAGGACCCAGCCATCAAATCCAATGTTGCTTCACACTGCAAGCTGCTTCGGGCTTTCCACATCTGCTCACCTACTGTGTATTTCAATGGTATTTGAAAATCCAACCTAAACAAAAAAGTTTTAATTCAAACCTAAAACTAAACAATCGTCTTTTTCATCTAAGAGACTAGCTACAGTACAGTATTTTAAAATTAAACTAACTGTATTTTTAAAACTTTATTTTTTTACATAAAAATGTATGCATAATAGGTGATATTATGGGTTAGGTTTTTTTTCTAAGCCATGTTTTCTGCTGGCCTTGCATTGAGTAGTAAATATTTGCAGTTACACAGAGGACTCAGGAGATTTTTCTGAAAATCATAGTATTTAGTCAACTAAAAAAAAAAACAGTATTAAGTTATCATACTACAAATAGCCAGGAAACAATGACCTGTGCCAGAAAAAAGATTAAGTTTACTTTTTTTAAAAAAATGTGTTTTAAATTAATATTACACTAATGACTAAGCTCTCGACTCAAATGTTGAGATGATGTCATTTTTACACACTGTCCAAATTTACTTGCCATTTATACCAAATTTCATTTCGAAGAGCTGAATGTGTAACTAAAACCATCAGCTCTCTAGAAAACATGTAAACACGTCTCCATTAGAGAATGACTAAGACCTCATTTCCTGGGTAATAATCTTCCCCATGTACTTAGGCCCACGTGTGTCCTGTCCCAGCCCTCTTCTCCCCTCGTACTCCCCCCCAGCAGGTACTTGTTTCAACTGGCTCTGTTTTCTACAGTTTTACTGCTTTAACGGATCACTCGCCAAAGGTTTGGGAAGAAATGATTCAGTCGAGCCAAATGAATCGCCTTAAAAATGCTCAGTTGCAAGGCATGTGAGCGCCTGTGAAGTCCGCCAGCTAAATTAACAGGCATTTGAGTGATAAAAGATTGGGACTCACAACCCAAAACAAAGCGTCTTCCCCATGTTTCAGCAGGCTGAGCGAAGAGTTGTCTTCAGAGAAGCTGTAAAGATGAACATTTAGCCAATTTCTGAGTCATCTGAAGCTAGATTGGGCACTGCAGTCCAGCATGTACTTGAGCGAGACCATTCCCACACTGGCAGCGGGGTGGATGAAGTCACCTCATCAGGTACCTCTTTCCTATCTATTAGCGTTCATCCTGTACAGAAAAATGACAGGGGCTCCATCCCGCCCACCACCACACGCACAAAACCTCAGCCAGCGTAATTACAAAATGTTGTCCTCGTTAGAAAGTACTGGAATCTACAGCAGGGATCTCTGCAAAGCAGCGATTTGTTTCTGGATCGGTGGTTAGGGAGGTGGTAGACATAACACTTGGTTGCAGGCACACCCTTGAAAAAGCCTTCCTATAAACTCTTTTTATTGGATGTAAAAATTATTTCAACTTCTGGGTGCAATTCAGGAAGTGGGTGATGCCTTACACAGTGTTCTGACAGCAGCAAAGCCAAAAATTATCTCACTCAACTTATTGTAGTGGCTGCGTTATGACGGAGTCTCTCGAGTTTCACAGGTGTCACTCATCGATAGCCGCGGAGCTCTGGTACGCCGTGCTCTGGGCATGGCTTCCAGGCTCATATAGGCTCATTTCATCGCAAAACGTTTTCCACTCTCTTTCTCTATTAGTCTTCCATAGTCTGCCTCTAGCTGATGTGTGGTGATCCTGACTTCCATACAAAATTGGAATTAAAAAGTCAACATTCATAATTTGTTTAAATAACTAAGTTTAAACAGTTCCCCTAAATCAGGCCCATTCTTTGCAAAGTGAGCCAGGCTCGTTACTGGCCCCACCCTCGGGAACCAGCTTCAGCTGGGACCACTGAGCCCGTATTTAGGCAGGGAAGTGGCCAAGGAGCCTCTTTCAGAGGGCAGTGAATTGCTTCTCCTCTTGCTGTCTAGGTCACCTGCCTTTGCTCCTGAAGGGACAGCTACAGACAACCTTTGGGGGGGGGGGAAGATGTTTGCTGAGCAACTACTGTGCCCTGCAGCACAAGGGAAGGAAAACCACCTGATTCTCAGATTAAAGAGAGCTCTGAGGCCTGGATAACCAACCACTTTATACCAACTGCAAAAAGAAATTGCCCTCTGGAGACTCTCAGGTAAGACTGCTTGTTTTTCTTTTAGTAGAGACAATACTGCTTTATTTACTCTCAAAGCATGTGCTATTACTCGATGTAAAAATGTTTGTAATTCAACTATGCTATATTTAACACCTGTTTTTATGAATTGGTGTGAGAATGAATGTATTTAATGGTTAGAGGAAAAAAAAATCAAAAGGTCAAGAATTTTCTTAATAGGCGTGTGAAAAAACTACTTCACAACTTAAGAACTGTGTTTAAGATAGAACCCCTTAAAATAATGTGGGTTTAATGCTTGTACTTGAAAGTCATTCCTGCTCTGTCTGTAAACTTAAATTCTCATACAAACAGATAGCTGAAGTAAGGCAGCGCTGTAACATTGGCTTTTTGGATGGCTACACTTAACAGTGCTATAAGCCTTTACTGCTACACAAATACCTGATACTCTATGAAAAATCTTTGCATGAAGCATGACTGCATAGTTTCTAAATGACCAGCAGTTATAGTATTTCAGTAGAAAAGCTACAGTTTGATCTAGATGGCGGCCAGTTTCCAGGATCAGGAGGAAGTTGAAAACAAAAGATACATTACAGGTTGTAAAAAGTTTTATTTTAAGTAAAATGAGCTCAACGATTTCTCTTTGAAGGCACAGTCAGCTGCAACAACTTCCAAATATAGTTCTCTTCCTGAGGGGTTTGTAGTAACTTGCATCAATGCTATGTGGTTTCTGTATTGCGGAGATAGAAGCTCTGGATTTTCAAGGAGCCTGACCTTTACAGAACACACTAATGATGCATAGGAATTTCCACCCCACGAAGAACTGAACACATGACTAAGTTCTGTTCTTCTGTAATGTGGCATCTGCCAAATGCAGGAAATACAGTGTTAAGAAAACAGTTTTAGTGCTAGTGAGAGAACTTTACACCATCTCAAATGGGTACCAATTTTTCTACAATGGTTCCATTAAGTTAGAACCAACCTTAACCTCATTCTGATGTGGTATGAGAAATACTCAGAAGGCTACCTTAAAGAAAAAAATAAGAAAATATTATTGGGTTAGTAGTTCTCATCCTAGTTGTACTGAGTCCCAGTAACCATCTTGCAGTTATAGGAACTAGCAGAAGCCTCTCAGCACTTGAAATCATTACGCAGTTAAAAGACATAGTAAGGAAGAAGCTGCAACAGCGGAAAATTGTCCATTAGGGAGCAGACAGACATTGGAAGGTTGCTAGTGGGATGAGACTTTGTGAAATAAGAAACGTAAGGCCAAGCACTCCACAGGAGTTCAATCTTCCTACATTTCCTGCAACAGCCTGTGTTATTAGAAAGGTAATTAAAGGAATGGAATAATAAATGGAAGTATCTACACTTGCAGTAACTCTGGGTTAGCCACAGCGTTTCCTTTTCTAATGACTCTAATCCTAAAGTGATATTTCCAAAATTCTAGCTCTACCTGATAATCAGTTATCTGCAGGAAATTATCTGGGGTTGCCTCTTTTTGCATTGTTTTCAAAAGATTCTGTGGCTTTCATGTACTCAAGTGGGGTTTTCTGCAGGGAAGACAGTCCTTCTTGCAATGCACTTAGTATGTCCTTCAACAGACATTTGAAATCACTTCTTTGCCAAATCTCATCTCTGCACTTGCTATTCTCATCCCTGTTTTAAATATTTTTTCAAAAAACTATAACAAAGTTGGAATTTAACACTCGTCTTCTACACTAAACTATGTATCAGTTTTTAGACCGAGCTGATAACGACTAGCTATTTGCTGCTAGAGTTTGGTGAAACAAGCTTTCATTTTTCATTGGAATTTGAAGAGTCAGTGGAATAGTTAACTGAAGTTATTGGTAGTGAGCAAGTCCAAGTACAGAGGGAACAGGAACAGATGCTGAAACAGGAAAAAATCTCACCCACTGCCTGTAGGTTTCCCTGTGTGTCAAGGGACAATGAAAGCAATACCTGAAACCTTACTTGTTCCATGGAGAAGGTTGAGGGTGGTCTAGTTCTCTTTATACTGATGCAGTGGCAGTAGTAGTGGCACTGTGGCTGCTCAGTTTAAACTTTTGCTAAAAATACTAAGCCCTCTAGGCCTTGCATTCTCCAGAATTCATGTAAGAGGAACCTGTGTTACATACCGCTCTTCATGACTACGTTGGACCACACGTTGGCATTCAAAGCTTGCACAATTCGTTTCACTCCGGTCGACTCTGGAAAGTCATCTAAAGCAAAAGACAAAGACATTGCACTCCTAACAATTAGACCAAAACCCATTACGTGCCTGAAAGTAAGAAGGTCTGTGTCTGAATCCCTGTCCTATCTTATCACAATCAATATGCGTTTTGTTAGGAAATGCAGATTTCTTGCCTTTGCTTCATGAGAGGCCAAACCAAAATAAATGAGTCCCTCACTTCTTGGCCTAGGCTTCCAGCTATTACGAACTGTGAGCTCGCAGCCTTTTGTAGGGAGATCTAAATTCTGAGTGGCGTTTTGTTAAATATTTAGCATGAGGCCTATGTCGTTAAATAACATATAAGTAAATTTAATAGTAATAGACAATTTTTAAGTTGCTGTTGCTTTTACCCCAAGATCTTTTAGAAAGCTGTATGGCATAAAAATAGATGCTAGAATTAATTTTCCTTCTTTTAGAAAGTAAAGAACTCGAGGCAACCATTTAAAAAAGGTGCGGTGCTTGTTAAAAATGAAAATGATCGTTGTAAAGCTATCTTCACAACATCTAACTCCAAGCGTACCAGTAATCCTGTGAATTACAGTAACTTCAAAGACCCGGGAAAGCATTATTTGGACTTCAACTTATTTACTGAATAGATCTGATGCAACTTCATGAAGTAAGTTTTCCCATTTTCTCAGTTTAGTCAGCTTCCCATGTTTGTGCAGGTCTCAAAACAATAGGGGGAAAAAAAAAACCAAACCCTTTGGATACAAAAACGTGATTGCTTAAAACTCTTCTAGGATGACTCAGGGACAGGTGTAGTAATTGCAACTGCCTTTAATTCATTTAAAGCTGTCTATGACCCCTTAGATCAAATATTTTGCCCTCTATGACACTGCTCTTTGGTTTTGTATCAGTCTTGCTATCCAGAGACTCAGAGTTCTTGTCCTTACTGCACAACTGATTGACAGTGTAGTCATAGCAAGAGGTCCGGTTCGTCTGTGATGAGCTGCCAGAATGTTTTTTGCCAGAAATGCCAGAAATATTTTTGAACAGATATTGGCCCAGTATGTTTACTGCATCCATTTTATCTTTTGTAAGTAATTCATACAGTGTGTTTATGGGGTAAATATGTTAGTCAGTAGAACACATTTCCTCCTATGCATGAGTCACAGTGAATCAACTCCCATATTAAAAATCCAGGAAAGAACATAGATCTTAATGCTCCAAAGATTAACATCCTGAGCTATTATTATTCCCATTACTTGTTTTATTTAAACAGTAAATAGCTTGTTCTTTACAACAATTATTCAATAGAAAAAAAACTTGACTTAATGTTACTAGTATTTCCTTTTAAAGCATTTCATAAAAAAACTTTAGTCTAAGGGGTGTCCACTTCTGATTTTTCTGGTTTCTGTAAATCAGAAGTATGTGTATCCCTTCCTGCCTGACTACCAAAGTGCCAAAAAGAAATGTATCTTTAAAGACATGGTGGGGGGAGAAGGGGTGATCTTAGCTACTCAGACACAATTTTTATCTAGGCCTTTAAAGCAGGGAAGGAGTGGGACTTGAGTTCTAGCTTAGGCCTTTAGACTAGATTATTTTTGGTGAGAGCTGTGTACTTGGTGAACCTGAAACAGAGCAAATGTTAGTGACTAATCCGACTCAAGCCTGGAAATGGAGTCAGTTATCTCATTTTGGCTCTATAGAGGTAAGATGTAAATACTTTTTTTTTGTATCACTGAAATGAGGAGGTAAGGCTGATGCTGATAAGGCTGTCAGGAAGTGCATAGTCACTTTTCAAGAGTGGAACATCACACATCACACTTTTGACTTTGCTTGATGGGTTTTTTCAAGCTATAAACATATGGTCAGCCAGTGATTTTGAAACTGGTTTATTTCCTGTGTAGCACAGCATGCAATTCTAAAATGTTTTTAACCATCTCCCCTTTTCAGCCTATCGTGTCACTGTCTGAATAATGTCTATCTTCCCCTGGTATGTACAATAGTTTTAAAAGTATTTTTTTAAAAAAAACAAAGAATTTTCCTGCCCTTGTGCATCTTTCTGGTGGTTGTTTTTTAGATTTATTTCCAAAGTGGAATATAAATGCTTCTCATCTATCAATACAGTCCTAGGATTAGTGCCAGAAAAAGGAGCAGATATTATTTTTGTGTAGGTGCTACATAAACAGCAGCTGTATTTGGGAGGAGACAAATGGAATTTCTTGGAGGAAATAACCTCCTTGTCCTCCTGACCTTTTATAGCTGAGACTAAGCCTCACCAACTGGGAGCGTTCCATGCTGTAATCATGTAGCACGTAAATAAAGTTATGTCCCTTGCAATTGTTTAGAAATTATTTTGGTATGCTTTTTCGTTCTAAAAATTAAAACAGAAGTAGCAGTCCTACCATCTTCATCAGGCAGCTCCTCAGGGTTAAGTTCTACCAGTTCAAAGCCGTGCTTGATGCACCATTCTTGAGCTTTCTGTCTGTTAACACCTAAAGTTGGGAAACAAAAATGCGTACTAAACATACACATGTGAGACCAATATCAGCAGTTGAATCTTTAGCTGCATTTCATTCCCTCAGTTGTTTGCTTATTCCGGATTGTATGGGGAAAAAAGTATATAGTAGCTGGCGTGGGTCCTCCATTCACTTTGAATTTGATTCCAAAAGCTCCAGAGTTAAACTCCTCCTTTGAATTGTTTTTTCAAATATCATACAAGCAAATGGTTTTGCAGTGGGTACTCAAAGGGAAATGAAAGTGAAGTGCCACAGTGAACGAAGAGTTCTATTAACTCTAGGTTTGAATCTGTTGAAAGTCGCAGGGAGGTATCTGCGCCTTCCAGCTTTCTGTTGTATTGCATGTACTAATCTGGAACCAAAGCAAACATGCGTATTTAATGTCCAAACAATCAAAAAGGATGAACGTACTTTCCACTGTAGTTAAGCAACCAACAGTCATCCTCATTCTTCACCAGAGAGGATCATGCACACCCAGTAACATGAATGCCTTTTCAGTTACCTTGCAGTGCATGCTGGCATACTAGGAATGGGATACGCAGAGCTCATTTTAAGCAAGCTTGTAAAATTCTGATTCAGTTTTAACCACAACGAGCTTAAGACTCTTCTGTTTCTGGTCATGAGAGTAACCTGGCTCTTCTCAAATCTCAAGCCCAGTCTGACACATTTTGAGAAACAATTGTGCTGATTTAACTAGAAAATAAATTATTAGGCAAGGTTAATAACTCTAAGTCAGTTTGGAACTTCTTTGGGTTTCGTACCATTTTCAGAGACTCTGTTGCAAACCAGGATCATGACTTCTGGTAACCACTCTTCTGTCAGGGGAAGCCATTCAGCGACACTATCAAGTCCAGATTTCTGAAGGGGAAAAAAATGAAAGTTCTTTGGAATACATCCTCAAATACTTCAGTTTTTAAACTAGTTTTAAATCGTTAATAGTATTAGAATAAAAGCAATGAGGTGAGGAACTATGCTAGGCTGTATGTCAAGTATGTTTAAGGCACTTGTGTTCTAATCGGAGTAGTTGACTTATACACAACTTCCTTCTGATTCTTGACTTCCCTTAGAGATGAGCTAATCCTACTGCCTTGGACCTCCTTTTCATGTTTAATATTAATATCATGCAATCCTAGTGTAGATCAGGAAAGATTTTTACTTAAGGCTAATCATGAGTATTTAATTTTGAGCACATCTCGGGTTTAATGTGCAGCTACTACATCTTCTACACTAAAGTGCATGTTACGGGGGCTGGTGAACTAATCCCATTGCTCTCGTTTATTTTGAGACAGCCCTGAGATGTCTGGTTAAAGGTATCTTTGCAGAATGTGTGGTATGCATCCTTTCCCATCTGTGGTGAAAAACAGTTCTTTATTTAGAATTTTTTTTTTGTCTTGGAATCTTCCTGGCTTTTGCTAAAGCACTGTTTTCACTGCTGCCAGCTTAGTAGAAAC
The DNA here is from genome assembly GCF_965183815.1 of Platalea leucorodia. Lineage (NCBI taxonomy): Eukaryota > Metazoa > Chordata > Aves > Pelecaniformes > Threskiornithidae > Platalea > Platalea leucorodia. The sequence goes on from NC_138831.1 coordinate 49,923,904, forward strand.
AATTTTGGGTAAAATGATAGCACTGAATCTCACATTTAGCTCCCTCATTCTTGGCTATCCTAAAGCAGCCTTTCTGAACTAGCATCAGCTAGGAGTAAAGCTGGAGGTGGTGGGCTGGAGGAGGATTTGCCTAACTTAGTGGCATATTTGCATCCTGAAAACCTCTCTTCCAGCTGGAGTATAATAGTAAAGGGGAAGGAAACTACTTCCATTGTTAGCAGGCAAAATTTAACATTGATCTACTGACAATTAATAGAACAGCCTAAAAGGAATGGGTGGCACGAGATGAAGAGAATATAATTTGTGGTTATCGCTGTGATAAGGCAAATATATCATACAGATAAAGCAGTAGAATGAAGCAGAAGAGTCTTACTATTGTGCTGTCGAAGTACACAACAAATGCTTGCACAGATTCAGCAATATCTCCAGTAACAAGAAATGTGTTTGGTACTACGCAGAGGTGAATATCTGCGGAATAATATTTATTATCTATTGTCCAGGGGTAAAAATTAACGCTTCCACTTGTAGTTGCACCCACACTAAGGTCATCTTTTCCTGTGATACCTGTATAAAAGAAAATGAATGAGACATGATAAAGCCAGCATCAAGAAAATAATTTATCTAGAGAAGCTTGATACAATGCCAATACAGAGCCATCTTTATATAATAAACAGTATATATTTAAGATCTTTAAAGCTTCAAACTCAATTTGTTACTCTGTCCTAAGTTTTAGTTAGCTTTCAAAAGAGTTTAGTTTCAAAAAAGTTTATTATCTAGCTTTCAAAACAAAATATGGTACAGAAGCTCTTCAGAAAGCAAGCCTTTTTTCCTGGAAGTGCCTTTTAAAGTGTTAGTCTCAAACTTGCTAACTGTAAACAGGATGTATAGAGAGAATACCTAGACTTTATTACAGCAGAAACAAACCTTGCATGTTCGTTCAGATGTAAAGAACTGTTTGACTGTGACCAAAACCTGAAGGTAACTAATGAGAAAATAAACCAAGTTACTACAATTCAGTTGTAGTTCCCATTAAATTCCACGTAGGAGTCCGACAATTAAAATCCAAGGCAGTCCGTTGATAACGTAGTGTTAAACACTGCCCTTCGTGTGCTGGTAGCAACCTTCACAGCGCACGCTCCCATAGCGTGACAGCCACCTGGTGGAGTTGAATTATAGGTAGTAGCAGAGCATCCCATCTATACCTTGCCGGAAAGGGCAGAATATCTTCTTCGGGCTGGAGAAACCTATGGACACTTGAAACCACAGGTCAATTGTACAGAAAATTGACTGAGTCTTCAAGCATTTCCTTGGGCATCAGAAGAGTTAAAAAAAATGAAATAAAGTACACAGGTTGTCAAAGATCTTAAGGGTCATGTTTTAAAGTTACTGAGAGACAGTTCCTGGAGATGCTAGAACAGACTGTTCCCCAAATAGTCTGGATGTGAATTTGAAATTATACATATCTTATCACTAAAAAGGCAGGAAAAACTCATTGCTAAGGTTGCTCTAGAAAGGCTCAATGATTTTTGCAACTAACTGCAACGCCTGAGAAATCTAACTGGTGAATAAGCATGATGGACAAGGCAGCACAGAGGAGATCTAAACCAGAAGGATTATTTGCAGCGGTAAGGAGGAGGACACAGGGAATCTGAGGGAGAAATTTGATCTCAGAAACAGAAACCTGGGAGGGAATCTTCTGTTCAGGTTTCTTTTTTTTTGGGGGGGGGGGGGGGGGGGCAGCAGCAAAAAAAAAAAGCCACATCTACATGCTTTTTCCAGGTTAAGAAAGTTTGACTTTTTGATTTGGATGACGATAGTTTTCAGAGGGATTGGTCTTCAGTCAGAAGCTATGCTGTGATAAGACTATCCATGTCACCTTGGGGCTGGGGGTGGTGACACTGAGTCAATACCAAATGAACCCTGACTCTAAACTTTGTATTCTTAGGGCACTAGCTTATTCATATGAATACGGAAGAGACTACCAATACAGCTAACCAAAATTGGTAATCTTGAAAGATTTTCATTCTTTCACAGCGTTTTTAATCACTCTTAAGCAGCGCACACCAGTGCCAGTAGCACACAGAAGCTGTTTTCCCATGCTTATCTTATAATAACTTGTATACATGGATCTCTGCTTGCCCTGCAACACTGCCCAGTAATACTGCCGTCACTTTGCAGCAGGTATCTCTCTCCTGCTTGCATTAGCTCTGCTGACATGAAGCAAACACCTGTGCATTCATCTGCCAGGGAAACACAAGAAGAGCTTTTCAGTTAGTTTTAAACCCAAGCTTTTCAATTTAGGCTACACAAATAAATCAAGTCTACTCTTATTCCCGCCCCCCTGATTAATTGGTAAAACAGATCATCAAATGATAGCATGTCACTTTAAAACATCTGTAGCTTTAACGTACATATTCTATCATAATAAAGACACTTTGGTAGATGACAAGTTATTTTTTTCTGCTTAAAACCGGAGCTTTCAGAAGGACTAGATGTTAAGTGCTGTACTTGGTATAATTCAGTTTGGTAAACAGGACTCTCTTTAATATGTGCCAATCGCTACTAGACTAGGAGCTTCTTTTAAATGGGTATTAGGGCCAATGGAGGTAGCTTTCCCCCTGCTTAGATATAATGTGCCAAAATTACAGCAACTGGGAGAAGAAACAAGGTAGGCAGACAATGTCACTGTACGTGCCCAAAACACAGGGATGCCTCGTCTTTCCAGAATTATCTATTGCCTAGCTTTTCAAATGCAGGCATAATCTTAATTTTTTTTGCCCTGGAGACCAGATGTTTTGTTTGGAGGTTTTGAATGCTGCATAAAATATGCTATAAATTTCCCTTTACTACTGTTTTGACAGTTAAATAACTAAATAAAAATCAGTTCCAAGCTAACAGAATTGCAAGTCAATGCCACAAGAAGCTAAGAATAAAGGAGCCCATAGAAATTACCGAAACACAGAAAACTGGCAATAAGACTCAAAGCCAAAGGGAGGAAAACGCGGTGAGGAAAGGAAGTCAGTTCAAAAGCCACTCAGTGAAGCTGGCCATCCTAGCAAGAATACAAAAGGAAAGAACTTCTCATGAAAGACTTTCAAAAGCTGATATGAAAGAACTTTCACATTTGCTTTGTAAGTGATTTTTTTTTTTTTCTTCTTACAAGAGAGTTCACGGACAAATTTAGGCCTCAAAGTACTGCTAGAAGAATTGAGGACATGTCCCATTTCATTTATGTGCTACTTGTTCCTGTATTTTAAGCAGTCGTCTTTCATCCCATTGTGCTTCTGATTACCCATCCTTCATCCAAAGAGATTTTGCCAGTCCCCTGTGAAATTTCTCTCCCAGTAAAAATGGATGTTGCACACTAAACTTAAAGGACTGCAGGAACCTTCTGAAAGAACTCGGACTCGGTGTGTCTCAGCCTGCATGTAGGATTGTAACAAATTCCTGCCGTGAATTATCAGGCTGTTCTGCAGTAAACTAAATGCAGTTTGGGTATCTTGTGAATAGTGCTCTTCTACAAAAGTCACTTAGACCAATTAGGTTTGGGCCTTTAGAGTAAATCAGCAGAGACTATGAAAGAAATGAACACTGCAACTCAAACTGAGTTGTCAAGGACATATTCCATGTTGGAACTAGTTTTAAGGATTACATTACCACCTCCGGATTCCAGGAATTTCTTTCCAAGACAGCCTATATTTTAATGAAAAAAGTAAATTTGGCCAGAATAGTTTCATATCTAATTTTAGAGAATATTCGTCAGAATAAACCCCATTCACTTTTATTTGGATACAGAATAAACGTCTAGAAAATTAATATGGCAAAAAGGAGGTGGCTTGTCAAACTTATCTCTAGTGAGTTACTCATTTTTAATTTTAAACTCCCCAGCCATTGAAAGTGTCAGTGGTTTGCCATCCAAAGAGCCTGGAAAACCAACTGAGTCACTCTGACCACAACAGTAGGCAGACCTACTGGGCTGACTTAATTAGCTTGCCTTTTCATAGAGCAGAAGTGGCTTGTTTGGATGACAGGAATGCAAACGGACTCCAAATGCATCACCATTAAAGAGTACTAAAAACACACGTGGAAAAGTTCAGGCCACAAAAGAACATTGCTTAGTGTCATTCACAATCACGATTTAGAGATCAAGGTCCTCTAAGAAATACTGCAACTACTAATGCTGGACACTTCTTTTACCGAAGTAACTTTTACAATCTTACCAATAACTGCTGAATACTAATTAAGACATAATGTATTTCAGTGTCCCATAGCTCCGTATAAAAGCATTTTAGAGCAATAGAAGCTTCATCTACAGTGAATTATTTGAGGCTAGGGACCAAACAGACCATTTCTAAGCCAGCTCCAGTATCATCCTCGGGTCGTTACCTTCTGCATACGTTGGCACTACCCACCTATGCAACCTCCAAAGCCCCTGTACTAACGCCCACCTACGCTAAGATCACCACATTGGCTGGACAAGGACAATTATCTTCCTCCAGTTTACCCCAGTTCATGACTCACTTTGCCCATTTTCTATCAGAAAACCATTTCGGAACACAAGAGCAACTGACACACGAGATCAGTTCATGGCTCAGTCCAGTCACTGACAGGGACTGGTATCATATAGCTCAGTGAACTTCCAAACTTCTGTGGAATCTGTCCAGGGGAAAAAAGGGTTGGTTTTTTTTTTTTTTTTTAAATTCCAGGCAGTCAGTCAGTAGCTTGTGTTTTCTGGCAAATTCATTAGTTGTGTCCTTTCTTTACTCACAAGTATCTATAATTTTTAATAAATTGGACAAAATTGACTGATACTTTTGGAAATTAATTTCAGCTATTTACATAAATGTTTGCTCATTTTACTGATTTGAACTTGTTGAGTTTTAATTTCATGAGCTTGCATACAGACAAGATAAATGAAACTATGGTTCAGAAGACAAGAAAAAGGACATGGCAAAATTGTGAAACCTAACATTCGCTCCCTTTTTGTAATACAGAGGCTTAGTAAGTATTCTGTTAGTGCAAGGCAGCAAATACTGTTTTGGAAGGAGAACTGGAGACCAGAAATAACTTTTCAGAAAGGAGCAGAATAATAATCAAAGAACCAGATGTAGATCTCTTGCTGCTTGCTGCAGTGTTCCCTGTTCTCTAATACCCAACTGGTATTTAAGCACTTCTACTATACTGTGTCTTTAACAGCAATATTTTTTCAGAATTGTTACAACTCCTCTATGCAGTTTTTTTTTTCCAAAGGGATTAAGGTATTGATCACTCTTCCTAGAGTTTTTCAGATTGAATCCATGCTGTAAGAACACAATTCAGTTTTCTACAATGCCCTAGATGATCCCAAGTCCTCTTAGTTGGTAGGTACACCAAGTAGTTCTCACATTCTGGGCCTTGAGAGCCACCTGGTGGAATACACCATAAAAATACTCCTGCAAATTACACAAGGAGTAAAGAGAACTCAGAATTATGCATTCAAGGTAGATATTTTGCTGTGGGGGAGGAGGGGAGTGGTAAAGTCAAAAAAGGGGGGGGGAGGAGAATCACATCAGACAGAATTTATCTGTTGGCCAGCATTTTTAAAAACTAAAACAATCTTATTTGCTGTTTTATTTTGTGATAAATATATCTAAGACAAGAGCCAGTCCTATTCCATGCATTTTAAATAGCTTTGTTTTGCCACAGTATCTAATGAAATAAAGCATTCAGGGCATCCCACAGCAACTTGAAAGAATAAAAATATAGCTAGCAAGTGTACCATAATAGTCTTCTCATCCTCAAGCCATTTCCTACTTAACAGGATGAAAACACTGGAAAGAGCCTTGTAATTACCCTGGAAAGTTCTAGCAGGCAGCAGGAGAAATCTGTTCTCGTACACCTCCGAACAGCGGCTTCTTTCTACTTCTAGGTTTGCTTAGAAAGAGCACGTACCAGGGAAATCCAGCAACACAGGGGCAAAAGCAGTGATAATACTGATAAGGGCTTTCTTTCATGTTTATGTCATAGACTCAAAACCCAACCGCTACATGGATTCTACCAACCAACACAGTATTTAAGAGCATATTTAACCATACATGCTGTATCTCAAACACTGTACTGCCTCAGAGGTGCTCATGTAATGGTCTTGTTCTCAGTGTTGAGCTAAACCGTTGTCAAATAATGCCTCTAACCTGGTGTGATGCTTTCACACTGCAAAAGCACAAGTTCTGAGAACGGCACCAGTGTTTTGTGCCAACCCACCAAAACCCTTTAGCCCAGCCTACTGTAGCCAGCCACAGCTGCCTTGTCCTTACCAGTATGTCCTTGAATGTTTTACAAGGCTTGTTCTGCTTATGCTCCTGGATCTGATGTAATTTCACTTGCTATACAAAGCAGGGACTTAAAATTCTCATGGTATTTATTTTAGTAAATGATCATGTTTCTTTCAGGAAGATTTTAATGTCTTTTGTGGAGAAACCCAATCAGAAGACACAAAGACTATCTGTAAGACTCCAGTTTTGGTACTGGAAAACAGTGGAGGCCTAGACATTTCAAAGTAAGTACTATTTAAAAAAAAAAAATCTTAAGTTTTAAGACATTTTCAGATTAAATTGCATTTCTATGAAGCTTTTTGCTCACCTTCCTTTTTTTACTTATTTAATTTCACTATGAAAAATAATCAAAGGAAACCTACAAGAACTTTGCATGATTCCTTCTAATTTGCTTACACCTTCCTCAAAAATAAGCAACAACCAATAATAATCACCTTTGGTATGGAATCCTCAAACAATTCAATATCAATCCAGCTGCTTTGACAGAGTAGCCTTTGACTGCAGACCTTATACTGTCATTCTTGTTTCAAAATGTGGTTTAATGAGCTGGAGGGAGCCGGCCCCTGGGGGCAGCCCTCTGCTTTATGAGGTCCTAAGTAAGATCTCACTCAGAAACAGCCAAAATGCAGAAAAGGGGGTGGGTGTGTTAAGTTATACATCTTAGTATGCACATTGACGTGTTCATGACAGTTCCCTAAAAAGCAAGGCTGTACTAACAAGTTGTAATGGCAAAACCAAGATATGAACAGCTCCTTCCTGGAATCCCCTTCATTTTAGAATTACTAAAAACTCCACCAAAGTGTTCTCTGCCATCAGGTCTTACTCTTGTGTTCCCTTTTTCAAGCCATAAAAAGGGGAACTGGGTTCCAGGAAAACCACTTCCTACAAAATGAATTCTATGTATTTGATATGGAGTGAGTGTAATCTACAATTCTGACAACTGCAGAAAGGAAGAATTTTCTAGCTTTCCCTTTTTCGTGCTTCTGCTTTGGGACAACAAATGGTCTAATGCATGAAAGCAAGCCTGAGTAAAGCAAGAGTTCACCAGGAATTTTAGAAATTCTACTATCCTTGAGGTCCAAGATAGTCTGTTCACTTTGTTAATGGAAAGATGAAACCAGAGGGACAGTATTTAGTCTGCTTTTGTTTTTCCCTTGCCTACACTCCTGAGCCACTCTGGTTGCTCTGGTGTCCCCGCCTTGTTCTAGGGGCCAGCTGGGCCACTGACATGTCCCAGTGAAACAAGGTCATTTTTGCACTCTCTGTGAACGACCAGAGTGGCCAGCAGCAAACCTCCTGGTCTCACGAATCTGTTCGTCATTTGTTATTGAAGAAGGCAGTATTCAGCCTCAAAGTAATTCCCATGTTATTTAGCCCAGGTATAACTTATGACCGTTTATTCACACCTAAGACATGGCAAGTGGCCAGTGGGTAACGAAGCATTTTAGGATGTGGGGCTTCCTTTCTTCCCCTGTCGGTTGTGGTGGTGGTATCGCCTGCTCCCTGCTGTCAGCGGGTACAAAACACACAATCCGCGGCTCTATACGGTCTCTCTTAAATAGCTCATTTCCTTAAAGCTACAAGGAAGCCCCCGACGACCTCCTCGAGGGCCACAGGCCCGGGGGCCGGCAGGGGGGCGGGCGGCCGCCCTGGCCGGGGCTCGGCCGCTCGGGGGACGGTGCCCGAGGCGAGCACGGCTGCCCCGAAGGGCCGGCCTGGGGGTGCGGAGCTGCCAGGCCGAGGCCTGCAGTTGCGGGCGGGCCGGGCCCCCGCGGCTGCGCCCGTCCGGGTCCCGCAGCGCGGCGACGACGCCGACTCACGTTTGACGAGCTCCTCGGCCGCGAAGCCGGCGGCGCAGCTGGTCACCAGCGCGAAGGGCCCCGCCGCCGCCATGGCGCCCGCCGCCGCGCCCCTTCCGGCCCCGCCGCTACCACCCGCCTGCGGGCGGCGGGGGAGGGAGGCGGCGAGGGGGGAGCCGGAGAGCGGGCTCGGCCCCCGTTTGACGTGCGCTCCCCCCCCCCCCCCCCGCGGCGAGGCGGATGGTGCGGTCCGGCCAGCGCGTCCCGTTGCTAGGGGCGAGGGCGGCAGCCGCCATGGCCGGCTTCGTGGAGCCGGGGCGGGAGGCGGGAGCCGTCCCGGTGCAGGTGGGTCCGGGCAGGGCCCGAGCCGGTCCCCTCCTTCCCCGGCCCCCGCGGGACCCCTCCTCCCCGGGGAGGCCGCCTCGGCTGAGGCGCGGGCGGCGCGGCCCGCTGCTGAGGAGGCGGGAGGGCTCAGCCCCGGCGCGAGGGAGCGGCTGCGGCGCCGCCGCTGCATTTTACCAGAGGGCTTGGCCTTTGTAAACGTTGCGATTCTTAGCGTCATGCAACCTTGAACTTTCCTTGGTTAACACAGCGTAAATATACCTTTTTGACGTGGGCTGACATGATCTCCTCACAGGCTGCCTCTTAACACTTTTGAGATTCCTGCACAGTTAAGCCATCTGGGCTGAGAGAGACGTTTGAAACATCTAAGGAAAGATCATTCCTTGGCAAAGGACCTCAGTCCTGAAGCTTATTGCCATTGCTTTGTGAGATTTGTTTTAAAATTACCTTTTTTCAGGTTTTCTATAATCAATGGCTTTAAAGTCATTGCCTTTGTACTCTCTTATTTATAAAAGTACAGAAGTATGGCAAGTCGCCTGTATTTCTTTCCTGCATTTAGGAAGCGTTTAATTTGGATTAAATCCTGCAACATAATCCCATGGGTTTTGGTTATAGGTATGATTTTTGTCATACCTTGCTTTTTAGGGTCAAGAAGACCTTCACAACCTTAAAGTTAAAGCGAAGAATATCAACTCGAAAGGAAATGTAAAAGCTGTGGATATTAGCGACCTCAAAACAGCAATTGAGAGAACTGAACTTGGGCTGAGAGTAAGTAAAATGGAGCAGATCCAGAAGACGGTTCAGTTTTTGAGATCTCTGTCAGTAATTCATTTAGAGTACATGGGGCCGTGTATTTGTCACCCTGCAAGATCCCTTTCTGATTAGCAAATGATGGGATTTGTCCGACGTCACAGTTCAGAATGATGGCTTCCTCTTTTGGGTTGTCAGAATTAACTGATCTTGTGCCTCATACCATTAGCCAAAACCAGATTTAGTCCAACGGAAGCACAACCCTATCAAGTTTTCAGTCAAGTAAAGATCTGGATTGCTAAATTAACTGAGTTAAACAAATTCAATATCCCTCATGCCTTTGTAATAGTCTAAACGTTATTTTTTCCTTCTAACAGAAACATGCTGAAAATTATTTAAATGCTATAGACAGACAAGCGTTAACTATTTCTTCTGCTGATAATAAAGAAGTACATTCAAAAGAGCCCCCTAAATGGTAAGTGAAACAGCTGTTTTATCGCAGAGATAATGCAAGCAGCAAGACAGAAAAACTGTGGTATCAGAACCTTGTAAAGCAAATGGGAATATTGGCCCAGATTAGCTTATTTTGGTCATTTGCATTTTGTTTTTATTTTGTTTAAGTTAAAAAACAGTACAAAAGTAAAGGTATTTCTAAGTAGCTACAGAAACCTTCTGCTAACTCCTGTGATTTTTTTTTTTTTTTTTTGCTAAACACAAATTTAAATAAAAACATAGTCTTTCAGATTCAACCAGATGGGAGCAGTATGGGTTTAATAGGTAAAATCAAAGTGATTTTTAAAAACTTCACTGTTTGTTTCTTTCTAAATCAGGGGGCTTCATTTTGGTGCTTCCCAGAAACAGCTTATTTTACCGCGAGTACCTGTTGAGCCCGTGACTGTCCAGGAATACGGCAAATCAGCACTACGCGCTTCTCAAGGTTCCCAGGTCTGAAATAACATACTACTTATTCTGCCAGAGACCCCATTAAATGAGTAGGCTGGTGTCTTGTAGGTTACCAGTTGATCCCATAACGTTATGTTCTGACTCCACATGGATTCAGTTTTTGATAATATACCACTATTTATTAAAAAAATTCTCAGTAGGATAAGCAGGCTGAGAGATAGGAGCCTTCTCCCAGCCTCACAGTCCACGTAAAATCTAAGTTGGGAAGGGCTACAGTATCATCATGGGTGCATCCACGAGCCTGCCATTCTGTATTCCACACACCCCCAAGTATATTGTTAAAAGAGTTCTGAAACTAGGTGTTTGTTCAGCTTTAAGGTCCCGGCCCTGCAAATACCTTATGCTTAACTGTGATTCTGCAAGTAATGCGTCTAAAATAAATGGAACTGTGTATTGGAATAGCATGAACGCAGATATAAATGCTTGTTGTTTGAGACTAAAAGTGGTTCTCTTTGTTTTTGCATAAAAGATATGGCAAATTGCGGGAAAGACTTTTGCTCATGTATAGGGTAGTCACCTCTATGACAAATACAGTTTTTCTCCTTGAAATTTGATTTTTCACTATTTCTTATAAATGAAATCCTTGTAAGATCATTTAAAACCTTCTTAAAATCTTTGTATCTGAAGTGTTTTTGGTTTTTTATTCTAAGCTCTGAATTTTGACCGGTGGGCTCAAGGTGGTCTCCTCAAACATATTTTAAGAACAAATGAGGGTAATTAGTTGAATGGAAAAATACCTGTTGTCACAATTTTGGGTCATTACTGTCGAAATTCAAGGGAGCATTGAGTGAGAGAGAACCTTAAGAAGAGGCTCTCTGTAGTTCTAAGGCTATTACCAGAAGCTGGGGATTGAAGCTAGGTGAAGTGGTATAACCAGAATGAGCAGCCTAACACTTATATTGCTGATTATCTTTGTAAAAGAGGTCCCAATATAAAGTCGTATTAAAATATTGCTTACTCTTGAATGATGGATAAGGTGCAATGAAGATCTCTGATTTTTTTTTTGTTTGTTTCCAGACAGTATTGCAACCCTGCCCTATGTAAATACACTTACATTGTGAGAAAAAAAAATTATCAGAGTTCAGCTACGCTGTAAACTCTGTATTATCTATGGTCTTTCAACTTTTCATGTGCACCAATGAGCTTAATTTACAGTGGAGCACGTGCTCTGTCCTGCCTTGACTTTCTCTTTGTCTTTTCATTTCTGATACCTATGGCATCTGCTTAGAAATGCATATCCAGTGACACACAAGCTAGCCCTGATTTCCTATTATAAAGAAAATGGCAAGCAGTGCTGTTTTGCCAGCTGTTCTACATGCCCGGCATGCCAACATAAAAAGCTTTTATTATTAAATAGTTGTGAAATCCAGCTGGGAAATTATCACCTACAATTCCTTACTTCCTGTCTTTTCCTTACTTGTAGCTATAAACAGTCCTGGTTTCTTTAACCATACTTTGGTGGTTTTCAAAATTCCTTTCCACTCAAAAGAAATATTAGCGAACTGAATAGTTGTCTGTTTGCAGGCAGGATTTCTGGGTACGTAGGCTCGAAGAAATCAACACTTCAACTCATAGGGGTTCTGAGAGAAATTAATGATTAACGTAGTAATATTTTTGTGCTTTGCAGTCCATAGTACGCTGTGCAAGCATAGAAACGGAGCAGAAGTTTTGTGCTTGTAGTAGTTAGGATAAACCAAGGTTGGAGTCAAATAAGCACAGGTGCTATTTTCACATACGCATTGCTAGAGTACTTATCCTATGGGAAACAGCTTGCCCACAGGTGTCAGAATAGGCTTAGAATTATTGTTTACTCACACATACAGTGTTTCGGAGCCATAGCAGCAGCTGGATAAGACTCTGCGAATCTAGCTCACAGGGGGAATTGTGAAGCACTGTCCCCCCCTCTTTTTTTTTTTTTTCCCCCCTCTATGCGTTGTAATTGGATTTCTTCTTCTAATAAAGCTTGAGAACCATAAAGAGGTGTCTTCCTCATGCAGTAATTGTAAAGCCTCTGTATTGCAGTGGCTGAAAAGACATTGTTATCCATAACTGGTAAGTGTATAAATTCAAATTTAAAAAAAAAAGCTTAATTGAAAACACCTGAACTGATACTTGTGCAGCTTTGTTGTTTGGGTTTGTGTGTGTTTGTTTTGTCTAAAAGTTGATACTTTTGTTGATACTGCGACATTCTGAATACACAGTAGAAGTTAACATTCTCTCATCATTAACAGAGCTAAAGATGTAAATGAAAAGATGTTTCTAGGGGGCTCTGGAATATGCAAATAACATAAATAGCTAGACATGAAAAGTGGTTTAGGTACCAATAATACAGATTGTTTCAAAGATTAATATAATGTAGTCCATTCATAAAGGAATTGGACTTTATTAGAAACCATGCACCACATGCATCTGCAAAACAGAATTACGTAGTGAATCAGATTTGTTGGCTTACTACATGGTAAAATTGCCCTCCACTGCGATGTGACTGTTGTGTTGAAGTAGAACAAGATTTGAACTATTTAACCGTAGTGAACATGTCAACCTGTTCTGTATACTCCATGTTAATAACTGAGAACGATAATTCTCATTCTCATTGAGCATTATATTAGTAATAACGCACTATTTGCCCTGCTATTCTCATCTTTTTCTTATTCTGCATCAAGATAGCTTAAATTTAAGACTTTGGCTAGTATAGATGGATGGATAATATAGATGGAAGAGACCCATCTGCTCCAGCTCCTGCAAATGTAGAATTGTCACTTGCCATACGTCTAAGCTGACAAAGTAACTTTTATCAGGTTTTATTACTAAGCATTTCAATTCTTGTTATCCTGTGTGGAATCTGCCACTCCAGCATTGATCATTTCACTGCCAGGCTGAGTGGGGAGTCTGCGTTGTGAGTCATCTCCTATTTTAATTGAGAAAGTACTCAATTTTCTCCCAATTCTTGTTTAATAGCACAAGCAGTTTCCTTTCTGTACAATGGTGTGTTATAGTAATAAAATAAATACCACAAAATCACTGATGAGGTGAAAATTGAACTTTCTGTCTCTGTGCAGCCATGTGGGTAAAAGAGTAATTGGCTTGGATAATAACTTTTGTTCTTATAAACCCAAATCTAAATGAGTGTCTCATTGATACATCTGCTTGTAATTACTATCAAAAGAAGAGAATATATTGTGCAGATAAATAAATTAAACCGGTTTTAGTGCTTTCACAAGGTAATACAATTGTTTAATAGTTCAAATATACCTCTAATGATTCTTAGACTTTTTATGGCATATTTTGTGTGTCAAAAAGTAGAATTCTCATACCTTAATTTTCACATTTACGCAATAGAGGTATCAGCAGAGAGTTCTTGTGTATAAATATGTTTAGTTGGATCTTACTATGCAAGGGAGCTTTTTGTATTCCCCTATCCCTGTAATGGGAATTAAGCACATACACTGCCAGGCCCCCAGCTCCTCGGAATTACCTTGGCTCTGTCGACTTCCCTGGTGATACATTCGTTTCTGCCATTCCAGGATTCTTCCTTATTGGGCACTGGTTGGTAAATAAACCCTGTGGGACGCAGAGTCCAGTTAGCAATGTTATTGCAGTGGAAGTATTGAGAGATACTACTACACTCGATACAGATCCAGGCTGAACTAAAGCACATGCATTAAGATGAGCCAAAATGTCTTCAACTTAAGAAACTTCTACTCTAGTAAAAATATATGGCATCACTTCTGGCTTTTACAGAAAAAGTATGTGCTTTAGATACTTCTTATAACAAGAGGAAACTCTAAAAGTCTTTTTCTGTCCATCAGGATTTGCTAATAAAAGTTATTATTATTTAAAATAGATGAATCCATTCCATGCAGATAACATAGTACATGAATTTTTATAATTATTTTGCAAATTTATGAACATGTTAGCCAGTTCCTGCTTATAAACGCTTCTGTCCTAGTGCAGTTATTTTAAGACTATGTATATTATATATTTCAGCAGCAGCTGGAAATGGATATGAAAATTATGCTTGACCCAGAGAACGTCAATAATAAAGCTGTTTTAAAGGAACAGAACTGTGAGACCAGGCTGCCACTTATAAATAAGAAAAAATCTGCTCCTGTAAGTAACTTATATTATCTTATGGACTTAGATGTGTTACTTTTCACTTATTAAAGTTAATACTTATCAGACCTAAATGAAAACTTTAAGTACCTCATAATTTCCTACTTTTTGACATTGATATGTAGCGATCAATGCATTTTGAGTCACAATACTGGGGAAAACAAGCCTGTAGCGTAACAAGTTTAGGTAGCAAGGCAAAAGTAAAAGTATACATGGGAACGTGCATGGTAAGCAATGGCCGTGAAATCAGGGGGTGAAGATAAGCAAACTGGAGCTTGCGGCGTTCGGGGTGCGACCCAAAAATCAAGGAAGAAGTAAAAGGGGTTTTGCTGACAAGAATGGGCTTTCAGTTGTTCATTCTATGGCTGTTTCTTAAAAAGACAGGAATGCGTTCTGTTTTCAAATGGTAACGGGATTGTTTGGAATGAGTGGAAAATGCTTGTACTTTGTTTTGATGTTCTTTTTAATTGACTTTAAAAAAAAAAAAAAAGCAATCCTGCCACATGATTGCTGACGCTGACCAGAAATCAAGTGTCACTGAATAAAAAAATAGGGGTTATACTGAAAGAGAGTCAGAATCCTAGAGAGACTACCTGATTTTAGGTGTTGTTTACATCTTATTTTTCTGACGTGGTTTGTGAGGGAATGTCGAGTTCTACTTCTTAGTTCCATGCTGGGAGCACTTACTTTGGAACGTGAGGGACAGATTCAGATCCTTCCTTTCCATATGGAGATATTTCCACGCCTTGTAGATCCCAAGTGTCCTCGCTGTCAAGCTACAAGGTATTCTGAAGCACAGCCTTTCTTTTACCTCTAGTCAAGCTGTTTCCTTCGGTACAAAACAAATATCCACCAAAGCTCAGACTGAGTGCTTCCACAACACTGTCCTAAGAGCATCCTGACTAGTATCCATCAGAACACCCTTCTCCACTCTTTCTGGTCTGAGAATGTTCAAACTGTGTAAAATTAAGTTTTGATTCTTGCAAATTTGTGTTCTGCAACTGCTGTTCCTCTTAAATAAACAAACGAACGTGAAGATGACATTTTCTGCAAAGTATGCTTTTAAAAAAATTTAATAGGCACAGGCGTCCCTCCAAAGATCAATTATGTTCACAAATTTAGCGCAGCACTGTGGTCCACATGAAAGAATATGCCCAATGGTCTCACACAAGGATGCTCTTCTACAATTTAATTTATGTAATAGAAGCATTATGCAGCAAGCCCAGTGCTGTAAGAGGCATTCTAGGGTATTTGGTTTTAAACAACATAAACAGAATCTGTGAATGGCACAGCTGTAAGCTGCCACTTATAAAAAATTATTTTTGAAAGCTGTTGCCCAGACTAAGAGGTGATTTGTCTAACCCTGTGACATAGAGTTAATTAGGAAAAAGCATCATGGCTAATAGCTTTTTAGAACCACTCTAAAACACTCACAGAGAGGAATATTATACTACTGCAGAGCGCCATGTGTTTTACCACTCTTACTGAAACATATACTGATCAGAGAAAACTTAAATTACAAACATTTAGTGAAAATTAGTCAAGCTCTCTGATACATATTTACAGTTGCTAAGGAACTGTTTGTGAGAGGGAGATGGGCTGAAAAAACACGTAGGTATTTCCTATCTCTAATTTATTCTACAGCATTTACTGAAGTAAATGCTTCTTAGAAGTTTTCGAATCCCATGACACAATCTGTGTTTTGAAATGTTCTGGCTTCACTGGGGGTAAAATTTTGCAATTAGATTTGCAGAATCCACTACTGAGATTGTGAATCAAGGCATTTTTGTTAAATGTGATCTATACTAGCGCTTAGAGGAATGATAGTTGTAGATCACCAATAGTAACTAAAATAAATTGATGTGTAGTTGCAGGTCTAAAATTATATGGTCTTTAGTTTTGAAAAAAAAAAAATCAATTAACGTAGCCTCAAGAACTAAGTTAGGTGCTACCTACCCCGTTTTTACTAATTAGCCATTAGAGGGCAATATTTGTACGCACACATGCGGGCACACACACACACGCGTATACCCGTGTACATGCCCTACATATGTACATAAGTTCAAAGATGATCTCCCAAAAAAATCAGCAGCAGAAGGACTGTCATTGAAGTAAATTAAAAACTAATTGCTTGGTTAACTGCATTCAGGTTTTTTCCAAGAGTTGTCAGCATCTGAGTTTTCAAGGAGACCTGAGCATTTAAAATGTGATGAGATTAAAAACACACTGGTTTTGAGGTGACGAGATAGGTCAGGCACAAATCTACACGGACTTTTTATTATCCTGCTATTTGAGTAGTTTGAAAAATTATTAGTGAGGATCTCATTGTTTCATGAAAAATGTCGTCTTTTCTTGCTCTTTTGGTATTATAAAGTTGCTGACGCTGGATTTTATGACGGAGACTAAGAACAATTAACTATTGCCCTTTTGTACTTTTTGGGGTCTGATAAGCACTAATACTTCATCCTCTGTAAAGTTCTGTAGTTATCTTAAAGTGAGGACTGTAATGCCATTTGAAACTCCGTGGGCTGAGTGGGCATCACTTTATTTTGTAGCTTATATCTGGATAACAAATGAAAAATGATGAGTAGATAATTATTAAATATGTATACTTCCCATGGAGTATCTAGCAAAACAAATAGTAATCTGAACTGCAGCAAAAATAACTCTGACGAACTGCTGCAATGTAGGAAAGATTCACAACTATACCTTTCATTTTCATAGGACTGCTGTTCTTTTATAGAATTATACTGGCACTTTTTGGTCCTTGTTTTCTTATAAATGTATATTATACTGTAAACTTAGGAACCTTTTAATTTATTCATGAGGTAGAATTTAATATGGTGATGATTTCTAGCCTTTATGACTTGCGTCTTATATAGCGTGGCTCTAATGGTGGTGGCAGTGATTCTGTGTTGTGGTGAGGATTTTTTTAAGCTAACTTATTTGAGCACAACCGTTCTAATCATATCCTCCGTTATTCATTCTTTATTCAGTATTTGCGTCATGCTAATCACTAATGCTTATCACTGAAAAGCGTTATCTATTCATTTCCAAAATTATAAAGTAAGGCAAAGCAGGGCAATTCTTTTCATTTCAAGTGACTAGAAGAAGTTGTAGAAGAAAAACAGGTCTTTTGGTCCTCAAAACCTGATTGTGTCCTAAACTTATGCACATGGCTATAATTACAGTCAAAGCATAATTTGGCAGCGGGAGCAGAATGAGACTTAAACAAATCGATGTTACACTACAGTAGTTCAAAATAAGCTTGTTGCGTTGGTATTACGGTATGTAATCATAATAACCAGCACAGTGAATTAATAAAATCTTCTTGTCACTAAAAATAAAAAGGAAATAATTGGTGAGATAGAGTTAACTTAACAGATGACTATAGTCAGCACCCTTTCAACCTAGAAATGGGAATGTGAAGGTCACCCCCATCTCAGATGACAAATGTAGAACATTTTGTTGGTAAACAAATTAATCTTTTGAAAGGTCACCATTTGTTTTAAGTTTTTATCCAGTTCTTGTCATCTGGAATTGGAGATTGACTGTCATTTCGCTAGGTAGGGGTGCAGCCGAAGCTGCTGAAGCTGTTTCTGTGCATATCGGCATTCCTTGACAAAACTCAGTGCCTGATTGTGATGCTATGGGCTGCTGGTTTACAGCTGTCTCCGGACAAGAGTGGAGGCCCACCCCTGAATTCCAATAAGTTGCTCCTGCATATTCTGCCTCGTGTAAGCTGGCCCTTTGCCCACGAGTAAAATGTATTGTAGTTCAAGCCAGCAATTATCTTTCTTACTTCCTTCTGTGCTGCTTCTGCTGCCTTTTTCGAAAAGCAGATGTGGGATTCACCAAAGTTCTCCATCTATTCTCTCTTGCACCTGTTACGGCAGAATTTTGATAGAGGTAAATTTCTGGGAGAGCTAGCAGTAGGCAATCAAAAGGAGCAAAGCTTGATTTTTCCAAGTGCACGGAAAATTGACGGTTCAGAGCCATCTCGGGTTACTTTAAGAGCTTAAAGTAGGTAAGAATAACATACAACACCTGTTGTTAAAGATGCCTAGTTGCTCCAAATTGAAGGTTTAATATTGGGCTTTCCCTTTAAATTGGACTTCTTATTTTCTGTAGATAAACAAAATCTGAGGGAAATAACATCTATTAATATCTTAGTATTACATCTACAGGAAACTGTATGAATCATGAGGTAGATCAAATGCCGGACTATGTAAATCAGAATAAGAAAGACAAATTTTAATTTTCTATACAATTTTCCTACTCAGAAATTTTCTTGAATAATAAGACAACCAGTCATAAAAATTGTTCGTCTTTTAAGTCTCTTACAGAGACTGCTACAAATTTGACTCATCTGACTTTAGAATAGTTCCACTGACGCTGGTGAGAATTTGTCCTTTACTTAGCATTCAGTATTTCTGCATTGAATTCCACGTGCTGCTTCTTAGACTCGGAGGACCAAAATTAGGTTATCTGAAACCAGAGTTAAACACTTTCTTTATTTACTGTTTATTACTAAGATTATTTGGCTTGATTGTCAGAACAAGACCCTTTTTCCCAATAGAAACTGATAGATTATGGAAGTGTGAATGAAACTATTCTTTGATACTGCTTCCTTGCTTTGCTGCTTAGCATGTAAATCAACACAGAAAAGCACATCAGTTTAGACTGTAAGGCTGTAAAGCTATAAAATGTAATGAAATCCTACAGTAATTCTCATCTAGACAAAACCAAAGCTGACCTGATCTAATGTGAGCAGTAGACTTGAGATTGGGCTCGATATCCTACAGGGAGCCCTTCTAACCAACATTTTCTATGATATCTGTGATGCTGTGATTGAGAGCAAAGAGTGAAAGTCACTTAGTGTCTTTTGCCTTTGTGCCATTTGAGTTTTTTTACAATCTGAACTGATTTTCTCCCATTGCTCAAAACTCGCCGCCTCCTCCCGCATGAGCAGCAGGCTCCGTTCATTTGTAACCGCTTATGGGACAGACCCATTGAAGGCTCTCCGTATCCTTCCATATTGACACAGAAATTCTTTCGGAATTAGTTATCAAAGCGGCTTTGCATGTCTCTTAAAGTAAGTTTGCCTAAACCGTACTTTTTTAGCTTGCTTATATGATATCATGATTGGGAAGCTTCAAAAGCCTTGCTCAAGTAAAGAAGTAGTATGTAAATTTTCTCCCCTATTCACAACACTTGCTGACCTGTTGTACAAAAGTATTAGATTGGTCTGGCAAATTTGATCTTGACAGGTTCAAGTTGCTCATTTATTTGTTACTTTCCAGATGTTTATAATTAGCTTGTTTGGTTATTTGTTTAAGAATTTTTCCAAGAATTGTAGTTAAACCAATAGGGCTAGAATTTCTCAACGCATCCTTTGCCCCTTTCTAAAGACTATGCTCTTTTCCAGTATTCTAGTATATTTTCCATCCTACAGGACTCCCACCAGCAGTTCTGAGCCTGCTTTAGACTGTTCTTAAGTATCCTAGAGTGCATTTTATCCATTTGAAAACCTCTGAGCACTAGCTGATCTGTTTTGCCCATAAGGTAGCCTGAGACTTCTTCGCTTTTGCACTACAATTAAGTGAGTTGATTCTACTCGTTACTAGCTGCTTTTTTAATGATAATTTAAAACTTAATGATGTCATTTTTTATTACCCAGAAGTTTCTTCCTACTTGCATCTCATTTTGTCTTACCTGTTTAAGCAAAAAGAAGCAGCCATCAGTATGCCCATTTTCTGTTTTCTGTATCCTTTTGTCATCTTTTGAGATCAGTGAAGAACATATGATTTATCAACTTTGGTAACTTGCTATCCTTCCTAACCTGCTTCATCTCTGGAATGGTTTGAGCTTGTTTCTGTAGTACATTTTGGCTGTGGAACAGGCCGTTCGACAGAGTTCCAGTTTCCCGTAGACTTGCCTTCTACAAGCTCTTACCTGCCAGTTTCCGGAGCGTATTGAAAACTGACCTTGTGTCCATTGATTTTATTTTGCTATGCTTCCTCCTCCCCTGTACAGCGATTGTGAACTGTGTGCATCAAATCTTGATAGGAACTTCTTAATAAAAATAATGCAGGTAGATGGCAATTTGGAGAAGATAATCGCGAAAGGGTAAATTACTCTGTTACGTACCTTTTCTACCACTACTATCAAGCTCTGTGCTTTTCTGATATTTACTTACTAAATCTCATCTATCTGATCTTCCCGGTTGATAAACTGCAGTTTTGATACATGATAATACTCGTCTTTTCTCTGTGTTTAACACTAGCCTCTCTATTCTGTTACTGGGGGAAAACCATATTTATAAACGTATTTAAAAAAAGAAGTTGTTCTAGTTAAATATTGCTGTCTAGGTAAAAAGAAAACAAATGGAGAACTAATCGGAAAATCCCTGTGGTGTTACAACAAGTGCCCTATTTAAAATGAAGCAAAAAGAAAAAAATCAAGTGGGAGAGGTTTATCCACAGGAGAAAAACACTTTAGAAAGGGTAATAGAATTGTTTTTCTCGTGTCCCAGGTTAATTACACTCAGAAGCGCTTGAAATGAAAAAATAGTTTTTCAGCACACTCGGAGCATATTATCAGGCAAGGAAGGTTTCGTCTGCCCTGCAAATTAAGTGCACCTTTCCAGCCCTATAAAACTGTACTTTAAAAGTACCCATGATGAAGCAGGCTGCGTGCTGACTCCGGTAAAGCATACTTGCTGAATCATAATCTTCATAACAAGCTTCACTAGAAGCCATTATTCACGCAGGAAAATGTGTGAGGTTCCAGTCCCCTCGTGGCAGCGACGGTTGCTCGGGCTCTGCCAGGGAGGAAGCAGGTGAGGTGCCTACAGGTTGGCGTCGTACGGGGTGGGATCCTTGGCTTCCACGCTGGTTTGGGCCTGTCGACGCTACAAACACTGAAATGCTGGTTAGGAGCTGCCAGCTCTGCAATATGTGGTATTAAATTCACTAGGTTTTGTGTTTATGCCATAAAAGCTGTAGGTGTGAGTAAAGGTTTTCAATTGCGCTGACATAAGCAGATGGAAGTCTATGGAAAACCTTTTAAAAAGATTGCATCTTTTTAAAAGATCTTTTTAAAGTTATTCAGTTAAATCACTGAATAATGGTAATAAAGTAAACCTTTTCCTTGCAATACCTAGTATTCTTATTATTTTTAAGGTCTTATCGTTGTAATTGAGTTGGCTTAATTTTAGTGAAAATAACGGAAGGATGGAAGCATTTTGTCAAATTGCGCTTTGATACCTCGCTGAAGTCTTCAAGAGGGCAGCTACCGCAGCGAATGGGATGCTGAAGGAACACAGAAGAAGGGGGTACAGACTGGGGGGAATTTTTGTAGGCAACTGTTTTGGGTCAGCCCCGCAGTTCCCCTCGGTTGCCTGTACTATGGGATGGAGTGAATCATAGAGGCACTGTGCAGCGTAAACGAGAGCTTAAATTACATTACAGTTGCATCTGTCCTTATTTTAACGTGACACCTGCCATGAACTTTATAGAAATGAAAGGGTAGAGCAGAGAAGAATTAAATATCTATCTCCAGTTAAAAACAAACAAACAAAAACCCTCTAGGCTGCTTTTGAACTCATACACTCCACCTGAATCGCTCTTCTTTGTAGCTTATTACATCTCTATGAACACAAATGAAATACGTATGTTTCATAGTGCTGTTTATCATAAAAACTCCTGGGATTTAAACTAGGATAAAACTGACCAATAGTAAAATCAGTGCTGCTTTACTGATACCATAGCAATAGCCTGAAAAAGGAGGCACCGTTTAATTAAATTTCTTTCTTTTCATATATTTTTGTTGTGTCCTCAACAAACTGCTGGGGTTGAGAGCAAGTAGAAAAGGTGGTTTATTATTCCCTTTTCTCAATATCAAGCCACTTATATGCCGGCTGGTATAAAGTTAATCTTTGTTATATGCTTATTGCTATTTTCTCGGAACGCAAGGACATGAAGATTCATGCGTCTAGATCCCTTAAAGCATAACGCTTCATAATGGCCACAACTAAAATGAGTGCCTGAAAGATTTCTCTGAAAGATGCTCTATTATAACAACGCGTTTATATTTTCTGTCTCCCTAATGTCACTTGTGGACATGTTATTATACAAATTGGGAGGAAAAATTATAATAGTTTATTTTGGTCTATGTCATTTCCCTATCAGGTTTATAAGCCGTTCTTTAGAATTGCCTGTCCCTTTCTATGAAGTTGATGGTTGATGTTATTCACTAATTAAGACACAACAGTGCTCCAAGATCCCAATCATGGCCTGGATCCTACCGTACCAAAAGCTGTACACAAGTATGATGATCAGTCATTAAAACCTAGCATTTTAAACTAGGAAGTCCCAAGGTGCTCTATAAAAGAGGTAAATACCGTTATTCCCATTTCACAGATCTATCAATATTTCCTACCTTTCTGATTTTATGTATTTAATATTGTTTTAAGGTAGTTTATCATTCATAATGAAATATTTTTTTAAAAAGCAAATAAAAGCAATTTCCAGCGCCTGGCATTAGGTTGTCTGCCATATAGCTTATCAGTAAGGTTCAGACATTTCTATCCAAGGTAAGAATTTCTAACCGTTCGACTAATGGAGTAACTGCTAACAGACTGTCACCCCCAAAAGCGTGCGACACTTCGTTATTGGGCTTCACAGCTATTTGCTGACTAAAGACGAGACTGTGGGGTCTGGAGGCCAGTTGTGAGGGAGATGTGCCCTGTTGCCTACAAAGCTGTTTGCTTCCTTTCCCCAGTCTGCCCCAATTTCCCCTTTTCCCATTTTTATCTTGCCCCAGTCTCTCTGTTCCTTGCAGTTGTCTTCCGAGACTGCTTCCAGAACAGATCCCGGTCTTCTCTGCCTGGTTCTCTGCCTGGTTCTCTGCCTGGTTCTTTGTCCACCCTGTCCCAATGTTCTTTCCTAACCCTGCTGCCCCAGCTCTTTTCCCCTGTCCAGTCTGCCTGCTGGCTCTCCTCTTTGCTCAAAGACCCGGCATGCCCCCCCAGCTGCCTTTCTGCTTCTTGAGACTGATAACGTAGTCCCGCCTGTGCCTTGGCACTTCTTTACCCTCATCATTCAAATTTAGTCGCTTCCTTCTCGTGTTGCCTCGACGCGGCATGAAAGTTACTGGAGAACCTGTGAAGCTGCAGTTGCAGAGGAGGTTCTGAGCAGCACATATTAGAGCACACCCGATCCCTAGGTAGTTTAGTTATTAAAACTAAGAAACCTTTACCTAGATTTCCAAAAATCTGTTGACAGAGTAAGGTTTGAGAGACTAGTGTTAAATTTTCCTTTTGCTTCCTAAAACATTTGAGTTTATTGAAGCTGAATCTTTCATGGCTCTCTAGGTTTATCATTGTCTCATTTTTCTAGCGTCATCCAGGTGAGCGAAAGGAAAATCTTCTGCTGGTGGTGGTTCGCTGTCATCAAGTGAGAGATCTCCCTGATGTTACTTGTCTTGAAGCTGCATGCGTGCTGTAGTGCTTTAAACCCACTGAATAGCTAGCGCTCTGTTTCTTTGGGAGTTGAGTACAACCCACATTGCACATGGGATAGTATGCGTATTCCTAGTCAGAAAGAAACTGAAGTTACTTAGCATATTGGAGAGAGAAGAAAAAGTTAGGTGATAACACAGAGGTTTTGTATTTATAATACTGAAATACAAGGTGGCAATATATTCTTTTCCCTGTGCAATGCTCTATATGTGCGATAATAAGCGTAACTGTAAGACACGTGATATCATTATCCCAACGATGTGTGTCACTGCTTGAATTCCTGGCACTTGGAACCAGCAGGTTCCATTTGTTCAGGCAAGCACAGGTTAATGGGGGAGGTAAGGGAGCTTTAATCCCCACGTTAGCCCAGCCAGGGTGGCACGTTTCCACATCACGTTATCCGGCTGCGTCGTTCCCTGCTGTCCTTGAGGAACCCTGAAACTTCAGAAGTCTGTGATGCTTACTGTTCCCTGGTTTGTGAGTAGTTTCACGTATTTTAATTCCATGGCTATTCTTCCCAGCAAAAATTTATTTACATATTTGAAAGTATTTCCTTTTCTTTCTGGCACCTTGCCTGTTGTCCTGGTTTTGGCTGGGACAGAGTTAATGTTCTTCCTGGTAGCTGGTATAGCGCTGTGATCTGGATTTAGCGTGAGAATAATGTGATAACGCACTGAGGTTTTAGTCGTCGCTAAGCAGTGTTTATCCTGAGTCAAGGACTTTTCAGCTTCCCGTGCTCTGCCAGCAAGGAGGCGCACAAGGAGCTGGGAGGGGGCACAGCCAGGGCAGCCGCCCCAGACTGGCCCAAGGGCTGTTCCATACCGTAGGGTGTCATGCCCAGTATGGAAACTGGGGGGCAGGGATCGCTGCTCGGGGACTGGCTGGGCATCAGTCAGCGGGTGGTGAACAGTTGCATCACTTGTTTTTCCTGGGGTTTGCTCCTCTCTCTCTCCCTCTTCTGTTGTTTTCCTTTTCATTACAATGTATTATTATTATATTTTATTTCAATTATTGAACTGTTCTTATCTCAGCCCATGAGTTTCCTCGCTTTTACCCTTCTGATTCTCTACCCCCTCCCACGGCGGGGGAGTGAGCGAGTGGCTGTGTGGTGCTTAGTTGCTGGCTGGGTTAAACCACGACACCTGTGTATGCATTTTATGTATTTAAAGACTGTTCTGTCAAGAAATACTATGTTTACGCTATACTCATTAAAATTGAGCAAACTTCTGGTGATTCCTTTATTAACTAGTACACTGATTTTTGCATAGCAGAAGTCACAAGACATCAATTGGATTTAATTAACTTTATTTTAAATTACTAAAGTAATGACAGTAGACAATACTGTAGCATGTTCATAAGTAGTAAAAGCAGTGCTTGTACTGTTACATTATTAAATCTTAATGAAACTATTCATAGCAGAAATTATATTTATTATTTATTATTGCGGGAGTAGAAAAGTATGTCTTTGCAAATCCAGGATTTCGCTTTGTTAAAAGAAGATGCTGTTTCTTCCTAGATGCGTAGTCAGAAGATAGCGAAAGGTCATGCAGTTAACAGCCTTTGGGCCTTGCCGGGCTCTCACCATGTGGATTCTGCCTTGCCCCTGTTAGAAGAAGACATAACGAGAGGTGAGTCACAGAAGCCCACCTGGGCACTGCTGCCACCAGCTGTGTGCTACATAAGCAGCGTTGAATCAGAGAATCGTCAAGGCTGGAAAAGACCCTTAAGATCATCAAGTCCAACCGTTAACCTATCACTGCCAAGTCCATCTATACCATGTCCTCATGTTTGCTGTTTGCAGCAGGTATCTGGTAATCAGATTTTCTGGCATCTCAAAACTTGAAAGAATTGTGATCTCAAATGTTGCAAAGGGTAGAGATCAACTTCGGACTGCTTACTCCCTGTGGTAGCTAACTTAGGACATGTTATGTTGAGCATCATCCTCCCTGAGCCAGTTATCTTGGAATTCAGAGTTCAGCTGCTACTGGAAAGAAGAATTGTGTGTGATGGAGGGCTCTTGAATGACTAAATAACGTGGTCAAAATAAATGGTCGTGATTAATGTCTGGTGTTTAATCATTCAACCTCAACTAGATCGACACCTGGACTACTTTAGCAGTCAGTCCATATTCATGATTACATGATTACCTTGTGGTTTACAAGACTTAATTCTCATCTACTCTGCGTATTACGTTGCCATTGCCCAAGCACATAATTCCTTCTCGGAAACAGCACCATTGCAATATGTTTCACGTATTTGTCAATTTTTATAGACAAAGTTCACCTTCCTTGAAGGTAAAATATTGGAAGATCAGAATCTTTCAATAAAAGAAAACTGCTGCTTTTCTAGTTTTGATTTGGAATTGGAAGAACTTCTTGAGTCTGCTTTTGTTTAATTCTGTCTTTATTGTTACTAATTCTTTTTCTTTTATACTGGAATGTGTATGAGTTGTTCAGTAATGTCATCTTCTTGTAGGTATTCTGAGCCTAACTGAACAAAGGCTTATCCCTCCAGCAGCAAAGATAACTCTCCAGACGCCTCCCGTTGTATCCAAAGCAGCGCCTTTCCCTGAGTTTCCCAGGCAGCACAAGAAGTTGGCTGTAGGTGAGCGCAAAGGATGGGTAACAACCATCGCGAGTGCATCTCCACTTCCAGGCCCTCGTTTTATCTCATGTGGACAGAGCTGTCTAAGGAGCACTCACTCAAATTCTTAAGAATACTGAGTGCATAAAGATGTACGTGAGCAGCCTGTGTCTTGCAGCTGAATGGGAATTGGATATCTTAATCCTTGTAAAGATTTGGTCCCTCTTCGTTTCTGAAACCCTGGTAGGTTCCTACCTGCATGTTCCAAATTCTAAGCGCCTGAATCCCAAGATCGGGCCGTTGGTGTTAGTGTAAAGCCGGTGTTACTGTAAGTCATGACTTACATGACTTACAACAGCTGATCAAGCACCTATTTTGGTGCCTGACAAGTGAATACACTCTGGGCGATGGGATTCTGATCCATCACAACGCGTACTCGAAGCTGTTGTTGCTACAGCCGCTTGTGGCATGTGACATCCGTGTGGAAAGGAGCGTAAGCAAAATGAGCAGTGGGCTCAGTAGCAATCCCGTAAATCTGATAAGTTCTCCTAATGAAGAGGGGTGGGTGAAAACTAAAATTATATATGGAATAACCTGGAGTACAAGTGCTAATATTCAGCCATTGTTATCCTGGGTATACTGTTGGCTGGCGTATTACAAACTTCAGAGCATTATAGATTAAAACTGAAAATTGCAACCCACTTGGACCTGAGAGCGAACTGGAGCACGCCAGTGCCTAATGGTGGGTGGCAGAGTATCGATTCGATGCCGCTGTTGCACTTCTCCAACGATGAAACCTGCCATCCATTTTTTTCCTTTGGTACAGGAGCGATTAGTGGTGGGGCGGACCCTGAGAATACAGACCTTCCCGTCACCTTCCCAAACTCGAAGGAAGCAATTTATGGCACGTATTCCTCTAGTAAAGGTAGCATTGCACCGCTTCCATCCAGCAGCTCCGTGGTTTCAGCAAGGAAATCAAGGCCGGCGTGGAGGTATCCAGCTCAACGGTTGGAATCTGAGCTGCAGGTTCCCTCTCAGACGCAGGTATTTAGGCAGTGAGGGTAACGAGGGGTTTATTCAGGGTTTTAGTACTGCCTTTACCAGGGACGGTTTAGGAAGCGACTGTAAATCACTGAATTGGTACAGGAGGGTTTGAACCGAAGCTAGCAAATAGTAAATATTGAAGTCAGTAGGACATACTTCGTATATTGCCACTTTCTACTTTCTCAAGTCTTCTACCTAAATTTGTCTGCTTTTTCACAGAACCTTAGAAAATAAGTCTAGAAAGGATGCTACGAGGTTATCTAGACCTCCAGGCAGAATTACCTGTACCTGTAATACTGCGGACAGATGTTCTTCTAACCTGTTCTGAAAACTTTCGGTGATAGCAACTCCACAGTCTCCCTAGGCCATCTGTTCTGGTGCTTAACTAACTATCTTTACTGTTATAAAAGAGTTTTTTCATGTCTC